>NC_090831.1:83275283-83884514 GCF_028021215.1 Eschrichtius robustus
CTCCTAAAGCTTAGATTTGCATTTCTCCTTTGCCCTCTCTACAACCCAAAGTAACTTTGCGAATTCTCACCAATTACAGATTTACAATAGAGAAACACTCTCATATATTCTGTTCCTGGACAGAATAGCTATCCACCAACAGTAATGGAAAGGTAGTTCTTGTTCAGGTGCTATGATAGGTTGAGGCATAATCTCTAAATACCTCATAGAAAGTTTTTGACTAACCATTAAAGAAATCAAATCTGCATTTTTATAAATAGAATAAGGTTCCAATTTTTTCAAGATATGGCTGGGAAAAGGCACATTTTTCATTTTCATTATTTTGTTTTATCACAGAGAATAAACATTAGTTTTGTCAAAATGGTTTAATGTGACAAGAATGCCCCAAGTTCTCATTGCTTTTAGCTTTGTGACCTTGGGCAGGTAACTATCTCTCTGGGTCTTCTGTATTTTCATCTGTAAGAGGAAGAGAATTGGGCAAGGTGATTGTCAACGCTTCCTACTTAGAAATTTTGACTCAGTTTCTAAGGAACTGACACATTTCAGAGAACTGGGAGAAGGGAATCATTTATGTCTTTCAGAGGCCAAAAATACTTCCAGATTATAGAACATGCATTATGATAATGAATGGGTATTATAGTGAAGATTAATGTATTTCATTATCTAATCTTCTCTAGGTAACCAAAATAGGTCAGTGCTTAGACTTCATCCTAATTTAATGCAGCCTCACATGGCAGGGATATTTGCAGCCCTAGAAGTCAGCTAAAGACTTGGGGCAAGTCTTTTTCTTTTATGAGTTTTATTTTATTTATTGGTTTTCAATTGCAGAGGTGGTCTTCCTAGGCCTGAGTCAGGACCTAGCCTAAATTCTCTGCCTCCCTCTTCTCCCATTAGACTTACTTGGCCCACATTTTGCCCAGTGGGACTCTTCTCTGGCAGGATGCAGGCACAGCAAGGAACAACTGCCTTCTCTAGAAGGGCTGGGGGGAGACACAGATCGTGGTGCTGTACAAACACTCTCTCTTCCTTAGACCAGGCTGCCCCTCTTACTTGGGCTCACAGCATCCTTGTTTTCTTGCTGTCCCATAGAAGGGAGCATGGAGAAGGGTTTCTGGGCTTTTTTGAGTGGTTGACTTCACAGGCAAAGTGTAGGAAAGGTATAAGGTCCCTGAGGTTGGAGTAGCACTGGACCCAGAGCCCTTGTAAGCAGGCAGTTTGTCTGCCAGATGAACTCTGGAGCCGAAGGCTCAGGGACCAGGACAGCGGTCAGCTGCGTTTGCTGCATACCGTAAAGAAATACTCATCTCCTTTTACTTCCCTACCACAATTCCAAATCAGAATGATCATGACTGTTAGTGGAAGAAAATAATACTATCTGTATAGGAAAAAAGACTTAAGAGAATATACCTCCAGAATGCCCTCTGTGGTTACCTCTGGGAGGCATGATTATAGGTTTCTTTAGTTCTTCCCTTTTTGCATTTTCCATATTTTTAACAATGAGCATGTATTGTTTGTGAAATCAGAAAAAAAGCAGTAAGTGTTATTTTAAACTACCACTGTGCCTCAGGTGGGAAGTTCAGAATCTTTGACACGGCATAAAAAAGGTCCTCACAGTTTGGCCCCAGCCCCAGTGATCTGCAGCCCTAGTGGACTGTTCCCCCTTCATGCCACCTTCTCTCACAACTCCATGTAGCTTTCTCTGTCTGCAGCCCCAGGTACCACCCTACTCTCTGCCCTACCCAGCCTTTGAGACTCCTTTGGAGAATTCTTTCTGTCCACTTGCTCCCAGGCTGGATTCATCTCTCTTTCTTTTCCTGTAGCACTGGATAGAGATCTCTGTTATAGCAGTTGGCAATTTGCATAGCAATGATTTGTTAAAGGCTGGCTCTCTTATAAACCCATGAACTTTCTGAGGGCAAGGGACTGAGTTTAAATCACCCAGTGATCCCTGCTGCCTTGCACTTAGTAAGGGGCAGTGGTAGACTCGCACTAAATTCTTGTTGAGTGGAGCAGCTGTTCCATCACAGATGTCTACGAGCAGATTGCAATGGCACTAAATTTCATCTACTGATTTTTAATGGCATTTGATACCTTACATGGATTAGGATCACAAGAAAGAAAGTGTTCCCAGTATACCTCTGTGACTCACCTCAGGATGTTTTCCATGGACCTGTACACCTTCTTACCAGCCCAGATGGCTCCTTAGACGGTTAGAAAGTTGACTGTCTTGCTGATTTACCGCAGAGGCTGTGCCTAGTATTTCCTCCCCGTCTGCACCTGTATGCTTTGTGTGCTAGCAACCCTTTCTTCGCTAAGGTCTTAGACACCATTCAAAATGTCCCTGGAAACATCTGTCCCCTTAGAGAATCAGTTAGGTTTTAAGTGTGGCTTACATTGAAGACTTGTATCTTTGACACTGTCCTAGCCTACAGACTGTTCTCCTAAGAAAAAGATTGAATTTAATCTTGAGTTCTCCTTTAGGCTATTTCTAAGAGTCCTTTCTGCACTTGAATTTATTGATTTTTATCATTTTTGCTTTGGCTTCACCACACTGGATGCTGGCATTTCAACCCATTCCTAAAACTTTAGATAACCAGCAAAATCTGCTGTTAGAATTCAAACGTACAGTCTTCTTTTATACAAAATATAATGTATTTTATGCAAACCTGAATTATGTAAAATTGATACATGGTATGCTAAAAGTATTAATAAAGCCTCACCCAAATTTTAAAAAAATAGAAATTGACAAGAATTACATCATTTCAAAGCTAGAGAGCTTGCATAAATAGTAAACTGTGTTCAAGCTACAGCCACATGGCAGTGCTGTTTTGCCCAGTAAAATGCAGATACCTGATGTTCTTCGGCAGTATTCTGTGAACCGCACTGCTTTTTACTGCATAGGAGCTTGTGGTTGTGGTTTTGGTGTCTTTTTTTTGTTATTTTAACATCTGCTCTTGTTATAATTTAAAATGTCATTATATCCTATTACAGTGTCGCCCAAGCATTGATTAAATGGTTGATGGTGGTGCTTGTACTAGTGTTGAAACTAGCCCATGAAAATAAATAAGTTTGGAATAAAATTTAGATGTGGCAAAACATGATAAAGAAGGTCAAACAACCCCCATGATTCTCTGTGCTGTAATTTAGGAGTGTGAGGACTCTGTAGACCCCTGGACATGATGCTGAGAAAATAAAATGGAGCATTGAAATAAAAATGCACTGTGGTGAGGTAGAGCTGTGCCCTCCTGAGAGCGCATTTATTCCTGTGGAAAAATCAGTTTTGAATTTTGCATATATTGAATTATTCAAAGCCTTCAGAAACACATCCCTTGAATAAGATGCAGTCATCTTGTTCTTGAGATTTTTGGGGAGTAATTAAAATTATTATATAGCAGTTTTTAAATCTCCTTTTAAAAAACTCATTGGGACAAAAATAATAGGTTTTTATCTCTAAAGTCTAGAATGTGAATGACTTCTATCAATAGGCCTCAGCAATTACTTTATATCTACCTTAATAACTTCAAGCTGTTCTTTCCATAATAGTTTTAAAGGTTTCTAGCTTTAAAACTGTATATCCAGGGTCATAGGGACATCTAGGACAAGCATTTGACATCCCAGAATAGAACGTTAGAATTGAAGAGAACCTTGGAGGTCATTTTACAAAGGGGGAAACAGATGGTTAGAGAGATCAGCTAAGGGACTGGCTCAGGATCACACAACATTTCAAAGAACTGCATTTTTATATCTTTATAGTGTATTTTAAATTGTATTTAGTCTCTATATTACAATATTTTTTCCTCCCTCTTTACTTCCTTATATGTATTGAATTTTCCAACCATGATAATAAGCTGAAGTTCAGATATGACACAGGGTAAGAGTGGATATACCAATTTTTCTTTAAAAAAAAATCTCTGTAGGCTTTTTTCCTCCTCAAGACTTCTGGGGTACATAATCTCATAATTCAGCTTTTTTTTAATCAGTTTCTAATACCAATAGGAATGTGCTACTACATACATTAGAAAGGACATGATACAAATAGCACATCAAATTCTGATGAAATTGTTCCTCATGGAGTTTTTCTTCTTTTCAAGATAATGCATATGGTAAAACATTACGGCAACACCATGGCTGGGTAGTTCGAGGGGTTTTTGCGGTAAGTAATCCTTCTGCCTCCTAATGTTCTGATGGTCACAGCAAGGTGTGTTGTTTTGCTTTGTGTGTGTGGTGTTTCTGTTTGTTTTTGAGAATAAGAACAAAATATTGCTTGTTTCATTTAAGTCTATAGGTCTTTGTTGTGTGGAAATGTTGGCAATAAAAAGTAAGAAAAGACTATTAGAATGTGCTTCACCTTATCTAGTTCCAGTGACTCTGAGAAGATTTGTCTCAGAAGTGGTTGCCTTCTGATACGGTAGTAAAGAGTGTCAGTGTAGAGATAGGCAGGAAGCTGTCAAATGCTCACCATTGAGGGGAAACCAGTGGTGGTTTCAAGCCCATAGCTCCCTCTGCTGCCTGTTAAAGTCAATCCTGTTAATTCTCAGATTTTAGTCAGTTTTTTTCCCCCTAAATTGAATTTTGTCTTGAATATTAACTGACCTGGGTTGCCAGTGGCTAGGACTAGATATCTCTTCTTACCCAGTTATTTTCTTTATGGAGGTGTTTGTATTCATATGTTTTGGCTCCTGTTAGCTACCGCTCCTTCCTTCCTTGCATGACCTAGGAAGAACACGCACCTGAGAATCATAGTGCCCTGGACAAATCACTTAGCCTGCTTTGTAAAATAGAAAGAGAAGATGGCCCCTTTATGTCAGCAGTAATACTCTGTTATTCTCCCATCTGGGGAGAGGTCAGCCTTAGTCAGGTGTGGCCATGAAAAGGCGGAGTCTCATGTAGTGGTACAGTAGGAAATGTCATAGAATATGAGTGTTGTTTGGAAGGTCGGGGGATTAAAAATAGCCTTGCAGATGATGGTCTTTTACTAATTTAAAGCATGGGAGACATCATTTGCCTAAGGTAAGAACTGTTCAGGTCACGATTTACTAGGAGGCAGGTAAAGAAAGTGGGAAGAATTTACTGTGGAAGAAATCAAATTTTAGTGAAAATGAAACATTTCTGAAAGCATAGAGATGACTAGCTCTATGTCCTGCTGTTCATTGGAATAGGAGCCAGACCAGTTGCAGCCACAGACTGCTCACACTTAACCTTCAGTGCATGTTTAATAACATAATAATAGTTACCATTTGGCTGTTGGACACTGACTGTGTATCAGGCACTGTGCCAGGTACTTCTGTGTTCGTTTATCTTTGGTAATCCTCAGGATTAACTCCCAGTATTTTACAAGTTCGGAACTGTTTGTTCCCGTCCCAGAGTGAGGCAGTGGCAGAGTCCAGGTCTAAACCCAGACCTGCTGTCTCCAAGGCCGGTGCTCATCCCACACATCACAGCTCTCCACAGTGAAGACAGAATAACTGAGAAACTGCTAGTGAGAAATTAGGCAAAGGACGCTGCTGCATTCATCAGTCTCCCTGAGTAAATACTGTGATTGCCTGCAGGTGCCTGACACCTGAGTTCCCTTGGTGAGATGACAAAGCGTAAAAGCACTGAGTTGCGCCGTTCATAAGAAACATAAATGTGGTTGGGGTTTTTTTTTTTTTTTTTTTCAGTATAGAGGGCAGAGTTTAATCCTGAAATATTATTGATGATCTGAGATGTTGCCAACAAGAATGAAGCTATAGCACAAAGTTTATCATAAGCATGAGTCTTTAAAAGAACATTTTCACTTACAGGATTTTTCCCAATATATAGTAATTTAGACTCATTGTAAAAAAAAATTTTTTTTAATTATGGAAGAATAGAAAGGGGAAAAATTAAAATTGTCCATAACCTCACCACTCTATAATAGGGATTTTTAACATTTTTGTGTTTTACCTTCTTAGCTCTTATTTTCGTATATTTTTACATATTCTTTTCAATAGTGTTCTATTTCATTTCATATATTTATATAAATGTCTACTTATATTTTTATATTTACATGCTTATTTTATGTGTATAATTATCTTTATTTTGTATACCTACTCTGTATATGCATATAAATTTTTTTGACATTTAGCTGGTTGTATAATTTTGTATTCTTTTTCTCCACTTTTTAATTTTTTATATTTTCTAGTTTTATTGAGAAATAATTGACATACAGTACTGTATGTTTAAGGTGCACAGCATGATGGTTTGATTTACATGTATTGTGAAATGATTACCACAATAGCTTCAGCTAACATCCATCTTCTCATATAGATACAATTTAAAAAAGAGAAAGGAAAATATTTTTCTCCTTGTGATGGGAACTCTTAGAATTTACTCTTGGAACAAGTTTGCTGTGTATCCAACAGCAGTGTTAGCCATAGTCTTCCCCACTTATTTTTAGGGACTGCATAATATTTCCCGAGTATGGAGGTACCATAATTTATTTGCCCAAATCTCTGTGTTGGAAATTTCAGCTGCTTCTAAGTTTGTTTTTACAGACAGAACAGCATTTTATGCATTTTTTATGCATGTTTTTATGCATTTTTGACTAAAACTGTTATTTCCTCAAAATAGGTTCCTAGAAGTAGAATTGCTCTGTCTAATACCGAGAAACTACAGCCACAACTTAGAACTGGAGCACTTACCATGCACTAGATGTTGTTTTAAGTGCTTTACTTACATAAAGTTATTAATCTCATAACTCTAAGGTAGGTTCTCTTATTTTCCCTGCTCATAGACAAAGAAACCTGAAACACATAGAGGTGAGGTAATACACCCAAAGTTATAGAGTAAGAACATTTTGAAGACTTGATATTATTGCCAATAGTTTTTAAAGTTGCTGGTTTTTAAGAAAATAGGTTATGTTGAGCATTTGGCAACAGCCTTATCAGTAGAGGAGCTACCTTTCAGTCTCTCTCCTGTTATTCTCTAAGTCATCCCTACTTTGGAAAGTTTATTGAGTTCTCTAATGTGCTAATTAAAATTATCAGGGGCAAATTCATTTAACTAATCCTGGTTGCTCAGGGAAATGGCTTTTATGCTCAAGGAATTTGACTCATTTACCAGACAAATAGTGAACGTTTATCTTCAGACAGTTACTGTCTGTGGAACTGATGCCCAGTCTAGGCTCTGCCTCTTTCTGTGGCTCCCTGTTTTGGCTTCATCTTCAGTTGAGTTCTGTCATTGTTTCCCAAATAGACCCGGCTGCACCACAGTCCACTAGGAGCCTTTGAGAAATCTGTAGTCCTGGGTTCCACTCTGGAGAAACTTTAAAAATTTTTATTGTACTTAAATATATGTACATAGAGTTTTGTTTTGTTTTTTATCACAGAGTCCAAAAAGGTTATAACAAAAAATAGCAGTTTGTTCCATACTTCTCAGACTCACTAAAAGAGGCTGCCACTTTCAACTGCTTTGACCATTTCTTCCAATACCTCCATAATTCTAAAACTATTTACTGTTCTTTGTGGCCTTATCAATTTTAATTACTGTTGATTTCTGTTATAGATTAGAAATTAGCTCTCTTAGACCTTACTGTCACTACCTCACCTCCCCTGCCTCCACCTTCCCTATATAATTATATCACAAGGTAACATGATGATGATGAGCCAAAATTCTATGATTTTTTTCATTCTTTCTTACATGAGTTTTACATTTTTCCCTGTACCATTGGATTTCTCAGATCACCATCATTCTGAACTCACGAATGTATCAGATTATCTGTATTTTTTTTTCTTGGAGTGTGCCCTTCCAAAACTTTCTAAACTCTTCTTCCAGTCTAAATTGTTGTACTGCTATTGCCCTAGGACTTTTCTTCACAGGTTTTCCTATAAGGCATCCCCACCTCATCCTAATTCCATTTCCCAAGTCCTATGACTTCCTATTTCTTGTTCCAATTCCTTTTTTTGATGGTATGCAAACTCTAGTAGCTTCCTAAGAAAGGGTGCAAGGGAGCTAAATTTTTGAGTTCCTGAAACTATCTTTATTCTGCCCCTTTTTCCTAGGATGTTGCTTTGGCTGGTTTAGAATTCTAAGTTAATAGTAATTTTCTCTCAGTACTTTGAAGACATTCCTCCGATGTCCTCCAGCTTCCAATGTTACTGTTGTAAAATCTAATGTGCCACTCTGTATAAACTGTTCCTCACCTCCTTCTAGATGCTTTTAGGATCTGTTCTTTGTGCCCACATTCTAAAATTTCACCGTGTTCTCCTTTTGGTCTTTATCATTCATTCTGCTGAGCACTTGGATAGGTCTTTAAATCTGGACACTCATATCCTTCAGTTCTGGGAGATTTTCTCACATTATATTTTTGGACAGTTGCCTTCCCTTCATTCTCTGCTCTCCCTGTACCCCTATCATTATTTGAGTATTTATTATGTGCCAGGCAGTGGAATAAACACATCCTACATGTCCCATTAATCCCTCAAATAAGGAAAGTGCTGTCAGTCATCTTCTATAGATGAGGAAACTGAGGTTCTAGGAGTTTAATCACCTTACTTAAATTCCTCAAGGTAATATGTAAAAGATTGGGGATTCAAGTCCAGGTCTCCTCACCCACGCCTGTGCTTTAACCACTGCATAATGCCAGTCACTTTCAGTTGCAAAAAAGGAGAGGGTTGATTCTCAAAAGACTTTAAATATAAGGAAGCTCAAGAAAGCAACTGCAGAATGATTATTCAAGATTCCAAAAAGTCCCCAGAGAACTCAGCAGAGCCAAACCAGTAGGTGCCAGATAGCAGATTTTAGCAAGCTTAGGGAACAGTTGGCCTGCAGAGGGAGGGGAGCTATAAGGAGCTTAGGAAATCTTACATCAGGGAAGCAGTGTGGTTGGAGGTGTAGTTGAAAAAGCATAGAGACGATTCTAAGTTCAGATCCCGGCCCTGGCGCTCACTAACTGTGTGATGTCTATCTGTCAAATAGGAATGTAAATTGTACAGGGTTCTTACAAAGATTAACTGGGATAAAATACATTAAAGCATCAGTGTACAAGCAGACAACAAATGTTAACCCCCTTCCTTTTTAGAAAATATTCAAGACTACAAAGGAAATATCCATGTAGGGGGAAATAGGAGACATGCAAAGAAAGTACGTGGAGATGAGATACAGATAGGATGGTGAGACGCCCTGCCAGGCTGGCCATGTGCCGACAAAGACTGTGGTAGCAGCATGCATGCAGGTCAACCTGAGCACTCACCCGGAAGAGGCTGGATCACTGTGAATGAGAAAGGAGCTTTCCTCAAACTGTTTTTCTCTCAGCATTCCCTGACTTGATGGGATTATGCATCCTCAAGATGGCCCAAGAACATACTTGCTTCTTCTAGCCTTAAAGTGATTTGGTGCTTGAAACATAATTTTAGAGTCCATGACCTGAAAGGGTGTATGCCTTTTTTTTTTCACTCTTGCTCCCCTCAGCTCTGTATGTGTGTGAGTGCGTGTGCACGCATGCGCTTGTGCATGAGTATAATGTGCAAGAGAGCAAGCCGTGGTGCAGCTTCTCATGGGCAATTCTTTTGCAGTTAGCTCTGAGGGCAGCTCCATCCTATGAAGATTTTGTGGCTGCATTAACCATTAAGGAAGGCGACCACCAGAAAGCAGCTTTCAGTGTTGGGATGCAGAGGGACCTCAGCCTTTACCTCCCCGCCATGGAAAAGCAGCTGGCGATACTGGACACTTTATATGAGGTCCACGGACTGGAGTCTGACGAGGTGGTATGATGTCTGCAGGGCAGCGCCGCCTCCTAACTTCAGGGAATAAAGTTCGCTAAAGTGTTTCGTTGCCCTACTTAATTTCCAGCAGCAGCTTCAGTCCTCTCCAATCCCTTACTTGGGGGGATGGAGAGGAGGAGGCAAAGCCTAGTGCTTTTATGTATAATTTTTAAAATGCATATATGTTTTGTGTGTTTAAAAATCAAGGTGCTATATATTCAGTTCAAAGGGCCTCCTGGAAACCAAATCATAGCTGTTATACAGACGTGAACGGCGAGTTATACGAGCAGATTTGACAAATGAATTTGTTAGTATTGTGTTTTGCTTTTAGTTTTAATGGGCCACCCAAACCCAAGCTGAAATTGAGCAATTTCTTTATCAAGGACTGTAACTCATAGCCAGTGTTTCAGTCAATTTAGAATTAGACTAAAAATTTAGAGGGAGCTCAGCCCCTTTGTTGAAGCTATTGAAATGTAGAGTTCGCTATTCCTAGACGTTCTGCAAAGAATCCTCTTCCCTGTGGCTCTGTGGGCCAGAAGAGCCTGTGTAGTCAGCGTGTCCGGGGCGTTGGTGTGACCAAGCAGTGCCATCCCTGTTTATGGGCCAGGAGACTGGCTCTGAAGAGATGAGTGGTGTGTCCTAGCCCCGAGCTGGAGGACAGTATGGGAGGGGTGGGACAGGTCATCTGAGGTGACCCCGTGCAGTGCACACCCTTTGCCAGCCTGCTTTCTCGGCATCATCTCAGTTGGACATCACAGCAAAACCGTGACATTCAGGGATTATTATTAAACTTCAAAAGGAAGGTTTAAAGGTTGAGGGATTTGCTCAGTCGCACAGCCACTAAATAGAAGAACCACGTGATTTCCATGTGTGATCTGGACCACCTCTGCATCAAAATCACATGGAGTGCTTGTTTGAAAAGCAAATTCCCAGGCCTTACCTTGACCTGAAGAACCAGAATTGTGGGATTGGGACTCAGGATAATAAACCTTGAATTTGAATAAACTTTCCAAGTTATTCTTGTGCACACAGGGTTGAAGAGCTACGAGATTAAATTCTAGTTTACAGAATTCCCAGTCTTCTGCATGAACTAAATGATGTGTCCTTTTTTTCAAAGAGGAAGAAGCTATCGTTGAAATGAAGTAGTTAAAGGGAGAGTGAGAAGTGGAGCAAGTTTACTCAGCAGGTTTCTTAATTGAGCCAGCAGGCCTTCAGGGGCCACGGTTCTGAATGTGCTCTCTGATCAATCTTGGCTTTATCACCAATGGTGCAGAGTAAGCTAAATGCAGCTGCTTATCTATCTTAAAAGCTCTGGGACTGTGTCACAGTTTAAAGGTGGGATTTAAGCCTTTCACAAAACAACCTTGTGTAGGCGTTCTCCTGAAGAGTGTGACGCCAGGACTGTGGCCCCAGTCTCTCAGTAGGCCAGGCTGCCAAGAGTGGGCGGCGGGGAGAGGCCATGGGTGCCTTCCCTGTCAGGGGCTACTCGCTTAAAGTAGCTGGAAGGGAAGTTCCCCAGGTAGAAGGTGAGTTCCTTTGAGGGGCACAGGTGATGCTGTCCCGAGGGTAAAGAGAACTCTCTCCTTAGGTGAGAGGTTAATGTAGGGAGGGGTATTGATTTTTTTTGTCTGTGTTTAAACAAATGGGCATTTGTGTAGCTCAAATTAACGAAGCAGATACTGTGTGCTCAGTAAGGACTTCTGGAAAATGCTTAAACTTTAGAAAAACAACATCAAATATTTTAAGGCTAGGGAGAAAAAGGGTGCTAAAGTGATGTTGATTCTTTTGTATCTTAGCGCTTGCTGTTAGCAGCTGCTAAGATGTGTGTGTGGTCTTCTCCCATTCCCACGAGTAATTAGTGCGGACCTCCATCTCTGGCTAGTGTGAACATGATGGCAGAACTAGGGGATAATTTAGACTTCCTGCCCTTACGGAGCCTCCTAAAAGGGAAAAAGAAAAAGCCACAGCCTTTGCTTTTCCTTGAATGAATGCACGTTAGACATTGCGCCATTGGGTGGGGACGCTACCAGGAGATTGTAAGTGTTGTGAAGCATGACCGTTCGGAGCAAATGCTGGTGCTCCTCGTCACCTCAGGAGAACTGGTGTGGTCTCTGGGAGAGAGGTGGGCACACTGAAAATACCTCAGATTTTCCACCGAGGCTTTGAATACACACAAAAAGAAAGCTGCTCAGCATGGCCATTTCGCGTTTCTATAGGTACTGCCTTGGTGTATATGACCCAGTTTTCTGGGAAAGAAGGGTTTCATATTATCCGGGATCTTTGAGAACCCAGATCAGAGTAACTTGACTAACTTGAATAAGTTGCATTACCTACTCAACACTTTTCCAACCCTACAGAAAGGGGGTAATGTTTTTTGATAGGTATTTTCCTCACTGGAGCATACTAAGTTTACCTAAGATGCGTAAAGCTCTGGAAATTGAACTTCATATTAGATGACAAATTCAACTTGACCTGACGCTTGGCACAGTCAGAGCTTCCTCCTGGACCTGCAGTATTTGCTTCTCCATTGTATTTAAAGGCATAATGTGTGCTAATTGGCATTTACTACCTAAGACGAGGACAAAGAGAAAAGATAAGGCTTTCTCTCCGTCATCCTCTAAGATTCCTGGGACCTCTAAGCTTTCTTTCTCTGACAATGAGAGGAGATGGGAAAACGCTAGTATGTTTGTTGGTTGCTCAAACGTTTTTAGGATTCCCTTTCTAGAGTAACCTTTAGAGAGATCCTGAAGGAAAAGAAAAGGTAATGTGTCTTCTAAGTATCATTAGAAGCTAATAAGTAGCATTTGGACGACCTCTTATACACATAATTTCATCATGTC
Organism: Eschrichtius robustus; assembly: GCF_028021215.1. Taxonomy (NCBI): domain Eukaryota; kingdom Metazoa; phylum Chordata; class Mammalia; order Artiodactyla; family Eschrichtiidae; genus Eschrichtius; species Eschrichtius robustus. The sequence goes on from NC_090831.1 coordinate 83,287,846, forward strand.
TGCACTTCTCCCCACAGCAGAAGCCAGCCCTTACACTTAGGAGGGATTAATGTATATTTGTCTAACTGAACAAAATCCTTCCAATGATGGCAAATTTTTTTTGTCCTTTGAAAGCAAATTTGATTCATTATAGCTAATCTTGACAAAAGTGTTAAGTTAGAGGGATACCTTTTGGGGAAGAACCAACCAAGTGATTTTCTCATCACCTCTTGATCCAGCTCCTCAGGTAGTTAGTTCTAGAAGTGGGGCTCTTGGAATGTTGAGCACATCAGTCCCCAGGGAATTGATTTTGAAAGGCAGTGTTTGTTAGGATGTGTAAGTAGTGGCTTCAGGTGCCTTGTCATCATTATTTGCGTGTCATTCTGAACATAAATCTTCCCCAAATGTCATATTCCACACTGAGGGGTATCTGAACTCCATAGTTCAGCCCTGCTGCTTCTCTCTCCTCTTCTGTTACTAATGATTGCGAACAGTGCCCCCATCAGAGCACCAAATCCATCCCCTTTCTTAGCTGTTCTGCTCCATTCCTCAGCAGCAGCTTCTAGCACATATGTGGAGCCTCTGGCACAGACCTAGCCAGGGTCAGGTGCCCAGTCAGTGGGCATTCTCTTCCCCTCCCAGACTGCAAGAGCTTCTTAAAGAACCCCTGTTCCCATGTGTAGCTGTAAAGCAGGTGACCACATGGTGTGTAGCATCTAGGAGAGGTGATCTGTTATTAGATGAGTGCTGCTGGAAAGGTTTGCAGTCTTCTCTTTTTTGATTATTAATTAATCAAAAGTTAATGCTTTCAACTTTATATTTTCGGAAAAGTGTTTTTAATTAAGAAAAATATGTGGTAGGGACCAGTAAATAAATTATACTCTTCTTTATTAAATTTGAAGTAAGTAAAAGAGCTGAAGGAAGAGGTGTCTTATTAAGGAAACTTAATCTGATTGTGAAAGTCATATGTATGAAGAAATATCATTTACGTCAATAGGAAGAGTCAAAGTGTCGTGAGCAATACAAGACGATGTGATTTTGGAAACTTCGTGAAACAACACTTTTTATGTTTTTCTCTACTAAACAACCATGTCCTATAAGAAGTTGGTTACATGATGGTGCATTTCTGAATCATCGATTAAAATCAGTTGCTTCTGATATTAGTCATGGGTTTTATAACTCTTCAGCTTCCCTGCCCTTGTGTTTCATTTCTTTTTTTAAGGTGAACTATCAACCTTTAAAAATTTTTTTAGATTTAGAATTTATAAGTACAGTACATTTTAAGCCATTGTTCTGTTAGCTGAGCTAACGTGTTTGGTCTTGGAGGGGCTGACTTCCATGCCGTTTGTGATCTCGTGGAGCCTGTACATGAGCTTCAGTGTCTACGGCAACCCGTGTCCCTGTGACATGCACATAGAGTGCTTTACTTAGAAACACACTCTGCTTCTGGGCGGCCCTTTGTGGTCTGCAGTTGCTTACTCAGGGGTTCATAAGAATGACAAAAATACCCACTAGCTGTCTAATAGTATTTTAAGACTGCTTATCTATTACAAGGGTGTTAGGGTCCTTTCAGCAATTCCATGAACATACTGTTCACTAGACCTCCTCTGGAAATGTCCCCAGTCCTACTGTCAGGCTACTGTACGCAGTAGCCTGTGTACAGAAGCCATTTGCATGATTTCTTGTTGAGCTGCTGCATCAGGGCACTTGGAAGCGATCCTCAGCGGTACGGTTGACGCAGGCATTGATCTTTCTTCTCCACTGTTTCTATACAGCTTTTCATTAAAAGGAAAAAACATACCACTACTCTGCAAAGCAAAAGTTTTCAAAATTCTTTGGTTACCCTTTTTAATCACTTCTCTTTCAGCGTGAACAAATGTTTTCAGCTAAGCTATGTGAGAACACAACAGATCTTGCTTGTTTTAAGCACTGTCCATTCATTTTATATATTTTAAAGTGTGATCAGTATTTCTTCCCTGTACTTTATAAACAGAAACCACCCTGAAATGGTTGATACCCCTTGCAGAGCTGATCTCATCCACAGACTCCTGTGTATCTGTCTGTTTATAGGTGTATATGGAGTCAGTGGTGACAAGAAGGGTGAGCTAGAAGTAATTCTGTTGCTCCCCAGAAGGCTAATGAGCCAGTCTCCTGGCATGTTTGATGCATGAATCCCTTTGTGTCCTGACAATTTCACTAGAATGCCAGTAAACAGCCCAACTACCTCATATGAAATTGGCTGTGGACAATCTGTGTCAGATGAGACATGTGTTAAGGTTGATTTAATCTGGTTAATAGATTGGACAAAATGATGTCTCTATAAAGAAGAAAGATGTTAGACCAGATGCCAAAGGCTACAATGTACATAGATTTCCTTGGATTGCTTTTTTAAGTCAGTGTTTAATTCTACCCCCAGTATTCTCATCTCCATTTTGTGATCTCATAGATCCATGCACTTTGAATATCTGTCACATGCAATCCTGTGTTACCTGTTCTTGTTCTTCAGCATTTTGAATGAGCATCATAATGACAGTAGAAAGCAAGTGTCCAGTGGTTTGTTGATTCCTTAATTTTAATGGACCTTTACTTAGAATATAATGTGTTGGAGCCTTTAAGGATCAACTGATAAATGAGAATTTCATGTTTAGGTTTCATGTAAAACTCTGTCCAAGTTCTAACTCTGTATCTTGTGGGGAGGGGGAACAAGGGAGGGATTTACTTTTTTTGCAAAAATATTTGAAAACATCTGTCAGATTTTATATTCATTAGTTATAATAAACTTATTTTTAAAGTATTTTATCAAGTGCTTCTCTTAAAGATTGTGTGGGTTTTTGCTTAATGAATATGCCAGTAATAAGTATCATTTATGGAACACATACTATTTGCTGGGCATCATTCCAAGCTCTTTACAAATACTAATACACTTAGTCCTCCTAATCACTCTATGGGGCTGGTACTGTTATTAACCTCAAGTTACAGATGAGAAAACTGAGGCACAGATTGGGGAAGCCCCTTGTCTAAGGTCCCACAGCTGATGAGGAGTAGAGCCAGGCTACAAACTGAGGCAGCCTAGTTCCAAAATCTTTATAACAAACTATTTAAACCTAAACAAAAAATAATTTTGAAACATCAAATGACCACTGTAATGGCATTGCCCCCGGGTGTTCTAAGCACACTAGAAAGACTAGCTCCTGTCACAGGTGGCTGTGTTCTTTGGCCTGGTTTAATTCTGTTTTCAGAGAAACCACAAACGCAGAACAAAGAGATGAATTTGCTGTGCTTAACGTCTGAGTTGCTCTTTGGTTACATTCAAAGCAGATACTTTTTTGCCTAAATCACCTGGTGCCGAAGTAGGGTTGAACTTGTCAGGTTTTCACTCTCTGTTACTTGTTGGTGGATGTTAAGATGCCTGCAGATAGGTAGATACGTGTGGCTGGCCACGGGGTGCAACCCCTGCCCCCACGGCCTCCTCTCCAGCCACGTCTTTAAATACATGAGCTGGGCCAGTTAGAATTGGGACAGGGAGGGTTGAAGGAAGAGAGAGAAACCAGTGAAGTGTGGTAGGTGTTTGAGCAAAAGGGTCCTGTAGAGTCTGAGCTGGGGTGGCCATGTTGGGTCACGTGTAAGAGAAGGAAGAAGAGAAAGCCGGTGGGAAAGGAAAGGATGGTGCAGGCACACCGAGAAGCAAGGACGAGGAACTGTATAGTTGCCACGCACCAGCAAACTTTCCTTGAAGGCTGACTTTCCCTTTCCCACTTCTAGCTCCTGCCCTAGAATTCCTCCCCTTGCGAGCCCTGTACCTTTACAGTAAGACCCTAACCTTTTTTGCTTACACTGCTTTTAGCGGGCTTCTATGCCTTGAAACAATCACTATGACAAGCATGCGTGTCTTTATTCCACACTGAATATGGGCAAGTCCAGAAACACCCAAGTGATATACGTTGAAGAACCACCACCACCGTCATTCTCACTGTGTAGAATGGAAATGCCCGGCCAGACCTGAAGTCAGTCTGTATGGGCTCTGCTTATTCTATAACTCACGTGCAATTCCCCCAGAGAACCCCAGGGGCCTTTTTGTAATGACTTTGTTCTTATAACTCGTAAGCATCAGTTCTCCCAGAGACAGCGGTATAAGGGCCAACTGACCATCTCCTGCCTTCCGCCATACCTACCTGGAGCAGCGTGCTCAGATACGCGTGCGTCAAGGGTCAACTGCTGTCCCTCAGCTCCGCCCTCTGCGGTACTTGGAAACCGTGAAAAGATAAGCTTCCTGGAGGATGAACCAAGGTGGGTTCAAAAGAGACCATGTTTGGACATCTGTCCTGATTTCTGGTGGGCAGGAGAGCAAAGTTGCCTTGGGCTAATGAGGGGCCAGCTGAGGAGAGGCAATGTCTACTGCTTCCTATTCTTCCAGAACCTGAGAAGACTGGTACATTTTCTGTTTTATTACTATTCTACAAGAATGTGGATACACCTGGAATATGGAGTGTGGATAACCAGGTCCCTCACCTGGGTTGTGGTCTTGGAGCTCCAATCCAGACCCATCTGCCTCCTGATCATTGATCCTTAGATGTCTTACCTTCATCTGAAACCCCAATTCCAAACGTGGTTGCCCCTTAAGCTTTGCCATCTAAGTCAGTGACATCACCATTATTCTCATCTCTCAGGAAGAAATTCAGACACCCTAAACTCCCTCACTTCTGTGCTCTTTTCCCAGTTTGTTATGAAGGCCTGTCTCGACCTGCACACTCCCAGTGGCTACAGCCCTGACCTCTGAGTTCTGTGCTTTTTCAGCCTGTCACTGTCTTCCTGGAAATCCTTGATGACTCCATGCCATGGTTCAGGTTGCTTTACAGACTTGCATTGCCCTTTCCCCTTCCTGAAAACCCAGATTGAGTCTCTCCAGAAACTGCCCAGACGCAGTAAATCCCAGGCATCAATTTCACCTCTAAGCGCTTCCTGCACTTCTAAACAATACCACATAAATTAGAACTTGATGATGGGAAGTGTGACTACATGAGAACTGAACTAATTCTTTGGTGCATGTTTTGGTTATCAGCGTAGCCGCCTCCCTCACTAAACCATAAACTTCACTTTCTTCAAAATAGTGTGCCCAGCACCCAACAGTGCCTCCCTGTCCGTGGGAGGGTTCCGGAACTGTCTTAGAAGTTGGGCATTACCTCCGACGGTGTTCCCTGCTTCCTTCAGGTGTGTTACTACTGTTATCTAGCTAGATAAAAATATTTTGAAACAAAGCCATACACATCTCTTCTAGTCCTTCCTGCTTCCTTGGCTGCTCAAGAATTACTGACTGAACACTCAGAGTATAAATAATTTATGGTTTTTTTAGTATTTTGCCTTCGTTAATGCAGGTAATCAAATGTTTTTTTAATGGTGCTTATGTGTATCAAATTATGAACAATTAGAAGGCAAAGTCCAGCTCATGGTTCTCAGCCCTATTTGTACATTAGAATTAATAGAAGGACTTAAAAAACAAGCAAACAAAAACACTGATGGAGGGACTTCCCTGGTGGCGCAGTAGTTAAGAATCCACCTGCCAATGCAGGGAACACGGGTTCGATCCCTGGGCTGGGAAGATCCCACATGCTGTGGAGCAACTAAGCCCATGCGCCACAACTACTGAGCCTGTGCTCGAGCCCACGAGCCACAACTGCTGAGCCCGTGCACCACAACTACTGAAGCCCACGTGCTGTAGAGCCCACGTGCCACGACTACTGAGCCCACAAGCCACAACTACTGAAGCCCGCGCGCTCTAGGGCCGGCCTACCGCAACTACCGCGCCCGCGTGCTGCAACTACAGAGCCCATGTGCTACAAGTACTGAAGCGTGTGCGCCTGGAGCCCGTGCTCCGCAACAAGAGAGGCCACCGCGATGAGAAGCCAGCACAGCGCAACAAAGAGTAGCCCCCACTCATGGCAACTAGAGAAAGTTCGTGCGCAGCAATGAAGACCCAAAGCAGCCATAAATACATACATAAATAAATAAATAAAAAGTAAAAATTTTTAAATTAAAAACCGGTAAAAAAATTTCACCAGTGATGAAACGAAAGAAGGAGCCCAACCTTGTCATTGTGCCCTGAACTTCAAAAGATGATCACCAAAGAAAAAGACCAGGTTTTTCTGGCAAGGATGAGAAGAGTTCCTAATCCTGCCCTTATTGGGGGAATTTGCAAAATCCAGAATTCTCATTAAAAGCTCAGGTTTTGGAAAGAAGATTGAAGAGTTGGACAGGATGAGTAGACATCTCTTTCTTCCTCTGGGGCTGGTGCGTGTGTGTGTGCGTGTGTGTGTAGGTGGAAGGGGATTTTGCTGGGGAGAGATGGGTGAATAAGGAACAGGAACAACCAGCCCATCCCTGATTTAAAAGAAAAAGCCACATCCCAAGGGTGTTCTCCCCCATGATATAGTAGATAATCTCTCCTCTCCATTCGGAGTTCACACTGGTGCAGGACTTAATATAACTATCAGAAGGCAGAGCAGAGTCCAGTCCCTCCAATAAGAGCCTGTATACACAGCTCTTCCTCCTTCCCCCATGCAGACACACATAGACAAGCAGGGCTCAGGTTTGGCTGGTATGCACTGGTATGACTGTGCTGGTTATTAAAATACTGAAATGCTTCTATACCAGGAAGTAAATAATCACTCTCTGAAGTGACTCATGCTGCTTTGACCCCAGCCCCTCTCACGAGAACCACCCAACTCCAGACCACCCCACAGTCCGGTACCTAAAAGAATAACCTGTGGCCTAACGAGGAGCCTTCAGACCCCTGCCTCAGAGCTATGGTCAACCTGTTTTCTGCTTATTCAGTGTCTGTGTCATGCTAGTTATTAAATATTTTTAATATCATCCATGCAGGAAAGTATATAGAACACAAGCTCACAGAGGAAGAGAAATAGCTGTCAAATAAGATGGGAAATACGCCAAGGAGACTATACCAACACCACATCAAAGCAGATAAATGGTCTGAACAGACTTGCCCACCTTAAGCATGAGCAAATTTCAATTAAATGGCCTGGTAACCGCGTAAGTATGCTACAGGCAGCAAAGGGAGCAGAGTGGGGAACAGAGGAGACCAATAGGGAAGAAAAGCTAACCTAAGAAACAGAAGTTCCTACAGGTATATTGTGTTCTCAAAGAACATCAAAAGAACAAGAATTCAGTAAAACAAGAGCTCACATATGAGCTGATTAAACAAAATGAGATAAAAGGGCAGATTGCAGAGCTAAGGAAACAACTTGGCCAAAATAACACTATTGTAGGACAAATAAATGAATTAGAAATAGCAAGAAACATGGTTGAAAACTGAATTGGTAACATAGAAGAAAAGGCTTGAGATGACTGCAAGTGAATGAAGAATTTAAAAAACCAAGATTAATTCTTGAGAGGACAATTGTAGAAAGAAAAAGGTATTGTAACATTAATTGGTATCCAAAAAAAAAAAAAGGAACTAAAAAAGTACTGAAAGGTATAATACAGAAATGTTTTCCTGGAATGAAGGAATGAATCTTCAGATTGAAAAAGTACACTATGTTGTAGGGAATCTTAGAGAAAGCACGTGACACCAAAATGTATCCTGATGAAGTTAATGAACTTCAAGAATGAAGAAAAAATTCCTCAGTGGTTAGGAAGAAACACCAAAGGGTCTCAAACTTCTTTACCACCAGATTCAGAGATTCAGTGACAGGAGGCAATGGAGGAATATTTCCAAAGTTCTGAGTGGGAAAAAAGAGTGCCTTAAGTATATTTTTTTAATTTATTTTTTTTATTGAAGTATAGCTAATTTACAATGTTTTGTTAATTTCTGCTATACAACAAAGTGGCTCAGTTATACACCTATATACATTCTTTTTTATATTCTTTTCCATTATGGTTTATCCCAGGATATTGAATATAGTTCCCTGTGCTATACAGTAGGACCTAGTTTATCCATTCTATATATAATAGTTTGCATCTACTAACCCCAAACTCCCAATCCATCCCTCCCCAATGCTCCCTCCCCTTTGGCAACCACAAGTCTGTTCTCTATGTCTGTGAGTCTTGTTTCTGTTTCGTAGACAGGTTCATTTATGCCATATTTTAAATTCCACATATAAGTGATATCATAGGGTATTTGTCTTTCTCTTTCTGACTAACTTCACTTAGTATGATGATCTCTAGTTGTATCCATGTTGCTGCAAAAGGCATTATTTTGTTCTTTTTTATGGCTGAGTAATATTCCATTGCATATATATACCACATTTCTTTATCCATTCATCTGTCAATGGACATTTAGGTTGCTTCCATGTCTTGGCTATTGTGAATAGTGCTGCTATGAACATAGGGGTGCGTGTATCTTTTTGAATTATAGTTTTGTCTGGATATATGCCCAGGAGTGGGATTGCTGGATCATATGGTAATTCTATTTTTAGTTTTCTGAAGATTAGTATATTATTGCCAACCGAGTTGTCAAATATAATGTCAAGTACTCTTAAATATGCAAGAACTCAGAGAATGCAACACCCGTGAGTCCTTCTTAAAGAGACCATTTGATAGGAGAAATGAATCAAATAAAAGGACTGGTGGTGAGCATTGAATTTATATAAAGAACCAAGACCAAACTGGGAATTGTAGTTGTATTGTAGATACAGATTGCAAATATTATAAACCTTGATAATATAACTAATAAATTGAGAGTGGGGAAAGGGAGGTATAAGAGTGCCAATCTCCTCTTATTTTCATAGCAGAGAGCTGATATTGTCTAAAATAAAAAGTTATAAAGTATGTATGTAATGGTATTTTTTTTAATAAGCTTGAATGGATCTTGAAAGAAATACCTCTTGGGATAAAGAAATATTTAAAGTTTAGTAATGGCTTCAGTTTAGTTTCTTATCGGAAATACGAGCAAACTACCTGAATGCTTTTTAAAAAAATTAATATGATTAGAAATAAATATGAAAAAATAAGTATACATCTATGTTTATCAAAATATCCTCTATTCTTTTTAATCTGTATCTGTGTAAAAAAAAGTCAGGAATGATATTTAACTAAAGTTAATGATGGTTATTTTTAAGTGGGTATTGATTTAGTTTTACTTTTTTATTTGTAATTTATTATATTGCTTGACTTTTGTTTGATAACTATGCTATCTTTTTATTTTAAAATTAGGGCAGGAGGCCTAGTCTAAAACAAGGTTTAAAATCATCGTATAGTGTGAGTGGACCTCTGGCATATGCTGCTCCTTATAGTGACATTTGCTTTATAACTTGCAGCAAGGTACCTTAAAATTTTAACTTAATCTCACCACACTTCCCTTTTCCCCCTGGTTATTTTTCACTCATAAGCCGCTGTTTCTTTACTCATATATTATTCATCTAAATATCCCATCTTATACAGCTCACGGTGTTATATTCTTTGGGGCTAAGGGGGGAAAAATGGAACACCCAGTATGAGACCTACTGACTTGCCCAGTGCATCTGAAACATGAAAAAATAGAAAAAGAAGCCATTTGGAGTAGCTGACAGTCATTTTACAAGAGGAAGCCAAAAAGACTCAGCAACTTGGGAATTTTGCACATGAATTGGCTGCAGTCCATTGGAGATGCTGAAAGATTTCTTTCCTTGTGCTTCTGGGAGCTTGGAAATGAAACGTCAACCCCTTCCCTGCCCAAGTGAAATTGCTGGTCAATAGAACTGTACTTCAGTGTTAGCTTGTGCTGATCAAATTCAGCTTCCAGGGATGGCAGATGCAAGAATGCAGCAGTAACCTGTCTTCAGTAAGCATGTTTTCAGGACCATTCAACATTATGTTGGTGGAAACCCACGGGAGCCCTATAGTCTCTTGTGGCATGTGTGAGAGCAACTCAAGACCCTCTCTCTGTCACACAGTTTTATAAAATCCCAAATCTTTGACTTGATTAGTATAGAAAGACGATCACAGGATTGTGGAACTGGAAGACTCCTTCGTCTGTGGTGGTCATAATCAGTATCCCAAAAGGTTATCAGGATCCAATCAGGAATTGTACATAATGTGCACAGCACAGTGTCGAGCTCAAGGTAAGAGCTCCAAAAATGGTGGTGGTGATAGTAATAGTTGTTGTTATTATTACTGTTTTAACAGGAGGTAAAACTTTAAAGGCCATCATGCCTGGAGTTTTCCTAGCTGAATAAGCCTTTTCGTAATTTGGCCGCTTGTCCCTGCTCTCACAGAGGATCCAGTGCTGCCTCTAGGGCAGGTCCCCTCCCCGCACTGAATGTCATGCCACCTTCAAAAAGGAGACCTTCACCTAATCCCGTTTCCACGGAGACCGCGCCATTTCCTCTTCCTTGCCTGAGCTCTAGAGCCAGCTGTGATGCTTCATAGCTGTATCCCAGTTGGAGGAGTCCAGAAGAAGAGCTCACAGGGCATTAGGGTGGACCTGACGCTTTCTACAGGACATTCCCCCTCACTCCAGAGAACATCTAATACATTTTTCTGCCCTAATCTCCTCTCCCCTTGTTCTGGAACACACTCTTATTTCTTTGAGTGACAGCCCCTTCACTGCTCTGAGTTCTGGTTGGGCCCCCAGTCACAGTGCCCAGCCCTCTGGCCACAGCAGTGGGCATGTGATCCAGAATAGGCCCATCCTGGGACTTCTCCAGGATCATATATTTGGACACTGGGAGAGAGTATCCATGTTATGAACTGCGTGTTTGTGTCCCCCCAAAATTCATATGTTGAAACCCTACCCTCTGTGGGATGGTATTAGGAAGTGGGGTCTTCTGGAGGTAATTAGGGTTAGATTAGGTCATGAGGGTGGGGCCTTCCTGATAGGATCAGTGCTCTTGTAAAATGAAGGCAAGGGGTCTCTGCTGTGACCAAGAAAGCCCATGTGAGGACATAACCAGGAAGAGGACGCCCACCAAGAACCAACCAGCCTGCCCGCTGATCTAGGACTTGCAGCCTCCAGAACTGGGAGAAATAAACATCTGTTGTTTAACCCACCCAGGCTATGGTATTTTGGAATAGCAGCCCCAGCTGACTAAGACATCCCTTTTCTCTAGGGTCACCAACCTGCGGTGGCATAAGAATGACTCGTGGGCAGCCTGCCTCCCTTGGCTGCGTGTGGAGGTCTGAGACAGGAGGGGGTGGATGGGGGCAGCAGAGAGCTGAGGAACGGCAGCACGGAGGGCAGAGAGCCAGAGGATGTGGATAGACGCTGCTGAGTGCTGTGTCAGACCGTGTCTGGGGCGGGTCCACACCCGCCTCTCCCAGTTGTACAAACCAACACTTCCCCCTGCTTCTGTCACTTGTAACTGAAAGAAGCCTGAGCAATTTTCAAATGAGTCCAAGACATTTGCCTTTGGCCGTATTATCACCTTCTCTCTCAATGCTTTCCGCCTCCACGTGATATGTGGACACGCTCTTCTGTGGTTAATAGAAGGAAAATGAGCAACGTGCCTAAACGAGGGCCAGCTGGGGGTCCAGTTAAGTCATAACTGCTTGACTCTGCAGCAGCACCAGGACACTGGGCTGAGTCTTTGCTTTCTGTTAGTCTTTACCTCCTTCCTAAATTACAATAAATGAATCTTCATGTACCACCCAGAACTGTGTGAAGAACTTCGTACAAAGTATCTCATTTAACCCTCAGAATAACCCGGAAGTATATGCTATTATTATTAACTCCATTTATATATGAAGAAACTGAGGCTTAGAAATGCTGCTCTGTCCGCCCAAGGAGCATGCATGTGAGAGGTGGAACTGAGCCGTGAGCCCAGACAGGCTGACTCCAGAGCCCACATCCTCACCACTAAGTGACTGATGTAGGAGAGCAGACACCTGGAGTCGGATCCTAGCTCTGCCATCCCTGCCTGCTGGGCTCTGTGCAAGCTAGTTACTTTCTCTGAACTTCACTTTCTTCTCTGTAAACCAAGAGAATGAGGTGACACTCCCTGCTCTTGATTTCCTTGCAGGGATTAAATGTGTCAGCGTATGAAAATCCCCTGGCGTGTTGCCTTACTCACCTGGACAGGCACAAGCTTGCAGGTATTTTCATCATGGCCCACGTTTGAATCTCCTGGACACGTAGTGGGAGCTCACATTTTGTTCAGATCCTTCTGTACCCTTCTTATCTTCCTGGGCGTGAGGGTAGAAACTGCATGGGACTGGAATGGACAGATCTGGATTCTGGTTCTGTCCTTGTAATTTACACTGTGGGTCACCTTGGGCAAATCATTTAACCCCTTGAATCTTTATTTCCTTGTCCTTAAGACTGAGATGGTGTTGTTATGAGGAGTATGTGAGATGAACATATCTATAGCACATAGCACTGTGCCTGGCACATGGCAAGTACTAGTTAAGTTGTGGTGGTGGAGTGGTTAAAGAGGTACCTGCTTCTGACATGTAGTTAATTCCTTCTCAGCTCACTCTAATTGCACGTAGACAGAAAGGAAATTACATTCTCAGGAAGGAGACAGTCTTTAGACTGTACATAAATGTCATCACTTATACTTAAGGCTTTTTCTTTTAAGTTTCTTATAGTTATTTGTTTTAATCTGCTAAATATTCAGGATTGGTAGGAGAGGAAGTTTCTTTTAAAAGAAAATTATTTAAAATATCTTATGTTTTAGAAAATAAGATGTTTAATCACACACCAAAAATGAAATCTATCTAATATAGCCCCATGCCAGTCCCTGCATTGTAAAACTGAGTTCTGTTGACAGAAGTGTCTCCACAACCAGGCAGGAACTAAAACACTGCAAACAAGTGGGTACCTATGGTGTGCAAGGCACCGTGATAGGTGCCTTGCAGACATAGGAATGAATTATACACACCCTGCTCTCCAGGAATTTTCAGTCTAGGAATGGAGATAAGACATGTTCTTGAATTATTTTCTTTTAAAACAGAATGTAATACAAGCTCTACAAAAAGTGTAAACAAAATGCTTCGGGATCCCAGAGGGGAGAGTGTGTCCTTTTAGTTGAGGGCATAGCACAAAGGCTCCCTAGAGGGAGTGGCAATGAAGTGGGAACATAAAGAATGTCGTACCAGTTAGCACTCTTTTGGTTGCAAGTGACCAAAGACCTAACAAACGCTATCAACCAACTCAGCCTCATTGACATTTGTAGAAAACTACATCCATTTACAAAATACAAGTTCTTTGCAAGTACACATGGAACATTCACCAAGCTAAACCATGTGCTAACCATAAAACAAAATCACTGACTTGAAGAAAGATTCTGGGAAGATGGGAATGGCAACAGTATAATTTTTCAGTCTCTGAATTTCCACATAAAAGCAGACAGAACAACGAGAGAGCAAAACCAAAAATTCATGAACATCTTTTACTACAAAACTAGGTATTTTAGTTTGCTAGGGCAGTAGCAAATTACCACAAACTAGTTGGCTTAAAACAACAGAAATTTCTTCTCTCAGTTCTGGAGGCTAGAAGTCCAAAATCAAAGTGCTGGCGAGGTTGTGCTCCCTCTTCGTAGCTTCTGATGTTTGTCAGCAATCCTTGTGTTCCTTGGCTTATGGCAGCATCCCTCCAATGTCTGCCTTTATCTTTAAGTGGCTGTCTTCCCCTTGTGTCTCCAAATCTCTCTCTCTTTATTATAATGCCAGTCATTGGATTTAGGGCCCACCCTAACTCTGTATAACCTCATCTTAACTTGATTATATCTGCAAAGACCCTATTTCCAAATAAGGTCAGATTCACAGCTGCCAGGAATTAGGATTTAAACATATCTTTTGGAGGGACACAATTCAACCTGTAACACTGGGTGGCATTATACCTAACAGTATGAATGAATGTTTCCCCCGCCCCGCCCCCGCCAAAGATCAGGAACAGGTAAGGATGTTTGTTCTAACCACACCATTTCCATTCGTTATTGAAGTTGAGGTTCTAGCCAGTGCAGTAAGGCAACAAAAGAAATACAAGTATACAGATTGAAATGAAAGAAGTAAAACCTTTTATTTGCAAAGGATGTATGTCTTCAGCAGAAAACCCTAAGAACTCTACAAAGACAACTAGAGCTAATAGCTGAATATAGGATGTTTGCAGGAGACAAGATCAGTATAGAAAAATAAGTTGTATTTCTACATACTAGCAAAAAACAATTAGAAAATGAAATTTGAAAACCAGTGCCATTTAAAATAGAATAAAAAATGAAGAATAAATTTAATAAAATATGTATAAAACCTCTACACGGAAAACTATAAGATATGTCTGAGACAAGATATAGAAGACCTAAAATAAATTTTTAAAGTTATACCATGTTTATGGGTTAGAAGACCTGATATTGACAGGATGCCTCCGACGTGTGTGTGTGTGTGTGTGTGTGTGTGTGTGTACGTGTGTGTTTATCATGGCACAAAGCAGTTCTTTGACATCAGCTGGATTTCCTACAATTCAACTCAATTCAATTCAATTCTGACATTATCTACCTAGAGAAAACGTCAAATTCCACAGGTTAAGGGCTCAGTCCTGCAGGACTACCCTCCCCTGACTTCAGATGCCAATCACAAGTCCAGATTGTTACCTGTGCCTCTCACTGACTACAAGCCCATTCTTGGGTTCAATTAACTTGCTAAATTAGTTCACAGAACTCAGAGAAACATTTTACTTATACTTACCAGTTTATTTATTATAAAAGGATATAACTCAGGAACAGTCGGATGGAAGAAATGCAATATATTTCTTATTATAAATCACAGTATCACAATGTCATTTCTTCCAAAATTGATCTAAAGATTCAATGTAATCCCAGTAAAAATACCAGCATGTAGATATGATACCAAAAGCATGAGCAACACCAATAACAAATAAATAAATTGAACTTCATCAAAATAAAAAGCTTTTGTTCATCAAAGACATTGTCAAGAAAGTGAAAAGATAAACTACAAAATAGGAGAAAATATTTGCAAACCATATACCTGATTAGGGACTTGTATCCAGACTATAAATAGAACACATAACTCAATAACAAAAAGACAGACAACCTGATTTAAAAAATAGGCAAAAGGGAAACAGCCATTTCTCCAAAGAAGATATATAAATGGCCATTAAGAATGTGAAAAGATACCCAACGTCATTAGTCATTAGAGAAATGTAATGAAAGCAACAATGAGATATCACTTCACACCTATTAGGATGGCTATAATGAAAAACAAACAAACAAACAAAAAAATAACAAGGATTGGAGAGAATACGGAGAAATTGAAACCCTTGTAACATTACTGGTGGGAATGTAAAATGGCGCCAATGCTGTGGAAACAGTTTGTCAGTTTCTCAAAAAAAACTGAATGTAGAATTACCATAAGACCCAGCATTCCACTCCCAAGCATAGACCCAAAGGAATCTAAAGCAGGGACTTGAACAGACACTTGTATGCCAATATTCATTGCAGCATTATTCACAATAGCCAAAAGTGGAAATAACCCAAATGTCTATCAATACATGAACTGGTAAACAAAATGTCGTCTGTACAAACAATGGATTATTCAGCTGTAAAAAAAAAAGGAATGATGTTCTGATACATGCTATAACATGGACAAATCTTGGAAACATACTAAATGAAGTAAGCCAAACACAAAAGAACAAACATTGTACAATTACATTTACATGAAATATCTAGAGTAAGCAAATTTAATAGAGACAGAAAGTAGATTAGAGATTACCAGGGGCTGGGAGGAAGGGTAATGGCGAGTTATTGCACACTGGTTACAGAATTTCTGTTTGGGATGATGAAATTGTTTCAGAACTAGATATTGGTGATGTTTGTACTACATTGTGAATGTACTTAATGCTTACTTAAATATGATTAAAATGGCAAATTTTATATTACATATATTTTTCACAATTTTTTAACTTAATAAAGCAATATACCAAAAATCATTGCATGAATTCTATACTTTGAATTGCATACTTGAATTTTACTCTTGACTTGTAAACTTTAAATGGGTGAATTGTGTGGTATATGGGTTATATCTCAATAAACCTGTCTTAAAAAATACCAGTAGGATTTTGCAGAAATTGATGAACTAATTCTAAAATTTATGTGAAAATGTACAGGGCCTAGAATAACCAGAGGAATCTTGAAAGTTAACAAAGTTGGAGGACTTAACATTAGCTAATTACAAGACTTTCTATAAAGCTGTACTAATTAAGATGGTATGGTATAAAGAATCAAGGAACAAGAGAGAGTTCAGAAATAAACCCACATTTATATAGTCAATTAATTTTTGGTCAAAATATCAAAGAAGTTCAATGATGAATGGCAGATCTTTTCAACAAAATGTGCTGGAACAACTGCCTATCTATACGGGAAAAAAAATGAACCTCAACCCATACCTTACGCCACACAAAAAATAATTCAAGATCACACAACTGAACGTAAAAGTTTTAAAAGTCTAAAGGTTCTATGAGGAAACTTAGGGCACTATCTTTGTGAATTTGGAGCAGGCAAGGTTTCAAATGTATGTAAATCATATTTAAATTTTAAGAGTTATTAAAAACAAACAAACAAACATGTTCTAAGGAACAACAGCGTTAAAACAGCAGGGCCAACGTTACAAGGTCAGAAGAGCCAGACCAAAATGGCAAGTTCAAAAACATGAATTCCCTCAAATCAGTTAGAAAATATGCAAAACACAATAGAAAAAGTTACAAAGGCTATGACTAGATAATTCACAAATGAAGAAATAAAAATGGCTAAAAAAAAGGGGTTGATGAGCATGGTTTCATATGTTTACTGGACATTCAGGATTCTTCTTCCTGATACTGCTTATTCATACTTTTTGTCATTTTTCTCTTAGGTTGTTTATCTTTTTTTAAAAATTCTGGTTATATTGGTCATATGAGTAGCAAATATCTTCTCTTGGTTGGTGGCTTGTCTTTTCACTTTATATCTCATGGCTTTTGTTATAAAACAAGTTTTTAATTTTAATATAATCAAATTATCATTCTTCCTTTATGATTAGTGCTTGTTGTGTTTGGTTTAGAAAATAATTCCATATACAAATATCACCAGAACATCATTGATATTTTTCCCAATAATTTTATAATTTTTCACCTTTAGGCCTTTGAAATCACCCAGAAATTGTGTTATGAGGTGTAGTTTGGATTAATGTTATCTTTTCCTTATGGATAGCCACTTGTCTTAGCACCACTGGGGCTATCCTTTTCCTGTAATTTAAATCCCGCCGCTATCATATATACATGAGTTTAATACTAGAGTCTGTTCTATTCCATTTGCTTGATTGTCTCTCTGGACCAATACCACACTGTTCTTTAAAGAAAGTGATGATCTGTTGGAATCAGTTTCCTCCACTACACACACACACACACACACACACACACACACACACACCCCTTGTGTTTCCTCTTAAAAAGAGTTTTGGCTATTTTTCATCCTTTAATCTTCTGTAAGAATTTAAGGATCATCTTCTCAAGTTCTGAAAAATATCTTGTTAGAATTTTTATTATAATCATACTAATAGACTGATTTGGAGAGAAACTGCCATTGCTACAAAATTACATCTTCCCATCAATAAATATGGTTTATATTTCCATCTATTTAGGTATGCTACTATGTTCTTCAATAAAGTTTAAACAAATTATTTTTAATAATTAAAGTTTTATAATTTTAGTGATAAAAATCTTGTGCATTTTTTGTTGTATTTATTCCTAGTACCTTATATTTTAGAGTTGCCTTTGAAAATATATCTTTTTAAAAAATTACATTTTATAATTTTTGTTGCTGGTGAACAGCAGTGTTACTGATTTTACATTATCTGTTTTGCCTTCAATAACCTTGATAAACCCTTATTTCTAGTAGTTTGTAGATTCTTTTGTATTTCTTAGTTTTTCCTTTTCAATCTTTATAATTTTTATTTCTTTTTCTTGTATTATCACACTAGTGAAAAACCCCAGTACAATGCTGAATAGAAGTGGTGATAGAACAAATCTCCATTGTGTTCCTGATCTGAAAGGGAATGCTTTCAGCATTTCACCATTATGTATAATTTTTGCTGTGTAATTTTGAAAATTGCTATAATTTTTGTAGCTACCATTTACCAGGCTAAGGAATTTGCTTTCTACTCTAGTTTGCTTTGGATATTTGTGAAACAAGGTTGAATATTATCAAAAGTTTTCCTACATTTATTGAGATGATCATATGGTTCTCTCCTTTAACCAGTTAATATAATAAATCTTCTTAATAGACTTTCTAATTTTAATCATCTTTGCATTCCTAAGATGACTCCAACTTGGTAATGATATATTTTTAATAGGCATTTCTGGATTCATGTGACTAAATTTTATTTAGGATTTTTGCATCTATATTTGGAAGTGAGATTAGCCTTTAATTATTACTTTCTCATACCTTCCTTATCTGATTTTGCCATCAGAATTATTTTATTTCATAGAATGAGGTGAGCAGTGTTCCCTCATTTTGTATTCACTGGAACAGTTTGTTTCAGAAAAGAGTGATCTGTTCTTTGAAGTTTGTGTCTGGTAAAGTCTTCTGGGCTTAATGGGCTGTTTTATTCTTTCTTTCTTCCTTTTCTTTCTTGTTAAGAGAGGAAGGTGGATTTTAAAACTCCTGGTTCAAGTTATAAATCTAAGCCAAAATTATATTTCTTCTTGAGTGGTTTTATTAAGTTGTATTTTTCTAAGAAACCATGCATTTTGTGTATATTTTCAATTTACTGGTTCTGAGTGTCAAGTACAACCGTGCAAAAGTAACCCTGAGAGCTTACTCTGGGTAGACTGGACAAGAAGCCAGCTACGCCTGTACCACCTTCTCCTAGAGGGAGGGATCACACCCAAAATCAGCTTCCCACTGGATCAGTAGCTCCCTTCCTTTGGCAGGAGCGCCTGCAGCTTCCCACAGCCCACACCCCCAACCCCAGGTTTCCAGGTGCTGAGCAACTGGCTTTCTCAGCAGCTGCTATAAACATCAAGCACTTGAACCCAGGTCACTCTGCCAAGCAGCCATTTGCCTCCCGCTGACACACACTCAGGTCCTGACATGACTCTCCATGCAGTGATGGGAAGACAGTGCACCACATTTCTCATCTCTTCTGCTGACCCTTGTGTTGTAGGTTTCCCCCAATAGGGCCTGTTCCTTATCTCAAACTGTGTCACGTTGTGGAAGTCATCCTGAGCCCAGAGAACTTTCAGGTGGTGACAGTGAAGGAACCTACCTTGCACAGTAGTACACAATAGTTCTTAGTATTAGGTTTACACCTCCACTGTTTATAGTTTATATCCTATGTGTCACTCCTAACTATTTATTTGTGCATCCTCTACCCGCCCCCCCACCCCATATCTCTAGATCAAACGCACTAAAGGTTTGCCATGGTTCTGTTTTACTTTCATTTTGGAATAATTTCAGATTTATAGGAAAGTTGCAAAGTTAATACAGAATTCCTGTATTATTATCACCCATCATCCCTAATGTTAGTACAAAGATTATTCAGACTTTACCAATTTTTTCATTGTGTTCCTTTTCTGTTCCAGGATTCTGTTTCAGGATCCAGTCCAGGATAACACATTGCATTTATCTCATTTAATTTTTCAAAATGCAATCATATTTATATACCATAAAGTTCACTCATTTAAAGTGCACAATTAAATGGTTTTTATCATATTTACAGAGTTACATAGTCCTCACCATAATCTAATATAAAAAAATTTTATCACCCTCAAAAATAACCCTGTGCCCATTAAGCAATCATTCCCCATTCCTCCATCCTCCAGCCCTAGGGAACAAGTAATCTGCTTTTTGTCTCCATGGATTTTCCTATTCTGAATCTTTCATATAAATAGAATTATACAATATTTGGTCTTTTATGACTGGCTTCTTTCACTTAGCATGTTTTTGAGATTCATCCATATTGTAGCATACATCAGTACTTTATTCTGCTTTATTTATTGCTGAAAAGTATTCTATTGTATGGATGTGCCACATTTTGTTTATCCATTCACCAGTTGATGGGCATTTGGATTGTTTCCATTTTTTGTCTGTTATGAATAATGCCGCTATGAGTATTTGTGTACCGGTATTCGTGTGGAGAAACATTTTCATTTCTCTTGGATATATATCTAGCAGCAGAATTGCTTGGTCCTATGGTAACTGGTAACTCCATATTTGACATTAAGCTGTTTTCTCAAGTGGTTGCATCATTTTCTGATTTACCAGCCATGAATGAGGGTTACAATTTCTCCACATCTTCACCAACACTTGTTATTAGTATTCTTTTATTACTATAGCCATCTTAGTGGGTGCACAGCAGTATCTCATCATTTTGATTTGCAAATAATTTGATTGCCCTAATGACTAATGATGTTGAGCATCTTTTCATACGCTTACTGGCCATTTGTATATCTTCACTAGAGAAATGTCTATTCAAATCGTTTGCCCAATTTTAATTGAGTTATTTATTTTTATACTATTGCGTTGTAAGAGTTCTTTATATATTCTGGGTACAAGTCCCTTTCCAGATATATGACTTTCAAATGTTTTCTTGCAGTCTGTGGGTTGTCTTTCCACTTTTTTGGTGCTATCATTTGAAACTCAGAATTCTTTAATTTTGATAAAGTCCAATTTATCAAAATTTTTATTTTATTGCTTGTGCTTTTGCTATTGTATCTAAGAAGTCATAGTCTAAAATCATGAAGATTTATTCATATGCTTTCATCTAAGAATTTTATATTTTTAGATCTCTGATCCACTTTGAGTTAATTTTTTATATATAACGTAAGATAGGGGTCCACTTTCATCCTTTTTCATGTGGATATCTAGTTGTCCCAGCACCATCTGTGGAAAAAACTATTCTTTCCCCATTGAATTTTCTTGGCATGTTTGTTAAAAGTTGATTGACCATTAATATAACAGTTTATTAATGCCACACTATCTTGATTTCCAGAGCTTTGTAGTAAATTTTGAAATTGGAAAGAGTAAGTCCCCCAACTTCATTCTTTTTTTTTTAAGATTTATTTATTTATTTATTTATTTATTTATTTTGGGCTGCATTGGGTCTTAGTCGCAGCACGCGGGATCTTCCTTGAGGCACGCGGGATCTTTCATTGAGGCGCGCAGGCTCTTCGTTGTGGTGCGCGGGCTTCTCTCTAGTTGTGGCGTGCGGGTTTCCTCTTCTTTGGTTGCGACACGCAGGCTCCAGGGCGCGTGGGCTCTGTAGTTTGCGGCACACGGGCTCTAGTTGAGGCACACAGGCTCAGTAGTTGTGGCACGTGGGCTTAGTTGCCCTGCGACATGTGGGATCTTAGTTCCCTGACCAGGGGTCAAACACACATTGTAAGGCAGATTCTTTACCACTGGACCACCAGGGAAGTCCCCTCAACTTCATTCTTTTTCAAGATTGTTTCGGCTATTCAGCGTCATCTTATTTTAACTTTTTTAAAAACAACTTTTGTTTTTGTTTTTTTCATTCATTTCTGTTTTGATTTTTACTATTTCCTAGCTTCTACTTTTTGGGGTTTGTCATATTTGTTTTACAACTGGAAGATGGGCGTTTCTCTTATTACTTTTCGGGCTTTCTTCCTTTCTAATGTATGCAATTAAGGTCATAAGTGACTCAAGGTCTGCTTTAGCTGCATCCCACATGTATTATTATGTGTTATTGTCATTGTCCTTTAGTGATAAATATGTATTTATGTCCCTTACAGTCTCTTTCTTGACAAAGAAACTATTTAGAAGTGTGTTTTTAATGTTTTTTTGAGTTATCTTGTTAACTGATTTCAAATTGTAGTACATTGTATTCAGAAAACCTTGACTTTTTTGGTATACACTGAGTCATGTAAATTGTGTTGTTCAAATCTTCCATATTCTATTTTTGCCTGCCACATTCTAAATGTGAATTTGTCCATTTTTACCATGTCATTCTGTCAATTATGCTATATTATTTGGTGCTTAGAACATCAGAACTGTTGAATATTCCTGGTGAATTGTTCATGTTTTCATTTTGCAGTGACCTTCTTTATCTAAAAAATTTTTTAAATTTCGAAGTCTTTCTTGTCTAATATCAACATAATTACTGTCTTCTGGCCTCTGTTGTTGCTACTGAGTATGTGCTGTCAATTTTTTTTAAATGTGTATTTACCTGGTATAATTTTTTTGCTATTTCATTTTTTTTTTAGTCTTTCTGAGTTATTAGATTTTAAGTGTCCTTGTTATGAACAGCATATGGCTGGGTTTTTGTGTCTGATATCTGAGTCTATTTTTAAATTCATGGATTTAGTATATAAACATTTAGAACATATATTATATATATACTAATACAATATATAACTATGTCTATATCTATCCACTTCCATCTCTCTGATATAGTTTGATAGGCAGTCTTCTAAGCACTTTACATATATTAACACATTTAATCCTCACAACACCCCATTGATGTAAGTACCATTAATATTCCCATTTTATAGAGGAGGGACCTGAGGCACAGAAATATTAAGTGACTCACCCCAATTGACATGATTGTGGAAAGCAGATTGAACATTACAGAGGAGATAATCCTGGAAATTCTAAGAGGCAGGCAAGGTCAAAGGATGGAAGGCATTCTTGGGAGACCAGGGTTTTCAGCTCACAGTAATCAAGAAATCAAGCTAATAGGTGGTACCATCCAGCTAATGGGTGATAGGGCTGAGATTTGAACCTAGCAGTTTAGCTCCAGATTTTGTACTTGCAACTGTCATGCAAAGTGCCTTTCATAGGACTTGTTCTTTTTCTGGTGGGTTTTTTTTTTTTAACAAAACTTTTCTTTTTTAAAATTAATTAATTAATTAATTTTTGGCTGCATTGGGTCTTCGTTGCTGCACGTGGGCTTTCTCTAGTTGCGGTGAGCGGGGGCTACTCTTTGTTGCGGTGCGTGGGCTTCTCACTGCGGTGGCTTCTCTTGTTGCAGAGCACGGGCTCTAGGCACGTGGGCTTCAGTAGCTGTGACTCGCAGGCTCAGGCTCAGTAGTTGTGGCGCACGGGCTTAGTTGCTCCGTGGCATGTGGGATCTTCCCAGACCAGGGCTCGAACACATGTCCCCTGCATTGGCAGATGGATTCTTAACCACTGTGCCACCAGGGAAGTCCCTTGGTGTTTTAATTACATCGTTAAGGCCTTTTAAGACTTTTAAACGTGATTATTTTACATTCTCTTTCAAATTGTCATTCTAGATGTGTCACATATATACAGTGGAATATTACATCAGATCATGCCACTCCTGTACTCAAACAAACAAACAACAACAACAAAAACAAATTGTCATTCTATTATGCAGAGTTTTAGGGAATCTTTCGGTGCTATTTATTGTGTCTGCTGACTCTCATGGAGGATTTTGCCCTTCTGTATTTCATCATTTTTGTTTGTGAGCTCGTCTTTAGAGAAGGCTGTTTTTCTGTGAGACTCCCCTGTGGCCTGGGTTTGGGGTGTATCTCTCAAGAGCTGTTTTGAGTTTGCTACGGAGAGATCACCATATCTGGACCAAGTTTTTGGTCATTTTATCACCTTGGAGTTCAGTTAGAATCATGGTTCCTGGATCATCTGCAAATTTAAACCTCCAGAGTTGGAGTAGAAACAAACCTGGAGATTTTGTTTCTCAGATGGACATTTTTCCCACCCAGGGAAAAGCATACAAATACCTTTTTGTCTCTATGCCAGTGGATTAATATTTTTCCTAATCTACTCTTTCAGTGAGAGTACAACCCTTTAAAAACTGCTTTATTCAGGGATCCAGGCCCCAATCCCAGTTTCAGCAGCATCTCACATCCTTGCCCCTGGCTTTGCTATTTCTAAGTGACACACCTGGGCCTTCCCTTCTCTCTTACTAGTTCACTCAGGGATTTAAAATAACTTTTGCTATATTTTATCAAGCATTTCTAGGCAATGTGGCAGGAGAGCTTTCAGATTATCATTTCCCCTCATGTTATCTTATGAGATTGGAAGTCCCATTTCACCCTTTAAAAAAGGATGATGTTAATTATTTTCTCTTGATAAGAATAATGAAAAATTTGGGCCACGTGTTAAAATGTTAGGAGGAAAATGTAAACGACCCATGATACCACTACCTAGAAGTGATCACTGTTTACTGCTTCCATCTTTTATTCTTATATGTGTCTAGATACACATATATGTGTATGCGTATATATATATATATATATATATATATATATATATATATATATATGAATAACTGGATTCATATGTGTATATCTGTTTACTACTTTTTTCATGTGATATTATATTTTTATTATATCATTAAAATTCATTAAATTTACTTTTCTGTACCCCGTGACCTAGAAGTAACAAAGGGAATACTTACTCTAAGACCCCTATAATCCTAACTGATAGATGCATTGCATTTAAAGCATGACAATGTTGTGTCTCTCCCATAGAGCTGATTTTCACTGACTATTCTGAATAAGTTGATTATATTGTCTGGTCTCCAATTTGCTGCAACTAAATCTTAGATGCTCCCCCATTCTAGCTTTCTTGTTAGAAAATTGCTGTCTTAGTGAAGCTTGGAATGTCTGAAGTGGTCCCCAGCACAGTTGCTATATAAGGGCTGTGAGAGAACAGAATTTAATGGCAAGTTTCTCCATGGGCCAGGGTATAAAGATGGTTTGAAACCAAAGTTGGGGAATGATAAGCATGCGTGATGGAATGACATTCCTCTTCTCTCTTTCTAAAAGCAGCCTGGCTTCAGGAGAATGAGCGTTGGGTTTCACGTGGTCTTGCAAATGCAGGTCTAACTTTGGCTCACCCTTTCCATGTGCCCACCAGTATCTGTGCACCAAGTGACACAAGGATTGTGGAAAGCAGATGGAACATTACAGAGGAGATAATCCTGGAAATTCTAAAAGGCAGACAGGGTCAAACGATGGAAAGCATTCTTGGGAAGCCAGTGTTTATCCAGCTCACAGTAATCAAGAAATCAACGCAAATCCATGCAGCATGACAAAATGTGCATTTCCTATAAGTTACTCCTTGGCCCTCCCCAGTTAAGTCACCACTATGCAGTATCTCAGCCAAATGGATTTGAGTTCCAAATTAGGTTCTTAAAACTCAGATTAGTTCCAACTTAGGCTCTTGAAATTTATAGTAGAAACAATAGTCTTAAAATCTAACACTTTTGATTTACAACAGCCAGGATTTTTGAAAGAAAAAGGAATTTCAAGTTTCCAAAGACTCTCCCCCCATGAGATCAATGCACAAAGTTTATGTTGTAAGCAAGATATTAGAAAGAAATCAGAAGACTAACTACAAGCCTCTACTTCCTGCAGATTAAAGATTGTTCAGATTTTGTCAAAACCATTTTTATTAAAAATAAAAAGATATAAAAAGATTTGGATGCTAGTGAGTTCCTAAAAGAGGCACAGAAGTGTCTGACAGTGAGCAAAGAGCTGTAGAGGGCTGTGGTGCAGAATCAGGTGGCTGGAGAGTGGCTGCAAGGACGTGATGACCCCAGAGCAGATGGAATGCATCGCACCGCGTTGCACCTCTCTCCAGGGAGGTGAGCACGGGCTAAATGCCTCCTCTTGATGGCAAGAAGGATGCCCAAGAAGTCTGGAGATGACACTATGGTGAGAAGGAAATGTGTGAAGATACCCTGAATTGAGTGAAACCTAAAATGCCAAAAAAAACGCTGAAATGACTGAGTTTACCTGGAGCTGAACTTGATTGCTTTTCTGCCATCAGGTGGAATGAGAACTCAAATGTAATTATGTTACAGGAAATAAAGTTCAGTCACTTGCTCACTGGAGTTTGGTGGCCTGTGAAAATCTTGCCCACCAAACTCCGAGAAGTGACCTGAGGGAATTTATTATAAGTCTGTAGGTGGGTGTCTCATGGAATCCAAGGGAAAATGTGTGAGCTGGGCTCAGAAAATACTAGAACCAAGTACTGGAAAACCACTGGGGTCTCTTCTCGGCTCTCATTGCTGCTTCTTTCTGCACATCTACTTCCGTCTTCTCTCTCTGAGGACCAACTTCCTGCACTCCTCCATCCATATGCCAGAATATAGTGGCATCAAGATCCTAAACTATGTGACACAGTTCTAACCACATACAGATTCTAACTTTCTGTCTCTTGGTCTCAATTCCAAATTCTTACACAAGAATCTGATTGGCCCACTTTAATCCCATGTCTGTCTCCCTCAATTCAATCAGCAATGACCTGAAGGCCGTGCCTGTGGTAGAAACATGACTGCTGTGGTCCATCACCCTGGTTCAGGGTGCAGTCCTCAGGGAGCTGGAAATGGCTGTGAGCTGGGAAGACAGGATGATGACTCATTCACTGTGAGGCTTGTGCCTCACTTCTCCCATCTACAAAGTAGGAGGAATAATATCTATAATATCCCTACTTCTAAATGAAGGCAAAGAGAGCTAACATTATTAACTTCTCTCCAGGTGCCAGACATTGTAGTAAGTTAACCAGGTTATCCTAGCTCGTCCTAAAAACAACCTAAGAGATGGGCATTTTAATTTCCATCTTTACAGAGAAGGAAATTGATGTTCACAGAGGTTAAATCTCATAGCTAGTAAGGGGCAGAGCTCAGATCTGAGCCCAGACAGAACCAGTGCTGCAGCGGAGGAAAGAGCTATTTATTAAGATTGAGATAATGTCTGAAAGCTGCGCATTACGTTCTCAGCTATTAATAAATTGCCTGGGACAGGATCTTGCATGGAGTAAATGCTCAGAATTAAACGTCTCATTAATAAGAGCACCTGACTCTTCAGTTGCAGCAGACGTCTTATCATCATGAAGTGTTTGGCTCACATTAACCCACCAAACACCTCTACAAAGTGGGCACCCATCTGCCTTAAGAGATTTCTGCCAAGACACATTTTATTAAAAATGAAAAGGGAGATGAAAACAGAAGCCAATACCGATTTTAATTGTAATTGACCTTCAGCCACCATTTGGTGCAATGGATCAGATTGCTTCTAAAGCTTCCATTGCTGCGTCATGTTGAGGTGTGAATTTGCCTTCTTAGGGGCCTGTTGTCATAGAGTCTTTAGAATGTATCCATGTGCTCTGATCTTTTGACCTCCTGAAGCTAAATAGAACTCTCTTTGATTGGTGCTGAGCTCACACGAAGCCCAGACTCTGCTTGTAAATGTTTGCCAAATGAAAGATTTGTCAACACGTAATGATTAAATCACGTACTGTATTCTCAGCCCTGAGAATATTAAACCTCTAAGGTACAATCCATGCCTCTGAGAGTAAACAATCTTTTCTGTGCAATCAAAAACCTAAGAACTTAGTTATTAGAGAAAGGCAACTCAAAACCACCTTGAGATTCCCTCTTCATACTCACTAGGTTAGCTGTAGTCAAAAAACGGAAAAGAAATGTTGGCCAGGATGTGGAGAAATTATAACCCTCATCATGTAACCCTGGTGAGAATGTAAAATGGTACGGCCGCTCTGGAAAACATTTTGGCAGTTTCTTAATAAGTTAAACATAGAATTATCATATGACCCAGCAATTCCATTCCTGGGTGTATACCCAAAAGAATTGAAAACAGGTGTTCAAACAAGAGCTCATGCACAAATATTCACAGTAGCACTATTCACAATAGCCAAAAGGTGGAAACAACCCAAATGTCCATCAGCTGATGAATGGATAAAAAAATGTGGCATATCTGTACTAAATGGAAGGAGCCAGACACGAAAGACCACAGATATTATATGATGCCATTTCTATGAAATCTCCAGATTTATTTCTCTCTCTATATAATATAAATATTTATTTATAAATAACTATAAGAGGTTTGACCAGAAATGAGGATATCAGTATGAAATGCCTTGTGATTCTACCTGGGCATTCCTTCAGATGGCCTTTCTTCTAAGAGGTGGGATCAGAACATATTAGCTTCGGAGCTGCTGTTGGAAATTGATCCATCTGGTTTTCTAATTGAGTTCAGAAAAGAAATACCACCAGATCCACATATTGATATATCAGAATCCTCATTGCCAAATATATATAAATCATACAAGACCCTAAAACTATTTATGTTATATTTTGGTTACACTTCCCACTGTGTTTTTTTTCCTACTGCGTTTTTAAAATGGTGTTATTATGACTCATGCTCAGTTTCTTATACTCTATGAATCCATCCCCTTCCAAGAAGTTTTTTTCTTTTAACTCATGTTTATCTATCTAAAAGCCTTATAGTTGTAAAGTTCTTTCTTTTTCCTTTTTAAAAAATTGAGATATAATTGACATATAACATTATATTCGTTTTCAGTGTACAACATAATTATTTGATTTCTGTATATGCAAGTATTGTGAAAAGATCACCACAATAAGTCTGGTGAATATCCTTCACCACATGTAGCTACAATTTGTGTGTGTGTGTAATGAGAACTTTTAAGCTCTACTCTCTTAGCAGCTTTCAAATATACAATACAGTATTATTAACTGAAGCCACCATGCTGTACATCCCCAGGACTTATTTATTTTATAACTGGAAGTTTGCACTTTTGA
Organism: Eschrichtius robustus; assembly: GCF_028021215.1. Classification (NCBI taxonomy): domain Eukaryota; kingdom Metazoa; phylum Chordata; class Mammalia; order Artiodactyla; family Eschrichtiidae; genus Eschrichtius; species Eschrichtius robustus. The sequence continues at coordinate 83,316,304 of NC_090831.1, forward strand.
CCACACTTTGACCCATTTCACCCACCCCCCACCCCACCCCCACCCCTGGCAACCACCAATCTGTTCTCAGTATCTATGAGCCGTTTTACTTGTTTTTTTGATTCAGCGTATTAGTGAGATCATATGGAATTTGTCTTTCTCTGTCTGTCTTATTTCACTTAGCATAATGTCCTCAAGGTCCGTCCATGTGGTCAAAAGTGGCAAGAGGTCCTTCTTTTTCATGGCTGAACAAAATTCCATTGTGTGTGTATATACATCTGTGTGTGTATGACATCTTCTTTATCCATTCATCCATTGATGGACACTTAGACTGCTCCCATGTCTTAGCTATTATAAATAATGCTGCAATGAACATGAGCGTTCATTTATCTTTTCAAGTTAGTATTTTCATTTTCTTCAGATAAATACCCAGAAATGGAGTTGCTGGATCATATGGTAGTTCTATTTTTAATTTTTTAAGGAACTTACATGCTGTTTTCCATAGTGGCTGCACCAATTTACATTCCCACCAACAGTGTACAAAAGTTCCTTTTTCTCCACATCCTCTCCGACATTTGTTATTTCTTGTTGAGTTCTTCTTTCTTAACAATAGTACCTTGCACTTGTCTGTAAAAAAAAATTACCCTAACTGTTGAAATAGATACCTTTGGGGGTGTCTTCCCAGTTCAGTACCCCCATTTCATTGAGAACGTCTCCATCTCCATGAGGCAACCATGTTTATGATTGATGACCCTGCTTTGCTGGCCACAAATGGACACCTGACCTGAGGTGAGGCAATCAGACTTGGAGGTGAGATTCAGGGATGATTGTGCCTTTTAGCTGGAATGAGGGTTATGGAAACTGAAGAGCAGAAGCTGCCATCCTGGAAAACCATTCTCATCCACATGCCGGGAGAAGCAGAGAAAGTAGACATTTAAAGAGGAGAATGGAAAAAAATAAAAAAGAAAGAGGAGAACGGAACTATGTGCAAAATAAAGGGAAAAGGGGAAAAAAATAATCTGGTTAGCGAGAGAGAGAGAGCAAGAGGGAGGTAGGAAGGGAGAGGGAGAGACAGAGACTGAGAGAAAATAATAGTTCCTGGTAGTTTTCTAGTTCCTGCTGCTTGGCTTTCGTGATGTCCACTTCTGTCCTTGGGTTCTGTGAGATACTCTGGATTTTTGTACAAATTCTCCTGACGTATTTTTCTTTTGCTTAACCTAGCTTGAACAAGTTTCTGTTATTGACTAGGACCGCTAGAACTTACTTCTACATCTTGTTTTGAGCCCCCAAACAGACAAATAAACCTTGATTCCTTCTGAATTAATGAAACACATTTATAGACATTTAAATCTGGAATCATCTAATCCAACCCATTCATTCTACACCACAAAATACTGGTGTCTGAGGAAGTGAAATTGCCTGCCCAAGGTCACACAGTTAGGAGGTGGCAGAGCCAGAAGCAAAACCAAGGTATTTTGAATATCAGTCTAGTGTTCTGTCCGCTAAACAAGGCTGCCTTTTCTTTTTTTTTAATAACTTTTTTGTCTTATTCTGCCTTTCACATATGACAGCCCCAAACCCAACACTTGGTTTTTCTTTTCTGACTTTCTTATTCTTTCAACATCTATGTCAACACACTTCCTCCCAATAGCATATGCAATTTGATCCGCATCTGGTGGGTACACATAGGCCCTCAAAGATCCTGGCTCTCCAGCATGGGAACCTGAGTCCTTCCTTTCAACTGCACCCATGTCTGTCTGTTCTGGAGCTCTGCCTTGGTCCCATCACCCCTGAGGTGTCCTGAGGCCAGGAACGCCAAACACGTTATGTGCCAACTCTGAATAAATACGGGGAGCTGCTTGGAGCCCAGGGTGGAGGGTAAGAAGGCAGGTTGTGTCTGGGTTCCATTACAAAGAATGCTGTGCTCAACTGGCAGTGTCTGCCATGGCAACACCCACTAGACATGTCTGGAATGGGGACATTGGGGGAAGAGGCTACACACTGGCCACAGCTTCAGAAAGGGACAAGACGTACGTTCCATCCTTGCCTTAGGTGGTTGTTCTGTTTCCCAGGCCACATTGTCTCAGTGGTCAGGTGGCTGAGGAGGTAGTCTGAAGGCCACGAAGCTACAGGTGGCTTCCTTGGACCCTGGACGAGAGAGCATGAGCCCCAAGCTAGAGGGAGCTTGGAAAGGCAGCCCCTGCAGGGCCCTACAGAGGTCTACATGCTGCAGGCCACGCTGGCATTAGCTCCTTGTCCTCTGGAGTTGGTTTCATCTAGGCAAAGCCAGCTGGCTGGCTGTCAAAGAGTCAGATGCAACTCGGGGGTAAAAACACTTTTCCACAGCACTTACACAGAAATAACCTTAATCTCTGGGTAAACTTTCCAAGCTAAAAAGCTTTCCTGCTACGTGCTACCGAGAAGTCAAAATAGAGTAAAAGGACAGTCTTACTTTAATCAAGTTCCAGAATGAGGACATACAGCTTTGAGAAGCACTGTCTCAAGCAGAAGACGTAAGGATGTGTGTAAGAGAATATTTCTAGAAAGTGCCAAAGGCACCAAACATAATCCCAACTCTGCCTTCTGCTTCTCCTCGGTGCTACGCCGTACCCCGGATGGGGAGGCTACTTTGTTCAGCTAACTTTAGGAATGTCATAGTGCTCCGTGAGCGTGTCCAGGCATCTGTTGAAGTCTTCTGCTCTCTGCTTGTGGGTTTTGGATGCTTTCTTCGGGATCCTTTCCATTTGCCATTTCTCCTGCTTCTTCTCAGAGGCCACCTGGGCCAGTGTCCGCTTGTCCAGGCTGCGCCACTTCTCCTCCTCGTTTTTGCCCGTTCCCCTCGCTTACAGGAGTTTCGCCTTGTCCTTTTTTTTTTATTTCTTCCGCTTAGTCACTCTGAGCTCTGCGGCGCCTTTCAGCTTCAGGGGCTCCTTTTGGACCTGCTCGTAGGCTTCCACGGCGCCCTGCTGAAGTTTCAAGGCTGCCTTTTCATGAAAACAGTGAGCATCATGCTTGGGGCAGAGAACACCTGCTCCCTATTCTAAATGATCACAGGGGTGGGCAGGTGGTCCAGGCTGAGCATTTGGAGTATCCCAGACCTCTGGAGTCAGCTCTTGGCCCAGGGATGGGCTTCTGCTCCAAGTAGAGCTACTTAAGGACCTTTTAGGGAGAATAATCAGATACTGAAAGCGATGACCTGAATCTCCATTTTCTGAGCTGTGAGACACTAAGGATCATGTGAGCTTAGTGCTGCTAGGGACTTTCTTTTCATCACGAGAAGGCAGATGGCTCTGAAGAACAAGGCCAGCTCAGAGGAAAACAGAACCAAGAGATGAGAAGAGACAGATGCCCAGTAACTTTATTTGAGCAGCTAGAGTCAACCATGCCAAAGTTATTCAACTCCTAAACTTCTCAGTTACCGGACCCTGTGTATTTCCTTTTTGCTTAAGCTGGTTTGGCTTTCTGGTACACACAACCAGGTAAGTTAGAATACCAAAATGTTGACTAGTAACCACTATTTAATTTTATATACTTTGCTTCTTATTTTCATATGCTACAGAGAGGATACATCTTTGGGTCATTATAAATGGAAATTAATTATTGTGGTTTAAAGTTTAATTAATATGAGTTATTGGGACTTCCCTGGCAGTCCAGTGGTTAAGACTCCATGCTCCCAATACAGGGGGCACGTGTTTGATCCCTGGTCAGGGAACTAAGATCCCAAATGTCGTACAACACAGCCAAAAAAAAAAAAAAGAGTTATTGAGGCTACACTAGGAACAGTAACGACAAAGAAATACACCTGTATGTGCTTTTTAAAATTGAGGTATAGTTGATTTACAGTATTACATGTTTCAGGTGTACAACATAGTGATTCACAATTTTTAAAGTTTATACTCCATTTAGAGTTATTATAAAATATTGGCTATATTCCCTGTGCTGTACAATACATACTTATAGCTTATTTATTTTATGCACGGTAATTTGTACCTCTTAGTCCCCTACCTCTATCTTGCTCCTCCTCCCTTTCCTTTCCCCACTGACGATAACCACTAGTTTGTTCTCTTATCTGTGAGTCTGTTTCTTTTGTGTTATGTTCACTAGCTTCTTTTGTTTTTCAGCTTCCACATATAAGAAATATCATACAGTATTTGTCTTTCTCAGTCTGACTTATTTCACTAAGCATAATACCCTCTAGGCCCATCCATGTTGCTGCAAATGACAAAATTGCATTCTTTTTTTATGGCTGAGTAGTATTACACTGTATATATATACACCACATCACCTTTATCCATTCTTCTGTTGATGGACACTTAGGTTGCTTCTGTATCTTGGCAATTGTAAATAGTGCTGCTGTGAACATTGGGGTGCATGTATCTTTTCAAATTAGTGTTTTTGTTTTCTTCAGATATATACCCAGGAGTGTAATTGCTGGGTCATATGGTAGTTCTATTTTTAGTTTTTTGAGGAACCTCCATAATGTTTTCCATGGTGACTGCACCAATTTACATTCCCACCAACAGTGTTCTCGGGTTCCCTTTTCTCCACATCTTCACCAACATTTGTTATTTGTAGACTTTTTGATGGTAACCATTCTGACAGATGTGAGGTGATATCTCATTGTGGTTTCGATTTGCATTTCTCTGATGATATATGATATTGAGCAGTTTTTCATGTGCCTGTTGGCCATCTGTATGTCTTCTTTGCAAAAATATCGATTCAGGTCTTCTGCCCATTTTTATTTTTATTATTTTAAAAAATATTTATTTATTTATTTGGCTGCACTGGGTCTTAGTCGTGGCGTGTGGGATCTTTAGTTGTGGCGTGCGGGATCTTTAGTTGCGGCATGCACGTGGGATCTAGTTCCCTTACCAGGGATTGAACCCGGGTCCCCTGCATTGGGAGCATGGAGTCTTACTGCTGGATCACCAGGGAAGTCCCCTTCTGCCCATTTTTAAATCAGGTTGTTTGTTTTTTTGATGTTGAGTTGTATGAGCTATTTATGGATTATACATTTTTGGATATTAACCCCATATCAGTCATATCATTTGCAAATTCATTCTCCTATTCAGTAGGTTGTCTTTTCATTTGTCGATGGATTCCTTTGCTGTGCAAAAGCTTTTAAGTTTAATTAGTTCCCATTTTTAAATTTTTGCTTCTGTTTCCTTTGCCTTAGGTGACAAATTGAAAAAACATTGCTATGATTTATGTCAAAGAGTGTTATGCCTATGTTTCCTTCTAGGAGTTTTATGGTTTCTGGTCTCACGTTTAGGTCTTTAATCCATTTTTAGTTTATTTTTGTATGTGTTGTTAGAAAATATTCTAATTTCATTCTTTTATGTGTAGCTGTCCAGTTTTCCCAGCATCACTTATTGAAGAGACTGTCTTTTCTCCATTGTATGTTCTTGCCTCCTTTGTCATAGATTAATTGACCATAAGTGTGTGGGTTAAACACGGTATATCTTTCCATCTGTTTGTGTCATCTTCAATTTCTTTCATTAGTGTCTTATACTTTTCCTAGTACAGATCTTTTACCTCCGTAGGCAGGTTTATTCTTAGGTATTTTATTCTTTTTGATGCAATTGTAAATGAGGTTGTTTCCTTAATTTCTCTTTCTGATAGTTCATTGTTAGTGTATAGAAATGCAACAGATTTCTGTATATTAATTTTGCATCCTGCAACTCTACTGAATTCATTGATGAGCTCTGGTAGTTTTTCTTGGTGGCATCTTTAGGATTTTCTATGTATAGTATCACATCATCTTCAAACAGTGACAATTTTATTTCTTCCTTTCCAGTTTGGATTCCTTTTATTTCTTTCTTGTCTGATTGCTGTGGCTAGGACTTCCAAGACTATGTTGAATAAAAATGGCAGGAGGGGGTATCCTTGTCTTGTTCCTGATCTCAGAAGAAATGCTTTCAGCTTTTCACCACTGAGTATGATGTTAGCTCTGGGCTTGTCATATGTGGCCTTTACTGTGTTGAGGTAGGTTCCCTCTATGCCCACTTTCTAGAGAGTTTTTATCATAAATAGATGTACAACTGTAGATGTGCTTTTGTTTTCCAAGGAAAAGGAATAAATTTATCCTAAGGCAGTACTTCTTAGACTTTTTTTGTTTGTTAGTTTCTGGGCCCCTTTGTACACTCATGATTTATTGAGGGCCCCAGCGACTTTTGTTTATGTGGGTTATAACTATCGACATTTACTGTATTAAAGGTGGCAACTGAGAACTTTTAAAAATACATATTGATTCATTTGCCAACAACAATGATTAATGCACTGCATGTTAACATAGATAACATCTTAGTGTTATAATAAAATTAGTTTTGACCTTGCAGCCCCCCAAGATCTGTTCTAAAGTAAAATGTCAGTCTGTTTCAGAATAGGAAAAAGGATAATGAAGGACAGAACTTGGAAATTACATTTTATTTGCCTTAGTTTATAATACTCAAGTCTGAAAAGTAGCTCTGTAATGTGTTAAAATCTTAGCAAAGTTTGCCCAATTTTAGTAGGCTTGTTGCCTTGATTTACTGAGTAATGCTTCAGCCTGCAATGTAAAGGTTATCATTACCTGCTGTGTAACCAAAGATTCTGGGTTTTACCAGCATAATTTCCTGTGCTTTATGTTGACTTTACTATATTCTTGATTATTTAAGGAAGAAAAAGAACCAAGGTTCTTCACTTGTGAAAGAACATAGATTTTTAAAAATCCTGTTACCATCTATGTTTATTTTTAAATGCTTTATTGTGACTCTAATTAAATAGGTAATCAATTATTGTTTCTAAGTCATCCATGATCCCATCTTAATTAAGTATCCAAATATCTTCTGATAAGTTTTTTATTTTATTTATTTTCATTTCCCCAAAAATTAGATCTTAAATTTAGAAAAAGTAAAATAAAATCAGGATTCAGGGCGGGGGGGGGGGCATTCTTTAATTGTAATTAAAAAAATTTTTTTAACCTTTTTATTGTGGTAAAATATACATAATATAAAACTTACCATTTTAGCCATTTTAAAGTGTACAGAAAATCAAGATGTCTTTTACATCTAAAACAATCTTGAGATTCCCTAGAGGACCCCTGGAAGTCACAAAGCCTTGTTCTTTCACCTTATAAAAAGAGAGGCGCTAGATTTGTTTAATGCATTACTATTGTAGGACTTGCATGAGTAGAGTTTTCAGATCAGAAGAGGAGCTCAGTTTTCCCTAGGTTAAACTTGTACAGATAAACTATTGTTAAATAAATATTTCAGAAATGGTATGCTTTCCAGGAAATCCCTGGAGATTTGTCAGTGCCCTGTCTGTCCGTGTTCTGTTTTTATCCTCAAGGAAAATACTGATCAAAACTCTTATGAAATAGCAGTGTCGTGTTTTCCTGTATGTATCAGAGTCCTGGCAATACTTTGCCTGATGACATTCGACAACAACAGTATAGTCTCAATCATAATTTCAGTAATTAACATGTTACCTTGGCCTGGCCATAGTCTTATTTCTTTAATTTGAACCTGGTGTCTACTGGGCCAGTGGTTGTCAAATGGGAATGCACATCAAACTTACCTATGGAGTTTTATAAAAATACAGAGGTCTGGGCCCTACTCCTGAATCTCTTTACTTGCTATTCTTGGTATATTCTTGGTATATTATGTTTTATGATCATTATGTTATATCTCAAGATTTTTCCTCCATAAAATTATGTTTCTCCATTTTAATGAATCAGGTATCTTTGAATGTAAGCTCAATCATTATCCTTAGGGACAGACTTTTTTTTTGCCAGGGGGGTGACGTTATTATCTTTCTTTGACATGCTATAGAAACAACCAAATTTCTGTGGGTTGCATTATTATTAGGCACCCCTCATCAGACCTTTCACATTTGAAGGTTACTAGTTATAAATTAAACATAGCCATTTTAAGTCTCTGCCATCTACAAGTAGTTTTTGTTTTACTCTGATGCTTGCCTGAAGGCTCTGCTGTAAGCTACAGGCCAAATTTTTTTTTTTTAAATAAATTTATTTATTTATTTATTTTTGGTTGCATTGGGTCTTCGTTGCTGCACGCGGGCTTTCCCTAGTTACAGGGAGCGGGGGCCACTCCTCATTGCGGTGTGCGGGCTTCTCATTGCGGTGGCTTCTCTTGTTGCAGAGCGTGGGCTCTAGGCGTGCGGGCTTCAGCAGTTGCAGCACATGGGCTTAGTTGCTCCACAGCATGTGGGATCTTCCCAGACCAGGGCTCGAACCCGTGTCCCCTGCATTGGCAGGCGGATTCTTAACCACTGCGCCACTAGGGAAGTCCTGCTACAGGCCAATTTTGTCTTCAACTAAGAAGGATGGTCTCAGAGTCTTTTCTCAGTATAGAAAAGGACTGTACCCGGTACTTCAGGCTATCAGTGCTTTAAAACTTAGCCTCTAGTGTACATGCTTCTGAGCTGGCATCTCTTAGATAACTTTCATACCATACCAGTGGACAAAATCAAGATCTCCAGGACTGTTTTTAGTCAAGAGGACTACTAACCCAAGGCTCAGGGAACAAGAATTAATTACATAAGACTGAGTGAACTGATGAGAAAAATTTCACTGTGGTTATTTTTTTGGAATGTTGATTTTATTTCAGTGTTCTATATTCTGGTTGTATAAATAAACCCTTTTCTTTCTTCTTAAGCTATTTGTAACCTATAAAATTTAGTAGGTTCTGCTTTTGTAAACTGAAATGGAACATTTAAAAATTATATTTGATCACCACCTATCTCACAGAATTCAGAAACTCTTACTGATTCTCCATGCTTTTCATGGCAATATAATTATTTGCAAAGGCTCAATAAGAATCTGTTCTCCTTACCAGGATACAATTGGATGAATTGATTGTACAACCAGGGCCTTTCCTGGAGTGCCATATTTGAGAATGATGCTTATTTCATCAGATATGACCAACCACTTTTAGGGAGCTAAGGTTGACTTGGCTTACGGAGCTGACGCTTACAAAGCCCTCCTAGGAAAACTGGCTGGTGTCTGGCTTATAGGATCCCAGCCTCACAGGAGGTGAGGAAGGTTACTTCCTGGCAGACCAGGAATCTTAAGAAATTTGGAAGATTTTAAGAAGAAAGAATTTCACCCAAATTTATAGATACTGCAGGCATAATTTGATGGCAAGAGTTTCCTAGCCATAGGAGAGCAAATCTTTTAAGAGATCATTCTGGGATTCCTTATGAAAACTTCAAGACAAAAATTAATTTTGTAGTTGGTCAAATTACTCTGTGGACCTGGATCTTGCCAGTCAAACTTAAGAATAATCTTTCTTTGAGGGCTTCCCTGGTGGCACAGTGGTTAAGAACCTGCCTGCCAATGCAGGGGACATGGGTTCGAGCCCTGGTCCAGGAAGATCCCCCATGCTGTGGAGCAACTAAGCCTGTGCGCCACAACTACTGAGCCTGCACTGTAGAGACCATGAGCCACAACTACCGAGGTCCGCGCGCCTGGAGCCCGTGCTCCACAACAGGAGATGCCACCACAATGAGAGGCCTGCGTACCGCAACGAGGAGTGGCCCCCGCTCGCCGCAACTAGAGAAAGCCCGCACACAGCAACGAAGACCCAATGCAACCAAAAATAAATAAAAAATAAATAAATTTTTTTAAAAAAGAAAAAAAGAATAATCTTTCTTTGAGATTTTTATGATCATAGAAGGAGAGGGAACACTAGGGAACGTTGTGAAAGACTAACATAGACCAAAAGGTTCCTTGGTGTCTTCAACGGAAAATTAAGCATTGTTGGAGAGCACATCCTGCTGAGTTTTCAGGTTCTGTAGTTTGTGCCTTTCCTTGTCTTTGAGCTGTTTTATAGAAAACTGATAGCAATGCAAATAATTTTTCTCCATCGCTATAAAAATTATCTTCAGTGAAATGTAATTGATTATCACCCTGTGGATATTAACCTATTTTGCATCTATTTGTGTATTCATTCCTGATTCAACTATAAAAGTGTAATACTTTGAATTCTCTTTTATAGCATCTTACTAGTTCCCTCACTAATTAAAGAGTTAAATAAAATCTTTGATGTTTTCTTCTCTATTTATATAAGCATCATGATATTATCTTTTAAAAACATTATCCTTTAACAGGAATTTGCCTGTTACATATTTTCCCAGTCCTTTGCTTTCACACTTCCTCTGTTATAATTTAAGTGTGTCTTTTATAAACAGCATATGGATGACTTTTGTTTGACTTATCCTGTCTGACAATCTATGTTCTCATCTGTGGGTTAAGTCCATTCACATTGATTATGAGTACACTTAAACACTGGAATTAGGGGCTTCCCTGGTGGCGCAGTGGTTGAGAATCTGCCTGCCGATGCAGGGGACACGGGTTCGAGCCCTGGTCTGGGAAGATCCCACATGCCGCAGAGCAACTAGGCCCGTGAGCCACAACTACTGAGCCTGTGCGTCTGGAGCCTGTGCTCCGCAACAGGAGAGGCCGCGATAGTGAGAGGCCCGTGCACCGCGATGAAGAGTGGCCCCCACTTGCCACAACTAGAGAAAGCCCGCGCACAGAAACGAAGACCCAATGCAGCCAAAAATAAAAACAAAAAACAAAAAAACAACAGAAAAAAGCACTGGAATTATTTACTCCATCTTATTTTGTGTATATCATTCATTAGAATGATTTTTCTTGGCTTCTGTTCATTCCCACTATCTGTTGGATTGATGGACTTTCTTTGGTCCCCATTTTCCTTTCTATTTGTTTGGAAGTTTCTCATTCTTTCTCTAATATTTAGTGGTTACCCTTATGGCAGAACCTGCTCGATGTCTCTGCGATAGCCATTCTCCCTTTTTTCCTTAGCAATGAAACTGGGAAATAAACCTTGCTGAGAAACTACATTTCTGAGTTTCCCTCAAAGATAGAAGGGAAACAGTACATGAGAAGTTAGTTGGAACTTCTGGGAAGGCTCATTAAAAGAATAATGACAGTTGGCCTATGTTCCTTTGTCCTTCCCTCCTTTGTCCTGCTTGGAATGTGAGTGTGATAGTTGGAACTCCAGAAACCATCATTCACCCTGAGGAAACTTTGAAGATGGAAGCCACACCCTAAGGATAGTAGGGCAGAAAGAAGAGCCCGACCCCTAATGACCAAGGAGTGGCCAAATCTGCCCTGAACTGCCCACCTCCACATTTCATTCATGTGAAACAAAAACCAACTCTGATTTTGTTCAAGTCACTTTAGTCAAGACTTTTATTAGCTGAATGCAATTTCTAACTGATACACCTTAAATTTTTTAACAGGCATACTTAATTTAACAAAACCTAAACTTAATATCTCTACACACATTATAGACCAAGGACCACTACTATCAGAACTTTAGATATATTGTCAAATTTCTCACTTTTTAAAAAACTTCTTGCTGATCTTTGCACTGTCTTCCCCTATTACACACACACTCACGTATTTATTTTCTCAAATTCTTACAACAAGTTCACAAGGAATATACCATTATTGCGTTTTTACAGATGAGGAAATGGGGGTTCACAGGAGTTAGGTAACCTATCCAAGCTCACAATTAATTAATTAATTGTGGCAAAGTCATGATTTGAAGTCTTTCTAACACCCAGACTTCCATTTGTGTCACAAATCTTAGCTGCACTCGTTCTATCAACTACTTTGCTGGTGTTGTAGCTCAGGACAAGCACACTTTCTGTCTGGGGCAAGGCTGGAGTAAAGCAAGCTCTGCTGTCATCCAGATCATTGTATCTTACTAAGTGGACGTATCATAAAAGATCAGTCTGCTAATTTAAGGACAGCAGGTTCCGGTTTAGCAAATTTCCTGGATACATGCCTTTTCCCAGAGGGAAAGCTACATCCTTGTAGGAGTTCTGGAGTAATGCTCTTGGGACACCTCGCTAGAGAATGAGCTAATATAACTAGGTGCTAATAAGCCTCAGCAGACAAATAAAATAAAGGCAGAACTATAATCATGATCAGAAAGGGAAAAGAAAAATGTTAAAACAACCATTTTGCCACCATGAAGTCTGTGTTTCTCTTTCAGCTCCACCAAAGAGATATTGCTGAAAAGGGAGTTTTGTGTGTCATATGGAAAGAAGGCAATGAAAATGTTTAGAAACAGGGAACATGAGAAACTATTTTAGTTGAGAGTAAGGGCAAGGAGGGGAATGACTGAACAAAATAGAATGCCGAGGTGTTTAAATGTATTTTAAAAAATAAAAATAAAATAAAAATAATTTCTCTTTCTTTGACATATATAACAGGAAAATGTTTATCAGGGAATTTGATCAGGTAGACATGCTTTGAAGGCAAATGTAGCCAAATTATGTAACCCGAAGCTTCCTCAGATTCTAGATGCAAAGCCTTTAGAGGGATAACAAAAAGGAAATGATTTTGTAGAAGTTAAGATCGACAGATTCAGAAACAAAATTCAGAATGGATTTTTCTGGCCAGAGGGCAAGAATGCTGAAGAAAATCCTTCTCCTGAGGTTTATGGGGTATTTGGGTCACAGTGACCCATTTATGTAGATTTTTAATTTTTGCCGATCTTCCAATTTAATTTTTTGTTTTTCAAACTCCAGTTACAATGAAACATAAACTTTGGCATAGGCTGAACTCGCCCGACTACCTTCTATTTATTCTCCCTACCCCACTGCCCAGGTGTCACCTCTCCTGAGTGTATTGGGAAGACGTGGGGATGGCTCTCATCCCACTTATGTTGACTTCTTGGGGGTTTTGTCTCCAGATCCTGGAGTCCTTTCACCTCTCCCATCACTGCTGTGACAAATCACACACCACTCTACTGATGGTCACCTCCTGGAGCTTGGTGTCTACAGTCCCCCTTGATACAATGCAACTACCTTGGGTTCAAAGGGTGAATGTGGAACCAGCCACACTTCCCTTTCTGCCTCGTTCCTTGTACCACATGACCACGAGGCTATGTGGATGAAGCAGATTCACCAGATGGTAGGGCTAATTAAATGCACTTACAATGTGGGAGTAAATAAAAGGTAAAATTATATATCCAAGTCAGCCTTACTCACACTAGAATAAAAGCCACAGAGGACTTGGGAACAGGGGTGGGTGGAAGAGTCGGCTGGAGTAGGAGAATCTCGGGTGGGCTTTGCAATTCCGATTAGGGCTCCTGAGACCTCCCAGCCAGCATGGGGTTTGAAGATGCCTCCTCTCCTTAACAACACACATCTCCCAAAGACAGTGTTCAGAGAGAGTAAAGTCTAGATTCCTATAAAAGAAGAGAAACATTTCTCTAAATGCAATGAAGCCTGAACAACTCTCTGCCCACCAATGGGGCTATGGTTTAATTTTCCTTCTACTTCTGAACAATGGCCAAAGGCAAAAAAAAAAAAAAAAAAAAAAAATGAAAGGGGATTCAGGGGTCCTTGATGTTCCTTCAGCCTTGGGCTACACAAAAGACCCGGCTGAAGTTCTGGAATGACCACTGCCCTGTACCTGGAGCCTGTATACATCTCTACACGGGACGCCTCACAGGACTCTGTCCAAGCAGGAGGGAAGCAGAGTGACTTATTGGCTTCCTGTCCAAGCAACTGACTTTTCCAGTTGCATTAAGGAAACCAAGGTTCAAGCAGCCTCTCTGTAGATGCACTTTCCAGGACTAATTTCCACTGCTTTTATGTGAGCACCCTTTCCATAAAATGTGCAAGACTTTTCTCTCTAAACCTGTAGTTCTCAAGTGGGGGTGATTTTGGCCTCCAGGGAACATTTAACAATGTCTGGAAACATTTTTGGTTGTCACAGTGGCAGGGGGAGTGGGGGGGGAAATGCTACTGGCATCTAGCGGGTAGATGCCAGGGATACTGCTAAACATCCAACAATGCAAAAGATAACTGCCCACAAGAAAGAAATAGCCAGCTCCAAATATCAGTAGTGCTGCTATTGAGAAACCCTGCTCCAAATGCTTGGAAAAAATACTTCACATCATCTGTGATCAGTACTCACCATGCTATCACCCTCATGTCACTCCTGAATTTTACTTTTAAAATTCATCAGCTGATCTTCCTACAGATCATTCCCAAGAAGCAGATTAAGAGTAATCATGGCATTTACTGAGTCCTTACTGTGTGCCAGGTTCTGGAAAAAGGACTTTACATACTTTATCTCACTTATTGTCACCATTTTCAGAAGAGAAAACTGAGGCTCAGGGCAATTAAGTAAATTGCAGGTTATCAATACATGAAACTTAAACTCACTGAGGTGGGAATCAACCCAGAACTCAAGTTTCTGCTCTTTAAACTCAATGCCTTTCTAAGGAAACCAACGATGTCTATTAATTTATTGAACAATTGCTTTATACTCAGAATTCTCTTTTTATTTTATTTTATTTTATTTATTTATTTTTGGCTGTGATGGGTCTTTGTTGCTGCTCACGGGCTTTCTCTAGTTGTGGTGATCAGGGGCTACTCTTCGTTGCGGTGCTCGAGCTTCTCACTGTGGTGGCCTCTCTTGTTGTGGAGCACAGGGTCTAGGCGGGCAGGCTTCAGTAGTTGTGGCTCATGGGCTCAGCAGTTGTGGCTCGCGGGCTCTAGAGCTCAGGCTCAGTAGCTGTGGTGCACGGGCTTAGTTGCTCCACGGCATGTGGGATCTTCCCAGACCAGGGATCGAACCCGTGTCCCCTGCATTGGCAGGCAGATTCTTAACCACTGTGCCACCAAGGAAGCCCCAGAGATCTCTTTTTCATCCTGAGAATTTTTCATCTGACAAAAAGTATTTGTTAAATAAATAAAACTTTGTAATTATGGTCATCCATCACTTGGAGCAAACTTGATAGATGGATTTAAAAACACATGTATTTGTATAACTCCCTCCTTTCCAAAAAGAAGAAAAGCTATGTCTTTTATATATTTTAGTTTCAAATTTAAAGAATCTCTCTTCATTTTTGAAACTTCCAGACTAATGCATGTAATGCCTTAAGTGGCAGAACCAGGTAAGACTGCAAGGAAAATTGCTCTATCTTGAGGTGTCCCTATTTAAAAGAAAGAAAGAAAAAAGCAACATTTTGTAACACAACAACGTATTGAATTTTTTTATTCTTGTATCTGTCTCCTTCATTGTCCTGTGTATTAGTTTTCTACTGCTGCATAACAAATTAAAACAAATTTAGCAACTTAAGACAACACCCATTAATTAGCTCACAATTCTGTAAGTCAGAATTTCTAGCACAGCCAAGGCATAACTGAGTTCTCTGCTCAGGGTTCCCAAGGCTGAAATCATGCCATCAGTCAGGCTGAGCTCTTCTCTGGAGGCTCTGCAGAAAATTCACTTTCAAGCTCACTGAGGTCGTTGCAGTTGTAAGACTCAAGTCTCATTTCCATGCTGGCTGGCGGTCAGGGGTTGCTCTGAGCGCCTAGAATCCTCTCCAGGAAAGCAGCCCCCTCCATCGTCAAAGCCATTAGTGGAGAATCTCACTGATGATGAATCTACTTCATGCTTTGAATCTCCAAGAAAAGCCCAATCCCTTGTAAGGGCTCACGTGATTACATCAGGCTCACCAAGGACAATCTCCCTATCTTGAAGTCAACTGATTTGAGACCTTAGTTACATCAGCAAAATCCCTCACAGCAGTACCTAGATTAGTGGTTGTTGGAATAATTGGGAGAACATCTGGGTATACCAGGAATCTTGGTGTACACAGGAATCTTGAAGGTCATCTTAGAATCCTCCCTAGTTCAGTCTGTAAATTCCTCAATGGCAAAAACAGGGCCTTGTGCATCTTTGTCTGGTACTCAATAGATACTCCAGGAATGTTCACTGAACTGAATTGTTTTAAAGGGATTCGGAAATTACGAAGTCGTGAAACTGTTACACATGAGCATTAACTTCCAGGTAAGGACAACTCCCATCAGGAAAAAGATCAGATAGGATGCAATGCCCAGGATGCCTTTAGGCTGATCACTGTCGTGACCTCTTCCTCTACCAAAAGATTAACTGGATTTTCTACTTTCACTATGGGAATACAGCTTTGATTTTATTAAGGGAAGCCAAGGGAAAAAGAATTCCTATCCCAGAGATGTGCAAGAAAAACAACTTTCCAGAATCGCATCTATTCTATTGAGGAAGTGGTGTGTTCAATGGGTTTGTGGTGTCATGAGCTGCCCTTCCCTAGTCTGCCAGCTCTTTGAGGGTGGAACTACATATTATTCATATTTATATCCCTAAGGCTAGCACAGTGCTTGGTTCAGAAGACAAACTTTAAAGATAAAAGCTGATTAAATGTTTGTAGAATGAATGCTATTTAGCCTGTCTCTGCTAGTAGTCATTCACTTCCTGTGGGCCAGGGCTCTGTCCAACGCATTTTCTGCAAGCCAGCAATGCCTGTCTGTTCCCCGGCAGCCAGTGAGCATTCAACAGGTGCACTCTTTGGGCCTTGTACTCTTGTTTTAAAATGTATTTTATTCTCTCCCAAATTAGCAGTTGATCATTTTAGGTTATACAATATGGATTGAAGGTGACTACTATTCAAGCTAGTCTTATAAGGCTTATTTCTAAGAAATATTCAGCTTTATGTTAACACACACACACACACACACACACACACACACACACACAAAAACAAACCCCCAAATCCCAAAACTTTCATCTTCCTTTCCAAATGGACATTCATTTCAGTGTCTAGTAAATGTATTTGTGGGAAACATTTCTTTACGTTAATCAGAGAACAGAGCTGTGATTTCTGAAAAAAAAAGCTCTGTTTCCCTTAGGTTTTCTCAGCTCCTCCATTGCCAGCCTCAGACAAGGTACACGTTATCTGCAATTCTGTGAGCCTCCCTGCGTTTCAGTCGCATTGGGGAAAACGCTTTCCCGGCCTTCCAACGGCAGATAAACGCGATCCAGATAACTCCACTTCACTGCAACCTGGGAGCCGCGGATTTCGGGCCCGCGCTGTGACGTCACCGGGCTCGCAGGCCGCGGCGCGGGCCTCAGGCTCGGCTGATTGGCTGGGGCCCATGACGTCACGGGCCGGGGCGGCCCTGGGTTCGGGAGGGCCCAGCTATGCTCAGGGTTAGTTTTTAAAAAGGTGGGGGTGGAACAGGAGAGCTCGCGGAGCGCCCGGTCCCTCCCGCCGCGCCAGGTCCCGCCCGGTCGCGCCCACCGCCAACCTCGCCCGGCCGCCGCCCCAGCCTCCGGGGCGGCCCGAAAGGGGGCGGGAGGAGAGGCGGAGCGGGGAGGAGCCGGGCGCGGCGCCGCGCTGTCCCTGGTCGCCGCCCACCCCGTTACACACAGCATGTAAACAGTCCCCGCCGGGAGGAGCCCCGGGACTGGAGGGAGCCCGCGTCGCCCGGCCCCGCCGCCTGCCCGAGAGCCCACAGAGCCGCGCGCTGCCCGCCCGGGAGGAGGGCGCCCGAGGAGAGGAGGGCGGGCGGCGAAGAGAGCGGGAGGCGGGCGGCGAGTGAGGAGGCTGAGGGAGCAGCGGGCGCGGCGGGCCAGGATGGATTTCCAGCAGCTGGCTGACGTTGCGGAGAAATGGTGTTCCAACACGCCCTTCGAGCTCATCGCCACCGAGGAGACCGAGCGCAGGATGGATTTCTACGCCGACCCCGGCGTCTCCTTCTACGTGCTGTGTCCGGACAACGGCTGCGGGGACAATTTTGTGAGTGCCTGGGGGAGGGACCGCCGCAGCGCGCGGGAGTGTGGACTCGCGGCCGCTTCCCTGCGCCCGAGCTCCCTCGCCGCGACGCGGTGGGGCGGGAGGTGGGGGGGCGTAACCGGCTGACCGCGGCGCACCCAGCTGCTCCGCGCTCCGCCGGGGGAGCCCTCGGGCCCGGCCCGTTGGGGTCTGCGCTCCGGGTGCGTCCGGTAGGCGGCAGGCAGGGGCGTCCTTAGGATCCGGGGAGCCGGGCTAGAGAGGGCTGGTTCCGGGACGCGACCCCACGGCTCGAGCGCTGTGCTCGGCTTGGAGCATCTCCGGGGGTGTCTCAGCCTCGCACCAGTGCGGGCCAGGGCGCGCGGACCCTCCCCTCCCGCAGGATCCGGAGTCGGGAGCTTCCTACACCCAGGCGTCCCGCCCAGGTGAGGAACCCCGTTACCCTCTAAATGCGCAGACGCAACTCCTCGAGTTGTCCCTGCCAGGGAGAACCCGCTCCCGTCCCCCTCCCCCATGTTATTCTCATCGGTGTTTGGACACAAAGCCTATGTCCACACTAGCGATGCCCCATCTCCTGGACCTTCTTTGCGGAATTACACCTCGGATCTTAAAAACGCACTCGCGCGTGCGCATACACACACAAACACACACAGGCACGCCTATCCCCCTTTCCTCTCGTGCTTCCATTGCTTCTCTGTGAGCTTCCAACGGGGTGTGTGGAGCCCAAGAGGTTCTGTCCAGCTGAGGCGGCGGCCTCGGCCCTGCCAAAGCCCTTCGGTTTTTCTAGAAGAGGGGGAATTTCTCTTCCCCACCCCACTCCCCGCCCTGCCCCAGGCTCGGAGGTACCGGGACCTGGAACTGCGGTGTCCAAAACCTCGACTTTGCATCCTGCGCCCACCTGGGATCTTGGCGCTGGTAGTTTAGGAAGGGGATGTAGAGGGCCGGGGAGTTGGGTTGGGAGGTGCAGAGACTGGGCGAGGATGGCGCTTCATGAAGTGTTTGTAAGGACGAGGAAAAAATAATGGTCCCCAAATGTAAGATGGAGGCGGCTATGGGCTCAGGTTACCAGCCTGAGTCGCCGGCCTGAGCCTGGAGCTGGCGCTGCTGCCGCCCCTGCGGACGGAGGTGGGGCAGCGCCTCGGCGAGGCCTGGCGCTGGCTCCTCAGGTAGGGTGAGACAAAGCTGGGCCGAGGTCCAGGCTGTCGCGCGCCCCTACCACCCACGGGAAGTTCGAGAAAGAGTTAGAGAGACAGCAAGATTGTCTCTCTTGGCCCCAGAGAGATGAAGGCTTCTGTATGACTTGTCGATAAAGCATGCCCCTCCCACCACCTCCACCCCACCCTGCAAAGGTGAACAACCCACCTGGCCCCAGCCCTGCGACACTCTAGAAGAGGGATGGCATTGGGGGACAGCCAGATTTGAGCTCTGGCTGTGTGACTCTGGTCAGATGCATTTTAATGTTTTCAGATGCTCAGTGTACACATCCAGAAAATGGGTATAATACCAACTGCCAAGTGATCAAATAGATAAAGCACCTAATAGTCTCCAGTGCACAGCAAGGGCCCCACAAATTTGGGTCAGAGATCTGGGGTTCCCCAGAGTTTAGAACTTGTCTTTTTTTTTTAATTTTTTTAAAAAATTAATTAATTTATTTATTTTTTATTTTTGGCTGTGTTGGGTCTTCGTTTCTGTGCGAGGGCTTTCTCTAGTTGGGGCAAGCGGGGGCCACTCTTCATCACAGTGCGCAGGCCTCTCACTATTGCGGCTTCTCTTGTTGCAGAGCACAGGCTCCAGCCACGCAGGCTCAGTAGTTGTGGTTCACGAGCCTAGTTGCTCCGCGGCATGTGGGATCTTCCCAGACCAGGGCTCGAACCCGTGTCCCCTGCATTGGCAGGCAGATTCTCAACCACTGCGCCACCAGGGAAGCCCAGAAGTTGTCTCTTTTTTAAGAGCCTCAATTTCTCACCTGTAAAATGAGGTTGATCAGAATGCCTCCATCATAGGTACTTGTGAAGAGCAAGTAAACTATAAGTGTATGTAAGAACACTGTTAACTGTAGTTAAAATAAGTAAATTAGTGTTGTCTGTGGGAGATCATTAAAAAGGGATTTACTCCATTGTAAAAGTGTAAGTAAGCTCCAGGGATATAGTGGAAAGGGCATCAGGGTCCAAGTAATTGCAGTGTTAGGGTTTGATTAGGAGTCCCTTCTAGCCCTGGGCTTCCTTGGACTGCCAGTGACCTTTCCCCCTCTTTATTGTTCGAGATGGGACAAGAATCACTCATGGTTCTGGATTTTATGGGGGAGAGTTCCACACAGCCTTCTTGCTGGCACTGCAGGAGACATATCCAAAGAGAATAAGTAGGTAGAGAAAAGCAAGGCTATTCTCTTGCCTTGAATATATTTATCAAACCATCATTCAGAAACATTAAGTATATCAGGCCTTTTTCAAGGCCACCCATATTATATTTTAAATGTTTTCCCACCTGTATGAGTAAAGTGCTTAAAAGTATTTCTTTTGAAAGTATTCATTCACTGACAATTAAATGAAATAGATAGGGAAGAAAGATAATGGTGGTGGGGGGGAGTAATTCATTGGGTAGACTGGAACTTTTTCAGTTTCTAGAGGCCATAATGGACAAGATGCCAACCACTGGAGTTTTCTTCGCCCAAAACTTCTCCTCTTATCTGTCCCAGGCCAGATTTGTCAAGTGCTGTTTGCCTCTAGCTAAGGGAACTCAGACATGAAATAAATGTCCTACTTCTCTTCTTTTTCTTTTCCCAGAAAAATCTGCTAAACATTAGAAGAAATTTGAGATGAAGGGAATGTAATCTGAAGGATTTAACAATCAGAATATTTACATAGCATTTCTCAATTTACAGAGTGTCTTTATATCATTCATTCATTCATTCAACAGACTTTTATTGAGGGCTCACTCTGCACTTGGCCAGGGCTACATAGAATGGGGCCATTCTATTCATCTAAGAGGCAGAGTGGTATAATGGTTAGGGGCACAGGCTCTGGGGTCAGGCTACTCGAGTTGCACCCCAGCTCCCCACATCTAACTTTGAGCCTTGGGAGAAGTTATTTAACCCCTCTCTGCCATGATTTCCACATCTGTAAAATAGGGATGATATTAATACCTCCCTAGCAGACTTGTTTGGGAAAAGTGCCTAAAGTGGGGGTGATGATATTAGTGGCTCTGGCAGGGTCTCTGCACAGCAGTCCCTCTGGATCTATTTAAAATATAATCCAAGTCATGTTCTCACCACTCCCTACCTCTCCTGAACTGACTTCCCATTATTGCAATAAAACCTAAGCTTTCTTGGCTTCAAGTCACCACATGATTTGTCTCCTGCCACCTCTATGACCTCATCCTGGACCATTCTTTCCCCTTGCTTACTGTGTTCCTGCCACACTGGCCTTTCTGGTCTTCAGACAAGCCAAGCTCATTCCTGCCTCAGGGCCTTTACGTGTGCTGTTCCCTCTGCCTAAAGTGCTCTTCCCCCACATCTTTACATGGCCAGCTCCTTTTTGCCATTGCGGCCTGGGAGAAACCTTCCTGACCACATACTCCCTCCCTCACCCTTTTATTCTTACCATAGCACTCATCAGCACTTGATAGTCCACTGTTTATTTTCTGCCTGCCCCACTAGTCTGTAAGCTTCACGAGAGCTTGTCTTATCACTGTATTGCAGCGCTTGGAACAGTGTCAAACATGTGATAGGCGTTCAATCCATGTTTGTAAGAACGAATGACTAACAGTCTAGTGTAGAAGATAGATGTTAAATTTCAAGAGTGACAGCTTCAAAGACAACTACCACTTACATGCAGTTCACTGTGTGTCAGACTTTGCATATATGAACTCATTTAATCTTAGTAATCTCACAAGCTACTCTGTAATTATCTCCACTTTACAGATGAGAAAAGTGAAGCCCAGCAAGGTTTACTAACCTTCCCACAGCTAATAGATGGTAGAGCAACTTGAACGGTAGCCTTGTAGTGAGTATATAGCACCACAGGAGTGACAACAGGGGACCCAATTCAGACTGTGGGTTCAAGGGCTACTTCTTATTGAGCCTCACAAATATTCTCTAAGGTGGGTATTATTATATCCCCATTTTATAGGTGAGGAAACCGAGGCTAATGAGTTTAAGGGACTCATCCAGGACTATGCCACTAAGAAGTAAGAGAGCCAGGACTTGAGCCAAAGCCCAGAGGGCTGTGCCTTCTGCCATGCAGACTGTACCCCAGGCAGCATCAGGCTGGGGGCTCCAGAGGCCTAGGAACAAGGACTTCTTTTTGTCTGCCCTCTCTTTGGCAGCTCCTGGGTCCCTTGTGCACTCCTTCCCCTTCTTGCTTCACAGGCCATCCTGTCCCTGCAGTCCGTTTCCAAACTGCTGCCCTGATTCAGGTCTCTCTCCATGGACGGCCAAGGAGTTCAGGTCCTGGGATAAAATGCTGCCAGTGCCTTGTGTGTGCTGGAAGTTCAAGGACGCAGCTACTCTGCCTGGCTCTTCAGGTGTCATGGGGAAGTGGCCGACAGCACACACAGGCAGTGTGCTCCCCTCTTCTGCCAGCTCAAAAGGTCCTGAGAGCTCGGTCAGGCTTGAGGAATGGGGTGTTGGCAGCCGCTAACATGCCAGACAGACAGAGGGGCACGTGCTCCTGGGCATGGCAGCACCAGCTGCTTTCCCTCTTCGCCTAGGCCAGGAGAAAGGAGCTCTCAAAGCTCACTGCCCGGCCCCTCCCTGGTGCCTGGGCGCTGCCGACAGGGAGGGGGGTGCTCCCTTACTGTCCACGACATGTTTGGGTCCACAGTTTTGTAGAGTTTAATCCCTCCTCAATGCAAAAACAAAGGTAACAGTTGTCATAGTATTGAAGAAAAATGTTTTATTTATAGAGGGACTATGTGATTTAATTTTATGTGTGTGCCTATGCCTATGTCTTTCTCTCTCCATTTTCGTCCTAGGCATGTCTCTATTCTTAACTATGTGACTAAATAACAACCTTTTCATTTTGGAGAAAGAAAATACAACTTGTTTGAATGAGATTGCATCATGTTTACATGGTGGTAGAGTGGAAAGAAGGCACTTTCTTATTAAATTTAAACTCTCTTCTCAGTTTCCTCTTCTGTCAAATGGGGATAATCATACCTATATCACATTATTATTTGCAGATTAAATGAGCAATAGTGGTAGACTGTAATGCCTTCCACGGTGGCCATGCATTATTCATACAGAGAGATTATTTCAGGGAAAAAGATATGTCCTTCATCATTCATGGGTGGTAATCCTGAGGAGAGTAAAATTCTGCTAATATAAGTTCAAATAGGAGGAAATAAGCACTCATTGGGCCCCTGCCAAATGAGAGGCAGGGTTATCTACAGATTATCTCTTGGAATGTTTATATCCACCCTGTGGGTATTATTATTTTCTGCGACTTACAAAGGAAGGAGCTGAGGCTCAGGTTGAAGGCATGACACCTCTCTTGACATCCTGGCTTTGCCCATTGCTTCCTGTGTGACCACAGACAAGTTGCTTAACCTCTCTGAGCCTCAGTTTCCTCCTTGGTAAAACAGATCAGTGTTTGACACCAAGAGCAGGTGGTAGGTGTGGCCAGCCATGCTCTTCCCTGGGCAGAAATACGTTGGCTAGCATGAGATGGCTTGTAGCTCTTACCCTCTTACACCATCTCTTCTGTGGAGAGCAGTCAGTTGTGCGTTAAGCTGCACCAACTTAAAATGCACTCCCCAGTACTGCTGACAGCAGAAAACCCATGCAGTGAGAGGGAGGCCCTTGGCAATGGTCCTTTGACACAGATACTGAGTCCTGGGAGGGCAACGGGCATGTTCTTAGCTCCCCTGCCACCCCCAACTCTGCCTAAGCACCAGGAAGTCAAGTGCCATCCCCACAAGCGGTAGAACAGTAGGAGCACACAGACTGTGATCAATAAGATGTTTGCAGGATTGAATTACCTTGATGATCTAATTCCATTTTTGGGTAAGCTGGATGTTCTCATCTATACTACAGAAAACAGGCGCTCATTTTCCTGTTTGCAGATGACATTGTTATAATGTCTTAAGCTGGGCGAGCTTTGATAATAAACTCTGACCCAACTTAAAAACAGAAAGAACGGCCACAGATGGTGTGTGCTGAAATCAGAGTTCTCACTGGGGATTTTCAACTCTAAATGAGCAGGAATCTATAGGCTGCTCAAGGTAGGTACAAGGGGGGCCACTTCACTGCAACCCATGCCATCCTGAAAATTGGAGGTGGTTTTAGTCAGTAATGACATTTAGATTTTTTTTTAATGTAACGCCCACCCTCAAATATGTAGTTGGTCAAAGTTCCACTCTGGTTCTTGTTCTCAGATTGCGGCCCGAGAACCAGCAGCAGAAGCATCACCTGGGAACTTGTTGGAAATGCAAATTCTCAGCCCCAGTCCCCATCAGAAACTCTGGGGTAGGACCCAACAGTTGTGTTTTAATTAGCCTCCAGGTGATTGTGATGCAAGCTAAAGCTTAAGAACCACCGCTTTCCCCTCCTTGCGAAGCCTTTTCTTGGCATTTCCCCTATTATAATAGTCCAGGTCTGCGATCTGCCTTGGCTCTAACTACCCTATTGGAAATTCAATACATTCTGTCCCCAGATTTATATTTGCCAGGGAATTACATTGTTCAAAGCCACAGGTTCTCTGACCCCCTGCTATAGTTTTTTCGTGGCCAAAGTGGGTGTTTGGTTACATATGCTTGATATTTGCCAAGTTGAAGGCCTTGTGGCCACGCCCTGTGGTGCAGGACTCTGGGTCTTCAGGTGCCCATTTGTCTTTGTACAAGACTAGACCCCAGATCCTGCTTTCAGTAGCTTCAGCCCAGCCATCGCATGCTCTCTCTGCCTTCCCTTGGTTTTGGAATGGGCCTCTCTATTTTCCTAAGAGGTAACCCTCCTGCCCCTAGTCCCTTTCCTGTTAGTTCTGAAGAGCTGGTCTGTTTTATATGTGGGCACTGCCTCGGGGCACTGATGGCATGTCTTTCTTTGCATAGCATAGGCCTCTGGAAAGCAGTGGAGGCAAATCTGTGTCCCATCCGTGGCAAGTGCCAGGCTTGTTTACCCGGCACTGTTTGTCCTAATCTCTCTTGGTTTTACATTATTCTTCTTCTGTTGTTTCCCCTTTGTCTTTATGTTCTCAACTGCAGACTTAATTTTTAGTTCATCTTATCTTGTATGCTGACTGCCTTGATTAATTGTAGAAGGGGACAGTTTCAATAAATAAAACTGAATACCTTTTATTATGAGATACAATGGATATGAAACAGTTAACATTTAGTAAGTGATGTCTTTTAAGCGGCCGTGTGTACCTGGGCCTGTCTTATTCCAAGCCCCCTGCTCCCTCATGTTTTCATTTGGGCAGAGCTGCAGTTAAAACTCTTTTAAACCACAAAACCAACACTACTGGGAATTCAGGATGAGTTAGACAGCCACGGGAAGGAAATTTAGGCACACTGGACATAAGGCCCTTTAGCAGGTGTTAAGTCTTTCTTCAATATATTCATAAATCAACAATTCCAAAAGTGGAGTAATGAAAATTGTGGCATGAATAATCTCCTCATGAGGCTATAGATGCCCTAGAAACACTCAAACTGAATAAACTGATTACCAAGCAGTGGTGGATACTCTGTGATTCTGTTATTGTTTGAGTGATATACTTTCCTTAGTTTACTTTGTAATTTGAAGTACTTTTTGAAAAAAATGTAGTTAAAAAATAGCCATGCAAGGTTTTCATAGATACACCTGCTTCTGAATGAACTATATCCCAAGTTGCCTTGGATAGTGTTCTCAGTGAAGTCACATAGGGTGTCTGATTTAGCCTTGTGGCAGGTGGAAACCCCTACCCCCAATCCTCCTGCAGATGCAAAAGGGGAAATAGGCGACCTATATCCACCATTTATTGAATATCTACTATTTGCCAGCCAGGCACTGTGCCAGGCACTAAATAAACTTTTTACTTTTTCTCTAATCTTCACAACAAGTCTAGGGAAGGCAGGCTTAAAATTTTCCGTTGTATGGTGCTAGGTGTTAATCCCATCTCTGACTTGGATAAGAATTTGAAATATGCTTGAACTTTTTAAAATTTGAGTTTGAAAATGGGTGCTGAGCTGAACTTATATAAAGTGGGACTTTATTATTTGTCTTGCAGAATCCCCACTAATTAAGAATCAAGTGCAGTAATGGATATAAAAGCACTTTGTACTGTTATGCTTTTGTACAATGCAAGAGACTATTATATAAATGGCATTTCAGAGGCTCAACGACTTTAAGGGCCTCTAATTAATAGGGAATCGTGTTTGAGCTATTCTCTAAGGTTGGAGAATCTAGAAGTTATCTTTATTAGGTCAAGGCAATAGCTACTCTAGAAGTCTGCTGGAATTAGAGCAGCACGTGTCGGAAATGGACCTTCACATCTATGAAACACAGATAATTGGGTGGTAAAGATGGCATATTAGCACCTTGTTATTCTCTCTTGGATCTGAGCAGTGTTTTAAGTTCTTTCTAGTTCCTGGAGATCCTGCAGTGAGAAAGAAGGAAGTGAAATATGTTTATTGAGTGTTGGGCATATGACTTTCTGGGGTGATGCTCTAATC
Organism: Eschrichtius robustus; assembly: GCF_028021215.1. Taxonomy (NCBI): domain Eukaryota; kingdom Metazoa; phylum Chordata; class Mammalia; order Artiodactyla; family Eschrichtiidae; genus Eschrichtius; species Eschrichtius robustus. The sequence goes on from NC_090831.1 coordinate 83,342,532, forward strand.
ATTTGTATTAATAGGAGGGGGCAAGTGCTTGACATGGACCATTTCTCCAAACTGATCTTGTCTCTTGCTGCCTAGTCCCTGCTCCTTGCTCTCATCTGCCAAATATCTTCCTCTCCTCTGCATTTTTTTCACCAACGTTGAGCTGTCACTGCGCAGGCCCCTCTAAACAGCGATTCTTGGTACCTGACTGATAGCCTGATGTCATCCTGGTAGCTCAGTGCCCCCTCCATTGCTCAGATATGCAGGGGCCTTCTGCATCTACATCTCTCAAGCCTGTTTCTTGGACTTATTCCAGATCCTTGAACATTTATGGGAGAAACTAGCCTAGTCTTAAAGATGTGCTAAAATGGATGTCCTCATTTGGGGAAAAAAAAAAACCACTTGTCTAGCCCTAAGAAAAAATAAAACCTAAATCAGTCTCCTCTTGGTGCGTGTTAACATTGCAAGGTGTTGCTTGGGTACGATGCCCTCTTAAAGCATTTTAAGGGAAGGTGAGCTTTCAGAAAGCCTTTGTTTCCTGGTGACTTAGTGATGACTTTTCTGTGTGTTCTCCTGAATTCATTTCATCTTGAAGTAAATTTACCATCACAGGCTAATCTGAGTAAAGAATATCTCCAAGTAAGCAGTTACAAACTATGCCTAACTAATCCTTCAGCCTTTCTCCTTCCTTTCTCCTTCCTCCTGTTTTAAAACCACCCATAGCTGGCACCAGAAGGGGGGCGGTGGAAATCATGGGTGGGGGAATATTGATCCCAATGCCGCTTTTACTACGTATGAGCAGATTTGATGGAAAATTGAGCAGGTGAGATTATGGACCAGAAGCATGGGGGGTTTCTGCAGGGTATGCGTTTTCTGATCTCCTTCAATGCAAACAAATCAAGAATGACTATATGGATTTTACTCTGGAATGGAGGCCTTCTTCAAATTCACGTAATTAAAGAAAAAAAATCTTCTTGGCTTTGTGTATTTCAAACTGAGTATAATGACTGTGTGTCTTTGTTTTCTCCTCTCCCTTGCCGGCGGGCATGTAGCACGTGTGGAGTGAGAGCGAGGACTGCCTGCCTTTTTTGCAGCTGGCACAGGATTACATCTCCTCCTGCGGCAAGAAGACCCTCCATGAAGTCTTGGAAAAAGTCTTCAAGTCTTTCAGACCTGTAGGTGCCTGCTTGGCTTCTAAAGCCATCTTGTTGTCTCCATTGATTGTGCTTTGAATAACATGGATTGTGGGGAAAGTGGGCAAAACCTGGGGTGACTAATTGTTTTTCTCTTGTCTGCCCTGTGGCTTAAAGATAGCAGCTAGTGGAGAGAGGCTGAGGGCGGAGAGGGAGGGGGAAACGGGATGCGACACAGCTGTTTGTTGCAGGGATGATGGTTATTTCTAGCATCACTTGAGTTAAGAATCTCTGATTGGGTGGGAAGCAAACAGAGCCTTTATGAGACAACTGAGTATTCTGGTTCTCATCCAGTAGACTTAAAACCAAAATGCTTGGAAGTGCTATGGAGGTTCTCTTATGGTAGGAAATTGCCAGAAGGCTATATAAAGGATGTACCTCCATGTTGATGGATATGGAGAAGGAGGAAATTGGATAGTTGTTGTGTTCTTTTCTCTTTTTATGAAGTCTCTTATAGAGAGCTTGCTTTCCCCCAACCCCCTTAGGATTTAGGAATCTGTATGTCTATGGTTAGCTGACAGTTTGTTTCATTATAACTGAAAAACATGTAAAATGAATACTCACCCCTAATTTGAAGACTACTTCTCTCTTTATTTTTAAATTAATTTTGTAAGTGAAATAGGGAGCATTTTCTTTTTTCTTTTTTTTTTTTTAATTTTATTTATTTATGGCTGTGTTGGGTCTTCGTTTCTGTGCGAGGGCCCTCTCCAGTTGCGGCAAGCGGGGGCCACTCCTCATCGCGGAGCGCGGGCCTCTCACCATCGCGGCCTCTCCCGCCGCGGAGCACAGGCTCCAGATGCGCAGGCTCAGCAATTGTGGCCCACGGGCCCAGCCGCTCCGCGGCACGCGGGATCCTCCCAGACCAGGGCCCGAACCCGCGTCCCCTGCATTGGCAGGCAGACTCCCAACCACTGCGCCACCAGTGAAGCCCCTCTCTTTATTTTTATTGGAAGAGAAAGTCAGATTACGTGACATGTGCCCCAAGTTCAATTCCCTGCCCACCATAAATACTCTACATGCTCAGTGTTATTTGCTCTAGGATTTCTTTTTTTTTTCTTTTTTCAAATCTTTTAAAATAGTATCTACTTCTTTCCTGGAATTTTCAAACTTGTCTTTTGCTTCTCTGAACATGGTAGGCTTGGCTGCATAAGAGACTGTCAGATATTCCAGTATTTCAAGGTTTGGGAGTCTGTTCTGTCAGCTTTTGTTACCACTGGTTCACCGTCCTGGTATCTTGTTTCTTTGCGTGTTGGATTATCTCTGCGTGCTTGAAAATTTGTATATTTTTATTTGAAAATTTATATATAGGGGTATATTGAGGCCTAAGATGATGGTACTTTCCTCCAGAGAGGATTTTTATTTGCTTCTGCCAGGGCTAGAGGGGCCCTGTCAGTCAGAGACCACCCTCAATCAGTTTGAGACTTGTGGTTCTTAGAACTCTCCAGGTGATGGACAGTCAGGTTGCAGGCCTGGTTTATTCTGGTTCATCCTTGTTCTGAGAGCAGCCTCAGTCTGTTCAGGCTGATAGAACAAAATACCATAGACTAGGTGGCTTATAAACAAAAATTTATTTCTCATTGTTCTAGAGGCTGGAAGTCTGAGATTAGAGTGCCAGCAGGTCTGGTATCTAGTGAGGGCCCACTTCCTAGACAGATGGCCATCTTTTCACTTGAACTTCACATGGTGGAAGGAGAGAGAGAGAGCCCCAGGGCCTCTTTTATAAGGGCACTAGGCCATTTATAAGGGCTCTACCTTCATGACCTAATCACCTCTCATAGGGCCCACCTTCTAATACCATCACCTCGAAGGTCAGGATTTCAACATATGAATTTGGAGGGGGGAACACAAATACTCAGACCATAGCATAGGCTTTTGGGGTCCTAGCCTAAAGTGAGGATGGTTTATAACAGTTTGCTCCTTTGAAAGGCCCTGGGTTTGACTTTGGTCTCCCTAGCTCTTAGAGTAGGCCAAGAATGCAGTAGAAGTTTCTTCCAGGTCAGCAAATGTCCTTAGGACAAAAGCAGCTTTTTTTGATAGGTTTACCTCTCTGGGTGCTAATTCTCAATGTATTTAAGAAGGCATTTTTCATATTGAATCCAGATTTTTTAGTTCTCTTTGCAAGAGTTTGTCCCGATCACTGTCACTTAATCCATAATTATAAAAAGTGGAATTTCAAGTGGCTTTTGTCACTTTATCTGATTTGTATCATTTGTCCAACCAGTTCTTTTTGTTGTTGTTGTTTGTTAATTTTCTAAGCCTGTTTGGCTTATTCAAAATAGATTTTTGACTTAATGATACTGGTCTATCCCACTTCCATTCATTCAAGATGTATTTACTGAGTACCCAGTAGGCACTTGGCACTCTTTACTGCTCTGTTCCTAGCAGTTGAACTAGACAGATGAAAATCTTAGACCTCACAGAGCTTATATTCTAGTGGCAGAGAGATAAGATAAATGAGTACAACATAAGATAAATGAGTACAGCACATAATGTGTTAGTGACAAGTGCAGAGGAGAAAAAAAACATGAGTCAGGGAAAGGGGGTGAGAAGTGTCAGAGGCACTGACAATTTTGATTAGGGGAGCAGGGAAGGCTTCACTGAGGAGGTAATGTGAGTAAAACTTGAAGTGAGATGTGAGCCATGAGGAGAGCTACAGGAAGAGCTTTCCAGGTAGAGAGAACAGCAAATACGACCACAGAGGGAGAGAAAACCAGTGTTCAGAGAACAAGGAGGGGCTGGTGCGGCCTGAGTTGGGGGGGAGGGGAGGAGCATCGAGAGATGAGTCCGAGGAACCTCAGGGGCTTGCAGGTCACGGAAGGACTTGGGCTTTTTCTCCCGTGTGCTGGGGAGCCGCTGGGGGGGTTTAAACGCAGGAGGGATCTGCTGAGTAGAGAACAGGCTGTGCGGGGGAGGGTGGGAGCAGGGAGCCCAGTGAGGGGGCTGTTGGTTTCCTCCAGGCGAGGCCATCGGTCTTGGACCAGGATGATCACAGTGAAGGTGGAAGAAAGGGGCTGATTCTGGAGATGCCTGAAGGTAGACCCAACCGGACTTGCTGATGGGTTGGAAGTGTGGTGTGGGAAAAAGAAGGCATGGATGACTCCAGAGGTCCTCATCTACTCAGTGAAGGGAATGGTGTTCCTTGACTGAGGTGGGTGAGGCTGCAGGAGGAAAGTTTGGGGGTGGGACTATCAAGAGCTCGGTTATGGACATGCCAGTGTTTGAAATACCTGTTAGACATCCAACTAGAGATATCAAGGCAAACAAAATTTTTTAAAAAAATTGGTCCCCTCAAATCTCAACCCCCCCAGACTATCTAATTGGCAAATGATACTCACTGTGCAGCTGGTTTCCTCAGGGGGGTTCCACTCATTAGCCTGCCACCTGATTCTCTGTATGTGGCTGTCATCTGGGGTGGCAAGCAACAGACTACCTGCAGAGTGGGCTTACCTGCAGAAGGTGAGCGCCCACCAGGACTCCTTTTGCCATCTTGCTTTACCAAGTCTATGGCTGTATTTCAGCAACCAGGCCGCCACATGTAAATGGAAAAAACTGCAGTCCAAAAAATCCAGATGCACAGCTAAAAGCGATTGACTTGGTTGAATACTTTCTTTCAGATCAAGCTGCTTTGTGTCATGGAGACACACAGATTTCATTTAACGCCGTTGAGCTTCCAGAGTTCATTTCTAAAGCAGAGCCTTCCGCCACAGTGGGCAGGGCTGGTGCTCCCAAGGTGGGGCCTTCACCTGGCAGGGCGCCCCCTTTGGTGGGGAAGCTGTCGCGTGCTGGGCACTCTGGCTGGGTCTTTTTGCCTTCGGGAGAGGCTGGTGGCCTTCTCAGGACTAGTGAGAGTGAAATGCACGCAAGCTTTGGGTTTCTCTCAGTCAGGATGTGCCCCAGATCGGATGAGAAGGGAGTGTTACAGACCCAGGTGAAGGACTGCTGGAGATCGGTGGGGAAGCTTTTACCCTCTCCCTCTCCACTGAAGAGTGTATTTCTTCCCACTGGTATTTATCTGTTTTATATAAAGGAGCTTTGGATTTAGAAATAAGACCCAGGAAAGGGGTTGTAGCTGAAAGTATTTGTTGAAGTAACACATACCCAAATGCTACAAGGTTATCACGCAGGTAAGCTTGAGCACCTCATTCCCTGAAAATTTTTGATAATCTGATCAATCTGTGTAGCTCCTTTTTGTTTATAGTTGGGGAAACCACAGAAGGAATATTTTTACCTTCATCTTAGAACAGCCTCATTCATGGCTTTGAATTCTTGCTTTACCTTGGCCAGCCTGTTGCCAGCCCCTACCCTGTGTAGTCTCTCCAGAAAGATAAGGACCTTTCTGTTGACAGCCTTCTGCTGCCTTTTGGGGCATCAGTCAAGCAGGGTCAGTTAACTTTGCTGAAGCCCACGCGTGCCTGCCTGCATGGGCCAGAGAATGGAGTCATCTTCTGGCCATCCTCGGCGATCCTGCCCGCAAGGCTCAGCGTGCCACAGTAGCACTCTCTACCTTTGGACATTGCAATTTTGTAGACTGTGTGCTTTTCCTCCCCTTTCTGTTTGCCTTCTCCCCCCATTTCTGTTTGTCTTCCCCCCACTGAAACAATCAATATCACAAAGTCCATGCCCTACCAAAGAAATCTGTTGTTCGATTCGACAAGAAAAAAATAATTATTCTTTTTGTTATTCACCATGTTACTCCTCCTCTTTTTTCTCTATCTCTTCATCACATGATCAACAAAATGTATGATCATCTGCTATTTGCCAAAGCACCGCTTTGGAGAGTAAGAGGCAGGGCAGGGTGCCTAGTCCTTGCGCTCAAGGAGCTGGCTTTCTGGTAGGAGACAGAGCCACAAAAACGTACAGAGAAACTCCAGGTTACAAAACCGAGCATTTATTTTGGTCTAGACGCTCTGCTAGGTACAGTGCAAAAGAGTTCCATTCCCTGCTCTGCTTACTCCGATCTGCTGGTTCTCTGGGGAAGTGTTTCCTGACAGGATGTCAGTGAGTGTGCACCGACCACAGGGTGTTGGTTGTGGTCCCTTTACCTAGTTATGCAGAATCAGGTTACTACAGTGATGAGGAACCCAAGCTCTGGGGGCAGGCTGCCTGGATTCAAATCCCAGTTCTGTCACTTGCTGGCTGTGTGACCTCAGGCAAGTTACTTGACCTTGCTGTTTCTCAGTTTTTTCATTTGTAAAAGTAGGAAACAAATGATGATAGTTACCTTAGGATTGCTACGAAGATTAAATGACATGATTCTTGTTGGGGACTTAGTGCAGCGCACGGCACAGAGGATAAGCATTGAGTAAATGCTGGCATTGACACGGACGGGATGGGGACACTCGGTAAAATACTGTTGAGAAGTGAGCTCAGTAGTGAAAGCTTTCATAGGACCCTTAGGTTTTTGATGGAGGAAGAAAACAATTTGCTAAGTGATTTCAACACACGCTTAACAGAAGCATCTGGCTAAGATAAGAGATTTTAAAGGGGCAGTGTTGGGGTATTATTGCCAAAAGTTTATCAACACTGGTTTTGGCAAAATAATAATCATCCATTCAGTACCTGAGCCGTACAACTCAGTGGGTTTGAGGCTAGTGCCACAAGGGGGACGAATGGATGCTCCTGTCCCCCAGAGGGACATACGACCAAAGAGCCTCTGGTGACAGGGTTATGGGTGATATTTATTTTCTCTTCTGGATTTTCTAAATTTTCCATGATGTCACAGAAAACATTTATAATCAGGAACTATTGTTTTTTTTTTTAAAAAAACTGCCTTATCTACTATGTGTCATAAGGACTGGGAATATCAGATGTGAGTGGGCTCATCAAGGAACAAAGTGCTGGCAGCGGCTTCACGAGGAGGGGGGACTTGAAAGGGCGAGATCTGGACAATATTGGAGCAGGAGGAGGGCCGGCCAAGAAGAAAGACCAGGAAGGCCCATCTTGGCCCCTTAGCTCAGAGAACCTTAGAGATGTCCCTGGGTGGGGCAAGGTGGCTTAGCCCTGGCCTGGCCGGCTCCCAGCCCGTGTTGTTCAGCCTTAGTGCCCCCATCTTTAAAATGGGGGTCATACATGTTTCTCTGTCTTGTGGATGCATGGGGAGCTTCCAAATCAGAACACAGAGGGCTGTCAAAGCCCAGCCACCCCACTGAGGTTTGTTTCAATTTCCAGCTCATAACTGCTGTTAGGAAATGCTTATTGGGTGGATATGCGGCTCCATGGATGCAGTGGGACAGCTTCCTTCCTGGACTGACCCATATTCTGCTTTACTCCAGGGGCCTCCTAGCTTCTACCTAGTTTTTTTTTTCCTTCCTGCTGGAATGTCATATCCAAATGGTACATGTGTGCAAATGACAGTGCTGTCGTTGCCATCTGTGAGCAGCAGGGTTTATCCATGTCCTGGCACCCGTAATGGCTTCGGAGACACCTGTCACTAGCCTTGATCAATGCGAATTGGAGAATCGTTGGAGTCCTACATTTTTTTCTGTTTAAGTGGCCCTGGATTGACAGTTGCCAGTCATCACATGATTGAGTTAGATAATGAAATAGTGGTTATGGGTCTAAATAATGCTGGCCATGCCATTCATTTTTTCCCTCCATGTTTTTATATCTTTTATTTAGTGATGATTAACAGTCCTTCCTCCCCTCCACCCCCCCACTAGAAAACAGTTCACAAAAGAAGAGAGAACTTACCATTTCCAAGTTAGCTGCAAAACCAAAACTAATCTTTGCCTTTCAGTTCTCTCAAAGCTTTACTCTATTCTCCTGGAGTATTACTCCTTCTCTTACTAGCACTGTGGACATTAGGGTCATGAGGCACCTCTTGCTATGACGATTTTCTGTGCTGTTTTGGTTGATGTTCTTTTTTTTTTTAGATTGGGGTACGGTTGTTTTACAATGTTGTGTTATTTTCCACTGTACAGCGAAGTGAAGTAGAGTTCCCTGTGCCATACAGCAGGTTCTCATTGTTGCTTTGATGGCCCTACCTGGAGTGAGAGCCTGTGCTTCCCCAGGTTTTCTCACTCTGATTGACCCTGGTCCCCTGCCTGGGGTTGCTGTGTGACTCCACGTTTTTTTCTCTTGAGAAACAGAGATCCTTCCACCAGAAAAATTCCCTTAATTCTGTCTTACTGGCATGAGCAAGATTGGTTGTTGTTGTTTTTTTTTTGCCGCTAGTGGCTGGAGAGCCAGGGATTATACCCCACAGGAAAACCCATTGTGACCCAGAAAAAGTGCAATTCTTGCTTCTACTCTTCTAGTCTGGTCAAGAGTCTGGAAGAAGAGAGAGAATCCACTTGTGGGAAGCTGCCCCGGTTGGTCAGAAAGTCTGGTAGGAAAGATTATGCACACGTGTGGGTTTTAATAAAAACACATTGAATTAATACAACATTGTAAATAAACTATACTTCAGTAAAAAATATTGATAAGAAAACAGAAAAAAACCCCACTACATCCAAAAAGAAACCAAAACAAAACCACACACACACACACACATTGAATGTTGACAATTTAAGTTTATCATGGCATTTGTTTTTTGCTCATACGGTGAACATTCAAACCCTTGTCTTTTGTAGAACGTGCGATAGCCCCTAAAATAAGAGGGTACCTATTACTCTTGCTCATTTGGGTCTTACATCAGTCTTGCCACCTACCCCCCCCCCCTTTTTTTTCTCTCTCTCTATTATCGAAAAAACAGACTGACCAGTATCCCATCAGAGGTTTCTTGGTACCACCAGCATCATGGATCATTAAGATAAATCGTGACCAATTCCCCAAATGCTTTAGGGTCTCAATACTCAGAGTGTGGTTTCTGGACCAGCAGTATCCCCGTCACCAGGGAGCTTGTTAGGAAAGCAGAATCTCAGATCCCACCTGAGACCCACTGACTCAGAATCTACATTTTAGGTAGATCCTGGGTGAGTCATACACAGCAAAGTGTGAGAAATGCTGCTTCAAAGAATCCTCTGGAAGGAGCTTACAGGAACCTCTAAAGCCACAGGGCACTTACTGGAAGCCCCGAAAGCCTAGCTGGTTGCCTGTGCTCTCTAGGGCCTAGATACTATCTCCCCTTCTTTTATAAAGACACTCTAGCCCAAGTGTTTTGAGTGAGTGCCACCTTCAGAGACAGCAGATGCTAAGTGCCAACTGAATAGAGCCTCAACTAGTTTATAACACTTTCAAAAAGACCTGGAGTTAGTCCTACAGAAAACTGATACTCTCTTGGGTCTGAAGAGCTTTAATTCTCAAGGGTTGGCGTCTCTACCCGCCAGGTACAACCCTGTTAGGATGGGTGGGCCCCAGTAGTTCTTATGTGATCAGAGACTGTTCTGAAGAAGCAAGACCCTGGGAATGCCAACACTGTTGTCCAGAGTGATCATAAAGATTTTTTCCCGTCAACTGAAAAAAAAATTTACTGAAGTAAGAACGAATGACTCTAAGTTTCAGGAGCAATTTAAATATACTTGACAGGATTTCTTGGCCTGTCTCCTTTCCCTTATAAGAGCGTGTGGGTGCAGTAAAAGCAAGGACTCAGGATTCTTCCCAGTCTGTTTATACTCCTGTTTCTGATATGAATTCTTGACTGTTAAAAATTTGGATCCAGAAATTAAATTTTTTTTTTCCAATCTGGCTATTCAATCTATTCTTTTTTTTCCCCTCCAGTTTTATTGCGATATAATTGACATACAGCACTGTATAAGTTTATGGCATAATGATTTGACTAACATACATCATGAAATGATGATCACAGTAAGTTTAGTGAATATCCATGGTCTTATATAGATACAAAATTAAAGATATAGGGAAAAAAACACCTTTTTTTCCTTGTGATGAGAACTCTTAGGATTTACTCTCAACAACTTTTTTTTTTTTGGCTGCGTTGGGTCTTTGTTGCTACGTGCAGGCTTTTTCTAGTTGTGGTGAGCAGGGGCTACTCTTCGTTGCAGTGCGTGGGCTTCTTATTGGGGTGGCTTCTCTTGTTGCAGAGCACGGGCTCTAGGCACATGGGCTTCAGTAGTTGTGGCACGTGGGCTCAGTAGTTGTGGCTCACGGGCTCAGTAGTTGTGGCGCACAGGCTTAGTTGCTCCGTGGCATGTGGGATCTTCCTGGACCAGGGCTCGAACCTATGGCCCCTGCATTGGCAGGCAGATTCTTAACCACTGTGCCACCAGGGAAGCCCCTCTTAACAACTTTCTTATACAGCATACAGCAATGTTAATTATATTTATCATGATGTAAATTATATCCCTAGTACTTATTTAAGTTATAACTGGAAGTTAGTCCTTTTTTGACTGCCTTCAGCCAATTTTCCCTCCCCTCACCCCTGCCTCTGGTAACCCAGAAGTCAGACTTACCTACCATAAATGAGAATGGAGAAAGAAGTGGGAATGCTAGATTATTACATATCTGTATGATGTCCTTTGGAATCCCAGGCAAATTCTAGCTCTTGTGCTTTTTCTGTTTTCCTCCTCATGCTTCCAAATTGTACGTACTCATAAATGTTGATATTAACATTGCATATTGAATTTTTTTAAGTGTATTACCGAGTAGAAAACATTGAAGGCTCCAGCTATAGGAGCAGCATGGACAGCTGGAAGGATATCTCCCAGGTAGCCTGGCGGTTAGGCGTGCAATGTCTACAACCTGCTGGCCTGGCTTTGAATCCTGCTCTGATGCTTACTGGGCAACTCTGGGCAAATTTACTCAACATCTTCAGATCTTCTTTGTGAAAGGGAGATAATAATAGTACTTACCCCATAGGGTTATTATGAGGACCAAAGGAATTAATGTACAGAAAAGCTGCTTATACAGTGCCTAGCAGATAGTAACTTAACCAATATAAACTATTATTATTGAATCCGAAGTGTGACAAAATTGGTTGGTTCAATGGAATGTAAGCCTGAGAATCTAATGCAGAGGCTGATAGAACTGAGTTTCTTAGTTCTCTTCCTACTTCCTACAGTACTAATTAACAATGAGGCAGTCCAGAAGCAAGCCCAGCAGAAGAGAGAGGAAGCAGCAGGGTCTGGAGACAGTCTACTGATGCAGCAGTAACTCCCCTTGAATAATTGAACTGGCTGTGCTTTAAAATGAGAAGCAAGATAATATAATGTAATTAGATAATTCACATAAGACTCTACAGTTTGCAGACCATGGCCCCATGCACTTTCTCATTGAATCTCCATAGTTTCTCTGGAGTAGAGCAGGTGTCATGGTTCCCACTTTACAGAGAAGGACACTGAGGCTCAGCAAAGGCAGTGGTCCCCAACTAGAGCCCTGGCTTCCCGATGCGAGGTCCGGTGCCATTTCCACACAGCCTCTCAACCAATTCTTCGGATTCTCCGCTAAGGTGCCTTAAACATCCTGACAGCCATTGAGAGCTGCTTCTCTTCTCTCTCCCTCCTTTAAGGACAGGGGGAGAGCAGCTCTCAAATTAGCATCTGAAGATTTCCTGCCAAAGGGAAGGGCCTCCCATGTGGCTGATGCTACAGACCTAGAACTATGTGCTTTGGATTCACATCAAGGTAAGGTACAGAGCTAGGAAGAGGAGAGAAGGGAAGGGTTTCACGCTTGGCTTGCTGGAACCTCTTCTACCAAGCCACCCTAAGCTGAGGAGAGGGTGGGTGTTAAGGGGTACCTACAGTTTGAATCCATGTGAATTATCTAAACGTATTATGAAAAAGAATAATCAATGGCATGTCACTTTAGGACAAGATGGCAAATATGTGGATGCATGCCTCAGCTGCGCCCCCTGTACCCGTGACAGCCATTGCTAACTGACCAGGATCTTTCCCACTGAGCCTCAGAATCCTCCTGAACCCAAGGCTCCAGGCATCCAGTCGGATTTGTTAACTGAGAAGAAACCCACTGACCATTCCTCTTTGAAGGAGCATCCCTTCAGTGCAATGAGGAGTTACATTTACTATTGAATCAATGCATCTTCTTTTGGCATTTAGGTGATTCTGGAGTTCTTGGTAGTGGCAAAAATATATTTTATCAACTATTTAAATGTTACCACTCTTCTGATACTTTCACCTTGCTGTGTCATCTAGCAGCTCTTGAAATAAACTTGAACACCAAAATATTAGTCATCTGTGTTCATTGTAACCAGCCATTTTTTTCCCTCTTTGGAGGCAAACTTTACGTTTTATTCCACCCACTAAGATATGGAAGGGAGACAGTAGTAGGGGAAAGGGGCTTTTCCCTTCTCCCCAGCACACCCGAGATTGGTGCAGACTATGCAAACAAGCTGAGATGCGCCCCTCCTGCCCCTCCCCCCAGTCAGCAGTGTCTCTGAGACAGCTGTGGCCCTGAGCTCTAAGGGGAAGGCACGCGCCTGCAGTTGGCCATGGTGCCCTGGCAGGCCACGTGCATCATATGACCCATAATGCCTGGCAGATGATCTTGTCCTGAGCGTGTTCAGAGGGCTCTCTGAGACCTGCAAGAGTTGTGGTCTGAGAACTTTAGAGTAAAGGTGTTATTTTGATCAGGACTCTGCTTACCCTTTCCTCCTGTAAGCCTTTGGGAGGGAATGGAAAGTGGGGGGGGGGGGGGGGGCGGGGTGGCAGGGCCCTGGGAAGCAATGCAGAGTACATGGAATGGTCCATCTCACTTTGTCCTAATGCAGTTAGTGTTTGGATCATAGGGCCATTCAGTGAAGTTGCCTGAAAATGGTCAACCAAGGGGCTACCATGTGAGAAAGCTTCATCAAAATGCTGTGGGTCGGCATCCCTGTGATGGCAGTCAAGGCCAAGATGCCTGCAGCCTTGGCTTCCTGCCAGCACCAGAGCGTTCGTCCGTATTGATCAGGCCCAGCAAAGGGCACTCACGGTTTCTATCCCAGGACCAGCCACTGTTTCAAGAAAACGTTTACTGTGTATTCATTGTGAATTACCCTGATGATAATTATAGAGCATTTGGAAAATACAAAAAGATAAAAAGGAAAAAATTTACCCATAATCACATTGCCTAAAAAAGTACTCTTAAAATTTGGATATATTTCATTGAAGTCTTTTTTTCTATGCATTTGTGTATACTTTTTAAAAAATTTGTATCATAATGAAAATGCAATTTTTATCACGTTCTTTTTACACACATGAGCACATTTTTTGATATCATTAAATTCAAAAATAGTATTTTAAGTGGATATATAAGATTCCATTTTATGGATGTACCATAATTTATTTAACCATTTTGTTGAACATTTCAGTAGTCTCTATAGTTTTATATGTGTGTTACGACTAATAGCAGCATGCGTTTTTAGAGAAGAAGATGTAGAGGAGAATAGATTTTTAACATCTTGATGGGATAGTCAGCACTGTTCATTGTACCACTGCTGACAGCCCAGATATGTGTGTGTGTGCATAGATATTATGCCTTTGTGTATACATGGATGATACTTAAAAGTAGAGAATCTCCAGGCTCTCCAGTAAAACCTAGTCCTTTGGGCACCAATCCATTGTACGATTGACACTTCCATCTAATAAGCTTATGAAAATAATTATAGAGGTAGCTGGCTCCCATGAGAAATCCGTAGCTACTGTGCTAATTCCTGTTAAGTGCTGTTGAAATTTTTTTATTGAAGTATAGTTGATTTACAATATTATATTAATTTCAAGTGTATAACATAGTGATTCAGTATTTTTATAGATTATACTCCATTTAAAGTTATTACAAAACAGTGGCTATATTACCCTGTGCTATACAATATATTCTTGTTGCTTATTTATTTTACACATAGTAGTTTGTATCTTTGAGTCCCCTACCCTTATCCCTATTTTGCCCCTCCCTCCTTCCCTCTCCCCACTGGTCACCATGAGTTTGTTCTATATATCTGTGAGTCTTTTTCTGTTTTGTTATATGCATTCATTTGTTTTATTTTTTAGATTCCACATATAAGTAATAACAGAGTATTTGTCTTTGTCTGACTTATTTCACTAAGCATAATACTCTCTAGGTCCATCCACGTTGTTGCAAATGGCAGAATTTCATTCTTTTCTACGGCTGAGTAATAATCCAGTGTGTGTGTGTGTGTGTGTGTGTGTGTGTGTGTGTGGTGTGTAACTCCCATCTTCTTTATCTAGTCATCTGTTGATGGAAACTTAGTTTACTTCCATATCTTGGCTATTGTAAATAATGCTGCTATGAACATTGGGGGTACATGTATCTTTTTGAATTAGTGTTCTTGTTTTCTTGAGATATATACCCAGGAGCAGAATTGCCGGGTCATATGGTAGTTCTGTTTTTAATTTTTTGAGGAACCTCCATACTGTTTTCCATAGTGGCTACACCAATTTACAGTCCCACCGACAGTGTAGGAGGGCTCCCTTTTCTCCACACCCTCTCCAACATTTACTATTCATAGACTTTTTGGTAATAGCTATTCTGAAGTTTGAGGTGATATCTCATTGTGGTTTTGATCTGCATTTCTCTCATATTAGTGATGTTGAGCATCTTTTCATGTGCCTGTTGGCCATCTGTATTTCTTCTTTGGAAAGATGTCTATTCAGGTCTTCTGCCTGTTTTTTGATTGGGTGGTTTTTTTGATATTGAGTTGTATGAGTTGTTTATATATTTTGGATATTAACCCCTTATCAGTCATATCATTTGCAAATATTTCTCCTGTTCAGTAGGTTGTCTTTTCATTTTGTCAGTGATTTCCTTTTCTGTGAAAAAGCTTTTCGTTCCATTAGGTCCCATTTGTTTATTCTTGCTTTTCTTTCTTTTGCCTTAGGAGACATATCCAAAAAAATATTGCTACGATTTATGTCAAAGAGTGTCCTGTCTGTGTTCTCTCCTAGGAGTTTTATGGTTTCTGGTCTTAAATTTAGGTCTTTAATCCATTTTGAGTTTATTTTTGTATATGGTGTGAGGAAGTGTTCTAATCTCGTTCTTTTACATGGAGCTGTCTAGTTTTCCTAGCACCACTTATTGAATAGATTGTCTTTTCTCCACAGTATATTCTTGCCCCCTTTGTTGAATTTGGATCCGATGCCTTTGGTTGTCTTCCGGCCTGTGGGCCATTTGGCACTCACAGCTGCTTCTCTTCTCTCCCCTGTAGTTACTGGGGCTTCCGGATGCAGATGACGACGCATTTGAAGAGTACAGTGCGGACGTGGAAGAGGAGGAGCCAGAGGCGGACCACCCCCAAATGGGGGTCAGTCAGCAGTAGACTTCCAAGGGCTCCCACCTGAGAAGGAGAGTGGGCCCTGTGGTACCCGAGGTGGGGTCACAAGCTCCTGGGTTAGCATTTTGCAATAGCACTTCGAAACAGGACGTCTGACTCCCAGCATCCAAATTAAAATGAAATACCTTTTTAACGACCACACGATATCTGGGATGAGCTTTGCTCAGAAGTGACCTGAATTTTACTCCCGTTTCAGTGGGTCTCTATGGAGTTGTCTCGGTAGCCTTTGCCATTTTGAATTTAGAGTCCATTTTGCGGCTGACTGTTCTCTCTTGAGTTTATGTTGGAGAACTAACATTTGCTGACTCAAAAGTAGAGAACTCTGAATGTATTAAGGATATGTTTTGAGTCATCACAGGTGACATTATTGAGAGAAAGCATGGCAGAGAAGAAATGCAGTCTGCACTTTTTATGTACCTTTTAAGTGTATGAAAATGGAAGGTTTTGCTTATAAAGCATGAGTTTTAATATCTAGTCATTAAACTGCACAAGTGCAAATACAAGGACAGAAAAGGAAAATTACTTAGTTTTGGATTAAGAGGGTAAGAGAGGCAAAGAAGCCTTTGTTTAAGTGTTCTGCCATTACTGAGTTACCTAGATATATAGCAACTGGTTCATGGTTAGGAAGAAACATTATTTGCATGTTCAGTTATTTTAAAACATGCTGATTCCAAAGCCACTTTTAAAGTCTAAATAGTGGAGAATATAAATGGGGTGACATAAATTATTGATTTCTTTAAAATGTTTATAAGCCACCCCACATATGAAATGAAACATTTACCTTCTCTCTTTATAACAGGATGGCAACTTGTTAAATCATGAAAACATCCCAAATCCAAGTGCCACTTAAACTTTGAAGCCATAGATGAATTTAATAGGAAAATAAACCAGGATAAATTTTTTAAAAATATGATGGAATCCTTCTTTACTTTCTTAATCTGACTTTTAGTCTTCAAAAAAAAGTCAAGAAAGGATCCCACTGTATAATTTATTTAAAAATTGTAATCAAGTGCTCTGAGGAACCTAACTGCAGTGAAGTTTTAAAGTGGTATGAAGGTGGGAATCTTTTAATCGTGGGTTAGCTTGGTTCAGAAGGGAAGTTTTAATGATCAAATATTCAGACAACTCACAGAAACAACTACTATCATAACTGGAAACACGGCTGTCATCATTTAGCAACACACACTGAGGGGGGAAATTCTTTGCAATGCTAACATGGAATTATTTAAAACATTCATTTTGCTTAGACCCTTCTGCATCTCTGGTTCTAATAAAAGATGCAGAATGCCTCTTTTACAACACTTGACTAAACATAACATCTGGGGTGGAATTGTTTTTAACATGCACACACATGCCTGTTGGGTTGTCAAAATTTTAGATTAAAAAAAATAAAGCAGCAGAGGCCACAGAGTTTACGGGAGTCTTGTATATCTTCCAGGCATGTTGGTGTAAACCTGATTATCTCAACGTTTTCTGTTTAATTGATTGGTGCCGTGAGGAGTACAGCTGCTCGTGGTAAAACAGTGTCCTACAGTTTTAAGTCATCGGGTAGAATAATTTCGTGGTTTCCATCCGTGCTTCAGTACCCATGTTTTTTTCGTTTCTTGGAAAAACATATTAAAGGTTAACTTCAAGTGAAATGAATTTCCTTTGGAGTAGCCTGTTAACAAAACAAACCTTGGGGTTTTATCCAGTGGGGCAAGCGGATTCCGTGCTTTGCTCCCTTGCCTGTGTTCTGATTGGCTCTGAACGTGAGCACAGGTGATTGGGGGCTATGCCTCCCGTAGGTAGAGCCCACGTCTGTAAGCTCCGTGTTCACACAGTAGTCTGAAAGAATGACTTCTGCCACCGAAATGAAGAAGCTTGACTGGCTTGCTCCATTCAAAGGTAAACTGGAATTTTGTACGTAGAGGCTTAAAACCTAAATTTACATACGTTTGAAAATGGAATGGACATATAAAATGTATTTTATGAAAAAAGTGTTTAGGCTTTGACCAAATGCATTGTGGTATTATTACGTGAATGTTTTCTGTTTATAAAAATTGAGCTGAGACAGACTCAGCCATTCAGTGGGCCGAGGAGAAATCTGGCCTTTGTTCTGCCCCAGGGGTAGGAAAGAACATCGCTGTGTGTTACTTATTTTCAAGGCAAAACCCCAAAGGGCCTTGCGAATCGGATTGTTTCCTCTAAAGCTTCGTTTTCTCTGTGCGCATCCCGGCCAGCGCATGCTGACACACATGCACACGTACACACTCACCTGCGCTGTGGATTCTCTGTTTGGGTCGTGGGCGGCATCAGAGCTGGCTCAGTGCAGAGCTTCACCTGGCCGCTCAGGGACGCAGGCAGCCTGTGGTTCTCGTTATGGAAGTGGTTCCCTGGCTAGACGAGTTCCGACTCTCACAACCATGTAAACGCACCTACAGAGAGGCAGTGTGGTGCCACAGGAGAAGCGTAGACCCAGGAGTTAGGAGAGAGACCTGGGTTTAGTCCTGGCTCTGCCAGTGACCACGTACGTGCCCTTGGACAGGTCACTTAACTCGCCTGAAGAAAGGGGTGTTGGCCCTTCCTGCTTGAACCACTGTCCTTCCTTAACTGCCTTACTATGTGTGTGTGTATGAAGAGCAGCAATCAAGGAAACTTTTCGAGAAATGCAAAGGAAATGGCATTTTGAATCTTGCTGTCCTTAGGATCCTGGCCACAGAATGACCTTAGAACATGTTTGTGTTGGTCTTTGAGTGTTGAAACCCCCTCGGGTCTGATGCTTAGGGGCTGATGAGATTCTGTCCTTAGATGAGAGGGTAAAGGGGGGCCCCGGAGATATGGAAAGCATATCAATACTTGTCCCAGTTGGCTGCTGTGCCGTGGAAGGTGCGGATTTGCCTGTGCTCTGACAGACTGGGGCTTTGGAAGTAGGGTAAGTTTAACTTAACTGAGACGGGGAATTCGCATGAAGAATAGCTGGAAGAGAGAGAGATGAGTACTTTGTTGCCGTGTCATCCAGTAGAGAGAAAGAGAAGTAACAGAGAGAAAGTGACTGAGTGTGAGTGTGTGTGTGTGTGTGTGTGTGAATAGGGGAATGGTTGATTGCTTGTTGATCACTGTGGGCTAGCTGTGAAGTCACGCCTGTGATAACGTTCCAAAACCTTGGTCCCAGGTTTGAGTGAATCACAGAGACATTTTTCTAGTGGCTACCTGGTTACTTTCCCTGCCTGATAATCATACCGAGGAGACTTCGGGGAGTCGGAGAGCAGATTCTGGAGGGAGGTGAGACCCCACAGTATGCCTGCCAACACCATGGACACTATGGTGTCCACTCAAGTCTCCCAGGCTCCCAGCAACACAGTGCTTTTTTTCCCCATGCCTAGAACATGAAAAGTCTCTAATTTAGGAATTCTCCTTGTGTCCTGGTGCCAGAATTGAGGTTTCCAGTGTCCTTAAGTGAAAACCCCTCTCCTCTCGTAGTCACTGTGTTTCCACATAGGAGCAGAAACCTTTCCCTAGCACAAGTACATGTCTAAATATTGCTTCTGTTTCATAAGAGCACAAAGTATATGGACCTAGGAGAGCTGTGATACTAGAGCGTCATTGGAATTTATATTTTAGGAATCTGCCTCATATTAAAATATACAAGTTGGGAAGCTGTGGTATGAACAGATCTTATTTCTCCTGGTTTGTGAGACACATAGGAATAGGCAGGACTTAACCTGGGGTAGGAGGAGATGAGTAAGGTAGAATGGGAGAGTTAGGGTCTGATTTTTTACATAAATATAAAGGCAAGAGGCAGTTATCATATAAAATACAAGAGAACTGTCGTCCTGGCTATCTCACCAGGATCCTGCTTTCCTCAAAGGGACTGCTTGCATGTTGAGAGGCAAGGCCTCTGTCGGGGGTGGCTTTGTGGCTTTAAAAATGCCCCCCAGCCAAGGAGACAATGGGTGTCTTGCAAATCTGGTGGAGTTCTGTTCCTCACTAAACCAGCTGCCAGAGAAGCCTGTATTTCCAAAGTGCTGACAGATCTGAAAGGGGCTCCAATCACCTGGCAGGCAGAACGGGAACCAAACTTGACCTCGCTGTTAGCTGCAGAGGAGGCTGCAGATCAGGAATGCCCCAGCCGGCCAGAGGGCAGAGCCCACCTACCCCACCACGCTTCCAGGTTGTAAAAGAGCACAATTAAAACTCAAGTGGATCACAGATCCCTCGTCCCTCTAGTGAGTGTTAACTCCAAAGAGATGTCATTGCCTGATTGCTTAGTCTTCAGATGATCAGAGAAGCCTCAAATTTTTTTGAATTAAAAACTAATCCTCTTCCATAAAGACACAAGCAGTTATCTTGGTTTGGTGATACCAGGTATGGCATGAAAGGCTGAAGTCTTTTAGATTTTATACAGAATAATTCTCAGACGTGCCAGAATGCCGGTAGCCACTGGTATCCGTGGCAACGTGGTGTCCATGGTAAAATATCTATAGCTCGTGTTCATTGGGCAAATTGTTAAATAATGTGTTGTCTTTGGTATTTTTATTTAAATTTGGATTACAAAAATAGAGGACCTATGAGCATTTCATGTTGTAGAAAGTCTACTTAAAGCACGGTATGGCTGAATAGGCCCAAGTAGTTAAAGTCAGGCACCAGGCCACATACAAATAAACATTTAATTTTCTGAGAACTGCGTATTCAAGTTATTCAGTACCACAGAGAGAGCTGACAGTCTGTTCCTTGTAAAACTGCCTTTGCCTGTTTTTTTTTTCTTTTTTGTTTCTTCAGATTCATTTTTTACTTTAAGTACCTTCTGATAGCTAGGCAGATAAGATAGAGAGCAGTACTCTGTACAAATGTCAGCTTTTTAGAGGAGAAAGTAAGTCATCAGTTCTAGGGAAAACCTGAAACTATCTGTGAACCAGTCTTAATTTGTGTAAGAGAGCAAAGTTTAGTGTCTACATAAGAAGCAAAAGCAAGGAATGGTTTGGGGGTTTTGTTTTTTAGGTGAGAAATGTTTCATGCAGGGTGTCTCTGCTTTCTTTGCCTTTATATTTCCTTTCAAAGAAATCTCTTGTAAATTACAAAACTGTGAAATGGGTTGCCAAAAATCGTTGCCCTTCATTAGATGCTTCAGCAGTGTAAACGCGAAATTGAACCCTGTGCACACCTGCTCCTTCCTCTCTCCCCTGAGGGTGAGGATCTCATCCAACGATGTAATTACCATACGCTTGCTATTAAAGAGCCTTCCGAACTCCGCTGCTATTTGCCTCTTGTTTACTTTCTCCACCACGTTTGGTCCTAAAGGACGCCTAACTTGCTATAAAGGAGGGCTGGGAATAGGGACCATGAGCCAGCTTTGTGGTTACTGATGTTGGAGCCTGGCTGCGGGGGGCAGGGGGATGGGGAGGGAGGAGTGATTACAAGAACCACTGATATGATTCAGATGTTAATAATTGATGTATTTGGAGACATTAATCTATCCTGATGCGGTACCTGGTGTTTAGTAATTTTCCACTCTTCCTTCGAACTTTAGATTCTTTCCCGTCCTAGTTAGGAATCCTTCATGGCACCAATTAGAAACCTGTGGTCGTTCTACGATGACATGACACCATTTCCCATTACTTTCCGCCCAATTGTTATTCAGAAACAATGGCATTTAAAAAATAAGTCTGGAGGTTGGTGCTAAGTCCCATTATTTGATCAAGAGCAATTTTCTTTCCCCAAATGAATAGGTCTCCAAAGATTGTTAAATTAGATTTGCAAGTGCCTTAATAGGCACAGCCTAGAGGCTCTTGTGTGTGTTTCAGGTAACTTAATTCGTGCTTCTTCGTTTTCGACATAGGTGTTGTCAGAGATTGTACTGAGTGGTCGGCTGTGTGCAAGCATTCCAGACCTCACTCAGTGTAGGATTCTGACCTCAGCGGGCGGTGACATGGTCCTCCCCAGACAAAGGCTTTCTTACAAGAGAACTCCTTTGTTACTGTTAGTTGAGTGCTCTCACAGATAGACTTTTTTTTTTTTTTTAACTTTGTATTTTATATTGGAGTATAGTTGATTAACAGTGTTGTGTTAGTTTCTGTTGTACACACTGCTATATTTAAAATGGATAACCAACAAGGACTTACTGTATAGCACAGGGAGCTCTGCTCAACATTATGTAACAACCTAAATGGGCAAAGAATTTGAAACAGATAGACTTTTAAAAATGTAAGCTGGCTCCTCTATCTGAGTGCAGGGACTGGTGTTGGAAAGAGCCACTTTCCCCTTTGCAGTGAATCTTTCTCAAATTGGTTCCCGGTGTTCAAGGATCTAGCCCAGTCTCCTCCCTGACTGGCTGTGTGATCACAGGCTTGTCACCAGCTCCCCCTCGCCCCCTGCCCCATCTTTGTTTCCTCATCTGTAAAAATAAGAGTGTGGACTCATTTCCAAGTTCCCTCCAGGCACTAGCATTGTAGGAATGTATCTTGGCTAGTGAGATTAGGGCAGGTGGGAAGCAAAGTTTATAAGGAAAATACTGTCTCAGGAAACGAGGGCTGGGCGACTGACATTGACCTATCTTCTCTAAGGTCCCTTTTAGAAATAAAGACCCCAAAAGAGAGGGATTAATAGACGGAGCACAGAGGATTTTCAGGGATTTTTAGTAGGGAAACTACTCTATGTGATACTGTAATGGTGAACACATATTATAAATGTGTCCAAACCCATAGGATGTACAACACCAAGTGTGAACTATAATGTAAATTATGGACTCTGGGTGATAAGATGTGTCATTGTAGGCTCATCAGTTGTAACAAATGCATCACTACATGGGGGATGTTGAAATGGGAGATGCATGTGTGTGGGCTGGGGCTAAATGGGAAATCTCTGTATCTTCTGCTCAAAATTGCTGTGACCCTAAAACTACTGTAAAAAGTAAACTCTAATAAAAAGAAAAGAAATAAAGATCCCAGCCAAAATAGTGGGTGTATAGTAGCTCCAGTGCTGACATCCCTGGATACTTTCTCCTGCCTTCCTACATGTCCCTTCTTTCTGTGATCAAGAATACAGTATAAAAACTACCACAAAATAGGAATATTTGGGGTGTTTTGCTTAGGGATGTAACAAATAGTCTGTTTCCTTTAGAAACGAGTCTGGTTTTCATAGTAAAGTCAGGCCAGGTGGGATACCCCATTGTCCCTAGTGTTCACTGTGGATGTGAACGGGTTGAAATGAAACAAAGTAAGCAGAACAAAACCCACTACCCAGTGTTTGGACCCTGCCGCGGGGCTGGAGCCAGTGGGCTGGCTGCGTGTGTGCAGGAGGGGCTGGCAGGTAGTACCCCCTCCCCACCCCGTGCTCTCCTGCTGAATCAGGGCGAGGGGCGGGGTGAGGAGCAAACATTCCTTCCTCCCTTGGCGGGCCTGGCCATCTGGTGCTTTGAAAACTCAAGAAATGTGTCCCGAAATAGCTGGCACAGTGCTTTTCCTCTTAGTTTCATAGTGGGCAAATACTAACTTTGAAATACTTTCCTGATCTTTGACCTACGCTTTTCCCTTTTTTTGGAGCAAAAAACAATGACATTTCTAAAAATCTGAGCAGGCAGTAATTAGGGAGGCAAAGAATAAAGTAGGCATTTCCTATTAGGCAACATTTAAAGGAGCAGAGAGATTTTCTCCCCTTTGTTTTCCAGGAAAATATGGCAACGATGCGGGATGTAAAAACCTACAGTAAAACGAAGTTGGTCCTGTGGGATGCTTTTTAATTGGAAGCCTCTAGAGGTCAGCACTGCATAAGGAAAGGGCTTTCTAGTGCTGGGTAGCCTTTTGCCCATTTCCTTGTGGAGCCTTTGGGAGAGGCGTGCTAGCAGACCCCCAGAGTGGCGTGAAAGGAGCGAGCAGCCCAGCTGTGCATAGGAGACGAAGGTGTAGAGTCCCTTCTTTATACATAAACCCTAACATTTGACTCTGGTTGGTTTTCTTCCCTTCTCATCCATCTTTCTCTGCAGCTCCCACACCCCCGTATGTACACACTGTCAGCTCAATAAACATGACTTATTGACCGATCGACGAACCGTGGCATTTAGCTCACTCTGAGAAGGGCTGGGGAAATGCCAAAGAGGAGATGGATGGCACGTTTCATTTTGCTCTGAGCAAGGTGAAAGGCTGCTCTGTGTTCCAAGGCAGCCCGGGATTTTCTGATGATCAGCCGGTAGGCTTTGTGAAGCCCTGTGACTTCCAACCCAAATTCAGGGTGCCGAGGGCGGTGCTGGGACCACAGGTTTCTACTTGGCTGAAATCAGGCTGCCTGAGGCCTGCACAGATCAGGAGTGGGTGGGGAAGGATTTGAGCATCTGTAGGCTATCTGGCCAGAAGTGAGGTAGTTGGGAGCCCCTAAAAACTGGTCGACACTCCTGGGGGCTCCAGGGCACAAGATGCAGTAACAACATGCGGTGATGGCCACGGGTGTCATAGACCACCGCAGGCCAAAGCCCGAACTGGAGGCAGCCTTGGGAGTTCCCAGCGGCTCCCAGAGTTGCCCCAGGATTTCCTTTTGGCCCAAGAAGGAACAGGAAGGCCTTTCCTCCCCTCTCTCCGTGTTGCCCCTTCTGTTCAGGGTTTTTATTTTCTCTGATGAATTAGGTCAAACCCATGTCACAGTCATGGGATTGACAGTTGTCCTTTGCTGGGTGATTTGGCTGAGCCTGGGACACACTCCCTGAGAAGGGATATTGGTGAAAAGGACAGTAAACATGTCACAAGCGTAACGGAAGCCCCTACTCCCCCAAGAAACATATTAACAGTGGCTTAACAGCAGTCTCGCTACTACTGTTAAGTTTCAAAATGATGTTTTTTGATTCTGGTGAGTGTGGACAAGGTCCAAGGTTACCCTGCTCCCCAGCGTTGCTTGCATTCTTTGCAAGTGTGGAACAGCCCGAGGAGGTTTCATTCATTTTGCCATGAAGCAAATAGTGCTGAGTGAATATACCCCAGCGGTGTGCACTGTTACATGCAATAATTTTTTTAAAACAAACGTTTATAAAGCCCCTTCTAAGTACCAGGCACTGTACTAAACTCCTTTTGACTCCTGCAATGCTCCCAACAAAAGGTAGATGTTAGGATTGATACCCTCCTTTTTTTTAATCTTTCTACATCTCAAGGTTTGTGTTTTTTAAATTTTATTCAAGTATAGTTGACTTACAATGTTGTGTTTAATTTCTGCTGTACAACAGAGTGACACAGTTATGCATATATATATTCTTTTTCATATTCTTTTCCATTATGGTTTATCACAGAATATTGAATGTAGTTCCCTGTGCTATACAGTAGGACCCTGTTGTTCATCATCCTGTATATAATAGTTTGCATCTGCTAATCCCAAACTCCCAACACTTCCCTTTCCCCCTTTTATAGATGAGGAAACTGAGGTCCAGAGACATTAAGTAATTTTCATAAGATCACACAGCTGGTAAGTGCTGGAGCTGAGATTCAAACCCAGGCAGTGTGGCTTCAGAGCCCTCTTACCTACTCTCCTCCAAAGTGTGTCATCAGCATCGGTCTTTTAATGAAATCCCTGGTCCTTTTTGCTCAGCATCACAGGGGCCCTACCCTTAAACTTGATGCGGTGAACGCTGCTGGTCTGCATGGTTGCCCGTGCACAGGATGGAATGAAGAAAACTCCTCATTCAGTTTCATCAGCTCTTTGCCTTGCCTGTGACCAGGTTGGCCGTGCTGAGTGGATTGGGATGATAACTGACGCATTTTTTCCCAGTATCCGTGTGGTTGCAAAGATTTGAAAATGCCCTAAAGAACCGGAGCAACAGATTTGTTGAAATAATTTAGTGATTGATAAAATCAGAGGATCCTGAGGCAGGGCAAGGCTGTGGAGACAACCAGCGTGCCCCCCTATCTGGACCCTTCTTCCTAGGTCTTGCCCCCTGAACAAGGCCATTACGGACTCTTCTGAGAACAGAAGAGGCTCTTACAGACTCCTCATGATGAAGCGGCTTTTACTCAAGTTTACTCTGAAATAACCAGGAGCAAAAATTCACTCTGCAGTCAGGCTAGTCCCTGAGAACCAGAAGGAAGCTGTTGTCACCCACTCAGACCTGGTGCCGCGCAGTAGGGCCACAGCACACCCTGATGACTTCAGTCTGTGTATCTCCCCGAACCGTGAGAACACCCTTCCAGCCTGCTTTCCAGCCCTTTCCTTTCCCACGTCCCTGCTGAGGCACTAGCACACGCCCTCAGTAACCCCATCACCGCCGCGGAATTCTCAGGCTTGTCTTGGTACAGTATCATGCAGGAGTGCATGGGAATTGGAGGACACATTTCAAAGACAAATTCCATTCACTTTGAGTCTCACCTGCTTGTTTGGATGACCTCTGCCGTTGTTTCCTCCACCAGTGCAGGAAAAGAAAAGGTGGCCACATCTTATGCCATAAGAAATGTTAGTGCTCCAAACCTACTTTCCCTGCTTCTGAGATCCCAAGTGTCGTCACACAGATCCGTCATGGTTGGGACCCCATGGGTCGTGCATGCGAGCGTGGGCTTGCTGGTGAGTGGCTCCAGGGAGAGGGCGCTAAATCCCGGGAGCGGTGCTTTTCCATTTTCCAAATGATGCTGGGATGCGAGGAAGGAGAGCAGAAAAGGTGAGTCAAAACCAAACCCTTGAGCATACAAATTCTCCAAGGAACATGAAGCTGCACAGGCTCGGAAAGAGGAGGGGATAATGTCACATGGTGATGAAGAAAAGTGGGGGTCTTGGATGGGAGTCTTACTTCCCACATGGCCTTGGTCTTTTAAATCTTGAGTTTCTCCTGCTTAGAAATGTTATGGGCCACTTTGAGCCTTGGGCTGCAAGGGGCTCTAAAAAGACAAACTCTTGTGGAGAATCAACTTTAAACTGGGTCTGGAAAGTGTCCGATCTAACAACTGACTCCAGCAGTCCCTGTTATCAGAAATGGAAATCTAGCAACTGAAGGGACACGAACTACACAGCCTCCCCCAGATGTCACTCTGCAATGGGACGCGACTTTGGTCAGGTGCACCCTGCTGAGGGCTGTCTCCAGGCCTCCGTTTCCCACCGCACCCACTCTCCTTCCATCCCCTCCTCTCTCAGCTCGCCTGACATTGAGCCCTTTATAATTCAAAGTTCATCTAAATTTAACATAGGGATATAATGAAATTCTTTACTAGACAACACCACTACTTCAGAGGCATGTCCTTCATATTTGCAAGCGGCCTTAGCTCAGAGGAAAACCCCTGCATGGAAAGTAACTGTTATTTAACCCGTGCCATTCACTAGCTGGCTTGTACAGTGCCATTAAAACTGGTGATTTGGCTGCAGAATGGGTGATACTTGGTGACAGAGCTAAACTATCCACCTCCTTCCTTCAAAGACTATTTCTGACTCTGGCCAGCTCCTCGGCGACTCCTGTAACTGGTTACAAGAAGGGCTTAGTGAGATAATATGAGTGACTTCGTGCAAAGCTCTCGTTGTGCAGGAAGCACAAACCAGCACCCTTCTTGTGGCAGGCGGGAAGCACCTTCTCCACCTACACCTCCCAAGCTTTTGAAAAAGATCTGTTATCCGTAAGCAAGCCAGAGCCATCATCTTGCTCAAAGCTAATGAACTCATCCAAGCCATCCACGTGGTCCAGTCTCTTTAGAACTCTGACCAAACCTTTGCTTAATGCATGAAAGCTTATTCCCTGAGGTGCCCTTCAAACCTTACTCTGACCCTGTGCTCTTCAGCTCTGGAAAAGCACAAACAAAACTGGCCACATGCTCTTGAAAATTCCATTTGGAAGCTAGTGGTGGTGATTCCGGACAGAATTTTGACAGAAGACAATAAACACTGAGTTCGGTATGCTACTCGCTGCTTAGAGCCCCTCTCCCGGGGACGGTCCTGCCTGCTGCTGAGGGAGAGGGTTACGGATGTGGAGTTGGGCAGAGCAGCTGCTGGGAAATACAATGGCCTTGGTGTGTTAGTTCGTCATCAAGACAATGGCACTCTTGTGAATTCTCTAGAAATAGAACTTTTCATCTGGCACCACAGTGGGCTATGCTTTGGAGCGGTGATGTCACAAGCAGGCAGAAACCAGGGAATTCATCCTCTTGGGCAGGGTGACTAATTCTGTTTCCCAACCTCTGGACATTTACTGATGTCATCCATCTTCTCCAAACCGCACCAGCCTGGGGTGAGGAGAGACTCACAACTACAGACACGAATTCTTGTTTCTGTGGCTCTGACACTTACGTTGGGGATTCTCAGCCCTCCTCAGATTCCTCCCAGATATTCTGGGGTGGGCCTTGTGGTGTCTCATGTGTGTTTGACAAGCTCATTTCTGTGGCACCTGCTGTTCTCCTTCCTGGGATTGCACCTCCCTTCTCAGTACTGCACAGACAAGCTTTCCCGTTGTAGGCCTGCCCTTCTCCCTGTGACTACTGGAGCAGGCTTTGGTTCCCAGGAATGGTCACTCCAGCCGTAGACTTGACCCTTCCGCTTTAGACCCCATAGAAGGTTGAGTGGTGTTTCCCTGCTGTTTCCAAAGATGGGAACAGGGATTTTGGTTTGAGAGAGCTGTATTAAAGCTCTGACACCTCCTCAAAGCCAGGCCACTGGGTGGCAGAACTGGGTTCTGATTGGGACCAGGTTCCCCCCCCCCCCCGTAGCATCTTCTTCCAGTAGGGTCTGTGTTGACCTCAGGGAGCCCCCAAGTCATAGTAACTTGTTTACAAAGACCCAGCTGGAATCACTGTCCAAGAGGATCAGTGAGTCTGGAGTGACAAAAGAATCAGGTTCATTACTTGCTAGTCAAATCAAACCTCTGAGCTGCCTGGACTCACTGTGAAACTGAGCACAGCTGCCTGCGGCGAGGGTCTGCCCCCGTGCTGGTCTGTGATGGCCCCAGGCTAGGGGATTTGAACAGCTGCCTATTGACAGCACCGGTTCCTCTCCCAAGATTATCTTTCCCACCACGCCCACAGCTGGTGCTCTGCAGAATGTATAACATGGTACAGATGCTGTTCAGGCTGCCAGGCAGTGGAAACCCTGAAAAGGACTTCTATTAATAGAGAAGGCATTCCTGGGGCACTCAGACGCTCTCGGGCCTGCTGAGAAGTAGCCAGATTCCCGACAGGCACTGAAGGGCGGGCTGCAAACCCCTGCCAAAGAAAGGCCTTGTTCTGCCACAGACAATGGTCGGGTGGCCCTGGCATGATGTCAGATGAGTTGGCAGCAGCGGCTTGCGCGTTCCCTCTCCAACTTTCCAGCTGAGCTCTGCCAGATCCAGGGAGCCGTATCAGGTTTAGATTTTGGAGAATGAATTGCACCAAAAGCCAAGGACTGTCTAGCCCTAATCGGCAAGTAAGGAAATGGCTGTAAACCAGAGGTTGCTACTTAGTTCTGGCTGCCTGTGTCTTGAGGGGCAATGTAATTGCTCTCCAGCTAAATGCTGTAGCGTGGGCAGCCAGGGCCAGTGCAGTGCAACAGTCGTGGTCAGTCAGATGGCCTGATGGCCTTCCCCAGGGCCTTCCTGGAGTCCCAGCCCCTGGAGGGAGCTGCATCATACAGCTGGGATGTTTCAGTTAAAAGCAGGAAGGGCCAGGCTTCTGCAGGACAGTGATAGCCAGCCTTCAGGTTTTTTGGGTTTTTTGTTTGTTTGTTTGTTTGTTTGTTTAAGGAGATGAAGGCTAAGAATAATTAGGATTTTTTTTTTTTTTTTTTTGGCCACATGGCATGTGGGATCTTAGTTAGCCGACCAGGGATCAAACCCGTGCCCCGCCCCTGAATTGGAAGCGCGGAGTCTTAACCACTGGACTGCCAGGGAAGTTCCAGCCTTCAGGTTTTCATTCATTAGTTAACACTGACCATATGTGAGAAAGCAGAACAACTGACCTGTACTTTCGAGAAACAGAGCCAAGCTTAAGTCCCAGCTCAGCTGCTTACTAGTTGTGAGACTTCAAGCCAATTTAGAAGTTAATTTCTCCAGTGCTCAGATTTTTCATCAGTAATTTGGGACAAATAACCCAATAGAAAAATGAACCAAGGCTACAGAGAGACAATTCACTGAAGAACAAATACAAATGGCCAATAAATACTTGAAAATGTGTTCAAGCTCTCTAGTCATCAGGAAACTGCAAATTAAGACAAGACCTCATTCGTGGCAAATTTTTAAAAGGTTGAGAGTGTCCGGCATTGGTGCAGAGGCATCGTCACACGCTGTTGATGAGGGTGTAAACTGGCTCAGACACGTTCAAAGAGCGTTTCATCAGTTTCCACCAAACATTTCACGTGTAAACACTTTGACTTTAC
Organism: Eschrichtius robustus; assembly: GCF_028021215.1. Classification (NCBI taxonomy): domain Eukaryota; kingdom Metazoa; phylum Chordata; class Mammalia; order Artiodactyla; family Eschrichtiidae; genus Eschrichtius; species Eschrichtius robustus. The sequence goes on from NC_090831.1 coordinate 83,372,157, forward strand.
CATCCCACTTCTAAGAATCTATCCTGAAGAAATAATTATGCATATGGACATGGGTGTTCGTTGTAGTGTTGCTTGTAATAAAAAAATGGGGGGTGGGGAGGAAACAATCTGTCCATCAATAACAAAAAGGTGGTAAGTCATGGCCAGGTGAGTGCAGGTAGCTCCGTAGGTTCTGATACGAAAACAATTCTAACATACGTGGTGGGAGAGGAGTGAGGACAGCAGGACAGAGAGAGGAAGATGTTTGCTTTTTACTCTTTTTGCTTAAATCTCCATTTTTGTATCTTTCACAGTATGTATTGTAAGGTTATTCTTCTATCATCCCAGTTCCCTATAGAGGTGTCAGAGCAAGACGAAAGTGGGAGGGCTGCAGCTGGAGCAGAATCTAGAGGACGGGTTTGAAATCAGGAGTTCAGATTTGGACATGCTAAATTTCAGATGCCCATTAGATACAAAGCGGAGATGCTGAGCAGGCAGATGGATAGAGAAGGCTGATGTAGGGTTTGGGAATCACCATCAAAAAGGGGTCCCCTGGGATTCCTGGGCCGTGTGGAGAGGAGTTCCACGAATAAGATGGGGTGGGGGGCCTGGAGCCAAGTGCAGTGGGTACCCAAGCCCTGGATTCCAGTGCCCTGGACACGAATTGATTTCTGCCATGTATTTAAGCAGTCATAGTGTCCTAATCTATTCTTCCCACTCATCGGCATCACTGGCACCATATAAAAGGCTCCCTCCAGCTCATTCTTAGCACTGTTTCCCACTTTTCCTTTGAGTCTACAGCTCTGTCTGGCTCAACTCCTTTGGTGGTCTCTGGGACCCCTAACTTTGTCTTCACTTGACATCCTGTCTTTAGATCCCTGTGCTCCAAGCCCCATGGCTACAGGGAAGCCCTTCCCACTCTTGAGTAATTCCAACCACTCCACTCACCCCCATTCCTCCAGCTCCAGCCCAGGCAAAGCCCAGATCCCTTACTCAGGAGATTTCAACATTTGCACACTTTGGGGCACACTTTCTCATTTAATTCCTCAAAGTCAGACGTATTATCATTTTTATTATTGTCCCTGCCTTTTTGACAGATGAGGAAACTGAGGTTTATAGAGGAGAAATAACCTGCCCAAATTCACCCAGATGGGAAGTGTCTTAGTGTTCTATTGCTGTGTGACAGATTGCCACAAATGTAGCAACTTAAAACAACTCACCGCTATCATTTGACAGTTTCTGTGCTTCAGGAACCTGGGCACATCTTAGCTGGGTCCTCTGCTTCAGAGTCTTTTATGGGCCGACATCAGGGTCAGCCAGGGCTGGGGTTTCATCTGATAGCTCAGTTGGTGAGAATCCACTTCCAGGGCACTCAGTTGTTGACAGAATTCCATTCCTTTTTAGCTGTTGGACGGAGGGCCTCAATTCCTTGCTGCCTGCTGGCTGGAGGCCACTGTCAGTTCCTTGCCGTGGGGGCCTGTGTGATGTGGCTGCTCACTTCATCAGCGTGTGTGGGCTGAGAAGGCACAGAGTGTCTGCTAATGAGACAGAGCCTACAATCTCTTATCACCTAATCTCAGAAGTGACATCTCATCACCTTTGCTATATTTGGTTGGCTAGAATGAAGTTGCTCCCACTCAAGGGGAGGGTTGGCCTAGCAAGGGCATGAATTCTAGGAGGGGGGAGGATGGGGGGCCATCTGAGTCAGCCTGCCACAGGAAGTAACACCTGGGGGTTTAACTCAGGTCTGTCAGCCTCCAATGTTTGGATCCTTCTTTCTGTGCGTGCCTGGATCCTCAGTGCTTGTTCCCTGCTATAACCTCAACAAAAAGGTAACAGTGATATCACCTTCATCATGTGACTCCATCAACTAAAAACTCTTAGCCAGGGATATTGAGTAACCTGAATTTAACAAGCAATAATTGGGACTTTCAAATTAACACACTTTTCTCTTTTTTTTTTTTTTTTATAAATTTATTTATTTATTTTTGGCTGCGTTGGGTCTTTGTTGCCGTGCGGGCTTTCTCTAGTTGTGGTGAGCTGAGGCTACTCTTCGTTGCGGTGCACGGGCTTCTCACTGCAGTGGCTTCTCTTGTTGCGGAGCATGGGCTCTAGGCATGTGGGCTTCAGTAGTAGCGGCGCACGGGCTCAGTAGTTGTGGCTTGTGGGCTCAGTAGTTGTGGCTCGTGGGCTCAGTAGTTGTGGCTCGTGGGCTCTAGAGCACAGGCTCAGTAGTTGTGGTGCACGGGCTTGCTCCACAGCATGTGGGATCTTCCTGGACTAGGGCTCGAACCTGTGTCCCCTGCATTGGCAGGCGGATTCTTAACCAGTGCGCCACCAGGGAAGCCCAACACACTTTTCTAAAACAGTGTTATTTAAAGCTGAGCAGCTTAAGTGATGAAGGGAGGAGCAAATGTTGCCCTGTTATCAAGGCAGCTGATAACAACTGTCGTCACCTTTTTTTTTTTTTTTTAAACAGGAGAGGGGAGAGTGCAATTTTACTTTATTTTAATATTTATTTATTTATTTGGTTGCTCCGGGTCTTAGTTGCAGCAGGCGGGCTCCTTAGTTGCGGCGTGTGAGCTCCTTAGTTGCGGCTCACTGGCTCCTTAGTTGTGGCATGTGAACTCTTAGTTGCAGCACGCATGTGGGAACTAGTTCCCTGACCAGGGATCGAACTTGGGCCCCCTGCATTGGGAGCTCGGAATCTTAACCACTGTGCCACCAGGGAAGTCCCAACTGTCCTCACCTTTTAACGCAGTCCTGCACTCAGAGACCACTGGTAAATTATCTCTGTATGCCCGGCCCGGCAAATTGGCCATTAATGGAACGCTGCCACTCTGGAGAAACAGGTGGGGCAGAAGAGCATGAGGAAAGCAGCCCGCACACGGTCACAGCAGCCTTCTCTGGGAGCCACCTTCTTTCACACCACTGGTGTAGACAGCTTCCAGTCTGTGTGACGGACCAGGGCCCGACTGACGGCTGTAACATCCTTCTGTGATGACAGCTGGGAGAGATGGTTAGTGTCAGCCCTCTCTTCCTGTCTCCCTCAGCCACCGCCATCGCACCCTGAAAACTCCTGGCACGGACAGCTTCTAGCGCTGTGGCTTCTTGGCAGCTTGGACAACAGTCTCGGACATCCCTCTGCTCATACCTGTTTCTCAGGCCGCTGTTGGGTGGGTCTCCTCTCCCCCCTGCATCCCCCTCAGAATGCTCACTCAGTTCCCACGACCCTCATTCGTCTCATCGTCTGTGACCTCTGTCTCTAGCTTGAGCCACATGGACATATTTACTTAATAACTATTTATTAAGAAGCCACCATAGGCCGGATACTCTTGCAGGCACTGTAAAGGAGATAGTGCTTGTATGTGGGTATACATGTACATAGATACCTAGGAGATAGAGGCTAAGAGCATGGCTTTGAAGTCAGATAGATCCTGCCATTTAGTAACAGGAAACTCTCCTTTGGAAAGTTACTTAAACTTTCTGAACCTTAGTTTCCTCTTCTGTAATTTGAAGATCATTATTCCTACCTTGTAGGACTATAGTGAGAATTAAGTGAAATAATTTGTGTGCAGCACTTCGTATCATGCCTAGCACGTGGTAAATACTTAACAATACTTCTATGCGATAGGCACAGGACAGACCATCAGCAGAGATTCCCCATCCCCACCAAACTCTAGGCTCCATGAAGGCTGGGACCACATCTGTCTTGTTCACAGTTGTGTTCTTAGTACCTGGTACAACACTTGGCGCATGATAAGTGCTTTAAAAACATTTGTGAAATGGCTTAATCAATGAATAAGTAATACTGCAGTTAATGACAAAATATTTATCTAGTGCATCTTTCCAAGATGCTCAAAGATCTCTCAATATCATCTAATTCAGAGTCCAGCTTGGATGATAAATAACATGTTTGGCCATTTATTTAGGCATTTGACCAAGGCCCAAAGGGGTAGGCTTGCCTTGCCTAGGACTATATAGTTGAGCTGGCATGGTTATAGGGTTGGGATTCAGATTCTTGTACTCTCAGCTCAAAGTTCATACATATCCAGTATGCTGAGGTCATCTTCCCAGCCTGACTGATTTAGCAAATAGGGAAAAGCCCCATCTGAATAGGGAAAGTTCTAATAGGGAAAAGCCCCATTAGAACTTTCTAATTCCTTGTGACCATGACTCACTTTGGAAGAAACCAATCAGTTGTCCCAGGCCTTGGTCCTGAGCAAATGGTGGAGCAAAAGCCAGCTGCCTTCTACTTGTTAGTCCAAAAGTATGATCTGAACATCCCTGCAAGAGTTCATCCAGTGCCCCCATGGGTGATTCTCCTGCATGGAGAGGTTATCTGCTCAAGTGCGACCAGCAGCCATTCTTGGAGAATGAGAACCAATCTCAGTATCCAGTGACCTGGCTTCTAGTCCCAGCTGCACTAGCTGTGTGACCTTGAACATGTTTCCTTAACCTCTCTGCATTTTTATTTTCTCCCTCAAAAAGGAGGGGTAAGAACACCTTGTAAGGATTTAATGATATGATGTATGACAAAAGGTACCTAGCACAGTTCCCAATGAATACTTGTGCAGTTTGGATTGGAATGCAGGGCAGGCCTGGGAAAATCTTCCTATCCCCCATTTCTCCCCCACATAGTCTGGCCAAATTCCCACTGGCATTTTGGACAAGGGAGTGATTTTTAAGATTTATCTCAGAGCAGAACTCTTGTGTCAAGCACTTAACCTGGAATGGGACTGAAGTATATGAAACTGACAAAGTGGAGCTTACTCATCAGAGCAGAGCTGGGGACAGCCTAGATCCTCGTCTGGGATCTGCCCGTCAACATTTTTCTGTGAGCCCCAAAGCTTCCCAGAACTTGGTTGGAAAACAGCTGAGCTAAAAGTATTCTGCATGGTCCCTGTCAAAGCAATAATAATATCAAGACAATATTATGATATAAATACTAGCTTATTATTATTATTTATTATTACTACTGGCATTTACTGCAGTGGTTTTCAAACTTAGCTTGCGTCAGTATCACCTAGAAATCTTATTAAAACAAAGGTTGTTGGGCCCACACCCAGAGTTTCTGACTCAATAGGTTTGGGGAGGGACCAAGAATGTGCAGTTGTAACAGATTCCTACGGATGCTGATGCTGGCGTCTGGGAACGCACTTTGAGAACTGCTCATTAACTGTGTGCTTTCTGTGTGATAGGCACCTCGCCAGGCACTTTACCGAGATAGTTTTATTTAGTGCTCACAACATTGCTTTGAGGTAGGTATTATACTATTTATATCTCGTATTTACAGATGAGGAAACTAAGCCTTAGAGACTCTTAAGTGACTTGCTCGAGGTCTAACAGCTATTAAGTGGCAGATTCCAATCCAGGTCTGACTCCAAAGTCTTAACCGAAGTTTCACTCTTAACCATGGCATTAAAATGAAAATGCGTTATAAGGGATGAATACACTTATTCCCATACACTGATTTGCGTTCATTGACCCATTAACAAACAAGTTAATGGAATGAACTGGCTCTGAGGGAAAGAATTCAACATAGTTAAGGTTTGATGGAGAACAGAAAAACAACACAGGAATTCCTGAAGGACAGACCATTGTTCATCATGGTCTGCCCATTAAGGGCATCTGGGCAGCCATAAAACTTCTCAAGTCACCTTGGAGATATTTGACCAAGGGAGGTAGACTTGTGACAAAGGATAGAAAACAAATTTCACTTTATTCATTTATTAATTAATTTACAAAATACTTACTGAATGCCTACTCTATGCTGAGTGCTCTTTGGTGCTAGAGGTACAATCGGAAGTAAAAATAGACATGGTCCATGACACTTGGAGCCTACAGACCACTTAACATTATTAAGTCCAGTAACAGTTTTGCCCAAGTCTTGAAATCTTGAAATTCAGCTTTGACCACATGATTATTTTATGTCTGAGCCCATTGATTATGACTCTTACGAGTCTTATTATCTTATACTATTCACTCTGTCCCTTGACCTGGTGAATTTCCATCCTGACTCATGTAGTTCAACCCAATTCTGACATCATGATCTCAAAGGTCTGCCTTCTCAATAGGTGTTTTATTATTCTTGATTATAGACAGGATTTGGCTCGTGTTTGATAATTGGTAACTTGCAAATGTGGCTAATAGGTAGAGGTTTTTAAAATTGGTCTGCTCTTGTGTTCTTACTCATTACTGCTAATTACCCAATGTGTCCAGTATACCACATGGACGCTCAAGGAATGGCCTAATGACGAAATCTGACACACCACATTCAGGTTCAAGAGAACCACGGTCCTGGGAGGGAGGTTGGTGCAGTTCTCCATTCTACCATCCAGCACCTTTCCTCTTAGAGCAGGTTTGAGGAGGCCAGATTAGATTCTGAAGATCCCATGACATTGTTTGATTCCAAGGAAATTTCCCCTGCATCCTGGGCTTAGCATACTTTCTGTGCAAACTCATTTTGAGGAAAACTCTGTCTTGTTCCAATTTAGATTTGCTCACTCTGGCAGTGTTGTGACCTATAAAAAAGTAATAATAGATATGGTAAGTCCTGACAACTGAAAAGCCGAATTTCAAGGAATCATGTGAAAGAAAGAAGAAAAGGAAAGAAAGGAATGTTAGGAAAGAAGGACTAGTAAGAAATCCATGACATAATGAAACGCGGGGTTTTCATAACAAGCTAGAGAAAACCTCTAGGCTGCCCCCTAGAGACGCAATTTCCTCCTATCTAATCTACAGATTTATTTGCATTAAAAGCAAAACTAAATTTAAGCTTCAGAGCAAACACTCAACATTCAGGGCAGACATATGGACTGTTTGCTTTGAATGAGTGGCAGCAGCCAGTCTGATAGAGTTGACCCAGAGAAAAAGTTTAAAAAACAGACTGTAATGCTAGCTGGTGCATGAGACCTATGGGATGAAATAAGTTATTTCAAAAAGAAAAAATGAAAAAAGAAGAAGGAGGAGGAGGAGGAGCTGCCACCCACACATTCAGTTTTTTTTGGTGAATATCAAATTTTTCTCACCAATCCTAACAGACCCACCAGTGATTATTCTTATTTGGGTATTTCCAGTGGAAAAGTATCCGGTTTGTGAAAAGCCTCAGTGGCTGTGTTATGAAGGACACTACTTTCATTTGGGCACAAAATTAGCCTGGGCTGAATTACCCCCACCTGGAGAGTTCCTGCTGCCTACTCATGCCCAGCCCTGCCCTTGCCTTTGGCAGGGTACCCCTCCGGCATGACATTCAGTTTTGGCTCTGTCCCCAGGTTGACTGGCCAGGCCCACATCGGAGTGGGGGGGTGGAGGAGGAGGAGGAGGAGAAGGAGTTGGTAGAGCTGAGTGTTTAAGAGGTCAGGCCCTGGAGACAGAAAGACCTGCGTTCAAATCTCAAGTCGGCCTCCTACTCTATGACCCTGGGCCTCAGGTTCCAATTAAGTCTCTACAGTAACATGGGTTGTTTTTTTTTTTTTTCTTATTTTCAGTAACTTTTTAAAATTGAAGTCTAATTGGTTTACAATAGTGTGTTAGTTTCAGGTGTACATCAAAGTGATTTGGTTATACATATATATATGTAAATATCTATATTCTTTTTTTATCCTTTTCCATTATAGTTTATTATAAGGTACTGAATCTTTACTGTGCTATACAGTAGATCCTTGTTATTTATCTATTTTACATATGATAGTGTGCATCTGTTAACCCCATACTCTCGATTTATCTCTCCCCCCAACTTTGGCAACCATACGTTTGTTTTCTATGTCTATGACTCTGTTTCTGGTTTGTAAATAAGTTCATTTATACTATATTTTTAGATCCCACATATAAATGATATCATAAAGTATTTGTCTTTCTCTGTCTGACTTATTTCACTTAGCATAATACCCTCCAAGTCCATCCATGTTGTTGCAAGTGGCAAAATTTCATTCTTTTTCATGGCTGAGTAATATTCCATTGTACATATAAACCACATCTTCTTTATAACATGGGCTTATAAAGATTCGATGAGATAGTATACACTAAGGGCACAGTCAGTGCCTGGCACAGGACATGTAATCAACAAATGGTACCTGTGATCACTGGCAACCTTGGTCTTAGTATTAGTCTGAGCAGTTTAAAAGAGGGAAGTAGGTGGGTCAAGAGCAATTCTCAGATGAATTAGTACCAGATTATGAAGTTTGTCAAGTTAGTTTCTAAATCCATTATATACTGCTGTCCAATAGAACGTTCTGCAAGAATAGAAAAGTCCTATATCTGTGCTGCCCAATACAGTACAGCCATGTCACATAAGGTATTGAGAGCACTTGAAATTTGGCTAGAGGAAGTGAATTTTCAAATTTATTAAATTTAAATAGCCATATGTGATCTGTGGCTACCATGTTGGACAGCAGAGCTTTTTAGGATTAAAATTGCCATATCTACGTGAGAAAGGGCAAACACTGTCAGGGAGCAGTTAAAGGTAAATATAAGGAAGCATAGAGCTCGTAGGGTTGAAAACATGAGAAAGAACCAAATTTTTAATGAGTGATGAACATCATTCTTATTCTATCCCTTTAGTGTAAAAACAAGCAAAATCTGAACCATTTCTAAATGTTAGATGTCAAACAGTCCGGTTTTTAGAGCTATCTGGCAAATTGTAATTCCACTGGAATAAAAGAGATTGAACTTTGACTCAGAACTTACAATCACAAAATTTGTGCCCTTTGGTAAACAGCCATAATGCACAAATGAGGCAGCGTCAGATCTCATCAAGCAGAGGAGAGTTTCCTAAGTGTCCTTCTTGAAGTACATGTTGAACCTGTACAGGTGAGAGTCATTTTGGGGGGGAAGAGAAAAGAGGAAGCAGTGCTTATGTAACCCACTCTGAGTTGGCAATGAGTTCGCTCATTGACAGCCGAATGAAAGAGCCCTTATGGGGAGAAATTAATAAAGTTGGCATGTTTTCTGTTCCTACTGGCACAGCCAAGGATATAGGTATAAATGGTGTTTGTTCACTAATAACTCAAATGTGTCATAGACATTGTGGGAGAATGTCTAGTGTCTATGGTAAGTTTAAATATTAGGAGAATTATAACCCAGCGGGTCAAGGATCCAAGATGAAAAAAATAATGTTTCAAATATCGCTGCTTTTACATTGCCCTTAATATTTACACGGAGGTCCCACAAAGCTGAAATAAAAGTGGCCCTATATTAAGAATTAAGATATATGGTTTTGAGACTTGGTTTCTGCTGGTTACCAGTTTGGAGTCCTTCAGCAAGTTACTTACTCTGCCTCATGGTTTCCATACATGTAAAAATGGGGTTGAGACTAATTACCTCATGAGATTCTTGCAAGGGTGAAATGGAAAACAATTTGGAAAACTATAAAGCACTCTGCAAATGGAAAGTATTGTTACCATCATTATCGTCATCATTGTTTTGACTTTCTCAACCAATCCTCTGGGGGAACTAGATAGAGCAAGTTGACCACTTTATAGTTGAAGAAACCAAAGCTGAGAGGGGTTAAAGGATTTGCCCAAGGTCACGAAACCATGACCACCAGCATTCTCATCCGGCTGATGAACACAAAGGTTTCATATTTCTTTTGAATCCATTGCTTTAGAAATGCTTAAATTCATGGGATTGTAGAGTTGGAACAGTCAGAGCTGCCTTTAGATTCAGGGAAGAGAGGCCCCTGCCCAGGGCCCTGTGTGTTAGTGTGTTAGCGAGTTAGGTAGTGTGTTAGTTAGTGAGTTAGTTAGTGTTTTAGTTAGCTAGCCTGCCCACTGGACCAAATCCAGCCTGTTTGGGTAAATAACATTCTATGAGAACATGTCCACGCTCGTTCACTTAGGATTATCCTTGGCTGCTTTTGTACTACAAGAGTGGAATTGAGTACAGTAATCGCAGTAGAGACCAAAGCCAAAAATACTTACTCTCTGACCATTTACAGAAAAAATGTGCCCATTCCTGCTTTCAAGGACCCCAATAGCACAAACCACACCAAAAAAAAAAAGTATTAAAGAACACACAGCCGTCCTGTCCCTGGCCATCTAAGGATCTGCACTGGCAGCGGGTGACCCATACCCCTTAATAGCCACTATCATGACTAGCACACCTCAGGCTCCAGACCTCCACATCGGCCTTGTGTCCATCAAAGGAAGGTTTAGGGCTTCTGTGTTCCTGACTCAGGTGGGCACCGCTTTGGGGTGCAAGGACGATTTGAGCTGCCTAAGTACTTAGATAACAGAAATGACAAATCAATTAACTGGTCAGATCCTTCCTCTCAGACAACATAAATGTGGTGGACTCTTGCATAACAAAAGTATCAGTTCCTGGTGCAGCCAGGCATCCTGGCTTCTCGTTGAGTTTCAGTTCCTGGTTCTGGTTCTGGGGGTGCTCAGCTTGGCACGGTATTTACAACAGATGCACGTGGCAACTGGAGAACATTTTGCAAGGTTAAACAACTTACATTACTTTAAGACAATTTTTTATATAGGTCTTGCTATAATGTGAGTGAAATGTGACACATTTGTTACGTTGGTGACTCGATGGACATTGGACACTAGAACCGTGAACAGTATTATTTTTCTAAAATGATTTTATTTAAATAATTTTGACTCAAACTTTTAGCATTCATTGTAATTTGTATTTTGCCTTTGAATCTTAAAGATAAATTTTAAAGTTTTAGAGGACAAATACATATTTGATAACATTTTAAATTTAAAATTTTTTTACATTTATTTTAATTTACATTATTTGATGAAAATATCCTCAAATTTTATATCCTTTGAATACCATTTTGTCTTATCTTTATAACCCTTTGAGCATTAATATCAATGAAATAAGATCCAGGTTTCTCATTTATGATGGTAGTCACACTTTTTTGCTTTTGGCAAGAGAGGAAATAATATGCCTGTCTTTGATTTTTTGTAGTATTTTCTGGGCTTTATTTAGACAACAGATGGGAAAGTGACTGAACAGAATCATTAATATGGTTATTTGTCCCCCATCCCCCAACCTCCCGATAGACATTTTCTATTAGGAATTATGTTGATTCCGTTCTACCTCAATACCTCTGGGAAGCTGTTTCTCAGAAAAAAAAGTTCTCTTCAGTTTTGGGACTACACAATCCTATTTAACTGCATTCCCAGTGGGTTTGGATCTCTTTTTACACTGACTGATTTACTGGGAGACTGATAGTCAGAGCTTCCTGTGGCTGCCAGCACCGAATTCCTTGAAGCCCCTTCTGAGGTTGCCTTTCCCAGGAGGAGGAGGGAGGGGCTGCAGGGCTGGCCTGGAAACTGGGAACCAGGTGGCTTTTGGCCCCTTTGTCCCGAAGACAGCTGCTTCCCCTGGGGTGCCATTAGGACCCGCCATTCAGGGAGCCAAACAAAACCCTGCTTCTCTTGTAGTAAAGAGACACACTTCCAAATCTACCCAGGGTGCTGCTGGAAAACTGGCGTGAGCGGTTTTTAATTACCTAAGTGGGCTCTGGGGCCAAGGCTTGGTTCTGCCACCCCAGTGCCTGGGGGAGCTTCTCACACACGTCAGAGGAAATAATGTATTCATTTGTGAGCTCATTCATTCATTGAACAAATACTGACTGCAGGCCTACTGTGTGCCAGGCACGGCACAACCGTGAACATGGTCTGCATCTTCCTGTGGTGTAATAGGAAACGTGTTTGGGCTTTTTTTTTTTTTTTGTACTGAAGTATAGTTGATTTACACTGTTGTGTTAGTTTCAGGTGTACCGCAAAGTGATTCAGTTATATATATATATATATATATATAACTTTATATATTTTATATATATATATATAATATATATATATTCTTTTTCAGATTCTTTTCCATTACAGGTTATTACAAGACATTGAATATAGTTCCCTGTGCTATACAGTAAGTCCTTGTTGTTTATCTATTTTATATATAGTAGTTTGTATCTGCTAATCCCAAACTCCTAATTTATCGCTACCAATCCCCCTTTCCCGTTTGGTAACCATAAGTTTGTTTTCTACATCTGTGACTCTACTTCTGTTTTGTAAATATGTTCATTTGTACCCTTTCTTTTTAGATTCCACATATAAGCAATATCATATGATATTTGTCTTTCTCTGTCTGACTTTACTCAGTATGACAATCCCTCGGTCCATCCATGTTGCTGCAAATGGCATTATTTTGGTCTTTTTTATGGCTGAGTAATATTCCATTGTATCTGTATACCAAATCTTCTTTATCCATTCCTCTGTTGATGGACATTTAGGTTGCTTCCATGTGTTGGCTATCGTAAATAGTGCTGCTATAAACATTGGGGTGCATCTATCTTTTCAAGTTAGAGTTTTTTCCAGATATATGCCCAGGACTGGGACTGCTGGATCATATGGTAACTCTGTTTTTAAAATTTTAAGGAATCTCCATACTGTTTTCCATAGTGGCTGCCCCAATTTAAAACGTGTTTGATCTCTGTCTCTGGTCCTTGGCACTGAGCTTCCAAAACCCTAGGAATTTTGTGATAGGACTATCTAGAGATCGAGCTCTACAAACACTCTCGAATGCGGAGATTTGATGAGCTTCTGGGTTGGCGAGCACATGACCCTGCTGGGAGGGTGACACACCCCCAACTACGTGGGGACAAAAGCTCCTGCACTCAGGGCCCTTCCAGACTTCACCCTATATACCTCTTCATCTGGCTGTTCATTTGTATCCTTGATAATAAGCCAGTAAACACAAGTAAATTGTGTTTGTGAGTTTTGTGAGGTGTTCTAGCAAATTATTGAACCTGAGAAGGGGGTTGTGGGAACCCCTGATTTTACAGCTGGTTGGTCAGAAGTACAAGTGGCCTGGGACTTGTGACTGGCATCTAAAACGGGGGTAGTTTTGTGGGACTGAGTCCTTACTCTGTGGGGGTCTGTGCTAACTCTGGGGAGTTAGTGCCAGAACTGAACTGAATTGTAGGATACCCAGCTGATGTCCACAGAATATTGGTTGTTGTCAGAAAACATCCCAGAGTTCCCTCACCCCCATGAGCTTACAGGATAGCAGGGAAGGTCCATAATGAAACAAGTAATTACAGTAAGGTGATGAGTCTGACGAAGGGGATGGATGAGGTGTCCTAGAAGCCTACAGCAGGAGTCTTTCCCTAATTGAGGAGATGGAAAAGCTGTCTCTGAGGAAGAGGCATTCAAGGTGAGACCTTGATACATAGGAGGAGACCAGGCAGAGAAGTAAGAGTGGGTCTGAATTTGAAGGACACCTGTGCCAGGTAACACAAACCCTGGGAGAACCCTAACCTCAGGGTGTCCTATAACAACTTCGCAAAGCCTCTTGGGTGCCCTGTGGATGTTCAGAATGCTACTGAGCCTCATTCATTTGTTCAGCAAATGTTAAGTAAGCACCTTCTATGTGCCATGTGCTAGGTGAGGAGCTGGGAATATGAAGTGAAACCAGACACTGAAGGAGACTGCGCTCTAGCCGTGAAGACAAGCAGAGTGGGTGACCACTTTCTTCTGCCCAACATCTCTTTGTGGGCAGTCCAACTCCCAGTCAGCGTGCTTCCAGGGGTGCTATCTTCACCTCCGCTAGCTCCAGGGATAGGCATATGACCAGGCTTGGCTAATCAGAGTGCTGTGGTGACTGGTTCATAAGTGGACATGTGACCTGAGGTCAGCCACTTAAATCCTTCCCCAGGACTTCTGATGGAACTAAAGAAAGACTCTTTCAGCACCTGAGGTAACAAGGTAAGGACAGTGTAAGACTGGAGATGCTAGGAGCCGCCTTTGCCACCTCATGGAAGAATCTTGCCTGAAATGAGAGCTAACCTAGAGGAGAGAAGAGCTAAGAAATGGGTGAGAGAGAGTCAGAGTAAGGGTGTGGTTACATCACCTTCGTCCCTGGCCCAGCAGTACTTCATCCTAGACGGATGGATAGATAACCAACTTTGTAGCTACACGAACCAACAAACTCCCTTTTTAAAGTTAACTGAACTTGGAGTTTTCTTCACTTAAAATCAAGAGTTCTGATTAATAGAGCAGACAGGCAGAAAATCTATTTCACAAGAATGTGACAAACGCTATTATAATAGAGAGAAGATGGGGAGGCAGGAAAGCATGATGGATGAGGGGCTGGTACAGCAGATGCCATTGGTGCCCTGCCTCTATCCGCTTGGACGTCTGGACGTCTCCTGCAGCTTCTAGGGACCATGTCCATACTCATCATCAGCTTCCTGCTCGGGCACCCCTGTCTCTCTGCCTGGAGGAGTGTGCTCAGCCCACCACAGGACAGGCTAGAGTGCTCAGGGGTTAGAACCCTGAGGACCAACGTTCAACAAACAAGGGACTGCATTTATGGCATCAGCTCCCCAGTCCTCTCACTCCTGGGTGCAGCAGTTCTGAGGTATGTTTTCCTCAGCATTTCAGAAGTTCTCTGGCAGGCTGGAGCAATAACCTGTTGTCCTCAGCAATAACCCTGCTCTGCCTGCTGACTCTTGCTCATGGAGGATCCTTTTCTTATGTTTATGTTTTGTAATCTCACTCCAGCAAGCCTCTGTCTGCGCAGTCTGGGTTGAAGATGTGTCCCTCAGGGTGGTTCTGCCTTTGATTCTGCCGAATGTCTCAGGGACATCATAGGCTTAGGACCAAGTTTTGTGTTCTTTTCTTTTACCAGACATTTAGCAATGCAAATTTAAAGCCCCAATACAAGTGGAGTTACGGATAATCGTGAAAGATATTTTCCCCATCCAGAGCCAAGTCAAAGACAGACAGCTTTCTCTGTCGTCTCCCTTTGCCATGAATGGACTGTATCCGGATAACTGGCTCATTAAGTGTGTAGCCCTGATGGGGCTCTGCTTTGAGGAGGAGGTTTCAGTTCTAACTCTCCATCTCATGGACCCAAGGCTCTCTCTCCTGTTCTCAAAGGACATTCAAACTCAAACACCTTGAATGTGGTATTAACTGGGATATAGTCTTGATATAAGCAGCTTTGACAGAGACCCTAAATAACAATACCTGAAACGAGAGAGTGTATCTCTTTTTCACATGACAGTTCATGGTGGTGTAGCAGCCTGGCCCTGTGACGTTGTCAGGAGTTCAAGGTCCTTCCATATTGTCTTCCCATCATCCTAGGGTGCTGACATGCTCCAGAAGGGGTCTCAACCATGCCTATGTTCAGGTGTCAAGCTAAAAATTAGGGAGAGTTGGAGAGTATGGATATGGGATGCAGAAACAAGATCAGTCTCTACCATAGTAGCGGAGACCAAAGCTCTTCTGCCCCGGAGCAGATGAAATCTGATTTAGAAAATCAAAGACATATGACACTACTTCACCACCTGTGGTAGATGCTGATTAATGTCCATGACACTTCTAATCGTGAGGAAACCATCAGGCAATGGGTGGTGTGGACAAACTAAATAGGTTTAAAGGAGGAAGTGTCTGTGTATGTGTGTGTGTGTGTGTGTGTGTGTGTGTGTGTTATTTCAAGTGTTTTTATTCTCAGTGGTAGGTACCAGAAATACTGACAGATGTGTCTTAGTCTGTATAGTTCAGCAATCTGCACAGGCTCTCAGTCTCTGATTTGATCCACTTTTACAGATTTAA
The DNA here is from genome assembly GCF_028021215.1 of Eschrichtius robustus. Lineage (NCBI taxonomy): Eukaryota > Metazoa > Chordata > Mammalia > Artiodactyla > Eschrichtiidae > Eschrichtius > Eschrichtius robustus. Next base: position 83,387,714 of record NC_090831.1, read on the forward strand.
GAGATCCTGAAATCCATTTCAGGGCATATACTTCCTCCTTGCTCTCACTGGCAATCGAGCCAAAGTTGGAAGTGTGCATTTTCAGACTTCAATGAGGAACTCCAGATGGTGTCCCGCTGGGATGTGGATTGAGTCCATGGTCAGGAAAGATGGATTAAATGGGAACAAAATGGGAAACATGTGCTTGAAGTCTAACAGCAGCTGCCGAGGGTCATTCTGCTGTAGTAGCTATGCCTGGATTATTCGTGTAAAGACCAATGTTACCCGTTCTTCAAATTCATTCAGGGGATTGGGGGTATGTTTGTGTGTGCATGTGTGTGTGGGCGTGTCTGTTTGGTGTATGTGTCTGTCTGTGAGTACGAGGTGCTATATGTGTCTTTGTGTCTCTAATGTATGTATTTGTGTTTATACGTGTGTGTAGGGGTTATGTGTGTACCTGTGTCTGTGTGTGTGTTGTGTGTATGTGTGTCTATCGCTGAGCTCCATGGGGCTATACCCTTTTTTCTGTCACTATTCAGCATGATAAACAATAACTTGTCATAATAGAAGTGATCATGTAGGGACCTCCCTGGTGGCGCAGTTGTTAAGAATCCACCTGCCAATGCAGGGGACACGGGTTTGAGCCCTGGTCCGGGAAGATCCCACATGCCACGGAGCAACTAAGCCTGTGTGCCACATCTACTGAGCCTGAGCTCTAGAGCCCGCGAACCACAACTACTGAGCCCCCATGCCACAACTACTGAAGGCTGTGTGCCTAGAGCCCGTGCTCCGCAACAAAGAGAGGCACTGCAATGAGAAGCCTGCGCACCGCAACAAAGAGTAACCCCCCTGCTCACTGCAACTAGAGAGAACGTGCGCAGCAGTGAAGACCCAACGCAGCCAAAAATAAATAAATAAATAAATTTATTAAAAAAAAAAAAGAAGTGATCATGTAATTTAGGATTAAATCACTGTCTATTCTAGCATACTGAGTGCAAATCTTAGCCCACAAACATAAGTGTGCATGGAATAAAACTGTTTTACTTCAGCAGAAGTTAATGTATATCATAAGCCTCCTTTCTGGGGGTGGGGGAGGAAGAAACTGAATCTCAATAAATTCAGCTTTCTTCTTCTCCCACCACCCCTTCCTTTGAGATTGTCTAAGTTCCCCAGGACTTGAGTAGCACCGATATAGGAGTCACATCTGGTCTTCATGGGCACCTGTCCGTGTTGGCATTGACCAGGACCAGGGATGAGGGACAGTGGGGGACAAGGAAGCCAGGACGCATTTCCAGGACCAGAGGTGTGGAAGGGGGTTGGGGTCCGACTAAGCTGCATTGTACAGATCTGCCTGAATCCTCTCTAGGGACCCCACCCAGGTCCTCCCTACTCCTTCAGATTGTTGAATTATGGTTATTTGTTGTTTGGGTTGTTGACTCACCACCAAACAACCCCTTGTTCCCTCCCATCCCTGGTCTCTCTTTGTGTGAGTCTAGTGCCCTTCTTGGGCACCTGGGAACCCAGTGGCTCTCACAGAGAACTCAGGAAAGTCTGCAAACATCTTCTCTGCCATCTTGCCACTTCCACAAATCTGCACACTTCAATTCCTCCCACCTTCTAGATTTTTCCATCATCCATCCCCCTCTCTGAGTCTCAGTCTGGAGTGGAGAGCAGGTCACAGTGCACCTTCAGGACCCATTAGTGTCTACCTACTCCTTCCTCTCCTTTCCCCAACTGGGAGAGTTCCAGATTGGGTGAGGAAGTTGGAATAAGGGTAAACTATGGCCCCTAATCAGGTGTTCTTCCAAATGTATTTTTGATGCCCTCGATTCTTCTTGCTAATCCTGAGGCTTAGGCTTTTAAAAATCAAAAGCTAAGAACCGACTCTTTAACATATTGCTCAGCTTTCTGCAATGTCTCTTCATCTCTGTGGCAAGCTGGGTGTCAGGCTGACTGATAAGGAAAGGACAGAGAGTAGAAGGGCAGAGGGGAAGGGAGAAACACATCCAAAAATACATCATTCTAGTACCTGACCACACCAGGAAAATCACAGGGCTACAACTGAATAGGATACCATAGCTTCCTGTAATCAGGATTTGGAAACCTGTTTCACACACCTATGTCTGGGATATATTTTGCCCTGGAAGCCTCAATAAGCCCTGAAACTATTTGAATTTTGTAGAGAAAACTGTGCACTTTTCCCCATCTCATCTGCTAGGTTGTGGACCAATTTCAAAGTAATAGCAAATACCATGAAAATTCTCTCAAATCCAACATTCATAGGAAATGTGCTAGCCTCTGATCTGCTGCCAACATAAGTGTCAGATGTGCTTCCAAGGCTGCCACTCATCCCTGTGACTGGCCAAGAGTCTGCCTCTGATCAGCAGAACATTGCCGTGTCTCTAGGAATGAGTGCACACTCAACCCAAGCTGGGAGTTGGCAGCTCTATCCCATAGTTGCCAGCCTTTGCAAGACTACGCTTCAAGCTTCCCACTTTCTGGTCCTTCAGGTGTGGTCCTTCTGGTCTACCTGCCCAACCTCACTTGCAGGGTATGTTAAGGTCATACAGAAGAAGAAACCTGACAGATGGTCAAGGTCACCTTTCAGAAGAAAAAGGGAAAATGTGTTGGTTGCCAAGGGCCTGCATGTCTCTTCTGGCACAAATTTCTTGCAGATGCAAATCTCTGCTCCACGTGCATGAAAACACTATCAATGAACTTCAGGCAGATATGTTTTTCCTAAAGTGGGTTCTGTGCAAAAGTGATAGATATTATATGAAAATAGGAATCTGTGACCAGATATATTTAGCAGGTCAACTTCTCATAGTCTTTAATATAGAACTGTACATTGTAATGCTCCAGATGGGGGTATAATACGTGATGTTGACTAATTCATTTGGCCCCCAAAGACTTTCTGACACAGATAGCTCCTGGGACTGACACAGATGGTCGCTGGTTGAACACACTTTGAGAAATGCCATGGCAGTGCACACTTCTCTTGTTACAGTATGTTGCTCTGTGGTTCTGACCGTTGTGGTTTGGGGTTAAAAAAAAATATTATCTTGTAGAAGCTAAGTGACTAAGAAGCAGCAGTTTGGAATCACTATCAAAGCAGCATCTCATCATTCCTGTAAATGTCTGGATTCTAAGAAATCAATGGCTGGATTGTTGTCACTGCTCATTTCAGAGCTGGGTTTGTCTGGCTTTGTTACTCTTTGTCCAAGATCCAAATTGTTTCTTTTATTTATACTTTCTTTTCTGAAACACAGACACAGTCTTCAATAGCCCTAAAAGATGGTCGGGAGGGTCTTATGAGCATCTCAGAGTCTTTTGGGGTGATAAACCAGTAGCCTATTTATTATTATTATTATTTTAAATTTATTTATTATTATTATTATTTTTTAAGCCACATTGGGTCTTCATTGCTGCGCGGAGGCTTTCTCTAGTTGCGGCGAGCGGGGGCTGCTCTTCCTTGCGGTGCGCGGGCTTCTCATTGCAGTGGCTTCTTTTGTTGCAGAGCACGGGCTGTAGGCACGTGGGCTTCAGTAGTTGTGGCGCGCAGGCTCAGTAGTTGTGGTTTGCGGGCTCTAGAGCACAGGCTCAGTAGTTGTGGCGCACGAGCTTAGTTGCTCCGCGACATGTGGGATCTTCCCGGACCAAGGCTCGAACCCGTGTCCCCTGCATTGGTAGGCGGATTATTAACCACTGTGCCACCAGGGAAGCCCCCCTATTTATTATTAAATTAATTCATCCACCCGATGATTAGCATCAGCTATGAACTGGGCCCTTTGGAACATACAAAGTTAAATAAGGCAAACTTCCTGTTCTTTAATATTTTCTGTGCCAGCTCTGTCTTGATGTCTTCAGCCACTAAGTTCTAGAAAACATTAGAGTAACATGTTTATAGATAAAGGAACTCATCTGGAGATGAAGTTAATAGGTGGTTTCAGTTTGGGTGCTGTAAGGTGAGAAACTGTTCCAAGGCAATAGAATAAGGAAGGAAGATCATTACTTCACTTCTACTTAATTTCAGTGAACTTCTTGGAAGAGGTGGTATTTTAAAAGATTTGAAATAAGGACATTGGACTGATCTCAAGACTAGTTGTTCAATAAATGTATGAGGATCCAGCTTGGAAATGTCAACACAATGAACAAAAGGAACAACCTCCACCCACAGCTGAGAAGCAGTGGCACTGGGTATCCTAAACGTCTTTGTTCACAGCTGAAGACAGCATCTCCTATATTTCCTTAATTCCCACTGTTGTGAACTGTCAAACCAGTGTTTCATTATAATCTTGGCCCTTAAACAGCACAGTTCATCCAAAGATGACAGGGTATTATGAACAGAAATTAGGCCTTGGACCCCGTTTGTAATAAATCATAAGCTTCCTTGTGTAGGTGAGGAAAAGGGACCAACCGCTAGATGACAGATTTGCCATGGAGCAAGAGGGCAGGCTCCACGTGGGCACTGCAGAAAGATTCCATTGTGAATTTTGACTGACCCATGAGGCAACTCTCTTTGGGGGAAGTGGTGTGGAAGGAGAATAATAAAAGTCAGAGAAAAAGAGGGATAATTCGGGGCGGATGTCCCTCCATCCAACTACTCCATCAAAATCATTTGAACTCCCAGATAAATGTTAGCACAGCACAGTGCTTACTAAATATTAAAGGAGAAACTCAAATTATTTTCCTATTCAAGCCCAATTAAGATCTACGTGAAGAACAGGAGAATTTTTCCTCTGACTCAAAATGAACAAAAGGCGTATGAATAATGTTCGGATGTGACCTCACTGTGGTTAAAAATATTTGCGTTGCTTGTATGTAAAATGGCAGGTAAACCATTCAGGACTAGTGTGGGCAACAAGAAATATAAACATAAAAGAGAAGAGGAAATGAAAATGCAATGGTAATAATAGACTTGGATTAATACCAGTATTTTCAAAGGAGACCAAACAACTGCAGATTCAATAGAAGTTTCTTTGCCAAGGGCTCCAACACATTCCATCTATCAGCAGGCTGGCTGCTGTTTCCTAAGGAATGTCTCTAAGATCAGCCCTTTCCCCTTGGTCCTCCATACAGGGGCTCATGACCCACATGGCTTGCTTTAAGTTTCAATTTCCTCTTAGGCTTCTGAATGGAAAAATTGTCTTCCTCTCTATAATACGTTCAGTTTGCTTTCATATAAAAATAATATTAAGTAAGATTTCGCCCTCAAGTTGAATTGACTTTTAACCTGGCATCTTGAGTAACAACCATTTTAAAGTTTGGCTCCAAAGATTCCTGCTCCCTCCCTTTGCCCTGGTTGTTTGGTAAAAAGCAGAGTTACGTAAGGAAACCGCTATGCAGGATTTTAGTAAGTTAGTGCCTTTTAGATTTCAGATGCCTGATTTAGTTCTCTAAAAACAAAAATCAAAACAGCCTTCGTTCCATTTTTTGTTAATGCTGAGGCTATTAAAAATGTTTTAATTACTTGATTTGACAAAAAAGACAGAACATATTAAAAAAAAAAAGTCCAGAGATGTTTATTGAAGCCATGTCCCTCTTTGGGGTGGGCAGCCAAGGTGTGAAGATAGCTAATGTCTTTTTTTCTGCCTTACATTCACACCTTGGTGAGTTTTCCTCCTGCTTCGGTTGAGGTCACACTACCTGGAATGTGACAAGCCAGAATCATAGCCTGGGCCCTGGAGAGTCCCCTAGAGTCCCGCCTGCTTTGATGTTCAAGCAGGAATCCATCAAGATTATCTGAGATCAGGGAAAAGGCACCTGAGTCTGCTCCTGGACAAACTGAAAGACCCTAGTTCCCTTTATCTCTTCTCAGTATTCTTATTTGCCTATCTTCAGTGACCTATCTAGTGAATCACTGAGAAATTCACTGTCAGAGGCAGAGCAAACTCAATGAGCTGCCACCATCAGCCGAGGAATAAGCAGAAAAGGAGTCGCCCTTGGACCATCTTCTCTGCATCTCACTTCTTAATTTTACCCTCTGATCTTTCAACATAGACTTAATGGCCATTATACTGACATAGAATCTTCAAAAAAGTTATTGAAACCAAAAAGAATGGAAAGCAGAACTCAAAGAGATATTTATACTTCCATATTCATAGCAGCATTATTCAAAACAGCTGAAAGGTAGAAGTAATCCTTGTCCATTGATGGATAAATGGATAAACAAAGTGTGGTCTATACATACAATGGAATATTATTCAGCCTTAAAAAAGGAAAGCAGGACTTCCCTGGTGGCTCAGTGGTTGAGAATCTGCCTGCCAATGCAGGGGACACGGGTTTGAGCCCTGGTCTGGGAAGATCCCACATGCCGCGGAGCAACTAGGCCCGTGAGCCACAGCTACTGAGCCTGCGCGTCTGGAGCCTGTGCTCCGCAACAAGAGAGGCTGTGACAGTGAGAGGCCCGCGCACCACAATGAAGAATGGCCCCCACTCGCCGCAACTAGAGAAAGCCCTCGCACAGAAACGAAGACCCAACACAGCCATAAATAAATAAATAAATAAATAAATAAATAAAGTGTAAAATTTATTAAAAAAAAAAAAGAATCCACCTGCCAATGCAGGGGACACGGGTTCAAACCCTGGTCCGGGAAGATCCCACATGCTGCAGAGCAACTAAGTCCATGCGCCACAACTACTGAGCCCATGTGCCACAACTACTGAAGCCCTCGCACCTAGAGCCCATGCTCCGCAACAAGAGAAGCCACCGCAGTGAGAAGCCTGTGCACTGCAACGAAGAGTAGCCTCCGCTCACCGCAACTAGAGAAAGGCCATGCACAGCAGCAAAGACCCAGTGCAGCCAAAAATAAATAAATTAATTAATTAATTTAAAAAAAGAAAAGGAAGGCAATTCTGACACATGCTACAATATGGATGAACCTTAAGAACATTATGCTAAGTGAAATAAGCCCGTCACAAAAAAGACAGATACTGTATGACTTCACTTATGTGAGGTACCCAGAGTGGTCAAAGTCATAGAGACAAAAAGTGGAAGGGTGCTTGCCAGGGGATGGGGGGAGGCGGGAATGCGGAGTCAGTGTTTAACGGGCACAGAGTTTCAGTTTGGGAAGATGAAAATTTCTGGAGATGGGTGATGGTGATGGTTGCACAAAATATGATGTACTTAATGCCACTGAACTGTACATTTTAACATGGTCAAGATGGAAATTTGATGTTATGTGTATTTTACCACAGTTAAAATTGTTGCAGGGACACAACATTGGAAGAATCGGTTGGGAGGAGGTGATGATCCCCTCTCCTCACTCCCACCCCAGACACACCTGGGCAGTTGGAGTAATTTATTTACGTATTTAGTTTCCATATAAGCACCCAGTGAGTGATTTATTTTGCTGCTTTACACCCCTGAGCGTAAGGATACAACAACAAAACTCTTCCTCTTCCTTCACAGTGAAGAGTCAGGTGTTCGGGTTCTTTGGTGTTCTGCCCCCTTCTCCCATTGGGAATGATCGGCTTTTCTGTGTTTTAAAGGCTGCCTAAAAGACAACCCCACCTGGGTGTTGATTTGGTCTTTCTGGACCCAACTAAGGAGGGTTGGGAGTTATCCCAAATGGGCATGGGCTGGAGCAGGGAAGTGGAGCCTAGGAATTTGAGATGGGGGCTTTGAAGGGCTGGGAGAGGTTGCAGCCCCAATGTCAGGAAGGGTTGGGGGTTTGTGGATTCGGGATCTGGGGCCCCAGTGGGAAGTTATGTTAATACCTGGAAGAAGGAGTCACTGGTTGCAGTAAGGGGCTTCAGGGGCAGGTGCCCATATGCACACAGCATGGCAGTCCTGTGAGGACGTGCCCACCAAGGGGACGTAGGGTGGCAGACGCTGACACTGGCAGCAACACAAGTGGCAAAAGAGCAAGTACCCAGGAAAACCACAGTGGATTAAGGAGCTTATGGGACCACATAATCTTCCTGTTCCTGTGCCAGTCACTAGAGGGAGGGGAGGGAGCCTGGGCTTGAGGGGCAGGGGAGGAATTACGTGCTCAGAGCTGGATATGAGTCAATGGGGAAGAAACCAAGAAGTGTGTCGCTGCCTACACCTTTAACGAGTGCCTTGGAACACTTCCAGCTGTCACAATTGTCCATATTTTGCTCTGAATCCAATCTGTGATTCCTATTGTCTTCTCACACTGTGGGATGCTTAGGAAGATGTAACAGATGGCCGTGTGTGGCAAGAGTACTCCTTCCCCACTGTCAGGAGTGGTTTTCTTTTTTTTCATATATTCCTTTTTCTCTCATCCAAAAATAATTTTCTTTATATCAAAAGCAATATGCTGTTTTCATATTGTCGAAAATTATAAAGAAGAAACTTTAAATCTCCCATTATGCCACAGCCACTGAGACAACTACTGTTAACTTATTACTGCATCTCCTTCCCAGTTTTTCCCGTGCATTGTTTAAAGTCTTGAGCCACATGACTCTTTCAGGTCCCACTGCCCCAGGTGTGCCAGTGAACCTGTAGTCAACCTTTTACACGCCACTCATGCATACAGTCACAGATGGAGCCAGGAGTGCCATGTGTGACCCAGAACAGAGAGGAAGCTAATCCGCTCATGAAGGATGCAAACCCACCACCTTCTCAGCAGATTCCCCACCAACCACAGATCTGATCCTGATGCAGGCAGTGTAGGTGACATTGAGCTGTTTCCAAACGTTTATTGGAACTTGCACGATATTTATCTATAAAAACAAGATTGTAAATGGTGTTTAGATTTCCAGGCCAGTTCACCAAAACTGAAGTGACCAACAACGTAACTGAGAGATCGTTGATAACAGTTCTGATCACAGATTCCTCCAGAGTCCTTCTGAATTCCGGGTCCCTCTGAGACCCGAATCTCAGTTGTCCAAGTCTTCACCCCTTCCCCTTGTCTTGGCCCTCTAAATCCGGAGGGTGTGTGGATTTGGTTTGGCAGATGGCAGTGGAAGGTCAAAAGCAAGATGAGAGGACTCAGTGGGAGAAGGATGGCATCATTTACATGTCTAGTGCTATTAATTTGGGAGTCAGAGTTGAAATCTTGGGCATGGGAGTCAGTCTTGGCCTAGGTTCAGATCCCAGCTCTGCCTTTTACTAGCTGTGTGAGTTTGGGCAAATCAGTTAACCTCTCTGAGTCTCAGTTTTCTTATCTATAAAGTGGAAATAGTGATACATATTCCTAAGGACTTATGAGAAGGTTACATGAGCTAGGACGTCATTTCTCAGACTTGAGAATGACTCTGTCTTACAGATCCCCACTGTTGATTTGAATTATTTAAATTAGAACATGTCTTAAATATTGACAAATATATTCTTATACAACTATAAAACCAAAGGCAAGTTTACAAGTAAAAAGAACAAACAAAAAGCCAACAAAATTAAAATCGATTAACGTGAGGGAAGACGTTATTTTTGCTGAAATTAATTCAGCTTCTTGAAACGTTCACTTCTAGCAACTGCCAGGGCATGGTTCTTTTGAGCTTGGCATCTCTAGTCCACTACATGCTGTATGATGATTCGGCTCACCTACAACCTGAGTCTTAGACATTGTACCCTGGAGGACTGCAGGCTGTCTGCAGCCCAGGGACATGTTTCATTTGCCCCTCACAATATTCGGGGTTTTTTTTCAGTTAGTTGCTATTATAGAAGAATTAAGACATTTCACACAAACTCTGCCTTTCCAGCTTCCCTTGAATGGCTGGAAGATCTAGCCCCACGAGGCCCACATTCCCACAAGGCCACAGAGTCTGGAGCTGAACGGAGGCCCCTCTAGCCTAAGCCTGGGCTTCGGTTTTGCCCCCAACTCCACTCCCCCGGCTGTACTCATTCGTGTCAGCTGCCAGCCCCTGTGGTATTGGGGTCTGTGACCCCTCCCTGTGTGACTTGTTGAAAAGCATCTGTTCTTTCTTCACTAGCCAGTGACAATTAAACAGCGCTTCAAGACACCCACAAAAGGTGAGAAACCCAAGAGCAAAAGAGTTGCTGAAATTATGAGTATTCAGTTATAAGGGGTCCATCTAGATGACCCAGCCAAATATGTTTATGTAAATGTGTTTGAAGATTACAGACATACTTTGTTTTATTGCACATCACTTTATTGTGTTTCACAGATAATGCATTTTTTTTTTTTTTTACAAATTGAAGGTTTGTGGCCACCCTGTGTGGAACAAGTCAATCGGCACCATTTTCCCAAACAGCATTTCTTCACTTCATGGCTCTGTGTCACACATTTGGTAATTTTTGCAATATTTCAAACTTTTTCATTATTATATTTGTTATGGTGATTTGTGATCAGTGATCTTTGATGTTATTATTGCAAAAAGATTACGACTCACTGAAGGCTCAGATGATGGTTGGCATTTTTTAACAATAAAGTATTTTTTAATTAAGGTATGTACATTGTTTTTTAGACATAATGCTATTGCACTTTTAATAGACTACAGGATAGTATAACATAACTATATACATAAACATAACTATATACATAAACATAACTAGATAGTATAAACATAACTATAACTATACTTTTATATACACTGGGAACCCAAAAAATCCATGTGACTTGCTTTATTGCAATATTCACTTTTTGCAGTGGTTTAAACCCACAATATCTCCAAGGTATGCCTACCTTATTGAAGTGAAAATACAAAATGTTTAAATTCTCCCAGGATATTCTTAGTCCCTGTGGGGTCCTTGAACCCCAGTTTGGGAACCACTGAGGTAAGTGTGTCAGGCACTTAGAACTGTGCCTAGCTCAAAGACTAATAAAAGGGCAAGGGTGTTTTAATGATATGGCCTGAACAATGGGAAAGTTGCCGGAAGATTCCTGCTGCCTGCCTGCTTGACTCTGAGTCACAGGTTAAGCTCCTTGACATTTGACTTGTGGTTTACCATCCTTTGCAGAGCTCCTTCTTTGGGGTGTACACTCCGAATTGTCCATCTGCTCCGAGAGCTCTGCCCCTAAGACTTCTCCTTGCAGACCTTCATTTGCAGGGACCAGAGTAGCAGAGAGGTGACTCCACCCCTCCCCCTCTGAAAAGAAACCATGCACTTTTAGCTTCTGGAATCTCTGTGTCAGGTGGTTAATCCTCTCTGCTCATGGGGGGCAGAGATTCACATGCAAAAATGAAGTCAAGGGCTTCTCCAAACCGATTACAAGGCATTTGCTGACTTTTTTTTTTAAAATAAATTTATTTATTTATTTTTGGCTGTGTTGGGTCTTCGTTGCTGCACGTGGGCTTTCTCTGGTTGTGGCGAGCAGGGGTACTCTTTGTTGCAGTGCGTGGGCTTCTCATTGCGGTGGCTTCTCTTGTTGTGGAGCCCAGGCTCTAGGTGCACAGGCTCAGTAGTTGTGGCACACGGGCTCAGTAGTTGTGGCTCACGGGCTCTAGAGCGCAGGCTCAGTAGCTGTGGCGCATGGGCTTAGTTGCTCCGTGGCATGTGGGATCTTCCTGGATCAGGGCTCGAACCCGTGTCCCCTGCTTTGGCAGGCGGATTCTTAACCACTGTGCCACCAGGAAGCCCAGCATTTGTTGATTTTTTAAGCAGCTCTTAACAAAAGGAGGTGGGGGAGTAAAGGGAGATATGCTTATTTGATTTGAATGGTCTTAGAGAAATCAACAATATGAGAGAAAGTAGGAGGAAAAAGTACAGATCTAGAGATCACACATGGGAATGAAAGGGTGCCACTGAACATTGTCTAAGGTAGGGACACATTTCTAAATCCCAAATGTCCAGTAAACAGGATCAAATTGATCAGCACCAAAAGATGAGCCCACTACCTGGACACTGCTGAGAAGTAAATGGAAAAAAATCAAAACTATAGGACATGGAAATCCATTTTCCCTTTGTGGATCAAATTAAGTTTCCATGGCAAGCATGACCCAATCTTTTTATTGTTTGAGGCTCTTAATTAGTAGTAAGCCGCCTCCGAGCATATACCCCTTCAAATGTTCTTTGCTAGTTTACTGTGAATGGACAGTGATGAGAATGGAGAATAATGGGGGAACGGATGGAAAAGAAGTGGTGCCTGAGTCTTGCACGTGCTGCTGGCGGATGCCTGGCGGGAACTAGTGCAGGGAGAGGATGAAAGGTCTTGAAGCACTTTTCTGAGAGTTGCTGAGCAACGCAAAGACGCACTGAGGACATTTCTTCCCAACAGGCTCACGCTGACCCAGCATGTGGGCACAGACTGGTCAAGGGCAGGACGGTACACAGAGCCCCTGACTTACTCACGGAAGTGAGTAAATACCTCAGGATCAAAACAAACAGCACACTCCTCAGTGACTGTAATCATGACCAGTCCTGCCTCACAGGAGTCCTGCTGCACCATCCATGGCCATTTTTGGTCCATGAAAGGCTGGGGAAGGAGCCTTCACTCTAGTAGCTGGTCCTGCCTAGAACTAAATAGGGGACTGTCTTGGCCTTCTCAGGCTGACATAACAAAATACCCTAGAATGGGTGGCTTATACAACATAAATGTACTTCTTACAGATCTAGAGGCTGGGAAGCCCAAGATCAAGATGCTGGTCCTCTTCAGTGGTCCTCTTCCTGGCTTCAGATGGCTGCCTTCTTGTTGTGTCTCACATCTGCCGCTCTCTGGTGTCTCTTATAAGGACACTAATGTTATTGGACCAGTGCCCCACACTTATGACCTTAATTACCTCCTTAGAGGCCCATCACCAAATACAGCCGCAATGGTGGGGCTTAGGGTTTCAACCTATGAATTTTGGGGGAGACACAGTTCAGTCCATAGCAGGGACTGTCCATGCGTTGTCATTTGAAGTGTCGCAAACACACCCCACCCACTCCATCCCAGTGGCTTGACTGATGTTAATACAGTCTCCACAGATAGAAGTAAGGACATACTACACTTGTCCACTTAACCAGGCCTACTAAAAGTTTTACCTACCAGCAGTGACCAGGGAATGCCTTTACCCTGACCACACAGAACTTCAGCTTGAGGGGAGAGGGGAAAGAAGCCTAAAGTTTCCTTTAGAGGCCAACCTCTCCATTTTGCAGATGAATAAACTGAGGCTCAGAAAAGCAATGCTTTGGTTTGTTAGGGACTTAAAGGCCCGTCCTCATGAATTTATACTCTGCACCGGGGCTGTTTGAATTTGTAGAAAAATTTAGTTTCATGTATGTTTTCCCATGTTAACATGCTGAGGACAGTACTGGGAATTCTCTATGGGACTTCAGCCACGGAGCCAGCCATGGACACAGGAAACAGACGGACCTTCAAAGTGCCTTCTGACCATGCTCAGCTGAATTTCAGAGTCCAGGAGTCTGGAGAAAATTCTGCCCTAAGTTCTCAAATATAAGAAACAATGAGCTTATGGAATGAAAAGTCCTTTAAAAAGAGAAGATATTTAAACCCAGGGTACAGTTCCTCAGATTAAAGTCATGCATCCCCCCACCTCCCTATTATCCTGGGTTTTTTTTTAATAAGAACAGATGAGATGGATTGCAAAACAATTCTGCCTTTGCACCACGGTGGCTTAACGCTTCAGTAAAAAACTTCAGCTTTAGTCATTATTATGGGTTGAATTATGTCTCAGAATGTGAACTTATTTGAAAATAGGGTCATTGCAGACGTAATTAGTTAATTTGAGGTCACACTGGAGCAGGGTGGGCCCTTAATCCAGTACAACTGGTGTCCTTATAAAAAGATGCTGTGATGTTACAAGGGAGGAAGGCCATGCGATGGTGAAGGCTGAGGTGGGAGGGATGCCACTGCAAGCCAAGGAATGCCAGCAGTCACCAGCAACACCAGCAGCTGGGAGAGAGGCATGGAACCAACTCCCCCTCAGAACCGCCAGAAGGAACCAACCCTGCCTACACGTTGCTTTCGGACTTCCAGCCTCCAGAACTCTGAGAGAATAAATTTCTGTTGTTTTAAGCCACCCAGTTTGTAGTAATTTGTGAGGACAGCCTTAGGAAACTAGTACAGGCGCTTTGCATAGAATTAGACCCCAGGAAAGAATGAACTGGCTGGGACTGTCACTGAAAGGTAAGAGACTAGAAAGAGGGAATAGTCCCAGTCCAAAAATGCAAATATGCAGGTCCAGTGTCGCCAGTCCCCTATCACTTGCCCCAGGGGGACATGGCTAGTGGGTCACAGCCGGCTCTCCCACGGGGCCAGGGCCAGGCCTCTGAGTACTTCTCCACCAGCTCTCCAGGCTGCCACTCACGTCAGAGACCCCTGCCCAGTTCTGGTCCCTTCCTCTTCAAGAGATACTTTCAACTCCCTTGTGCCTCGTTAATCCACAGTCCACTCTTTCTCTGAGTTTTTAGTGAGCACCTGATAGATTGAACCACCAGAACAACTGCATGGCTGAGAGAGATGGACGAGAAGCAGGGTCCAGCCCAGGAGTGGGAGATGCGGCTAGGAGGGAGAAAGGCCAGGAAGCACATAGCATATTAATTCACATATTATTTAATTCCTATTAATTAATTTATGCCAGGCAGACCGTGACAGACAGCATCTACAGACAATGCCCTGAGTATCTAATAGTGAAATCTATGTTCCTACTTAACAATTCCAAACAAAACTGTTTTCTCTTTTAAGGAAAAAGGAAACTTAAGTAACACTCCAATCTTCAACAAAACTGCCTGCACAAACAAACCATTCACGCAATGTGGGTTTTTAAGGACAGGTTTCAATTTGCAGCAGGTGCTTCCGAGGCATGGTGTGAAAAGTTGTGTTTCCTCTAGCTCTCTCTTCTGTGCAGCCTGAACACAACTGCATCCGTGCTTTCCCTGCCTTTCCGATCACTACAGTCACGACAACAACTCAAATGAACTTTAAACAAAGACGTGTCTTGTTGTCACGCCCACTTAGCCCGCTGCCGGCTGTCTGAGTAACATTTCTGTCTGTCCTTAGGTCTTTGGAATAAACTGACTCTATTTTATCAGAACTTATGTCTCCTCATCTGTTATCTGCATGCCCTTTACACTGACATGCTGTGTTCAACTTTTTAACCAAGTGTTTACTGCTGGTGGCACTTCCCCCCCCATTCACTTCCTGCCATTCTGGTATTTGCATTACAGTAATATGCAAATGAAATGAAATGAAACACTTCTTTATTCAGTTGAGAAGTCACAGGTCTAGGGTTGAAGATGGGTTGGATTATTTTTTAATAGATTTTTATAACACCAAGTTTTGCTGCTGTTGGAAAGCAGATGTTTGCCTGCCTTCTTTCCTTTTCTTTTGTTTCTTCCTTTCTTCCTTCCTCTTTCTCTCACTTGCCCTTGATGGTGATCAGGACAGGCTACCCCAAAATATGGCACCTTGGCATATTAAACATTTTAATCTGAAAGAGTTTGAGAAAAAAGGCAAAAGCAGGAGGGTCACTCTGACCTCCCCCCACAAACTTTCTTCCCTGAAACGGGTCATAATCTTCATTTCCTTATGAAGCCTCCCATGTCACATAAAACTTCTATTAAATAAATTGTGTGGGGACTTCCCTGGTGGCGCAGTGGTTGAGAATCTGCCTGCCAATGCAGGGGACATGAGTTCGATCCCTTGTCGGGGAAGATCCCTCATGCAGCGGAGCAACTAAACCCATGCACCACAACTACGGAGCCTGCGCTCTAGAGCCTGCGAGTCACGACTACTGAGCCCACATGCCACAACTACTGAAGCCCATGCGCCTAGAGCCCGTGCTCCGCAACAAGAGAAGCCACCGTGATGAGAAGCCCGTGCACCACAACTAAGAGTAGTCCCCGCTCACCGCAACTAGAGAAAGCCCGCGTGCAACATCAAAGACCCAACGCAGCCAAAAAAAATTATAAATAAATAAATAAATAAATTGTGTGCTTTTCCCTGTTAATATGTCTTTGTCAGTTTAATTTTCAGACCCTAAAATGTCAAGAGACCCTAAGAAGATCAAGGAAACTTTTTCCTCCCCTGTACCCTCTCTTTGTTTCTTCCTTCATTTCTTATTTATTTATTTTGTTGTGGTAAAATATACATAACATAAAATCTACCATTTTAACCATTTTTGAAGGTACAGTTCAGTGACACCAAATGCATTCACCAGCAAGTTAATTTTGTAAATGTTAACAAACTCCTTCTAAAGCTTGTATGAAGAGGTGAAAGACCCAGAATAGCCAACACTGTATTAAAGGAGAAGAGTAAAGTCAGGGGATTGACACTACTTGGCTTTGACTTACTATAACACTATGGTAATGAAGACAGTGGGTTTTGGTGAAAGAATACACAAATAGATCAGTGGAACAGAAGAGAGAGCTCAGAAAGAGACACAATACAATGTGGAAAAGATAGTCTTCAATAAAAGGCGCTGGAACAACTGGACATCCACATGCAAAAAAATGAATCTAGACGGAGAGCTTATACCTTTCACCAAAGTTAACTCAAAATGGATCATAGACCTAAATGTAAAATGCAAACCTATGAAACTCCTAAAATTAACACAGGAGAAAAAGCTCGATGTCTTGGGGCATGGCAATGACTTTTTAATACACCAAAAGCACAATCCGTGAAAGAAATAATTGGTAAGCTGGACTTCGTTAAAATTAAAACCTTATGTTCTGCAAAAGACACTGTTAAGAGGTTGAGAAGACAAGCCACAGAACTGGGAGAAAATTGCAAAAGACATTTGATAGAGGACTATGAGTCAGAGAATACGAAGAACTCTTAAAACTCACAAATAAGAAAGCAAACAACCTGATTAAAAACTGGGCAGAAAAACCTGAAAGGCACCTTACTAAAGACGACAAAGAGATGGCAAATAAGCATATGAAAAAATGCTCCACTTCTTTTGTCATTAGGGAAATGTAAATTACAACAATGGGATATCACTCCATACCCATTAGAATGGCCAATATCCAGAACACTGACAACACCAAATGCTGGGGGGGGGTGGGGGTGGGATGTGGAGCAACAGGAACTCTCAGTCTTTGCTGGTGAGAATGCAAAATGGTACAGCCACTTTGGAAGATCACTGGCAGTTTCTTACAAAACTAAACATACTCTTATCCCATGATTCAGCAATGGCACCTTGATATTTACCCAAATGAGTTGAACAGTATTGTCCATACAAAAACTTACACGTGCATCTTTAAAGCGGCTTTATTCATTACAGCCAAAACTTGGAAGCACCCAAGATGTCTTTCGGTATGTTAATGGATAAATAAACTGTGGTACATCCAGATGATAGAATCATATTCAGCACTAAAAAGAAATGAGATATCAAGACATGGAGGAAACTTAATGGCATACTAAGTGAAAGATACCAATCTGAAAAGGCTATATACTTTATGATTCCAACTATATGACATTCTGAAAAAAGTCAAAACTATGGGGACAGTAAAAAAAAAAAAAAAAATCAGTGGTTGCCAGGGGCTGGTGGGGAGGGAGGGATGAATCTGCAAAGCCCAGAGGATTCTTAGGGCAGTGAAATTATTCTGTATGATGCTATAATGGTAGATACATGTGATTATATATTTGTCAAAATAAAATGTACAACACCAAGAGTAAACCCTGGTATTAACTATGGACTTTGGTTGATAATGGTATGTCAATGCAGGTTCATCAATTATAACAAATCTACTACTCTGGCGCAGGATGTTAATGGTGAGGGGGCTGTGCGTGTGTGAAGGTAGGGGATAAATGGGAACTCTCTGTACTTCCTGTTGTGAACCTAAAACTGCTATAAAAATAAAGTCTATTTAATAAATAAATATTTTTAATAATTCAGTATTCACCTGCTGCTGTATGACCTTGTTATTCCATTCCTAGCTATTTACTCAAGTGAAATGAAAACATGTCCACACAAAGACTAGTACACAAATGCTCAGAGCAGCTTTATTCACATGAACTAAAAACTGGAAACAACTCTGATGTCCATCAATGGGTGAATGGATAAACAAAATAGGGCATATCTATGAAATGGATGCTAGCAATAAAGAGGAACAGACTACTGATGATACCCTAAAATCATTATGCTAATGCAGAGAAGCCAGAAGCAAAAGAGTACAGACTATATGATACCATTTATATAGAATTCTAGAAAATGTAAATTAATCTGCACGGTGACAAAACACAGATCAGCAGTGCTGGCTGAGGGGTGGAGGGAGGAAAGTACTGGAATGGGCATCGGGAAACTTGTGGGTGGTGGAAACATTCGTTCTGTATCTGATTGCTGTGGTGATTTCACAGGTGTGGATTTCTGTTAAACATCATCAAATTGTACACTTTAAAAGGATGGAAATAACTTTATTTACAAAACAGAAACAGGCTCATAGACTTAGAGAAGGAATTTATGGTTACCAGGGGGAAGGGTCGGGGGGAGGGATAGATTGGGATTTGGGGACGTGTACACACTACTATATTTAAAATAGATAACCAACAGGACCTACTATACAGCACAGGGAACTTTGCTCAGTATTCTGTAATAATCTAAATGGGAAAAGAATTTGAAAAATAATAGATACATGTATGTGTGTTGGGTTGGCCCAAAAGTTCATTCGGTTAATGAATACGTTGTTCAATAAAGTTCTTGGTGAAAATGAAAAATGCGTGTTGTATTTTTGCTTAAAACCGAACGAACTTTTTGGCCAGCCCAATATGATAATCACTTTGCTTTATACCTGAAACTAACACAATATTGTTAATCAACTATGCTCCAATGTAAAATAAAAATTTTACAAAAAAGGATGGCATTCATTGTACGTAATTACACCTCAATAAAGTTGAAAAATCTAATCAGTTAAATGGGTAGCAACTGTGGGCTTTCACTTGAATCAGGTTTATGGAAAAATTGAACATTAGACTAAAGAAATGCCATACCTGGAGAAGAATATATGTTAAAAGCTTTCGGAATGTTTTTGGGCCCAAATCAAGGAATTTATTTTGAGGAAATCACAAGGGTGTTCATCCTAATATTGTTTATAAAGAACAAATTGAAATGACCCAAATGGTCAGTAAGGAGGATTAGTTGAGTATATTACAGTACACACATATAATATTCCACTATGCAATCTTTGCAAATAATGTTGCTGAAGTGTATTTAATGCCACAGGCATTTACAGTACATTAATGAGTGAAAAAAACTCTGGTTGCCAAAAAATCTGGTTGTATATATGGTATGACCCCATCTTTAAAAAAATCATGTTGCTAAATACTCCGATGTCTGGATGGCATACACTAAAATATTAACATTTATTATCTCTTGGCGGTAAAATTATGGGTAATTTTAGCCTTCTTTTTCCATCTCCTTCTCCTTTGATTGATGCACAATAAGCAGGCGTGATGTGTATTGATAGTGATAATGATTTCCCAAAGCCTCTCAGCTACTCTAGGAGGCGGGAACCCCGGCATGATTGTTCTATAAATGCTGTTTCTTGGAGAGGGTGAATGGGATGCCTTGAGCACTGCTTTGACCCTTTCCCACTCCACTCCCAACCTCAGGAATGTAGGTGAGATCACTGAAGGTTCGACATTAGGACAAATGGTGAGGAAGGAACTTGCTTCCCTCCCAGTCCCCAGACATGCCACAGACCCTCCCTGCAGTTTGCTCTTGCCTCCTCTGTCCGAGAGGCAGGTGGAAGGATGGCCTGGTGATGCCCAGAACCACAGGAGGCCTCTGGATGCTCTGGAATAGCTGTACCTTCTTTTCACCTGCACAAGCTCAAACCGGCAGAGGAAATTTCCTTCAAAGCCCAGCCATTAATGATACCACCAGGAGATCTTAAACCGGGTGCAGCCACCAACACCCAGCTAGGGCAAACTCTGATGACAGCCTCAAGTAGGAAGATCAGCATTTGACTGTAACACCGACGCTGCCCAGGTGGGGTCCCCTTCCAGGACCTGAGATCTGCCTGCACTCCAAGTTTCTGATTGTGGGCCCCTCCCAGAATTAGGACTTGGGTTTTAATGATAATCATTATCAGCCTTCTCCACTCTCCCTGCTCCTACATAGACCTGCAGTTGAACCTGTACCCTGTCCATATGTGAGCATGCCCCACCCCCAGGCAACCAGACCCCTTTATGAATGTTTAGCCCCACGTATTCTTTCTGGTAACACCACCGGCCATGTCCAGAAAGCATCCAGGTGGGAGAACAGTGCAGACCCGCCTGACACATGTGCTCACTTTGCTGGCTCTGCGACTCTGGCAGGTGGGCCTCACTCACCTTCATCTTTAAAATGTGGATAGTACTGTCCTTATGGATTTGTTTTGGAGATTACATGAGAGAAAGGAATTTATAAACTGCTGTATAATATAACCGTCTTCAGGGAATTCAGATTTCTTCAGGGAATTCTTTTCTCCATGAAATCTTCTTATACTTTTCTATGTTTAAAAAAAAAAAAAAGTCTAATAACACAAAACAGGAAAAATATTTTTAAAATATTCATCCTCCTAAGTTTGGAAAGCCTTTCTAACCTCTCTCTCCTTCCACACATATACCTTATATCTATAGATGAGCTATGGCTAATATCAAAACAAATCTGCTTTTCCTTAGAGACAGTGGGTAAAGGAGGGGAGGATTCAAGACAGCCATAGGAGGGTAAAACTGAGGACATCCTTTAGGTTATTAAATATCAAGGAGTATATGTAGAGTGAGAAAAGCAGAGGTGGGATAAGGCCTCTGGGGTCTCAGCATTTGAGGATGGGGTTGAGGGAGAGAAGCTTACAAAGCAGAATGAGAAATAGTAGTCACAAAAGTCGGTGTGGCAGAGACTACTAGTTGCCCCAACATTCATTCTCTTTTCCATGGTGGTAGAATTTTTAACGGGTACATGGCCACCCAGCTAAAGACTGTATTTCCCAGCCTCTAGCGCAGCTAGATATGAACATGTGACTCTGTTCAGGCTAATGGTATCTGAACAGAAGAGATGTGGACAACTACAGGTTATTCTCTTAAAGGGAAGAGGTGTGTCCTCCCCTATGTATTTGCCTTCTTTCCCAGTGGTGGAATGAAGCTGTGGTGAAGAGACATCTGGGGCGATGCACACAGGTGGAACATCTAGGAATGTTGGAGCAACAAGATAGAAAGAACCTGGGCCTCTGACAATGTCACAGAGCAGAGCCAAAACACCAACTCCAGTGTTGGCATGAAAGTGAAATAAAATCCTATGCTTTTTAAGCAACTATTTCTTTAGATCTCTTAAATGTGGCTGAATCAATATCTATCCTACCCAGTGCATTCAGGGAAAAGACAAGTTAAAAAGGGAGTGACTAACAGAGAGAAATGCAGCTAATAGGTCAAATAAGATGAGGGCTGAAAAGCATCCTCTTGGTTAAGCAAAAAGGAATTCACTGGCGACTCCAGTGAGAGCATTTTCAAGGGGTGATAGCATCAGAAGCTCAATTCTAAGAGTAAACTCCAAGTGAGGAAGGATGGACAGTAAATATAAGTGCTTTGCCAAAAAGTTTAGCTGTAAAGGAGGCAATAGGTAGGTAATAACTGGAGCATGACATGGAGTTGAAAAAAAATCCTGCCTCACCTCTCTTGTACTATTTTATGGGATTCTCAAAGAATAGGAACCTATCCTAACAATAATTGCTTATATTCTCTACCTATTTTACTTACTGATGATTGTGTAGCAAATCACTTCAAAATTTAGTGGCTTAAACTACAATAATTTACTATTTCTCAGGATTCTGTGGGATGACTGAGCTAACATGTTTCATGTGATGTGGGCTGGAGCACTGGGATGTCTGGAAGGCCCAAATGGCTGGTTATTTACTAACCAGAGGTCCTCTCCATATGGTTGCTTGAGCTTCCTCGTGGCATGGCAGCCAAGTTCCAAGAAAACACATTTCAAGAGTACAAAAGCATGAGCTGCTAGTACTTCCTAAGCCTTAGACCTGAAACTAGCATGGCATCACCTTCACCACAATCTTTTAAAATAGATCACCGGGCAGCCAGATATAAGGGGAGGGGACTACATAAGTATATGAATACAAGGAGGTTTGGGGGACCACCAAAATAACAGTCTACCACATGGAAATGACGCTGAAGGGGAGAGAGAGATTACAAAGGGGTGGGAGGAAGCTTTTTGACGTGGTGGGTATCTTTTTATATTGGTTGTAGTGATGGTTTCATAGGTGATATATATCAGTGAAAATTCAGTTAACAATCAAACTAAGAAGAATAAAAAAAAGGGGGGATTATATTCTAGCCAAACTGAGGATTATAATCCAGGGAAACAGACTCTCAGAAAGCTCTGAGAGCTGTTACACCTGTTAGAAGTAGAAGGCACAGTCAGACACATTTTTGAGACAAACGATCTTACGTCGACATGTCATATTGATATTTTACATAAAGTTCAGCAAGGATACATAGTCCAGGTAAGCACATACAAAGCAAGTGTACAAAGCAAGCAGCAAGTCACCATGACCCCCTACAGAGCTGGGAAGGAACGCTATTCTTTTAAGAAGTTGCATTGCTAGCGTCAGAAGAAAAAGATCTTTATGGTGGAGCAGGCACTCCCATCTTTGAGGAAGCCTGGTTAATGTGTAACGCAGATGCACACTGCATATTAGTGGGGGAGGGAGGAGGCCCAAACAAGCACAGAGAGGGAATTTTATGTTTAAATTTTCTTGTCCTGCCTTAAAATATAAATTTTATTTCCATATATACAGAGAGAGAACTTACCGAATTGTACACTTTATTTTTTTATAAATTTATTTATTTATTTATTTATTTTTGGCTGCGTTGGGTCTTCGTTGCTGTGCACAAGCTTTCTCTAGTTGTGGCAAGAGGCAGCTACTCTTCATTGCAGTGCACGGACTTCTCACTGAGATGGCTTCTCTTGTGGAGCACGGCCTCTAGGCACACAGGCTCAGTAGTTGTGGAACGTGGGCTCAGTAGTTGTGGCTCGCGGGCTCTAGAGCGCAGCCTCGGTAGTTGCGGCGCACGGGCTTAGTTGCTCCGAGGCATGTGGGATCTTCCCGGGCCAGGGCTTGAACCCACGTCTCCTCCATTGGCAGGTGTATTCTTAACCACTGGGCCACCAGAGAAGTCCCCGAATTGTACACTTTAAATTTGTACAATTTATTGTATACCAATTATACCTTAATAAAGTTATTTTTAAAAAGAAAGCAATCTACTTCCAGAAGAGAGAAATATTTCAATAAATGATGGTATATCCATTAAGTGGAATCTTTTATAGCAATTATCCGTGATAAGAAGAGTATGAAGTAACACTGGGAAATGTTTATGACATGAGGGCAAATGAAAAAAGCCATATGAAATTCTGGGTGGACTGAAAATTTTGTGAAAATGTGTGAGCCAAGCTAGAAAAGCTTGCAAGATGAAAATACCTTCATTAGGGAGGGAGAATACCATGCGTTTAGAATACCATGGATTTTCCTCTTTAATTGTCTAAATGTTCTGCTATGGTGTTGCTGTATTTTCTTTAGAATTCATCTCCTGATCCTTTTATTTTGCACGCATTCAGTTATCTAGGCCTCTTCAGCTCCTGCCCTGGCAGTGTCAATCTGTATCTGTCTAAAGCACTTTGTTCCTGTGTGGGTCACTCCTGACTCAGGGCCACTTGTACTGAGCTTCAGATGTGGGCAGGCTGTGCTGCCGCGGGGTGATGGGATGCTTCTGTGCCCATCAGTCCTAATAATAGGCTTGCTACCTCTCCCACCAGGAGCTGTCACACTGGCTTCCAAACCTAGACAGGTTCTATTTCACAAATACTTCCTTATTAGTCATTCACTTCCCACTTACTTCCCTTTGCTGCCACCCTCTTCTAAAATACACTGGCTTAGCAAGCTCTTTGTGCCTGAATCACCGCCAGGCTCCCAGCTCCCTGCCTGCCTGCCCCAGCTGCTCACCCACCACTTAGCAGGACCGTACAAGGCTTCATTTACCTCGGCAGCATCCAAAGATGGGAACTTAGCTACTGCCAGTGTCAGCTGCAAAGTTTCCCTCCTGCCCCTCCATCTCTCTCCCTCCTTCCTGACATATTATCTTGTCACAAAGAAGCTACTTGGGGAAACATGCTATTATTCTTTCCTAGGTGTCACACAGTCACAAAGGCAATTTTCCAGGGAGACGGGTCTCAGCAGGCCAGTGCCCAGGAATGGGAAGAGAAGGGAGTTGGACCTTTACTCACATCCCACTGGCTCCAAGTACCCATTTTACCTGCCATGATGGTGCTTACTGTCTGCTTAAGGTCAGCTCTGCCCCTCAGGATGATGAACGCGGAAAGACAGGCGATGGCAGGCTGGTGTTTACTGTCTCGTGGGCCAAACAGTTGTCTTCATCCCCCAAATGAAGCGTGGGCAGCAGGTCTGTGATGAAGGATTGCAAGCCGGAGCCAGAGAGGCGCCTGCCAAGCTCTGTCACCTGGTGACAGAAGGGTGGGGTGGAGAGCGAGCATGCCAGGGATGCAGGGGTGCCCGCCTGCACCCAGCTCCTGCCATGTGCTCTGTCGGGGAGCCTCTTTGGCTGTGGCAGGCAGCCCGACGTCTGTTCAACTGCTCTGAAGGTGGCCACACGAAGACTCAACCGTGGTACAACAGAATGGCTCAGACTCGGTCAAATTGATTTGTTCTTAAAAAGGGACTTCTTTTTTTATCTCGGCGGAAGTCCTGTCAGTTGTATCCAGGGCAGCCCAGGCTGCTCTTGGAGAAAACGTAGCTCCTCAGCAGCGCGTGGGGCAGGCTGGCCTCCGACAGCTGCTCTCCTGGTCTTACCAGCCCTTGCACTCTCCTCCCAAGCAGCCTTACAAAGCTATGTTTTCTCTTATATTTCTCTGCTGACCCTCTGCCTCTCTCACTGTCTTTTTGACTCTCTGCTTTAAGTTTGCGCTAAACTTTTTGCAGAAATACATTTTGCCGGCTATGCTTGCCATTTAATCATCCAAATGCCAGGGTACAGTCTGAGGGAGATATCCAGGAACACATGTTGATGGGCTATGCTGTAGCCAGGATCCTTTGCCCTTTCTCTCTGCCCTCCTGCCTTTCCCTGGTCCCAAACAGGCAAGAAGATACAAGCACGGGCACAGGTGCACACCCATTCACCACCCCCATTCCCCCCACACACACATTCTAGAAGAAGAGAGAGTGCCCAAAATTCTTCCTTTTCATTGTTCATGATTTGCATAATAAAAAGTTTCCTATCTCTGTCCATTCCATTATTATGCAAATATACAATATTGCAAAACTGTGGGAAAAAAGTTATCAAGTTGGACCCTCAATCATTTACAATTACATTTATGCCTCATCCAGAAAGCTTTTTTTCGTAAGCAGCTGGGTGACTTGAGGGAACTAGATTTATACATCCAGATTATTTTTTAAGGTTAAGAACATGCTAACTATAATATAAAAAAGTGATGGTGCTTCAAATCCCTCAGACACCCTAAGCACTAATCATAAAGATTTCAGATTTTATTCCACTCTTTACAGATTCAGAAACTGAAGGGCAGATAGGACTTGACTCTCCTGAATTCTAGGCCCTTGCCTGTCCCCATGAGGTGGTGGGGTCCTCGAAGGTAGAGTCTGTCATGTTGAAACATCTTTGCAGCCCCATTAGGTCTGGCACACAGTAGGGACTCAATAAATATCTATTTGTTAATAAATGACTGGAAAGGACCAGCTATATCAATATGTTCAACATGGGCACTTTCATTAGAACAAGTAATTATTTAATAGATGTATGAATTCGATATTTCTCCCAAATTTCAGTCACCTCAGAGGAATCAGCTGAGGTAGCAAACTGCCATGGACAGCAGGATTGGACAGCAGTGGCCAAATTAAGAAAGACTTATTTTCTCAGAGAGCTACTGTTTTCACATACATCATCAATTTCTGGGATTTTGTGAGACAGGACTATTTGTACAGTTTTACAGAGATTTGACTGCTTATACAAGCAGACTTGCTCCGGAGCCCTCAAGGATGTAAGTTTGGGTGTGTTTACCCCGCCACATGGCAGTTCTGAAGGAGGCCACATGTTGGGTGTTGGACTTGCCTGTGACTCTCCGCCCAGGCTGCGTGGTAATATCACTTGTGGAGCTTCTTAAGCAATACCTTTTGCCCAGGTCCTTCCCTGGACCACTTAAATAAGAGCTCTGGAGTAGGGTCCATGTGTCACATTTTAAAGCTCTCTAGAGAGGCCTTCAATGCAGCCAGGGCTGGCACCCTCTGGCAAGCCATGGGGAAAACGAGGCACAGAGAAGGAGGGGTGGGAGGAGAGAGCTCCCTTCTGCCTTCTACAAGCTCCAAGTTTGCTTCCAGCCAGTAGTGCTTGAACTTTAATGTATACACAGATCACCTGGGCATCATGCTGAAATGCAGATTCAGATTCAGTGGGTCTGGCTGGGGCCTGAGATTCTAGAACATGCTCCGGTTACTCAGAATTCCGTGCTCACATGGTCAGAAGCTGATTTCCAAGGCCAGTGTGGATCTCTTCCCTGGCTCCATCCTCTCAAGAATGAGCTACACCCCCAGAGAGCTCTCCGACTGGTCTGAGTTGTGGCTAAGGGCAGTCTTTGGGGAGCATGGATGGAGCTTGTGTACAAAAGTCCCTCTCAGGGCAAGATGGAAGCAGGGTGGGAGGAGAGATGGAGCAGGCCATGTGCTGGGGGCATCCAGTTGTACTCTTGCTCTGGGTCCCACCAATGTTAGGGGCTGGCCTAGTGCCCGGACCTGATGCCCAGGCCCACACGTGGAAGGGCTGACATAGCTGAAGGTGGGCTGCGTTCCAAGACTTTGCTGGTCACTGTGGGCCTGGAGACCCCACCTCACACACAATCACTGAAGGGAAAGCGTTGCTACTGCAGTGATAAAAGGCCAGTGGGATTCCAATCTTTGGAAGTCCTTTCTCTGCCTTGGTGTAAGCCAACTTAGACTGTGAGGGTAGCAATTTCCCATCCTTGCCTCCCAGCTGACCAATTTTTACTCAAGCTCAAAATGGTCTGCCTTCTGGAAAGTAGCCTCTTTGTCCTGAAAAGCAAAAAATGGAAGTTTCATTGTAGAAATCACAGCGCTGGAACTTTTTTCAATAATTTAGCATCACTGGAAAACTGAGATTCGATAAAGAGTTCATTATGTTGGAGCAAAAAGATGTGAAAAGGAAGAGCAAGAGTCTATTTGAATTTCTCTTTCTGTGAAATACAGCTGGTGGTAATACATGCCCTTAAGCCTTGTTTGCTGAGTGCCTTCAGAGCATTCTCAAGTCTTAAAAAGGAAGATTCTGGAAAACAGAGCATTGCTGGACTCTTTCTCTTGCTGGGCCAGTGACAAGAGGAGACCATTCAGAGCTCCAGTTCGAGGCCTCTATACCTGTAGCTGTGAAACATTTTTCTTCTATTCACCTTCCCCCATGGTCTTTCCTGGGCTTCAGGTGGGACTCCTGGAGGTGCCATTGTGGTACGTTGCTTTGTTCACAACATTTAAATATTCCCCTTACCTAGAAGCCTGTCCTCAGCCTCTTTCTGAGTCTTCTGTTCTAGCAGGATTGTCTTTCGAATTGCATGTAAACTAAATTTTTGACATTCCTCTTAACTGCATATAAAATAAATTCTTGCCTTTACTCCACTAGAAAGAGAGAGAAAAAAGCACAGCGGCAGAGGAAGAATCTAAAAAGCCTTCAAGGTCAGGCGAAAGAGAAGATGATATTTATCTCCTCTGAGATCAAAGTAAGAGGCAATTAATTTCCTTGGCTGTGCAAGGGGCTGTGGATAGATGTTGAAAGAACTCCTAGATAATGAGGATTTCTGAACTAGCCGATGAATTACCTGGGTGGGTTAGAGTCTCCTTCCCTTGGGGTATTTAGAAGCTGGAGCGAGAGGTAAGCAGAAGAACTTAAGTGCTGATTGACTTGCAGGGAGAGAGAAAAATTAGCCTCGAGTCTGCTCAGGAGGACGATGGGAGCAGCTAGCTGAATGAAATCAGTCTTTCCTCTCCTTTCCGTATCTTCTCAACCAACTCCAATAAACCGGGCCACCAGTAATGAATACCTTGCCTTGTTTATTTCCAAAATACTTTCATGTTACTTCAATTGGTTCTTACAGTGGCAGCTCCACAGAGTTCGATGGGAAGCGCAGGTATTGTTATTTATCATCATTGGAAGAGGAGGCCAGAGTCAAGTGAGCTGCCTGCACTCACACAGCTGCTCAGTTAGCATCAGGGCTGGGAAGTGGTTTCCCGATACGCTGTGCTTTTCCACTGCATACACTGTGCTTTTCCACTGCTGTTGGAAACTCTGAGCCTGATGAAGTATTGGGGATGGTGGTGATTCCGCTACAGCTTAAATTGCATTTCTGAATATTTTCGTTGCACTTCAAAATGGAATAATACGGACCTCCCACCTTATCTCCTTGTTAACGTTTGGCTGGAGGGAGGGATGGCTTGACTTCTAACTAGCCTTATTAGAACTGACACAAACCGCAGATGCAACTTCGCTGAGAAAAAAAACAGGAGAGAGGGGGCGTGAGCTCTCCTCTGCCTAATTGCATGGTCTACTTAATTGCGAGGTGGTGCCGCAGGGGCTTGACTCCAAACCAGAAAACTCCAGGGAACATATTGTTGGGAAGTGCCCTTCCTCGCTGGAGATAAATAGACCAGATGATCTGATTACAGCTTCATCAGCCCAACTCAAGTCCTGCATGGCTCCTTTTCTTAAGGAATTTAGAGTAAAATTGAATTTTAAAAAATAATTGAAACCTCTTTATATCTCTCCTATGGATATGAAGTCAAAGAAGGGAGTAGCTGAGTTTCTGTATTCAGAGGGTCTTTTTGGAGTAGTGGTGGGGGGGGGGAGCAGACCTAACAGCGAAATCAGCTGCCAGTATTCACCTTGTGATCGATTGTAAAATGCCCTGCTGGCTCCCCACCATCCTGACTGCAGCCCTCGCCTATTCTCGTTTTTTGATTTTTGTTGTTGTTGTTGTTGTTGTTTTTGGCTGCCTTGGGTCTTCGTTGCTGCGCGCGGGCTTTTCTCTAGTTGCGGCGAGCGGGGGCTACTCCTCGTTGCGGTGCGCGGGCTTCTCATTGCGGTGGCTTCTCTTGTTGCAGAGCACGGACTCTAGGCACACAGGCTTCAGTAGTTGCGGTGCGTGGACTCAGTAGTTGTGGCTCACGGCATCTAGAGCGCAGGCCCAGTAGTTGGCCCTCACCTATTCTTGTTTTAAGATACAGGCTTGTTACAAAAATGACAGATATAGATCTTCAGTGTCTGTGACAATCAGGAAAATAAATATTGAGTATTCCAAAGTATTTGTAAACACGAAAAAACAAAAGTATGTCTAATACTTCTGTAGGAAATGTCAGTCTGGATTTGAGAAGAAGGAGTTATATTTTTCTGCTTTAAATTTTTGGTCACACATCATGTGTATATTCCACATATGCACACACACACATGCATTAATGTGTGTGTATGTGTGTAAATCCCTTAGACATACAACTTCCCCTATATAATCAAATCTGTGTGTGCCTCTGTGTGAACATGCCATATAAATTAAGCACACACACACAGGCTTTAATGTATGAGGGCTCAGCAGAACTGAATTTTAGCAATTTTTGTTTTGTTTTGTTTTGTTTTCAGCAGAATTATGGCACTTTTAATTTTACCTCTGTAACCGAAGGTGTGGGGCTCCTGGCTGTAACATCAAACAGTCCTCTCTCTCTCTCTTTTTTTTTTTTTTAATAAATTTATTTATTTATTTATTTATTTTTGGCTGTGCTGGGTCTTCGTTCCTGCGCGAGGGCTTTCTCCAGTTGCGGCAAGCGGGGGCCACTCTTCATCGCGGTGCGCGGGTCTCTCACTCTCGCGGCCTCTCCTGTTGCGGAGCACAGGCTCCAGATGCGCAGGCTCAGCAGTTGTGGCTCACGGGCCCATTCGCTCCGCGGCATGTGGGATCTTCGCAGACCAGGGCTCGAACCCGTGTCCCCTGCATTGGCAGGCAGATTCTCAACCACTGCACCACCAGGGAAGCCCTCTCTCTCTTTTTTTAATCTGCGGAAGGAAGGAAGAAAGGTAGAAAGGAAGGAAGGAAGGGTTTTAGCATAGTTAATTGGGTGGTAGGGGTCTCTAGAAAGTGACCTGACTCTCACAGCTAACAGGGAGGGGAGAAATAGAAACTGGAGGGGAGAATTCCTGCTCCCATTTCCTGCACTGTTAAGAACCTCCCTCTTGAAATAAGTTGGTACAACCCTTCTGCAGGGCATATTTGTCATATGCATCCACTTTGACCCAGTTATTCTAGGAATTTATCCTAAGGAAGCAACTGGACAGGTGTGCAAGATGGAAGTGTTGGAATGCACGTTAGTGAGAAATTGGAGAACTGGAGACAACAAAATGTCAAGGCAAGACATTATTTAATGTCTGTTAAATAGATCACAGGACATAATGAGCTGCCATTCAAATGGTGGTGATCTATATTTCCTGCCTGGAAAGATAATGAGAGCTGATTTTTAGTGCGGTTTGGCCATGTGGGAAGTGCTTTACATATATTGTGTGATTCGATACTCATAACCACTCCTTGAGTTAGGTATTATATTACTCACTTGATAGATGAGGAAAATGGCCTGAGGTTAGGTAGGCCCAAGGTCACAGATTTAATAAGCAGTTGTCAAGACTTAAACTTTAGAGCCCACTGTAGAAACATCTTTGTGAAGATGCCCCCAGCACCTTTCTGAATGAAACAGAGAAACAAAGGACATAAAAGGGCGCCATTTGTGCAAATATATAAGCAGAAAGAAGAAAGCAGAAGAGTTGGAGAGATCACGCAACGGTTAAGATTTGCAGGCTTTGGAGTAAGAGAACCAAGTTCAAATCCAGCGCCACACTGACTAGTTCTATAAAATTGAGCAAGCAACTTGACATCTCTAGCACTTCAGTTCCATAATTATAAGAGAGACATAATGTTGCCCATCTCATGAATTTCTTGTAAGGCTGGATAATAAATGGGAGTTGTTGTATATGCAGACAGACATCTAGAAGAATATTCACCTATGCATGCACAGTGGTCATATCACTGGGTAGCAAAATTTGGGGGTGACTTTTATTTTTTCTTTCTCCTTTTCTGTATTTCTTTAAAATTATTTCAAAGGGTTTGCATCCTTTTATAAATAGAAAAACCAGTAAGGCTCTTTTCATTTTGGAAAATGATAATCAGTGACAAAGAAAGAGGACAAGGAGGAGAAGGGAGAGAAGATGAAGTTGGAGAAAGGATTGAGCCACCATCTTCTCTAGAGCTAACTGCTGTGGGCAGGACCTGGAGCTTGAATCAGAGCCTCCTGCCTTTCCAGTGAGCATAATGTGCAACTTCATCAGCTTGAAGAACATTCTGTAGGAGGGAAGCAGGCCTACTCTCGGAGCAGGACATTTGCTAAGGCTGCTGTTACCCGGCCTGGCCCACCTTGCTGTGCCCTTTGCCAGAGTCCCGCCTTCTCCTGGAGCTCTGCTCTTTCCCCTGGGGAGGGAAGCAGTCTAAAAAATGAGTCATACCAAGGTGTAAGTGATTCATCACGTTCTGGGAGTCCTCTCAGAGTCTTTACGTTAAAAAGAAAACATTCAGTGGAACTCTTGGCCTGTTGGAGGGAGACTAACTTTGTCTAACCACTTAAAGTTAGATTTAGTTTTTGATTTGAACCAAAACTCTTAGAATTGTACATACATTTTGACCTAGCAATTCTACTTTTTTAAAAAAAAATTATTTATTTTATTTTTATTTTTGGCTGCATTGGGTCTTCGTTGCTGCGCGCGGGCTTTCTCTAGTTGCGGCGAGCAGGGGCTACTCTTCGTTGCGGTGTGTGGGCTTCTCATTGTGGTGGCTTCTCTTGTTGCGGAGCACGGGCTCTAGGCGCGTGGGCTTCAGTAGTTGTGGCACACGGGCTCAGTAGTTGTGGCTCGCGGGCTCTAGCGCGCAGGCTCAGTAGTTGTGGCACACGGGCTTCATTGTCCCGTGGCATGTAGGATCCTCCCAGACCAGGGCTCGAACCCATGTCTCCTGCATTGGCAGGCAGATTCTTAACCACTGCGCCCCCAGGGAAGCCCCAGCAATTCTACTTTTAAGAGTGTATTCCAGTAATAACCTATAACAGAAAAGAATCTGAAGAAGAATATATAAATAACTGAATCACCTTGCTGTACACCTGAAACTAACACAGCATTGTAAATTAACTATCCTTCCATTAAAAAAAGAATGCGTTCCAAAGAAATAATCATAAGCACACAAAATGTTTAGCTACAGGAATATTCACTATAGTAGCTCTTTAGTATAGTGAAAATTAAGACCTGTCTACATGTCCAATAATAGGGGATTGTATAAGTTACATCAGCTCCATTCAATGGAATACATGATCCCTTCTAAAAATGTTGTTGTGGGAGTATATTTATTGTCAAGGTGAAATGTTCCTAATATGATATTAAGAAAAAAAAGGTCCCAAAATTAATTATTCCCATGTAAAACAAGAAAAGTATACTTATACTAAGACTTTTGAAAAATAGGAAAATGTTAGTATTTGTTCCTGAATTGTGATTATTTTCTTCTCTTTGTTTATTGAATATATGTCACTTTTGAAATAAGAAGTAATGTTAACACAATTTTCTTTAAGGCATAGAAACCCAAAGTATACCCCTACTACCCTGCAGCATGCTATGTTGGTAACTTCACAAGCACATGTACATCTGTTTCAGTGCGTCACTGTGATTTCAGCACCTGGCACAATGCCTGACATATGGAAGTTCTTCATGGATATTTGTTGAAGGAATGAATGAAAGAACAGTAGAACAAATGTATGAACAAACAAAATGGTGGTAACAGGAGACCCAAGATCAGGGAGGAACTCACAAAAAACTCTGTACACAACTGCTGGACCTCCTGCATGTAATTTGGTAGTTGAGCTCCGTGGGATGAGACCTGTTCATCTTTGAGCTCCTTACAGTGCCTTGCTCATGGTAGGGGGAGCTCAGTAAATGTTGCATGAAACTATAAATGATGGTTTATCTTCTTCCTCCTGGGTTTCATTTCTGCAGACCTTCCTGCAGCAGGTAAATGCATGCCCCAGTGGCAGATCATGTGCAAGAACTGTAATAATGGCCATTACAATAGGAAGCTGTGCTAGTTGGGGTTAGGTTTGTCATAAAGTAACAGAAAGAAACAAAGTAAAAATGGCTTTAAAAATTTTTTTAAGTTTATTTCTTTCTAATGTTCAAGAAATCTAGAGACAGGCAGCTTGGAGTTGGAAGGGAGCTATCACATTTCTTCTATCTTTTTGCTCTGCTGCAAGTGGCTGCCATTCCCAAGGTCACCTTGTGGTCCAAAATGGCTCCTGGGGCTCCAGGTATTTCATCAACATTCCAGCAAACAGGAAGGAGTAAGAGGAGAAGAAATACATGCTCCCTTTCCAGCAGCTGCACATATGACCTCCACTTATATGCCATTGGCCAGGACTTTGTCAAGGGAGCCTGATAAATGTAGTTTTTGTTCTGGGATGCCTTGTTCCTGGCTAATGATTAGGGGTTCTCTTCCTGTGGAAGAAGGGAGGAACTGATATGGGGAAACAACTGGCAGCTTCTGCCACTGAGGTGTCCTCAACCATCCCATCACTAGCCAACCTGAGTCTCATCAAATGTGTGGCATCTGCTGTGATGATATAGGGAAAGTCACCCTGACAGTGGCTTACAACTAACCAAGTGTTTGGGGCTGCTGCTAATAAACACTGCCCAAGGGATGACACACTTCTCCAGTTGCCCTCTAATGGCACACTTCCATTTGCGGCAAGTTCTCTGTTATTGTCACAGGGGTGATCGGGTCACTATTCCCTGCCTAGCAGAGCTGGACCATAAAGTGCAAGTCAGCATCTTTCCTGCTGCAGAGATTGCTTCTGTCCTGCAGATCCTGGCTGACTGCAGCATTCAAATCATCAGAGAAACCAAGAAGTTGCTGTGAGGGATTCTAATTATACTAATGAGGAAAGAAATAGAAGAGGTCCAAGTTTCAGAGTACATCTTTAAGGTATTTGAGTCACCCTCTGGAGACTGTGGGATCCTGCGCTTTCTGACATCACCATGGGACTGACAGTTCACTAGATCTGAGAGCAGCAAAGCAATGTTTGGCCACTTTAGAGCAAAGGAAAAGGAATGGTCCTTTTTTTGTGGAAGTGATAAGAAGCAGATAACAATAATCATCCTGTTACCAGCTACTATTTAGTTAGGGACCGTGCAAGTCCTTGTGGTTGCCAGAATCCAAGACAGCCTGCAATGATCCTTGCTTCCTGGTATTCATGCCCTTGTACAGTCCCCTCCCACACTGAATCAGGGCTTACCTATATGACCAATAGCATACAGTGGAAGTGGTGATGTGTGACTTCTGAGGCTGAGTTATAATAGGCATTGCAACTTCTGCCTTGGTCTCTAGAATTGATGGCTCTGAGCACACTCTACCTATCCCATAATTAGGCCCATGTGGAGAGGAACCAGGACCAGCACCAACATATCAGCCACATAGTGAGCAACTTTAGAAGTAGATCCTCCAGCCCTAGTCTGGCCTTCCTATGACTGCAGCCCCAGCCGACATCTGACTGAAGTCTATGAGAAATCCCAAGCCAGAACCCCCCAGCTAAACCACTCCTAAATTCCTGACCCTTAGAAACGATGAGATATTAGATGCTTATTGGTGCTTTAAGCCACTAAACGTTTTGGGGTCATTTGTTATGCAGCAATATATAACTCACACAGCCTTTATATGTAATTTATTCATCACAACGACACTCTGAAGACATTGTTATCCCCATTTTACTGATAAGGAGACCGAGGCTTACAAAAGTTAATTAATTTTCCTGGGGTCAGAGCAGCTGGTAGAAGCAAAGCTGAGCATGAAACCAGCACATTGAACAACTGCTCACTATGTTGCATGTCATGGAGACCCACCTAGGATTTCCAGAACGCCTGGACACCAAGAAAAGCCAGATGTCCCCAAATGAACTGAGTGGTCTTGTGACAGTGACGTTTACATGCTACCATTCAGGATTATACAGGCCCAATAGGTGCCTGTTGATCCATGGTCCAAAATCCACAGCCAGTTTGAAACTCCAGTGCATGATTTTGTTGTGAAAATCAGTCAGTTTATTCCAGGGAGAACCTGCCATGGGAGCTCCCATGTAGGTCCTTGGGATGCAGAAAGGTTCCCAAACTCCCAGAAAAAGTTTGCACAGCCTCAGAACAATTGCCCTTCCTGGGGCCTTACAACTTGATGTAGTTTGGGGGTTGCTGATATTTACAGTTATCTGAATACAGAGAACAGGGATGCGGTCTATGGCAAGGGATGCGGAGTGGGATGACCATTTGCCCTTCACTTGCCTCCCGTGCCGGGTCAGTTTCCATTTAACAGCTTGGCGGCTTGCTAGTGTGCTAAGGAGGCCAAGTTTGACAAGTACCTAATTGTCAGCCAAAGAATGTGAGCATTCCTCTGAAGTCACATCAAGGAATGAGCTTCTGAGCTCTTGTCTTGGACTCACTGGTTTATATCTGTCTCATTCTGGCCAGAGACCAGCAGCCATTTGGTGGAGTCTAGTCTAGTGGAAGCTTCTGGTCCTGCTGTCCTGTTGGCTAAGAAACCCAGGCTTGTAGGTAAGACAGAGGCTCGTCCTTGTTTTCCAGGCTTACCCGTTACACTGCAGATGCAGATCTGTTTTGGCAACCACGTAGGCAGCTAAGTAAATACAGGAGGAAGAAAGGTCTCTTTCTGAAGAATGAAATGTCACTTCTACAACAAAATTCATCATCTCCTTTTAGCTCTCTCGGCCTTTCCATTCTATGGCTTGTGCCAATATGCCCCTGAGCTTAGAACTTTGGCATCTACATTGACTGCTTCCTCCTTTCAGCCCTTCAAATTGAGCCAGTCATCCAGGCTTGTCAATTATACCTTCAAAATACGCTAGGATGATTTCCTCTCTGTTTCTACTCTGCCTTTGGAACATCACCTAGATAGGTACCTGGACCCAAATGTCTCTCCCTGTCAATAGCTCTAAACTACCTACTGCAATGATTCCACATGTTGTTCACCTACCTTTCAATAATGTGTTTATAATATGTCCTGACCTAACTTGATTTTCCAAAGCTCTCCAATGCTAATCCTGCTCCCTACACACATGCACATGTGTGCACAAATGTGTAAGCACACGTGTGGACACATGTACACACTCTTGTGTGTATACACCATGTCCTGCACTGTCACCCACTTTTATTGCCCCTCTACAGTTTTGGATGTGCTTTGTAATCCTTGCTCTTCTGGTTTAACTCATCCTGTAAAGAAAACTTGTTTACCACGTCAGATACCAGTCCCAGTAATCTCTTCTTTCTCTATCTTCACGGGCTGTTATTTTCGGAGATAAGCCACACCTCTGTACTGGCCCCATTTTTCAGATCCTGTCAGGCTGCTAGAATCCCTCTGGACTCCAGAAATCTTGGGGAAAACAAAACCAGAACTGACTGACAGTAAAGCGCAGCCCTGAGGGCCCAGCTCACCAACACTGTTATCCAGAGCCACTGGCCCAGACCCACCGTGTGCTGGGAGTCATGGTTTGCTGGGCAGAAGGAGGAGTGCCCGCTAATTGGTTATGACCACAAAGACCAACCACAGAACACCCGGTAAGACAGGTATGATAGAAAACAACAGAAGGCCAGGAGAGGAGAAAGCTGCGGTGGTTAAGTGGTACTTGGATGTGATTACAAGTGGCGACAGGAGTTATGAGCAGCAGACACTCTGCAGTGGAGAAGTCAGTCGATGATGAAGTGACTGAAAGATATCTGTGGTCTGCAGGGGTGGTAACAAGCGCTCTCTCTCTCTCTCTCTCTCTCTCTCTCTCTGCAATAGCCCTTGGAAACGAGGAAGATCCTGGGGAAAGCAGCAGCTTCCTGTCCTGCCTTGAGGGCACGGGGCTGCTGCTGCCAGGAGAAGTCAGCCGTGTGGAGCACCTGGGCAGCATATGTGACCTGACTGCCTTTGCAGTTATCTGCCAGAGGCTGCAACTCAAGCGCCTACAGGGACCAAGCAGGTAACGTGAATGCGCAAAGTAGGGCAAGTATTAGAAAGAGAGAGGGGTAGGGACCGTGACCAATTGAAGGGCATACACCTCATCCAAAGGCATCCAAGTACGCATCTTAAGATACCACATAGGCTAAACAAGACATATACTTGGGACAAATACGGCCCACAGGCACCCTGTGCGTAGTCTCTGGCTCCATAGGTGTATGTGCAACACATCACGAGGACTGATGATGGGAATGATGACCCTGAATTGCCAACATGTTGGTTAAGCTCTTTCAGACTACCAGGACTAATGTGATCTGATGGGGAGTGTATCTGGGGAGGTAAGCTAGATGACATGGCTTCACCAGCCACAGAGCCTGGTCAGTGATCAATCTGGAACCATAGTAGCACCTATGGCGCCACAGAGCTCTAGGAGGTTGACAGGGAAGGGGCCTGGCCACCTTATTTGTCCTTTAGTAGCAGCTATTAGTGGCTTCCTGCCTTGAAGGCAATGCCATGGTTGCAATTCTCCTGTTGTTACCCCTGTAACTTTTCAACTTTCCTTCTTTCTACCTCTTGGTTTCTGCTTATTTCTGACTTACATTGCTTCATCGCAACTGCTTATTCATGACTTGCCTTCCAAGAACCCACACACCTCCACCAGCCAACTTCCCCTTAACATCTCATTGGCCTGGATCGTGCCACCCACACAAGCTGCAAGGCAGGCTGAGAAATCAAGTACCTAGCTCTCCATCTAGACTGACAGCATCCCATTTCTTACGCATAGGGATATTCTCATACTGTGTGTGCACCTATGTATTTCTAGTTCAAGGCACCATAGGGTGTCTTAGGCAGGGAGTGTGAGATAACAAAAAAGCACAGAAGAAAAGTGTAGGTCTGAATACCAGCTCCATCATCTACTGATTCTGTAATCTAAAAACAACCTTACTGAATATCATTCTCCTGCCAGGTAAAAGGGGGTACTAAATACCTCCCTTGCAAGGCTGTTGTTTGGATTAAATAGGATAGGGTTTTTACAGTTCCTAGTCCTGAAGAGATACCCCCAAATGGTTACAATTTTATTGTGGCATGCTGTCTTCTGTTTGATGGGCATATGGTAGGTGGACACATAGCAGAAGGGAATAGAGCTTGAAGGTCAAGGACGTAGACCCTGAAGTCATGCTGTTGGGCCCAGACCCATCCTCTACCACTTAACTAACTGTGTGACCTTGGCGAAGTTACTTGGCCTCTCTGAGCTTCAGTTTCCCTATCTGTAAACTAGAGACAGTAATAGAACATATCTACTAGGGGTGCATTTGGAAGAAAAGAAGGGAGAGTGCACCTACACTGGGCACTGTGCCTGGCATAAAGCACATACAAAGTAAGTGTTGACTGTTATTAATATTGATTGCTTTTTTTCTTCCTTGGCCCAGAACTAAAATTTATTGAAACAGCAGAGCAAGTGCCTTGCTGTTGAAATTCTTTAAAACCAATCACCTAAAATACACCCACTATTATAACTGGAAGCAGCAGCAAATCAAGAGTAAGGTGTTGGGGTAAGGTGGTCTGCCCTGGATTCAAGCAATAAGAGGGTCCATTGTCTCTAGAGAATTTTAAAAATAATTTTTTAAAAACCCAAGTAAAATTAAAAATTGCTCTGCTTTTTATTGTCACCAGGTGCCAACATTTCCAAACAATATAAGTGATAGAATAGCCTCCCCCTTCCATCTTATTTGCTAAGTCCTAAAGGATGGCTGCGATTAGTTTCATGTTAGCACATTTTTGTTAGTTATGTTTTAATAAATACTGTATTCTCCTGGAGAACTCCCAGTTATACAATCAGCCTCTGACACTCCAGACTCAGGTGCTAACAGTTTCAATCCCTTCAGTTTGTCTCCAACCCCTGCAGCCCTTCACACTCCTGAGTGAATAACAGTAGACGCAGAAGCAAGGATGAGAGCTCAGGGCTTGTAAAGACAAGGAAACGAAACTTGAGTTACTTCAATTCTGTGTGAGTTCCGGGAATTCATCTTAGTATTTAAAGTTAAAACAGCTAACAGAAGGTGAAGTGTGAGGTGTGATATTTTTGTTTTGCAGATGCAAATTTTAGTTCATGATATATTTTATCACAGTTGAGTGATCTTTTAAAATGAAATCCCTCTTAAAAAAAGTGAAATCACTCTTTTAAAATTATTTATTTGTTTTTTAAATTAAAGAACAAATTCAGGAGATTGTGCTAATTTCTGATTACTACAGAATTTGTGCTGAAAATAATTTTGTTCTGTAGAGGAGGATGGTAAAAATGATTTGCTCCGATTAGATTGTTATGCTGCCCTGGTGCTACTATTAGCAAAGATGGGAGAAGGCAAAGGAAAGTGAGCAAACTACCATATTTCATCAATCCTAAAATGTATATCTTTTTTCACATTTTAACCTATCAGAAATCAGAATGCATTTCTCAATCACCATTGGTCGGGTAGTAGTCATGAAGTATTGTTGCCACTGGAGCCTGTGCATCAAACCTAGCAACGGCTTGGAAGAAAATCCTGGTGACAGGGACTTCCCTGGTGGCACAGTGGTTAAGGCTCCGTGCTCCCAATTCAGGGGGCCCGCGTTCAATCTCTGATCCAGGAATTAGATCCCACATGCATGCCACAACTAAAGAGCCCGCCTGCTGCAACTGAGACCCAACGCAACCAAATAAATAAATAAATAAATATTAAAGAAAAAAAATCCTGGTGACAATAATGGAGCACTCTTTAAGAAATGCTGTAAGAGCAACAGCCTTGATGGAACAAAGTGCTGTGGGGAGGGCAGAAGGGAAGGATGCCAAAAACTAGGAGTGACTTAGAAGAGTCAAACTGTGAATAGGAAATTTTAGGAATACTTGAACCAATTTATTTCACTTTTTATTTTGATATATGAATGCACAAGAGTGATAGAAGATAAATATCAAAGTATAAGGATCCTTTTTCAATAAACAGAAAATTTTGTAATTAAAAAAAAAAAAAAAGGTTTGCTCTGTTGACTGGAAAAAAGTGCACAACCTAAAAGTTAGCCTTACTGAGGACTATAGCTGGGGACAGCACCTCTCAGATAGCTCTGAGGAACTGTTCCAAAGAGGTACAGGAACAGCCAGGGTATATAGGAGTTTCTGCTGGGAGAAAAAAACCAAAGAAACAGGTAGTCAAATATCTAAAGATTACTGCTAATCATAAAAAAACCCCAGACATCTCAAGTTAATTTTAGTGTTTTTCTATGTATGGAAAAATGCAAGAATCTGGGCTTGTTGAAATTATTCCTTTGATATGTACTGTAACTACCTAGGGCCAGTATCCTGTTTTTCTCCATCCTGAATCCCCTCAGGGTGCGCTGTAGGGGGCGGCTGCATTGGGTGAGGGCTGCAACATCCTTTGTTTACTGACATGGCAGGTGACATACTTTGTCCACAGCTCCGTAGCAAACATATATGCATATGCATATGCCACTGCATAGGAACCAGAGGGACCTTAGAGAGAACTGAGCCCAAGCCCCTCACTTGACAGCTGTCCTAAGGGGAGTTGTCCCAGGTCACCCAGACAGGAGGCAAGGAGAGCTAGAGGGAAGTCCCCTAGCTATGGCTGGGCTTTTTCCATCGTCCATGCTCAAGCTAACTGAAATAGTACTACAGTGTTGGTGCTTCGAAAACTGTGGTAAACAACCCATTTCTACAATTTGCAATCAGATACTAGTACACAGCTCAGGCCACTTGTGGCTCATTGTATGGGGTCATTTCATCCAAAAGGTCTCCCCCTGCTCAGCAAGACAAATGCCGATCACTTGGCTATAGCAGCTGTGTCAAGTTGCCACCACAGTTTCTAAACAAGTGACAGTTCTCAGACCAGCTTTGAGTAGCTCTGTACCATGTCATACAGGGTCTATAACAAAGGTGGATGATCAGGAAAACACCCCTGGATATTACTATGCAAATGCTTAGCGTTTGGGTTGCTCTGTTTTTGTCAAATTCCTGAACATATTCTATGAGAGTTAAGAGTCCAGGTGTGAGCCAGGGTCACTACTAGCTCTGTGGCTTTGGGCCAGTGCCTAAACCTCTCTAAGTATTAGTTTCCTCATCCGTAGAATAAGGGTATATTAGTACCCAGCTCAAAGGAGTCGACAGAGGTATGTGTGTGTAAACACCAGCGGCGTCTGCCACATAGTGAGCTCTCATAAGCATTAACTATTATTAGTGTTATTGTTACCTGAAAACTGGGTTCGCCTCTTGGTGGGTGTCGAGCCAATGGACAAAACCAGGCCAAAGATCAGAAGGAAGGATCTATTATTACTTGCAGCAAGTAAGGAGAACACTGGGGATCTTTCCTGAAGCAGTATCTCCCTGAACAGCAAAACTGGGGTAGTTTTAAGCTAAGAGTACCTGCATAGTCATGAAGGGGCTTAAACAGAGGGGAACTCAGCAGAGAACTGGGGCAAAGGTCAACAGAGTCCAAGCTTTAGTTGATTGAAGTCAGGAGGGTCAACATCATCATTCCATCCTCCACCTGGGTGGGAGCCTTAGTTCCTGCAGAACTCAAAGATGTATTATTATGTCTACCCCTTGAGGAAGAACTAGGACTTTGCTTTATCACTGTACTATTCTTTGAAGGCCTTTTTTCTGTTCCCGCATGCCTTTGTTCTCTTAAGATCATTAATTACTGACACCTGTTCAAGGGCAAGCATTGCGGCCAGGCTTAGATCACAAAATGGCTTAGGCCAAAATGGCTTCTCTGATGTCAAGAAAGCCATGCCTGGTTCTTTTTCTCCGGGGCCCCCCTACCTTATCTGCTTGCATTATTAGCCCTCCTCTCCTTTTTGGGTTGAGGGGATGTGGGTTACAGGTCAGGGTGTAGCTACCATTGAGGCAGCATAGGGCAGAGAGCCCTGAGGCAGGGATCAGGCTTGTTGGCTCTGGCTCTGTCCTCTGGTGACCAGGGATGAGTCCCCAGGCTGCACAGGCAGTCAGCAAGCCATAGCGGGCACTGCCCCGGGCCAGGCCTTGCGCCGGGCACTGCCTGAGAAATGGTCTCTGCCCTGGAATCTCTCACATTATGGAGTAGGCAGAGACGCTGACAGCACACAGTAGGTGCCATCACAGAGGTCGGAACCGCGGGCAGCTCGGTGGCAGCACGTGAGCCTCTCCATCCTGTAAGTTCTACGTTTGAGCCCACGGAGTGAGCATGAGTTAGAACGGTGTTACAGGGGGATACTTTCCCCTTCTTTGCCTCCCGGGAGGAGACATTTTGACCGAAAGACACTCTTTACTCCCTCCGGGTGTGATCTGAGAGGTAAATCTGGGAGAACAACTAGGAGCTGGGTGCTGCTGGGCGCTCGGCTTAGCGGCTCCCTCATCTCGCCTCTTGGGAGCCTCGCGGGTGAGAAGCTGGCCCTCTGTCTGGGCCCCAGGGGCAGGCTGCCGCCCATCCTGGGGCCCTGTGGGGACCCCCCAGGCCAGCTCTGCCTGCAAACGGGGTTGGGGGGGCTTTGGCTGGTTTGGGTTTCAGGTCACAGATGCATTTGGTCCTCTCGCTGGGCCATTCTCCGACTTCACCTTTACCAGATACGTGATACGTGTGGGGCACCATTTGCCAATACTCTGATTTACTTCTCAATAGGTTTGGAATTTGGTCAAGATAGAGGGGTGCTATTTCTTGGCTCCCTGGGGGACCCCAGGAGTTAGACATTCCATGTCATTAGACAGACAACAAGCTCCTTG
This sequence comes from Eschrichtius robustus, assembly GCF_028021215.1. Taxonomy (NCBI): domain Eukaryota; kingdom Metazoa; phylum Chordata; class Mammalia; order Artiodactyla; family Eschrichtiidae; genus Eschrichtius; species Eschrichtius robustus. Next base: position 83,430,390 of record NC_090831.1, read on the forward strand.
CTGTGGGCCCACGATTATGTTGACAGTGCCGCATCTCTGCCTGGGACGCATGTAATGGTTGTTCACTGATATTGGTTAAACCGATTAACAGTTTCAGGGGGCTGAGCAGAGGGAAACAGGAAAAGCTTCAGAGAAGAGAAGATGTTTTATTCAAGCTTCAAAGGATAAGAAATCTGCCAACAAAACAAGGTAGACAAAGGCACTCTAAGACCTATGAGGGATGGGGCATGTTCTGTGACAATTTGTATGTCCCCATCTTTCCGAGAACCAGTTTTCTTGTCTGTAGAATGAGGATAAGAAAACTGCCCTTGCCTCCCTCACAGGGTCCTTGGGAGTGTCATATGACATACCGGAGGGCAGAAATGTTTTAAAAACTGTAAAGTGCTGTACAAATCATTATATAATACTCAGCCACCAGCATAAACATCAACTGTCACCAGAGAGGGTCAGAACGCATTTGTTTTTCCAAGTTGATGAATTCTTTTAATCTTTTATAAACTGAACTCTCCCAGAAATGATTTTCATTAATGTCCAAGGCCCACAATTGAACCACCAAGCTTCTTGGCTCCTACTAAAACACTGATAAAACACAATCTGGCTTGCCTTTATGGATATCTTAAAAATTATATTTTCAGAGAGAACAATAGAAAAACAGACAGTGTTGTCAGTTTGACATTCCTTGCTAGGATATTTTCAGGCTGCCAATGTCTATATGCAAACAATACATTCAGAAACCAAATGAGTGCTTTATGAATTTCTTTCTTCTGCCCAATTTGCATAGAGGGGAGGCCAGTAGAAAATGTAGTGGCAATCAAATTTCAATGGTAATGAAACAATAAGGCGTTTCTGACTGTAGGTGGGTGTTGAAATAATCATGAAAGCAGCAGCTGGCTCCTTTCTCTCTTTTGTCCAATTAGGAGCTGTTTTCTGTGCGAGGAATACTCAAAGGCAATCATACCTTGATCCTCCTTGTGTCAAAAGTCTGTCTGGAAGACTGACTTATCATCCAACGCCATCTAAAAGCAGAAACGGCACATTTATTTTTCTGTCTCAGTATGACACCACCTCAGAGAAAGGTTGCCAGCTTTGAGCAGAAATCTTATTTCCTCCCTGGTGGGTAGGCGAGGGCTGCGTCTTCTAGGGATTGGAGAGAATTGTGCCAGTAAGCACCCAGCATAGCCAGCTGCTGGCAACAAACAAAGGGTCTCCGTGGGACACGTGAGAAAAAGTGTCCGTTAGGGCGAAGAGGTTCGGAGTACATCCGCATATTAGTGGCTCTGGGAAGAGAGAAGCTCTGTAAATAATCCACTTGCAGACAGCTTAATATTTTGAACATAGTAACAGCCCACGTGCAGAAACCACCGGATAGGGCAGAGAGCAAATTTCACTTCCAGCAATACAGTTGTGCTTTCACGGCAAACGAAGGTTCTGGCAGCCCGGGGAGGAAGAGGAAAGAGAAGGAGGAGGGCTTTGAAATACAGCCGTAGCCTTCCTCCTGCCTCTGGGGTGCCACAGGGAAGGAGCTCTGTTGCAGAAGAGATTCTAGCTATGGACTAGAGCCAGTGTCATTTTTTTTTTTTCAGACTTAAGACAGTTCCGCAGTTGCTGACAGACTTCAGAGTCTGTAGTGTTCCCTGGCCACCTCTTGTATGTGCAGCGTGGTGCTAGGTCTTCTGGAGGATTCGGAAGAATCATCATCATAATCCCTAGCATCCGTAGAGTGGTGTATGGTTTACAAAGTGTTTTTCACTTAAAGTGTTGCATATTTGTGCCGATAATCATGAGAGGTAAGAAAGAATGTGGTTGTTATTTCCCTGGAAGAGGGGTAAAATAATAAGACCTCATCATAACAGTAGCTCAAATGTATTGAGCATTTACCAGACTTATTTTCTGAATTGTCACATTTAATTCTCATAAGCCCCTTATAAAGGAGGTACTATTATGATCTCCAACTTGTAGTTTAGAAAACAGAGGCTCAGAGAGATGAAGTGAATTGCCCAGGTCAGACCAGTAGGACATAGCAGAGCCAAGCCTCCAAACCAGCTGAAGGAGAGCCTGCAGTCTTCTGAGTCCCCAGCCTATGCTGCCTGGGTCCCCTCTGTTTTGACACAGTCCTGTTACCCCTCAGGGGAGAGACATTCAACAAGCATTGAGAGCCCACTGTGTCAAGAGCAGCTCTAGACACTGGGGATGCGTGCATTCATTCAACAAATATTTCCTGAGTGTTCATTACTGGCCAGGCACTGTTTTGTGCTCGGAGTACATTAGCGAACACTGGGCCTAGCAGACAATAAACAAGATATGTTTAAGGAAATAGTATAATATATTAGAAAGTGATAGGCTCTATGGAAAAGAGGAATCATAGGGCACAGTAAAGGGGGCCAGGAGTGCTGGAGTGGGGGTGAGGGGACAGGATCCACTTGTGCAGAAGGTGGTCATGGGAGCTCTCGTTGAGAAGGTGACATTCAAGTACATATATTGAAGGAAGCGAGGGAAGTAACCACGCCTTTACATGGGGAAGAGCGTTCCAGGCAGAGGGAATAGGGAATGCGTGGTGTGTTCAAAGAACAGCACGCGCAGTGGAGAGCAATGGGAGATGCGTCAGAGTGTAATGGGGTGCCCGGTCATGGTGGGCCTCGTAGGCCATTGTACAGACTTGTCTTTCACTCAGAGTGAAGTGCAGGACCCTGCCAGGCTCTGAGCAGAGGAGCAGCCGGTTCTGGCTTCTGAATTGAAAGGACCACCCTGGCTGCTGTTTTGAGAATGGACTCCAAGGGGCCCGGGGAAGAGGCAGAGAGGCCAGTCAGGAGGCCACTGCAGTGATCCAGATAAGAGATGATGGGTTTTTTTTTTTGTTTTTTTTTTTGACTCGGCCTGTGATGGTGAGAAGAGATCAGATTCTGCATGAATTTTGAATGTAAAGCCACACTGCCGGTCTACCCAATGATTAGACCAATTGGAACCTGGTGAAAAGAAAGCTGCTTTATAAAAGAGGAACAGAACATAGGAACTTGTGAATGGTGATTAAAAAAACTGAGAAATAGAGCCAGCTAGGAATGAACTATACTTATAATGACCCAACAGAAAGCACGACAATTGTAAAACTAGAAGACATAATAAAGTCTTTGTTTTTATTCTTTATATCATTGAATTCAGTGTAGGCATACAAATAAGTGAGCCTTACTAGCAAAGCCATATCATTTATAACTTTATCCTCGTGATTGTGCTGTGAGCACAGTCCATAGAAATACAGTATTGTTGGAACCTTTGCTTCTTTGTTTTCCAAGCTGAACTCTTAACTATTTTAATCCATTGGGAAATGCAAATAAAAGGAGAAAAAGGGAGCAAAAGAATGCATGTATTATTTAACTGCTCCTGATCCCTATGACGATGGACACCTTGTGATTATGAGAACTGAAAGGAGATTGGGTTTTTCTTTTCCTATAGATTCCATATAAGATACTGATTCAGAAAACAAAAGTGGCCAGATGGATTTGATTCACATCCTATTTCATGAGAGGACAATGAGTTGTACATAGTGAGGAAGGCAGTCATCCTCCGGCTTGGTGTTTTTATCCTCTCTAAATATAGCAAAGAAGTGTTTTGCTGTTAAGATGGGTTGGATCATCATTTGACCTTTGTTCACGGATAAGTGTGGGCAGGAGATGAGTATCAGCAATATTTACCGACTGACTTTTGTGTGCCAGCACTGTGCTATCTTATTCACCTTTGTATACCCAGCTTACAGTCTTTGAGTTTTGCCTGATATTGTTCTTTATTGAGACGCACACCATATTGAATGTTCACAGTTGAATGAAGATCTTGCTCTCTGCTTAGTTGTCTGCTTAATCATCTTATGTTTTATTTATTTATTTATTAAAAATGTTTTATTGAAGTACAGTTGATTGACAATGCTGTGTTAGTTTTAGGTGTATAGCAAAGTGATTTAGTTATACGTACACGTATATGTATTTTTTTCAGATCCTTTTCCCTTATAGGTTATTACAAACCTATGAAGTTTAGTTTCCTGTGCTATACAGTAGGTCCTTGCTTATCTGTTTTATATGTAGTAGTGTGTATATGTTAATCCCAAACTTCTAATTTATCCCCCCTCCTTAATCATCTTATATTAAGGGGACATTATTCTCAATGGAGCCGACTCTCAAAATTGGACTCTGATGCTGGATTCAATTCTAAGCATCAGAATCTAGGCTGGAAGATCTACACACTCCTGCTTGTCAGGTGGCAAATTGTGCAGCCAATATCAGACTGCAGGTTAAGAAAGCATGAACCAAGTTTCCCATAAGGAAACAACTATGGGTAAGTGTCTAAGCTTATTCTCTTCAAAATATGTTTAAAAAAACTCAAGGCATTCTTATTAATCAAGATCACTATTTCTGGAAGTTCTAGCCCCTGAAAGACAAGAAAGTGAAATAAGTAAACAATACTTTTGAGAATTAAGTAGAAGTAACAAAAGTTCAATAAGGAGCCACTGCTAGAAATCACCTTATACGTCTTTGAGGAGAAGCTCAGAAAAGATCACCGGTGGCTGGGCAGAGCATCAGACATCAAGTTTCTCACTTAAGGCAAAAGGGACATTTATTCTTTCATTGAACTTTGTTAACACTCGAAGGTGAGATCAGAAGAAAGGGAAAAGTTTGCAAACCTCATGTCCAAGAATAAAAATGTGGGGCTAAAAACTAAGTCTTCCTTATTTTTTTAACCATCTCAAAAGGGAGTCAGACATTCCAGACCAAGGACTACCACTGTAGGAACTCTGGCTGTATAGTCAGATTTCTCACATTTTTAAAAAACAGTTTGTATTCAGGAGCAATGATTATGAGATCTTTGTCCTATCCTACAGCCAGGTTTGAGAAACCCCCAGGAATACAGTAGATGGTGACTGAGGTTGTAGCTAGGCTGGATTTGGGGAAACAGAGTGCCATGTGTTTAAAAATATACCCCAAATTCAGCTTGGAGCTAGCAGATAAATCCAGCACTGAGAATGACTGAGGGAGGCAGGGATGATAGCTAGACCTCCTGGGGGTCATCTCAAAGAATATTAGAATAATTTTTCTTTTGGTTTCAAAATCTCTCCTCCATAGCTTTCAGTTCACAGATCTTTGTAAGTGTGTCTGTATCTAAAAAGATTGCTAAAAAGATCATGGCAAGGCATATTCCCCCCTCCCCACTGCAGTTGCCATGGAAACAGCACTTGCCCATGTGTCAGGAGCTCACACACGCACAACACACACACACACACACACACACACACACAGAGCAGATTAATATATTCTCAGGGAAATGCCTTTTATGCCTTCTCCTTCTGGTGTTCTTTATACTTCTAAAAAGACACATTCAGAGCCAAAATTTTACTAATTCCTACCACCCAATTGTTATCTATTGTGTCCTTTGTTTTGATGTTAAAAATTCTGATTTTAGGTTTTTCTTTAACATAATCTCTCCTGGAAGTGAAATAATCTATTGATATTATTCCCCCCTTCACCTACCTCCAACTTTTCTCCCACCCCTTAAATGAACATACTGTAGATCTCAATACATTTAGTTTATTAACTAAAAAGAAACCTATTTCAGATTCTACTCAGTTTCTTTGATGAGTATAATGATGCATTTCATGTATTTCATTTCCTTAAATAGTCTCTACCCAAAATACTAGTTTTAACTGGCAAAACAGCAATTCTTCTGAAGGATGTTGATGAATCACAAGTTCATGTGAGTATAGGACTAGAGTTATCTGGTTTAGTTTTTAATCTAAATGAACTTGAAAAGAAACTAAAGGAAAATCTGATGCAGGGAAATAATTTATTTCAACCAGTATTTCTTGAGCACGTACTATCTGACTGTATCTAACCCAGTTCCCTTGAGAGCTGATTCTGATTACATGGAGAAACTCATGATCAGCCGTAAGGCCCATGGGTGCAGCATGGTGCATGAGGGTCGGGAAACTGACCTCGATTTCACCACCAGTTGGGAGCTTTCACTTCAACTGAATTGGGCCATAGAATTGTAACCTGTAAGATGAGGAACTTGAACAAGACCATCACCCTGGTCCCTTCAGCTCCAAGATGCCATGACTATAATTCAGCTTCAGAGCGGCCTGATGGAGGCATATGGTTGATTAAGCAGCCTTAGCCCACAGTCCTGGGAGTGACTCAGCCGTGGCCCTGGGTGAGGTCTGACACCCATCAGTCTTCCCACCTCTTGTTGTACCCACATCTATCCAGTGCCTCAGCCCATGGGGTGAGAGAGAGCTCCTACCCAAGTGTCCCTTCAGACCATTCCTTCTTCTGCCTTCATCAGCTCTGACTGTCCTTTGTCACAGCCCTACTGAGGCTTGCCAACCTGATACACTCATTCACACCAAGTTATCCAGTGGGCTTTGTTTGTACTCAAGGCAACATTCTTTAATTGTAAAGTTACTTTTTGGAGCTACCAGACCCTAGTAAAGTCTCCAATTTAGTTCCTACAACTTCCCTTCTCACATGCTCTGCTTCAGCCTCAAGGGCAATTCCTGAAACTCACCAAGCTCTTGATTACCCTGGACCTTGGCCTGAGGCCGGTGCTGCTGCCACTGCCCAGAGGACCCCCCTCTCCCCACCCCACTCAGCTGCTACCTCCTTCCCACCCTTCAATCTCAGCCTCAAAGTCTTTTTCTCCAGCTGAGCCCTGGCTCTGCTCTTTTCCTTCTTAGATTTTGCTACCAAATATTACAACAATTTCATAATCACTTAATGTCCATCTTCCCCAGGAGATGATGAACACCACGACGGCACTGCACCACTGTACACCGAGTGCCTGGCCCACACAGGGGTTCAGTTAGTAACTGTCAAGTAAGTGCATGGATGAACAGATGAATGAAAACACTGTCTTGACCCAAAGAAGAGACAAATGGTGGGAATTTCAGGCCCTGGCACATGCTGAGGGGGGAGAGACAATTTTTAAAAAAATTTTTTTGACGTGTAGTTGATTTACAACGTTGTGTTAATTTCTGCTGTACAGCAAAGGGATTCAGTTATACAAATATATGTATATTTTTTTTTCATATTCTTTTCCGTTATGGTTTATCACAGGATATTGAATACAGTTCCCTGTGCAATACAGTAGGACCTTGTTGTTTATCCATCCTATATATAATAGTTTGTATCTGATAATCCGAAACTCCCAATCCTTCCTTTCGCCACCCCCCTCCCCCTTGGCAACCACAAGTCTGTGGCAGAGACACTTTTAACTGGTAAAACTTGCCTCTCATCTCTATCTGCAGTGCTAACCTAGCTCTTGAAGGACAGACACCAGCAGCAGAAAACATCATTTACTACTAAATGGTCTATAACTATTTGTCAACAGTAAGGTTTTGACTCATGATGAAAGCTTTCTTTATATAAATCCAAAGCATTTTACTTTGTGTTCGGGCAAACATGTTAGTGACCGCAACCCTTAGACTGTGAAGCACAATGGTAGGGACATTAGACTGAGATAGAAAAGTTGAGAAACTTGCTGCTATCTCACAATGAGCCTTTGGCAGAATGAGGACCAGAATCCAACTTTGGCCGGTCAAGTCACTTTGCCTCTCTGGGCCTGTTTCCTTCCTCTGTAGATGATTTACTCCCTTCCCCTGCTCCACTCCTCAGTGGACCCTGAAACTCCTTGATTTACATGCAACTCTTCTGACGTCAATAATGCCCAAATCCTTCACATGTTTAGAAAAAAAAAAAGGAGTATAGAAGTATGTCAGGCATTTAATTAACACTCATATAATATCGTTTTTAGATTTGTGACATTTGTGATTTATCAGCTTTTAAACATTTGTTATATTCTCTAAATAAATATTTACGTTTATATCTTAAAAAAAAACACATGTAAACTTTTCTTTAAATAATTGGCTTATAGAGTACACATAATCTTGGGAATAAAAAAAGGCATTAATGTTGTTTTTGCTGTCCAGACTGTTGCTGGCAGATTTAGTTGCCCTACTTATTCTATTTGTGTGTCTGCAGCATGGATAGGTGACTGGTAGATTGCTCTCAAATCTTTGAATATCAGTTCCAGCTTTGAAATAGGATTTTGCATCCTGTTTTCACCACTAAATCAGTGTGAATTAGAAAAATTATTTAACCTCTTTATGTCTGGTTTTGTGTTTGTTTGGTTTTTTTCGTATGTGAAAAAGAAAGAGTAACTTTTTCTACTTCTGTCCCGAGGAATTTGGCAAAGGCTGTTGGAATTAGTGGCTGTGGCTTTGCCATTTCCATGGAGAGGCCTGACCTCAGGGCTGTACACTGATACAGGCTTGCCAGGGATTTGTGGCACCTCTGCTGCTGGGTCCATGGAAGGTTTCTAGAGCAAGATGCTGATTCATGGAGTTATGTGGCCTGAGAAGACAGATGTGGTGTTACTTCTAGAACAGTGGCTTCCTAAAAAACCAGTTCCAAGTGGGTCTTTCTATCAATGAGAAAAAAAGGATAAATGTGGTGTGTGTGTGTGTGTGTGTGAATGTGTGAATGTGCGTATTGTTGCCAACTGTTCTTTCTTCTGATATAATGTTCTTCCTATTTTTTGGCATTAAATTGGTGTTTTTAACAGCCATAAAATGTACTTGTCCATAAGATTCCAAAGTCTGCATGGAAACACTGAGCTGAAGGACAACCTTGTTATTGTTTCCTAGATCTTCTGTGACCTGGTTTTGTCAGTCAATGATTAACTTCCCTTGGCTAGCAGAGATAATCTAAGCTTTGGAAATCTACCCAGCTTCTTAAGTGGAAGGACACTAACATTTACTGAGTGTATACTGTGTGCCAGGAACTGCATTTGGTGCTTTCATATCCATTATTACATTAAATCTCCTTAGTAACTCTATGAAGTTGGAAGTATTATGCCAATTTCAAATGGGAAAAATCTGAAGCTCAGAAGACAAGTCACTTGATCAAGGTCCTGAGCTGTTAACCGGCAGTCTGAATTTGAACTCAGTTTGTCTGAGCCCAAAGTCCATGGTTTTCTAGGCTCACTAGCCTATTTCTCAAAATAAAACCACAGGACACATATTTTAATCTGGGATATACTTTTGATGTCAATTGAAGGCTATTTGGGGAATGGCATTTTAATCCTGATGCCTAAAAAGAAGTCATGAAAAGACTTTAGGGGCACAGAGACTCACCGTTAACAGAGGCAATCCCGGGTTGACCAGGACTGGTTAATCCGTTGACACCGGGGCCTCTTCTGGTCTGCTGAGGGTGTAAGGGACTCTGAAGAGGTTCCAAGGCCAGGGACCAAGTGAGACCAAGTGCCCAAGACACACTGTGGCCCTGAGTACCTTCCAGAGCTGGGCGTAAAATATCTGGATTATCTCTTCTTTTGTATAACCTATCCTCGCTTCTCCTTCTGTCCATAAGAATGATCGATGTTGACTAAATTTCATGACATAGAAACAAATGGTTCATTTGCCCTCCAGGGCCATAACCAGCAATTGACCTTGTATTCAGTGATACATGGGCCAGTGTTTATTTCTAGGTCTGATACCTTGTTTTATCTGTGATTAAATTATACTATGATGATGACAAAGAAAGGCTAATGTTCTGTATTGTCAAGACTTTATTGTTAAGGAATCAGTTCAAGAGAAGGCCAAGTCTTTGGGCAGAATGACGAAAAGTCTTTAAGCCTCAGGTTTGCAAACTTTAGTTAAAAACTGTAGAGTCCTTGCCCTCTTGTCAACAGGTCTGGGGTGAGGGGCCTGGAATCAGTATTTTAACAAACAGACCAGGGGACTGAGTGCAGGCAAAGGATCCAAGGAGCACACATCAGGAAACAGTTCTAAGATACATTTCATTCAAAGGGTATGTAATCATTCATTTGCTCAGTGGAGGCTTTCCCTTTATTGCTTTTTTCAACCGACAGAGATAAAGGACAGCGATTTTTTACCCTAGTGCTGAGATTGAAGTGCATAAGCCTCCAAATAACAACTCATTTTCTTGGTATGTTTCAGTATGAAAAATGGGCCAAAGAGAAAAAGCCTTAGCTGTGGAGAATTCCAGCGGGTTGAGGTGGGGGAGGGGTGATGACCAAGTAATGCTAAAGATCCAAGAGAGGACAGCCTTAGCATACCCTTCAGAAGGACAAGGAATGTGCTGGGCCCCTCAGCATGAAGGCCATAAATCTGGACCGGCAGTCACTCTAATTCAAGTCCTTTGGAATTTCCAGACGGTTCTGTTTTTACTGAGTATACACGTCAGCATATCTTTTAAATGCTGCCCGAAAATACCAGTGCTCTGGCTGGATGCCATGCTTCTTCAAGGTAACCCGCACCATTGCAGTGCTGTCTTCGTGGCTGTTTATGGGCAGGGAGACATTGGTTGATGAGCACCTGAGCCGAACCAGTTGCTAAATATACTAAATGTCTTCCCTAACTCTGCCAGTGCCTCTTGGGTAAGTTGTGACCATGGAGAGTCACAAAGAGTGAAGGGCATGAAGGATGCCTTGAGAAAGGAGAGCTGGAATCTGAGGCCGGTGGCAGAAAAGCAGGAAATACAGCGAAAAACACTTAGTCTGCTGTCCCCAATGAATTGGGGAAACTAGGCCAGGGGTGGCAAAGTTTCTTTAGGAGAATTAAAGCTGAAGGACAGGTAGTGGCTCTGTGCCCTGAGCTGAAATAGATTCGAAGACCAGTCTCAGCAGTGATCATCTACAATGATTGATTACCGATGTCTGCCAAGGGCTCAAGAAGGGGCATATTCGTGTATCGGTGGCATACTCATTGTTATACTCTAGGTGACATGGGGCTACATTTTGACCTCTCTGGCTTTTGCTGATCTCTCCTTTCAGAGACACGCACCAGATCTTTCTTTCTCTCCATGAATATACATGGCCATTTCCATGCTGCTTGAATAAGAGATTTATAGTAGTTTAGGAAAAATCTCTTAGAGGTATCTGGGCTAATGAGCAGTAAATGCCACTCCGCATGTGTCTCTAAAAACTATGAACAGGGAAATCCCTACAAGTTGGCTTTCCCTGTGTAGTCACTTATTCTCTTTGCAACAGATGTCCAACGTGTCAGGTTCCCCCATGCCCTGGAACCAACTGTCACCCTCAAATCCCCTGGAGTTTATCATGACTGTGGTAGAATTTACAACATCTGTCACTGGGCTTCACATAGAAGACATGGTAGATTCATATGAATTATGACTGTGAAATCACCACTACTTTCAGTCATAACTGAGCTCCCTGGACCTGGTGGTGTTGATGTTCCCAGTTGTGACTGGCTGAATGGATGGGAAGTGGTACAGAGAGGGGACTCACCGTGCTTCCTTACCACTCCACTGCCTGGCTTTTGGCCATTTTTTAAAAAATAAAAATCAAGTTTCCTTAAATGTTAAATAATCTTGTCTTCAGGGACACTCTCCTTTCTAGAAGGTGTGCTTTCGTTGGAAATCACCAGCCTTTGATAATGTAACCAAATTTTCTAACAACCAAGAGTTTGCTTTGCAGTTCGACCTGAAAGTGTTGTGTTTTGGGCTTTTAGGGAGTTGATGTGCTTGTGGTACTGGGCTGCATTAGTCAGGGTTCTCCAGAGAAACAGAACCGATAGGATATATAGAGATATACATAAGAGGAGTTGTATTATAGGAATTGGCTCGTGTGAATATGGAGGCCGAGAAGTCCCATGATCTGATCTGCCGTCTGCAGTCTGCAGGCTGAGAACCAGGGAAAGCTGGTGGGGTAATTTAGTCCTAGTCTGAAGGCTCAAGAGCCAGGAGCACTGACTGATGTCCAAGGGCAGGAAGAGATGGATTTCCCAGCTCAAGCAGAGAGAGGGATTTCTCCCTTCCTCCAGCTTTTTGTCTTATTCAGTTCCTCAGCGGATTGGATGATGCCCACCTGCATTGGTGAGGGCGATCTTCTTTACACAGTCTACTGATTCAAATGCTAATCTCTTCCAGAAATCATATTTTACCAGCTATCTGGGCATTCCTTAGCTCAGTCAAGTTGACGCATAAAATTAACCATCACATGGGTTGAGAGCATAGAGCCTTAAAAAATCATTAAGATTTAGAGAAATAATGGTATCTTTCATGTTTAAAAGGAACAGTGAGTGATTTGATTGCTAATGCTTACCGTAGAAAAATGCCATTGAAGAATCGTGTGGGAAAATACAGAGGAAACTGCAGTAGGATGGTGTGGGGGGGAGATAGCTTTTGGCCGTTTAAACTGTATTCTGTTAAGTGACTTGACAATTCTGCTTGTTGCCTTGTCAGTATAAAGTAGAAGTTCAGGAACCACATCTGACTTCAAATCCTAATCCATCACTTACTAGCAGTGTGATCTTGGGCGAGTTATCTAATCTCTCTAAGCCTCAGTTTTGTCAATTGTGAAATGGGGGTAATAACAGCTCCTACTTCATGAGATTCAATGAGAAGGTATGCAAAGTAATTTAGCACTGTGTCTGGCACACAGCAACTGATAATTAAGTATAGGCTATTTTTATTATTATTATCATTATTTACTAACAGTATGGTGGGAAAGGTAAGCACTAGGAAGCAGGAGCACTTTCCTCAATTACTTACTTAAATTAATAATTACAGTAACAACAACAAAGTAGCAAACACATGGCTGGGGTCCTTACTATGCATTCATTTTCAACCCCCCAATGAGGTAGGCACTATCATATTATCATCCCTAACTTATAAATGAGGAAACTGGGTCACGGAGAGATTACATAACTTGCCCAAAGTCACACAGCTAACGAACAGCAGGACCAGGAGTTGAACCTAGACCTAGTTGAACCTGTTTCCAGAGCCAGCATGCTGAACCACCATGACACATTGCCTTTTGGCTGGTGGGGCCTTGGCTGGTGGCAATGGGTAGACCAATAATCTGTTGGGATCTCCTCTATGTCTGAGACCTATGATCCCTTGTAAATGTACCTGATTTTAGATTTATAGTTATGCTCTGTAACAGATAGTAAAAAACACGGTACTAAGTCCTTAGGCTGGGAAACTCTCATACATTTCACTTAATACAGTCAAATGGTACACAATCCAAAAGTAAAGGGCACATGGTGTAAAGTCTCTTCTTACACCATCATCCAGCCAACTAGTTTGCCTAGAGGTAACTAATGTTAGCTAAAATGGGGTTGATTCTGAGCAAATTGTTGATCTAAACCTTACCTCTTTACTATCCAAGACATTGTTGCCATGCCCCACCTCCCCTCTCTGCACTTACTTCCTGGCTGGAGAGAGAATTCCTAACTGGCTAGTGCTTCCCTCTCTTTTCCTCATCCCCGTTCTAACCCCACCCTGGTCTTTCTTTCCCAACTCAGACTATTAGCACTTTCCACTAAACTGAAGGGAACCTCAGAAGACTGGGATTATCTACTTTTTCTTCTACAACCCTCTTCTCTACCATGACTGTTGTTCTGAGTGTATCACCAATTAATATACCATACACGTTGTGAAGTATAAGGGCTGGTGCATCTGGACTCCTTAGGGAAACTAATTCTCCATAGTATTCCTAAACACAGAAAGAAATAGGTTTTTCTTTTTCTCAGTATTCTAGTACTAAACCTTGTAGCTCTAGATGTACAGGAATGGACAGACGTTATGACATGTTATTGATCGCATTTAATGAAAAGCAAAAATTATAACATAACAAACTAAGTATATACACATTGACTAGCACATTAAACTGCTAACAGTGAATAAGTTACACGCTAAACATTTAAACTTTTTATAAGAAGCATGAATTTCATATATATATATAATTTATATAATTTTCAGCTCTTTTCCCCCCTTTTTAATGTGATAAAATATAGATAACATCAACTTTACCATTCTGACCATTTTTAAATGTACAATTCAGTGGCATTAAGTATATTCACAATATTGTGCAACCATCACCATCCTCCTAGAGCTGTTCCCACTGGCTCTCTCCCTTTCATGTTGTCATGTGTGGAGAGAGAAAACATAATATCAGCCGTGGTCATGGCCCCTCAACTCAGTGGGAAGTCAGATTGGCTCCCTAAGGTTACTGGAGTATTCTCTCTCATCTCCTTTACCCCGGTTCCCTTTTCTTCATCTGACTCACCTCACCTTACAACACTCCCACTCGCTTCTACTCCACTTACACATGTAAGCATACACACACACACACACACACACACACCCTTTATTACCACCTCATACAAATCTGTTCATCAGAAGATCTTTTACTAACCTTCCATAGAGTCTTTGTCGTGTTTTGGTACAATGTGGTTTTTCCCCCATTCAAAACTAAACCTGTTCCCTTTATCCTCAACACCCACCTTCTAGCTACATTTCCAAGCCTCTGTAAGCTTTATGTTTGCTGAGAAGTTCCAAGCAATCCAGGTATTTTCATGGTCAAATGGCTGGGGGGAAAATGGTGCAGGGTCAGGCAGACATAGGGGATCTCTGACATTTGTCTTTCCCACTACAGGAGCCCTGCTACTCCCCAGTGAGACAGTGCTTTAAGATTTGCCCCATTTTCATCTCAATGAGAACTTCTCAGACAAACAAGATTATACTGATATCTTGGATGCGGCTCTGTTAGCATGTACTCTTCACTCATTTATTTTGGCAAGAATTAATCTTTGCTGTGACCTACACAAACTGGCCTGGTGTGGATCAACTTCAAATGCATTGAAGGGTAGTTTGACAATAGCAGAAGCAGTAGCAGCACCTTTGCACAGTCATCTAGTATATGTGTTTTTTCCGACCATACCTTCTGATAGACCATACAAGCACAATGTGAAGGCAGCAATTAATTTTTCTTTGGTTATTGCACTTACTGAAGAAGCTTCACCTGTGAGGTCTATGCATGCTGGCACAGCATAGAGACAGCCCTGCCAGAAAGAAGAGTCCTTTATTAAGACAATGTTTTGTGTGCCAGGAATGTTGAGATTCAGTGCTAAGGTATTTTAGTCCTTTGGAAATCCTTGGGGGAAAATTAGTTGGAATAGTTTTGTAGTAATAAATCCAAAGACTTCTGATGCAGGACCAATCTCTTCCTTGCTTTTCGAAAAAAACTAAACAAAACAAAAAACTGTTACCCGGTGCAATATGCATCATGCAATAAAGAGTTTTAACTTCAGTTACAATTCAACATGTACTGAATCGCAATTATTGGCTCTAGGCTCTGAGGATGCAACACTCTTTAAGATATAATTCTTGTTCCCCAAGAGCTCATTGCAGTGGGGGAGACAGAGACTTAAAGAAATTAGAGCTGCGTGATAAATACTGAAAGTGTGTATGAGGGATGGAGATGCCACAGAGGAGGAAATGGTGAACTCTGGAGTGTTCAGGAAGGCTTTCTGAAGGAAGTGGTGCCTGCAGTTTGGAAGGATGAATAGGAGTTAGCCTTGCAAACAAGGTGGAGAAAGGGAGGTCCTCCCAGGTAGAAGAAACACTAAGGGCAAAAGCATAGACAGCTAATCTGTATAGGAAAGGCAGTGAGACCAGGAGTTAAGATAAATTGGAAGGAAATGGTGAGATCAAGAGCCTTAAGGTGTTAATGAAGTCTTTTTTTAAAAAATTGAGATATAATTCACAACCATAAAATTCGCCCTTTTAAAGTATCCCTTAAAAGTGGTTTTTAGCACTTCCCTGGTGTTCCAGTGGCTAAGACTCCGTGCTTCCACTGTGGGGGGGGGTGCGGGTTCAAGCCCCGGTCAGGGAACAAGGATCCCGCATGCCATGCAGCGTGGCCAAAAAATATAAATAAATAAATAAATAAATAAATAAATAAATAAAAGTGGTTTTTAGTATATTCCCAAGGTTGTGCAACCATCACCACTATTTAATTCCAGAACATTTCATCACCCCAAACCCTGTACTCATTAGCAGTCACACCCCTTTCCCCTCCTCCTGGCTTGCTTCTGGAAAACACTAAGCCACTTTCTGTCTCTATGGATTTTCACTATTCTGGACATTTAATATAAATGGAGTCCTATAACATGTGGCCCTTTGTATCTGGCTTCTTTTACTTAGCATAATGTTTTCAAGTTTCACTCATTACTTCATTCCTTTTTATGGTTGAGTAATATTCCATTGTATAATATATCCCATTTTGTTAATCAATTGACAGACAGTTGGGTTGTTTCCACCTTTTGGCTATTATGAATAACACTGTTTACACCCTTTCGTGTGACATGTTTTCAAATCTCTTAGGTGTATGTCTAGAAATAGCATTTCTGGGTATTATGATCACCCTATGTGTAGGGTGTTTTTGAGGAACTATTAAACTGTTTTTCAAAGTGGCTATGCCATTTTACATTCTGTGAGCAAACCTGAGGGGTTCCAATTTCTTCACATCCTGCCAACACATGTTATTGTCTGTCTTCCCCACCACCCTCATGATTCTGTTTTCTTTTAAATTATTTTTGTCTGTCTTTTTTATGATAGCTACCCAGTGGGTATGAAGTGGTAGTTCATTGTGGTTTTGATCTGCATTTGCCTGATGACTAATGATGTTTAGCATCTCTTCATGTGCTTGTTGGACATTTGTAAATATTCTTTGCTCATTTTTCAATTGGGTTATTTGTCTTATTATTACTGAGTTGTAAGAGTTCTTTATATATCCTAGAAAGCAGACCTTATAAGATATATGATCTCCAAGTATTTTCTGTTGTTAAGATCATATGGTTTTTGTCCTTTATTGACATGGTGTAGCACATTGATTGATTTTCATATGTTGAACCAATGCTGTATTACTGGGATAAAAATCACTTGGTCATGATAGTGTATAATCCTTTTTATATATTGCTGGATTCAGTTGGCTAATATTTTGTTGAGGATTTTTACATCTGGATTCATAAGGGTATCAGTCTACAATATACTCTTCTTGTGATGACTTCATCTGGTTTTGGTATCAGGGTAATACTGGCCTCGTAGCATTAGATGGGAAGTGTTCCTTCCTCTTCTATTTTTCAAAGGCATTTTGAAGGATTGTAAACCTTTGTTAGAATTCATCAGTTTCTTCATACAGTGAAGCCTTTTGGTCCTGAGCCTTCCTTTATGGAAATTTAAATATTATTAATTCAATCTTTTTACTTCTTATAGGTCTATTCAGATTTTCTATTTATTCTTGTGTCCATTTTGGTAGTTTGTGTCTTCTAGGAATTTGTTCATTTCATCTAAGCTATCCAATTTTCTGGCATAACAATTGTTCATAGCATTCCCTTATAATCCTTTTATATTTCTGTAAATTTGGTAGTAATGTCCCCTCTTTCATTTCTGATTTTAGTAATTTGATTCTTCTCTCTTTTTTTCTTTGTCAGTCCAGCCAAAGGTTTGTAAATTTTATCATATTTTCGAAGAATCAATTTTTGGTTTTTATTGATTTTCTCTATTGTTTTTCTCTAATTTATTTCTACTCTAATCTTTATTGTTTCCTCCCTTCTACCTAATTGGGGTTTATTTTGCTCTTATTTTTCTAGTCTTAAGGTAGAAGGTTATTTTATTGACTTGATAGCTTTCTTCTTTTTTAATATAGGTGTTTATAGCTATAAGTATCCATCTAATCATTTCTTTCACTGTATCTCATAAGATTTGGTATGTTGTGTTTTCATTTTTATTCCTCTTAAAGTATTTTCTAATTTCTCTTGTGATTTTCTTTGACTTATTGGTTATTTAGAAATGTGTTGTTTGATTTCCACATTTTTGTGAATTCCCCAAATTTTCTTCTGTTAATTGACTTCAGTTTCATTCTATAGTGGCCCAAGAAGACATGCTGTATACCTTTAATCTTTTAAAATTTCTTTTAAACTTGTTTTATAGCATAACATTATAGTCTATCCTGCAGAGCATTCCATGTGCACTTGAGAAGAGTGTGTATTGTGCTGTTGGCAAGTGGAGTGTTTTATAAATGTCTCTTAGGTCTAGTTGGTTTAAAGTGTTGTTCAAGTCTTCTGGTTTCCTTATTGATCTCTCTAGTTGTTCTATCCATTATTGAAAATGTCATATTGAAGTCTCCAAATATTATTATTAAATTGCCTCTTCCTTCGTTTCTGATAGTTTTTGTTTGTTTGTTTGTTTTTGACACTTAAGTCTCTCCTCAGTTAGCTTAGTGGTTAGGTAATTATTAGATAGAGATTTCCTTAAATGTTGGGAACCAATGAATCTCCCAGTCTTTACAGAGGGTCTCTGTGTACATGTTGGGTCATGCCTTCAATATCCAGTCAGGCAATTGACAACTCTGCCTTAGCCTACACTTCCTACTTGCACACAGCTTCAAGTTTAGGTTACACAGAGGTTAAAACTTAGGGCCTACTCGGGTCTTTCCTGAGCTCTCACACTTGCACAGCTTGAGCATGTGTACAGCCCCATGCATGCACATGGCCTTCTAGTTTCCCAGGAGTGTGTTGGAGTTTTTTAAAGGCCCTATGGGCATTCCCCAGCTTTTCCTTTTAAGCTTCTAGTTTAGCCTATGGTTTGCCAACAGTTATCCACTGCCTCAAGTAGTAATGAAATTAAATAATTGCCTCTAAGTATTTTCAACAAAAGTCCTCAAGGAAAAGAATTTTCACACTGGGTGAGCTCCAAAGAAGTCAAATAAAGACTGCCTTACGATTGGAATATTCCAGGGAAACACCAGAGAGGTCAAATCATGACAGTTCTGTGAGAATGAGTCTTTGAAGGTGCTCTGGTTTTATTTTACCCTCTCCAGTTGCTGCCAGCATGCTGGTTTTCACTGTGCTTGTTGGCTGTTGATTTTCAAGGATACAGGGTTGGGGGATGTGGGTAATGGGAATAGGACAAATTAAGCTCACTGTTCTTAGTGAGATTCAACTGCTTTTCTTGAATAGAAACTCCCTGGATTGCTGCAATATTTGATTAATTTCCAGAGTTTTGAAAAAGTTGATTCTGACAATTTTTGCCAGTTTCTTCATTGTTTTTATGGAGGAGAGAATTTTCAGAGATCCTTACTCTGCCATTTTCACTGACATTACTCCAATGAGGTCTTAATGGGGAAAACAAGTACACGTTTTGAGATAGTGGAATAGTTTCAAGTAATGACAAGATCCGGGGTAAGATCCTGGGAATGGATAGCTGGAGTGGAGTGTAGGTAAATGTTACTGCTGTGGGGGAGAGGGGCAGGTAGTGGATTTTTGAGGCCAGGCTGATGAGAGGGTAACATGGTCTGTATGTTTATATCCTCCCAAAATTCATGTGTTTAAATCATAACACTGAAGGTGATGGTATTTTGAGGTGGGGCCTTAGGAGGAGTTACCTGAGACTGATGGATGGTAGCAATGTCAGTGTTTGAAATTTGAGAAATAGAAGTTATTGTATGCATAGCCAGTATGATAAAGCAGTGATAGAGAAACTCTCAAGGTGGAAGATGACCAAAAAATTTAAAATGAGAATTGTAAGAATATGAAAATTATACCAAGATAAAAAATGGAGAGCCGTTATCAATATAACCAATATGGTCTATCAGTAGGAACATTTCTTAATGCCAACAAATTATTTTCACTCATCCCTTCGTGAATCGGGAGGTGAAGGCAAGAATTGCAGCCTTGATAGCTGTATCTTCTCGTAGAGTTACCCTCTATTCATTCTTCAAGGGAGTCCTCATTCTCTGAACTTTATATTACCTGGGTTTCTCTCTAGCTTTATATTATAGTAGAGCCCACAACTTTCTGTCGCTGGAGATGACCCACTACGAGGACAAGTTTGGTAACCTGCATATCTTCAGACCAAGGTTAGTCAAGGCCTCGAGAATTCAAGGTGCCCCACACTGTCTTTGTCTTTGGAAAATCACTGCTTTCTGCAAGCTCTGAGGGCACTGATTCATCCATCTTTGGTCTTACGCACAGAATCATGAGTATTCATTATATAAAATTCTTTTAATTGACATTTTCACTATTTATAATAGCTAAGCTATAGTGGCCTACAACATATGTGCAAAAGCATTATGCACTGAAATGTCCTAACTGGGCCATTACCAAGTTACACCTGAATACAAGACCTCAAGATGTGGGGCTGGAAAACACACTCTCAGCATAATTGCTTAAAGCTACCATCAATCTGGACAAGGAAAAGCACTTTAAGTTCAGCTCTCCTGACTGTGACAGTGAGACCCAGGGGACCTGGGGTAAATTCAGCTGCTTTTTTCTAACCACATGTTATACCAGACTTAGAAGTAAACAGCATGAGGAAAATGAAGCAGGGAAACTGCCTCCCCTTCAAGCTGCTGTAACTCCTTTTTCTGCTGCTCGTTGTTGACCTCCTGGTAAGAGTGGTCTATAGTTGCCTTCTAGTACTCATTCCCAAGCAGTCTTCAGTAAGCAATGGCCTGGCTTCCACCTCCACCACTCTAAAAAGATCAACAGTGAGGGATGCTGTCTTGTCGAGGATGATGTCAGTCTTTATCGTTCTCCACCTGTTTGAGAGTGCTGAATGAATAACTCGATCTTCTGTTCCCCTATATCTCCCATCTCCACCTGTGAGTGAGCCCCATGCCTCCAGCTCTGCCTGCTTGACACTGATATTTAGCGAATATCTCCAGCTCAACATGCCTCAGATTGTACAAGCTGTTTCCCCCAAATCTGCTTCTCTTCTTGTCTTCCTTAATCCCCACATCAACCAGCCTGGAAACGCTGAGTCCTTACATTTCTCTCTCCCTCTCCCTCTCCCTCTCTCTCCATATATTCAATTCATTCCGTTTCTGAATAAACCATTCCTAGATGTCTCTCTTCTCCATCCCCACTGTGTTCCTAACTATCCTCCTGACTATAGGCACCCCTTCTGCTTTCCAATCTGCATTGCTACCAGAACCCCCTCTATAATACACACATCTGAACAGTGTCAGGCCTTAGAGGTTTCCCAAAGCTAGGGTGACTGAATGACCCTGTTAGCTCGGGAAAGTGCAGTTTTATGTGGGGTGTTCTGTTATCCCATCTGGTTAGCATGCCCTTCTACTCTCAAAAACGACCCATTTGGATGATGAATTATGTGGTCATACTACCACGGCTGACAGGATAAAATCCGAACTCTTTTATCTGACGTACAATCTGGCCCCAGGCTAACTTTTTGGCTCCATACTCTTCCATCCTGGCCACCGGCCATTCCCCAAACACACCAAGCTGTTGCCACCTCATCGTCACTGTCCATGCTATTCCCACTTCCTGAACAACTTTCCCCCCATTTCCCATTTACCGACTCCTCCTTGACCTTCATGGCCCAGCCAAAATAGCACCTCTCCTGTGAAATACCATATCCTGCCTGGCCCTGTCTCCACGTGTCAGAGCTTGCCTCCCACTGTCCCCCAGACCCCCACCTGTGATCCTATAGCAATTTGTTCAAACCTCTGTTTGAAACTGGTACAACACTTGGCACATTGCAGGTCTTCAAAGTGTTCTGAAAAAGAGGCTTTAGAAAAGCATGAAACTGGGAGTATTTTCTCTGGCTCTGATTAGAATCAAGAGCTTTTATCCTCCATATGGGACATGCTTGAGAAAATCCGTCATGTCAGAGCCAAGTCTGTGTCTTCTTCATCTGTAAAGTAATATGGAAAATAATTGCTTCTACCAAAACCTACCCATGTGAACTCAATAGGGTAGTAAAAACAAGTCCTGCTGTTGAACTATAACATGTTGAAATGAAGAGATGAGCTTTCCATCTTTTGTCATCTGTCCCCACAGCCTAGGGCCTGTGGAGGGTAGGGGCAGGAGGAGATTCTGAGATCTGGCAGATGGCTAAATAGAGAATGTACCTATGGGGGGGGGGGGTCAGAGTGATTTATTCCAGTACAAATGAAACTGATTTGAAGAACCATTTATTGACCATGTACATGGGTCAAATACCGTGCTAAGAAGTTTATATACCATTTCTTTATGTAAAGCCAATCTTGTAGGATGGATATTATGAGTTCCCATTTTATATTTGAGAAAAATGAAACTCAGAGAGGTTAAGTAACTTACCAAGGACACAAAGCTAGTAAGTGGAGTGGGAATACATAATCATGATACTAATAAAGCACACGTATGTGCCAGGGTCTTTATGAAGTATGCTGCTTGGTCTTCACAACCACCCTATAAGTTAAGATACAGTTATGTTTCCATTATCAGATGGGAAAACCTTTAGGTAACTAGCCCAAGGTCACATAGCTAGTAAGAAACTATCCCAGGCAGTTTACCCCAGGAGCCACATGGCTGGTCACTACCTTCGCTATCTTCCGGGTCTGTTTGATTTTGTTATCTTGGTTCATTCTATGTTGCCAGCATCCATAAGATACTCTTCCATAGCTCCTCAAAGTCAGCAATGATGCAAACCAGCAGCATTGTATGTCCTAAAATTCTTGAGCCCCACTCCAGACCTAGGGACCCAGAATCTGCATTGTAACAAGATCCCAGGTCCTGGTCTAAACCAGTGGGTATCAACCTTGTCTGCACATTGGACTTCCATAGGGACCTTGAAAGAATCCTGATGCCTGGGTTCCACTGATAGTAATTCTGCTTTGTCTGGGTATGGTCTGGGTATTGAGCTTAAAAAAAGCCTCCCAGGGGATTCTTATGTGATGCCAGGTCTGAGAACCATTCCCTTAAGCAAATATAGCTTGTTGGTTCCTTCCTTCCTTCCTTCACTCATTTCTCTTACGTGCAATTGACTTCGTCAAAGTATAGGCACAGCTTTATGGGGAGATGAAAAAACAATTACAATATCGTAGAATAAGCACTACGAAAACCATTATCCCGTGGGCCAGGGGAGATCCAGAGGAAAGCCTGACGTCCAAGTCTGCATGAAAGAAACGAGGCAGATTGCTCCCAGGACACCACGTGAGTCTCAAGGGCAAATAGGAGCTCTTGGATTTGTTGAGGGGGATGGTGAGCTGGTGTGGGTGAGGGGAGAGTTCTGTGTTTACTATGAAAGTCAGAGTCATAGAATTTGAAGCCATAACAGATTATAAAGATGATTTGATGAGTACAATGAAATAATATTTACCTTCACTACACGTGATGCACTTTGATGTTTTCTAGTCTTTCAATACTCTTTTCTTTTGTTACGAAAAATAATACTGGTCATGCCTAACTGAACTGGTTTCCTGCACCACTAATGGGTCACAACCTGCAGTTTGGAAGACCTGACTTAGTCCCTTTCATTTTTCCTTGAGGAAACAATAACCCAGAATATCGAAATAACTTAGCCTGGAAGAGTGAAGAAAAATGTGCTCAAATTCCAGTATGAAGGATTGGTGTCAGAAACAAAGAAAGCCTTCTGTATGGTTTTGGTTGTTGGATATTTCAGAAGGACTTGCCTTCCCTGGAAGTCCTACCCATTTTCTGGGAGGCTAAGTCACAGCCCTGTAGAGAAGGCAAGATGGTGAATTAATAAATGAGGTGTCCAGGTTCTTTCTAGCCCCACTCAAATATCCTATTATATTAATACTACTGAGCAGGAGTTCTCAGTTTAGCTGGGTTTGGGAAGGGGTCATTGCCACCTGGGAGTGGGGAGAGGGCCTTATTAGAATCACCCAGGGCCTTTGTCTAATGTACATGACTCCCAGCTATTCTGATATGCACCCTGACCCTTTAAGGCCAAAATTCCAGCTGACAGTATACCATATTGAGGCTCTGGTTGATGGAAGTGTATCATACCACTCCAGTGTGTTGGGAAAGGTAGGGAAAACAAAGGTGATAACCACTGATCTCCTCAGCAATGGTTCCCCACCTTTTAGGCTTCACAGGCCAATAAAAATTCAAAATGAGCTTGGGAATCAATATCAGGGTGCCAATGTTTCATTGTGTCAAATAAGGAAGTAAAAAAATCCCAAATAAACAAAAAAGCAAATCCCCCAAATCCCTCTACAACTATCATAAGATTAGAAGGGACGTAATCTTAAACAAAAGGAAAGTTTTGTGAAATGAATATGTTTAGCTTTAAGAAATTTTAAAGAAATTTTAAATTTGGTAACAGATAATTTATCATCTTAACCATTTTTAAGTGTACTGTTTGGTAGTGTTAATTATGTTCCATTGTCGTGCAACCAATCTCCAGAACTTTTCATCCTGCAAAACTGAAACTCTGTACCCCTTAACAACTCACAATTTCCCCCTCCCCCAGCCCCTGACAACCACACTTCTACTTTCTGTCTCTATGAATTTGACCACTCTATGCACCTCATATAAGTGGAGTCAGACGGTATTTGTTTTTGTGTTTATTTTTTAGTTTTTGGTGACTGACTTCTTTCACTTAGCATAATGTTCTCAAGTTTTATTCATGTTGTACCATGTGTCACAATTTCCTTCCTTTTTGCTCTCTCTCTGCTCTCCACCATGTGAGAATACAACAAGAAGACAGTCCTTTGCAAACCAGGAGGCTCTCACCTGATACCAGACCTACTGGCACCTTGATTTTGGACTTCCCAGCTCCAGAACTGTGAGAAATTAATGTCTATTGTTTAAGTAAAAAAAAAATAATAATATCTGAATAATATTTTATTGTATGTATATACCACATTCTTTTAATCCATTCATCCACGGATAGATATAGGTTGCTTCCACCTTTTGGCTATGTCGAATAATGCTGCTATGAACAGGGTGAACAAATCTGTTTGAATCACTGCTTTCAATTCTTTGGGGGTATACACCCAGAGGTGGGATTGCTGGATCATATGGTAATTGAATTCCTAATTTTTGGAGGTACCACCATACATACTGTTTGAAGACAGTTAGCTTTTTCTAGATAAGGAAGCAACTACTGCATTGTCCTAATTTTTCTTAGTTCACTGGGAAAACTTCATCACAGCCCTGCATTGGTCTGTAGATCAGTGCCTAGAATTACTGCTCCAACAGATATAAACTTCTTCCTGAAGCTATCTAGTCTTCAGATGAGGAAATCTGGATTCTTTCTATCTTGCCTGACAAGAGAGATAATTAATTTTTCATCACAAAATATCCAGTCAGTAGTTTGGAAAAGTATACAAAAACCATTAGCTTGATTACACTAAATTATGAAACACAAGACCGTTTTCTATTATTCACTTTATCAAGCCATTGCCATTTCAAGTGTGACTATGGGACATTATCCTTCTAATATTGAGCATTGAAGATAACAGACACTTGTTTTCCCCTGCATAATGACTGAGTTCACAGACATCCTAGAGGAGATGATGATCTTCCTTTCCAAAACTCTTGCTTCTCTGAAGTTCCTATGTATCAAGCTAAGTAAGTTTCCTGCATGGTGGGGCTTTAAAAAATGTTTTTTAAAATTGTACATTTTCAATTCTTCGTGAGCTCCAGAAGAAACTCTTCTGCTACTAAAAGTCATGAGTTATTATCAAATAACTATAATTCCGTAGAAAAAAAATCCTGCTGTTTTAAAATGAAGTCTTAATCGTAGCTGCCACGCTCCTCATTAATATTTGCCTTGACAGTATTTTTCATGTCACCCAATCATTGGAGGGGGGCAGGCATGAAGAAACAGAGCAAAATTTATAAGTAGCATGACATCTGTGAAAAGACATACTAGAGAAGTCGGAGAGATGTAAGGCTGAACGTTTAATTGAAATGTTGCGTTTTACTGAAGAAATTCCAGATCTCTCCCAATTCCTCCCTGGAATTTCAAGGAATCACAATTTTAATGTATTACAAATTCTAAAAAGTAACAAATTGTCATTTCCAAACGTATGAATCTGCTGCTTGCAAAAGTCATGTCTGAAGTTCCTTCCTATTCGAATATCTTTTCCTTTTTTTGCTTGCCTCACCAAAGGAGCTCAATTATGGAAATGTTTTTACCTCTCTCTTATTTCTGACACTCAACACTGAATCAGAGATGCCTCATGGAGTGTTACATGTGTGTGTGTGTTTTCTTTTTGCTCTTTCTCTGCTAAATCTGTGTGCTTTTAGTGCAGCACATTTCCCATCTGTATGATTTGCTTGAAGCTTGGTACTTATATGTCATAAAAGAAAATGTTCTAAATGTATGACGAGAAATACATTTCGTTGTAAAATCTGATTAAGTTATTCCATACCGTTTAAGTCTGTTTGTTTCAATGAGACAGTTGTAAGGGCCTGTTGGCATTAATCTTTTAGAGTTTAATATTGGTTCACAATTTGCCCATGCTATGAAAATGAATCTGCATCCAATCATTTCATTAGACCTGTAGACTCTTCTTCCATTCCCACTGTTACTGATGTGGGTCAGCCTCTCATTATTTTTTTTTCTGGTGGTAAAATATACATAACATAAAATTTACCATTTAAAGCATTAAAAAGTTTTTATTTTATTGAAGCATAGTTGATTTACAATGTTGTGTGAATTTCTGCTGTACAGCAAAGTGATTCAGTTATACATACATATATTCTCTTTCATATTCTTTTCCATTATGATTTATTACAGGATACTGAATATAGTTCCCTGTGCTATACAGTAGGACCTTGTTGTTTATCCAAAGCATTTTTAAGTGTACAGTTCAGTGGCGTTAAGTACATTCACATGGTTGTGCAACCCCGTCATCATTTTGTACCTGTACAGCCTTCAGAATCCAGTCTTGCTTCTAATTTTGCCCCCTTTAAGGAAAGAAATAGAAATTGAATATCTGTGTTGACTTATTTTCACCATGCATCGGAGAAAAATGGAAAAAATGGAAGGGGCTTTCTTTCCCATTTCTTCTGTGCTTTAGGCTACATAGCTGATGAAGATCAAATGCAGATAAAGTTCCAGGGGCAAAGAAGGGCATGTATCTGCTGCACTTGCGCATCCCTGAGGCAGATTATTTCTTGCTCTGGACATCACAGTCTAAGGGATTGTTTTGTGAACCTGGAAAACATAAATGCTCTTAAACTCATTTGGCACTAAAGTGTCTGGCCACCAGAAGCACAAAAAGGCTTTTAGAAGTATAATCTGTAGCTTTATAATGTGCAGAAATGATAATTTCTAAAAATTAAGATGCGAAACTCTTAGATGGCTGAACTTTGTACCGGTGCACACAGCACAAAGGAGTCTGACCAGCCTCGGCTCCGCCCACGGCCGCTGACGTCACCTGGTCGGTCTTCGGGTCCGCGCTGAGTCTTAAACCTTCTGGGGGGGTAAGTGCATCGAAAATGAGGAGCCCGTTGACACAAATGGTTTCAGGTTTGGAGCCTTTGGCAGTGCAGTTTTGTTAGCACTAGATGTCAGTGTGGACTTTTCCGACCGCCACCCTCTCTCCGCAGGAGATGTACCAGACAGCACCCTGGGCCCTTCCCCAAGTCCTGGCAAACGCAGGGCTATTTTCAGAACTGTAATTTCACCAAATATATTATATATTTACACATTTTAACTTTTCAGAGTTCTTTTAAAACACAGAAACCCTGAACCAAAGGCTGTACTTTTTAATGCTGTAATCGTCTACTCTCAATGCTTGCATTTGGAAGGCAGCCTACCAGGCTGTTTTGAGGCTGGTAATGGGAAGTCCCAGCTGTGTTCCACTTAGGGTCTTTTAAAAGCAGCATGCGACCTCAGCTACCTGTAGTGCCCAGCTTCAGGAAACCAAGCATCTTATGCTACCATGGCTCAAGAGTAGGGCGGGAAGCCAAGAAAAAATATGTATGATTAGCTACATAAGGATTTCATTGGCCATGTTTACTAGAATATTTATTTATTTATTATTTATTTATTTATTTATTTATTTATTTGAGGCAGCTTGTAATCAGGGAGCTTCTGAAGTCTTAAAGAACAGTCATTATATTAGTTTCTTATGGCTGCTGTAACAAATGACCACAAACTTAGTTGCTTAAAACGACGCAAATTTATTATCTTGCAGCTTTAGAGGTCAGAAATCCTAAATGGGTCACACTGGGCTGAAATCAAGATGTTGGCCGGGCAGTGTTCCTCTTGGAGGATCTGGGGAGGATCCATTTCCTTGCCTTTTCCAGCTTCTAGAAGCTACCAGCATTCCTTGGCTCGTAGCCCCCTCTGTCTTCAAAGCCAACAATGGCACATTGAGTCCTTCTTGCACTGCATCACTCTGCCTCTGCCTCTCCTCCTCCCTCTTTCATTTATAAGGAACCTTATCATTAAATTGGGCCCACTCAGATAATACAATCTCCCTATCTTAAGACCCTTCATTTATTTACACCTGCAAAGTCCATATTCACAGGTTCCATGGATAAAGGCATAGACATCTTTAGTGGGCATTTTTCTGCCTATCACAGTCATTATTTTAAATAAAAATAGTATAAGATGCAATTTTTGAGGTGATGAACTTTTTAATAGCCTAATTCCGTGTGATAGAAAAGTGCTGCTTGTAGTAAACTGCGTGGGAAAATAATAAGGCCTAAATTTCCTTCAGTCATGGAATGTTAACAAGGAAGAGAAATAAATTTGCCACACCCAGCATTAATATTTGGTGGCCCTCCAACCTGACTGTGCACAGCACTACTTCTGCTACCCCTTGTGACTCCCCATTTTCAGGATGTCGATCCTAGGAATAGCACTGAGTTGGTTCAGGGTGAAGACACAGGGAGAGCGGGAGACATGGTTCCTGCACTGAGAAACATTGTGCAAAATGAAATCCAGGACTCTGAGAAAGCTGTTTGTAGCCCTGTGCAAATTCAGTGTAGGACTGGATGCCTAAAGCCAACAGAACTTAACCCCATGCCTTGCTACAACCTGAAGGCTGGTTTTGTTCTGCCTTGTAAAGCTGAATTCATCTCCCACTTCTCAAATTGATCTTTCCTACCTAGTGCTCCCAGGGACCCGAAAGCTTACCTGTCATCCTTGAGTGTCCCTTCTCAGTCGTGCACAACACCCAATTGGTCTCCAAGACCTATGGTGGCTATTCTCTTAATAGCTTTTGAATCTGCCCTACATCAGTCTCCTAACTAGTCTTCCACTTCACTGTGCTTTCCTCCCTTCTATCAAGAAATTCTCCAAAATACTGCTTGAGTTATCCTTCTAAACTGTATATACACTCATGCTACTTCCCTGTTTATGAAAGTGGTTCCTTTTTGTCTTCTGGATTGATTCTAACCTCTTAACCCAGCACACCAAGCCAGTTAGACTCTGCCTCAACCTGCTTTTCCAGCCTATTCGCTCACCTCATCACCTCCTACCCTTTGTTCCAGCTGTAATGAACTGCATGCCGTTCTTCAGATGCTCAGAGCTCTCCCTTGCTTCATGCTCTCTCAGCCTGGAATGCCTGTGGCTGCTGAAGCCAACCCTCTCTCTCAAGATTCAGCTCAGTATCACTTCTGGGAATTCATCTTTGTCCTTCACCCAACCCCCATCCCTGCACTCGGCCCCAGCATGTATTTACCACACTGCACTCTAATCATCTCGTTATTTATATCTATGTCCTCTGACTCTATGCTGTAAGGTTTTTGAAGGCAGGGACCCTGTCTGGCTTAGCTTTGCATTCCCAGTGATAAGCACAGGGCCTGGCATGACAAATGCGCAGTCACTTTTTGCTTAAGGGATGAAGACATCTCCAGTGCAGGTCCCAAGGTATTCTGCTGTTTCCATGCACCAGGGATGACCTAGTTCAGGGCTATGTTCCAAAACCTACCCGGTTTAGACCTGTATCCCTAGAGTGCAGCCAGAGCCCAGCTAGCTTCTGGGAAATAGAGGGCGGGGCAAGTTGAACAGTAGCTCTTATTGCTCTGTTTTCTTTCTGGTTGCCAGGGAAAGATCATCCTGCAGTTATGAGTTTACCACTTCCAACCTGGCCTAACCTGGGGGCATACGTCAATCAATAGCAACTCAAAGGGAATTGGCCACCTAAGGTATGGACTGCCCTGGATGAAAAGTGTAGAAGATGGCAAATGGGACACATGCAAACTTAATGCGGTAATGACAGCCTGCCTAGTCAGTAGTGATTCAGGACAGGTATTGTCACTGCTGTCTCTCGTGATCCACAGCAGTTACTGATGTCTCCTGTGTGCAGACTGTCTCAGAAGCAGGCACTTGTAGGGAGTTAAAAATAAAACAGAAACAGAGTTCTGTGCTTGGGAGGCTTATGCAATCTAGGTCTAAAATAAGGGGCTTGCTTTTATTGGGGCTTTTGGCTACCTTTTCGGGTAAGGGAGGAAGTGGTAAGGGAAAATGTCTTATAATACTATTTAATCATTCATGTATAACCATAGTGATTTCCGCAAGTGACAGGAAGCAGGGAGGTGGTGCATATGCACTGGAGGAGGGACCACATGCATTCTGTAGCAGAGAGCTATTTTTTCTCCAAGCTGTTCTTCGCTTCTGTAGGCAGGGAAATGCCCCTCGGTACTGACCTCATGACACACCTGTCCACTAAATGTTGTGTTTTTTCAACAGTATGCCCCTCATAAAGAGCAGGGATTCCTTTTGAAACATTCTCTATGGAATCTGAGCGTTTTCTCCATAATGGAGGAAAATCATCATGCGTTGTGGTCGTTTTGTATTAACGGTTTCAAAACGAGGGCTTTTAAAGATTTTTTTAAAAAATACTCTTTGCAATCCAAAGTGGATTAATTGAGAAGAGAGCATAATATAAATATTTAAGCTCTTATTAATACTCCATATCATTTTGATAAGCAAGAATTAAGTTATTTTTATTAGTAGTTGCTTACATTGTATCTCGCGCTATTTTTGGAGAGAAAAATGATCCCAGAATCTATGTTTGACATAGCTTAGGGATCTGGCCACTGATTGATTAACATGAAGTGCTTTCACAACACATTTAGTCCTGTTCAGGACTCCGAAGACTCCTTAGTGAAAGCGTAATTTAATTATCCTATAGAATCAAGAGGTTTTTTTTTAAAGCTTTAGATATATTTCAAATAGCTAGTCCCTGGTCTCTTAATAACAATTTCTTTTCACATTTCATACATATATGTACATGCATACACATTCATCCATCCAATGATAGAAAGATGTAGGTTTGTCATCATGACATGTCATATTGTCATCAATATTAGAGTAGTGATATACATACTTATTAGTAAATTACTACTAAACAATTATTACCAATAAATTCTCAAGTGCCAATATATATTAAAATTATAGGGGACTTCCTTCGTGGGGCAGTGGTTAGGAATCCGCCTGCCAATGCAGGGGACGTGGGTTCGAGCCCTGGTCTGGGAAGATCCCACATGCCTTGGAGCAGCTAAGCCCGTGTGCCACAACTACTGAGCCTGCGCTCTAGAGCCCAGGAGCCACAGCTACTGAAGCCCACACGACTAGAGCCCGCGCTCCGCAACAAGAGAAAAGCCACCGCAATGAGAAGCCCGCGCGCCGCAACAAAGAGTAGACCCCGCTCGCCGCAACTAGAGAAAGCCTGCGCACAGCAATGAAGACCCAGTGCAGCCAAAAATAAATAAATAAATAAATTAATTAATTAATTAAAAAAAATTATACAAAGTGGTAAAATCAGTCCCAGTCAGTGTCAGTATATATTAAACTGCACAATATCACACCCTGCTAGAGGCAACATGCAAATTATTACAACCTGCTAGGGATAATAACATTGAGATTAAAATGTGTGTATCTATTAACAAATTTCAAAGTAAAGAGAGACTGAATCTTTTGAGACTCACAACTACTCTGTGAAACTGGTATTATGATTATCTGCATTTTACAGAGAAAACAGGTTTAACCAGTTTAAGTGGCTTGTCCTAAACCCCACAGCAGTGCTAGGCAGAGCCAGGGGCGAACGCTGGCCTGAGCTTACATACTTCATGGTGTGTGCTTATAATCCTGTCATGATGGCTCCATCCTTTGGAAGACAGGTATGATTGATTAAAGAATCAATGAGAGTAAAGGGAAGGAAGTATTTGGCTTACTCATGACAGAAAAATAAAAGTGTGTTAAAGATAATATCCAAATTTTTGATGTTCTTTGAAAAATTACCCAACAGTGCGATTCCTAAATATTCCTCTAAACTGACTTCAGTTTTATTAAGATCTAAATTTCTAATCACCACTAAAATCTTTTGTAGGGTGGATTAAGATAAATTTTAATGTTTAGATGCCTCATTTATTTCTTTAAAAATGAAATATAAGAATAGGAAAAAAGCCTACTTAAAGATAGGTAATTATACATACAGTCCTATAGTTTGGTAAGGAGACTAGGTTGTATATAATACCCCTCCCCCCAAAAAAGAAGGCACAACCATGGCCATCTTTTAAATACTATAATGAGAGGAAAGTGGGATGGCAGAGACTTTAGCAGACAGTGTAGGGCTGGTGCTGACTGCAGGACAGCATGTGGGAGGCTATGGGCCTAACTGAGCAGATTAAGGGGTGTGACAGGTCTTCTGCCTGGTGCAGATCTGCTGTCCTACGTGTCAAAGACCTGATCCATCACAGCTTTAAAAGAGTGGGCAACAGAGGAAAGAGAAGCACAAAAAAGAGTAAGTGCCAAAGGGAAGAGACTCACTCCAACTGCAATTCAACTAGATAACGGCAAAATGATTGGTCAGGTATTTTTATTGAGAAGCCCACAACTAGCTTATCTGTTCCAGTGTGGGTTTCTGGTCACCAAATTTGTCAACATGAAGTGCTTTAACAATACAAACTAATTGTGAACCCCAAAAGTCTGTGGTCAAATATCATCATTTAACCCTGTCAGGAGGAAGAAAAACAAAGCATAAGAAAGCTTCAAATACTAGAAATTTTAAAGAGCTGGGGCTCTGGTCTCTTGGAGAGTCACTGAGACATTAAAACAACAGTTCTGATTATGTACAGGAGAGTGTCATTTAGACCAGTACTTCTCCAAAGACGGTCGGACGTCTTGTGCCATCAGCATCACTGGGCTGCTTGTTAGAAAGCACATTCTCAAGGTCCAACCCTGATCTAAGGAAGGAGGATCATTGAGGGTAGGGCCTAGCAGTCTGTTTTAACAAGGTCTCCAGTTGCTTCTTTCATGCACTAAAGTTTGCAAAGCACTGATTTAGACCATCGTCTGTCCAACTGCAGATTACAACCCATTAGTGGGTTATGAAGTCAGTTCAGCAGGCAGTAACCAGCATTTTACAAAAGTGAAATGGAATGACTAGAAACTGGAGTGCATCCCACGTAGCATGGGTATGATCTCATAAAACTTTGTTCAGGTCTATACATGTATACTGATTTGGATGAAGCAGCACTTTTAATTTTTGAAGAACTGGTAGGGTAGAATAAAGAAGCTACAAATTTTAAATGAAGTCAGAACTGTTTGGCTGACAATAAAACACAGTGACAGCTTAATGTGGATTCCTGTTTGGAGAGAGACAGAGGAGAGAGGAAAGAGGGCCAAGGAAAGAACATAGCAGGCCAGTTTCATAACTCCAGAATCCTCGAGGTGAAAGAAACAAAAAGTCCCACCCAGAGAGGAAATAGAAGGGGCATCTACCACAGGGGAAATGTCAAGGAAGATAAGGTCATGTGCGACCTTCAGGAAACCATTACTGAAGCTGGAATATTCATTCACTCCTTTATTCATTCATTCATTCATTCATTCACAGATCACTTATTGTACCGTCACAGGTCCCAGGCACTGTGTTAGATGCTGGGGGTACAGATGTGAGGCCTGTCACGGACAGTGTTGTTTAATGACAGCCAGAAGATCAATAATAATACAATCGTGCTGTGAAGATCAGTGCTGTGAAGGGATTATTAACACAGCACTGAGTGGGAATACTGAAGTTAGCCTGTGACGATGGGGTTAAGAGTGGGGTGACAGGGGAGATCCATATGGAGAGGGCATTTAATCAAGATGATGACCACATCTTTTTTTTTTTTTAATCTTTTTGAATTAGTGTTTTTATTTTCTTTGGATAACCACATTTTAACATGATGTTCTATTTTGAAACTAATCAGTTGTGCTAGATGGTGTTTCTAGATACACAATTTAAAGCAGAAGGAATTTAGCTGATCCACACGGACACAAAAAATGTTTCTTTACGATATTTTGATGGCTTAATACCAGGAACTGACACCTGAAGTTTTTCATGTAACTTTGTTTATTGTAAAATGTTTTACTAAGATTTCATATCTAGTTTAGATATTTGATAGCCTGACAATTGTTCGTGTGTGTGGCAAAGACATGCTTGCTATGTGCTTGCCAAAATTTTTTCCTTCTCTTCCTGGGCACACACACAAAACCGCATTTTCTGACCCCTTTGCAGGTAGGTTAGCCTATGTGACTGATTTCTGCCAACATGGATAGTGGGCAGAGGGATGCAAACCCTTCCAGGCTTGGCCAAAACTTCTTCCAATATCTGCCCCTTTTCTTTGGCCAGCCAGGTGCACAGGATCTAGTGACGGACTCTGTGAGGGGCCCAGCGGCCTGCTTAGCACTAGATAAGAGCCTGGGTCCCTGAGTCACCCCTTGGAGAAGAGACACCCAGGATTGCCACTTAAGTGGGGAACAGTTCAGAGGGAGATGAGAGGGTGTACCAAGTGAACTTGTAACGTGCTTTCATTTCATCAAGACCCTGAGGTTGAGGGGCTTGTTTCCACTGCGTGGCTTAGCCTGCCCTGACTAAGATGCCGTCCCTGGCACTGAGTAACATAAAACACATATTTATGAGCTGAATGAATGATCATTACAACTCCAATTTTTATCCTCTGTATCCAATGTTCAGCCTGTAAATGGCCTTCTCACTACTCATTTGTTCAACAAATACTTACCTAGAGGTTACTGCTTGTCAAGCACTGCAACGGTGAGCCAAAAAACCACACTTTCCATGCCCTCATGGAACTTACAGTCGTGTGAGGAACAGACATCAATAATCAAACAAATGTAAAATTCCAACTGTTTTGAGTGGTGTGAATGCTGGAAACCTGGCACTGTAAGGGGATTTTTTTCCTAGGTAGGAATAAATGAATAAATGTTGAGTGCTTTTCAGGTGTAATTAATGTCTGGGTAAAAATCACTTAAAAATATAGGTTTGGATGTGATGAAGCAAAGTATAACTAAATCTGGATATGAGTAAGAGTCACAGAGTTAAATCTTTCCATTGAATAGTTTTTTTTTTAAACATGCTTTTTTGTTTGTTTGTTTTTAATTACACTATACTAGGTGTGCTTTATTTATTTTATTTATGGCTGTGTTGGATCTTCGTTTCTGTGCGAGGGCTTTCTCTAGTTGTGGCAAGCGGGGGCCACCCTTCATCACGGTGCGCGGGCCTCTCACCATCGCGGCCTCTCTTGTTGCGGAGCACAGGCTCCAGATGCGCAGGCTCAGCAATTGTGGCTCACGGGCCCATTTGCTCCGTGGCATGTGGGATCCTCCCAGACCAGGGCTCGAACCCGTGTCCCCTGCATTGGCAGGCAGATTCTCAACCACTGCGCCACCAGGGAAGCCCCATTGAATAGTTTTAACTAATAAATGGGGTTTGTTCCATATTATAGTTATCTAAACTTTTAAAATGCATAATGTATAAATGATGTATAAAATTTTATACATGATAAAGTATATAATGATCAGTATGAAACTCTTTATCAGTTGTTAGCTCAGAGACTTGCAAAAGTCTTTTACTCCTTTTTAAAAATCATAGTTTATTACTTTTCTCTATTAACAGTAAGTTCTTGCCATATTGGTGACAAATTCCTGCTGAACCACAGTTCTGCACCCAAGGCCTCATTCAATAAAAGTTAAATAGGATCAAATCACTAGATGCCTTCTTAAATGAGAGCTTGTCATTCTGGTAACACTTTGGCGTTTCAAACTTTTCTTTGCTTACCAAGTAAACGTTGGTTTCAGTAAGCTCATACCCAAGATGAAAGAATGTTAGATTTGAATTGAGTAGCTTTGTTTGTGTGTGTGTGTGTATACATATACACACACACACACACACATAACACATCAATATCTATACATATATCCTTCACTTCTGTTTAAAAACTTGATTCTCATACCTCAAAGAGTGATAAAAATCATTACAAAGCTTGATAAAAATGATTACATAAATGACTCATTACAAATATGGAAAAACGATAAAGTATTTACATCTGCATTTTGTACAAAAAACACCAGTTGCAATTATTTTCATATAGAGGACACTTTTAGGCATTTTAAAAATGGGAGGGTCAGAGCAGGCTGTCCACTGGGTATCCAGACCATGCTTTGCTACCAAGACACCACATTACAGTTACGAATGGAGTGAGAATTTTATTAATTGCCATTTTAGAGAAATTACAGGACTTTAAAGCAGCAGGTACCCTCGAGATTTGATACCAAGATCCCAGGTAAGGAAACTAAAGTTCAAAAAGGTAAAATAATTTGCTTATTACACGTAACTTAGTTTTGGTCCCAGACCTAGACCCCAGGTCTCCCGAATCGGGTGCTTTCTCTGCGCCACAGTTATTGCCCTACAACTGAAGATCAGGCTGGATTATCCTTAGTTCTATCAACTCCGTGCTTTCTCCACACTCAGAGTGTTTAAATGGGATAGATCTAATTCAGATCAAGTTGGCTTCTGCCTCCTCGGTTCTTTCTTTTGTTTTCAGTCTTTTATCATCAGCATTGGTGAGCTTCTGTTTTATTTAAACGACACACTCGGAGTAACACCAAGGAGGAAGTTGACACCCACCCAAACTAAATGACTCGGGACACAGGACCGAGCCACTCCCAGCCCCAAGCTGGAAAAAGGTGAAGTAGACCCACGGTCAGGTCCCGCGTCCGAGGGCCACGTGCGGCAGGAGGGGCCGCCTTCTGGTTGGCGCTCTGAGGGGCTCGGTCCCTCCAATCGGCGTAGGCCCTGCGCTGGAGAGGGGGCGCGCTCCCTGCATGAGGGGGCGGGGTCAGAGACCTGTCCATCACCGATTCCGCGGCTGGCAGCACCTACCACACCAAGGCACCTAGGCGAGACAAGGCCGAAGCGGGAAGGCCGCGGCTGGGGGAGGCGGGGCCAGGCTGGCGGGAGCCAATCCGCTGGGCGGCGCCAGGGGGCGGGGTCACCGCGCTCGACCCAAACACTCGGGCCCTGGCGCATCCCGGAGCAGCGCAACTTCTCCGCCTTCCGGTGAGAGGGCTGCAGAACCTCCTCCCCTCCTGGGCACCCCTACCTTCGTGGCCCACCTCCCCCCCACCCCCGCCCCTCCTTCACCGGGGGAGCGCGGTGACGGTTGCCGGGAAGCACGCGCCGCCCCTCCCACCCCTCCTGCGTCCTCCCCTCACGCGCCACCCGTTTTTCCTCCTTCTCCGTTAATAACAGCTGGGTGGCTGGGGGAGGAGGGAAGGTGGCCTCGGCTGAGTCTGGGCGGGCGCCTCCCACTCACCCGCGAGCCGCCGTGGGAGCAGGAGGATGGCGGCGGTAGCGGCGGCCGCCCGGGAGGAGGCGGTGCCGAGGCTCCCGGCGCAGAGCGCGGCGGCGGCAGAGAGCGGCAGCGTCCCGTCGCGGCGCAGCAGAACCGAAAGCAGCGGCAGCCGCGCAGCCACCTGAGCCGCCCCTCCCGCCGGAGCCAGCGAGCGGCGCCCACGGGAGCCGATACCTTCTTGCTCTCCGCCTCTCCTCGTCTCCCGCGCCCCCTGTCAGGCAGCAGGTCTCGCCCGCCAACGCCGAGAAGAGCGCGCCGGGCGCAGACCGCCCCTCGGGGCGCCGGGCTGCGGCCCTGGACGTGCGGGCTTCTGTGTGCGCCGGCCTCGGCGCCTCGACCCTGCCCTCTCGCTCACGCGCTCGCTCCCCCACTCCCGGCGCTCCGGGCGCTACGCGCGGGCCCGGCCCGGGACAGGGCGGACATGGGCGCCAAGCAGAGCGGCCCGGCCGCTGCTAACGGCCGCACCCGCGCGTACTCGGGCTCGGATTTACCTTCCAGCAGCAGCGGAGGGGCCAACGGGACCGCGGGCGGCGGGGCGCGAGCCGCGGCCGCCGGGAGGTTTCCGGCTCAGGTGCCCGGCGCGCACCAGCCCAGCGCCTCCAGTGGCGCCGCGGCGGCCTCGGCGGCCCCGCGCAGCCGCTCCCTCGGCGGGGCCGTGGGGACCGTGGCGTCGGGGGCCCGCGCGGCGCAGTCTACCTTCAGCATCCCCAACAGCAGCAGCGGCCCGTACGGCTCCCAGGACTCGGTTCACAGCAGTCCCGAGGACGGCGGCGGCGGCGGCGGCAGGGACCGGCCGGCGGGCGGGGGTCCCGGCGGGCCACGCCTGGTGATCGGCTCCTTACCAGCTCACCTCTCGCCGCACATGTTTGGAGGTATGGCCCCTTCCCTCCTTGGCTCCCGCGGGCGGCACGTGGGCCGCGGCTGCGCTTATTTTTACCCTTCTCCTTTTCTCCTTCAGCTTGGGCGCCGGGGGTTCGCCGCGCTGCCGGGCCGGGTCACCCCTCTTGAGGGGGGGAGTGGGGGGAGAGAGATCGCCTCTTAACCCCTGCAGCGCTGCTGCCGCGCGACCCTTGCGTTTGGTTTTTTTAACACAGCGTGCACCGTCACCTCTTCGCGGCTCCTTAGTCCAGAAGGACCTTGTTTGCCCCCCGGAGGTGAAGGGAGCAAATACTGTTTTAAAAACAAACCGACGCAACACCCTGGTGCTTGTGGGTTTTAGTAGCAGGAAGTCAGGAGGAGACCCGTTGCTAAATGTAGTTCTATCTGGTGACTCGAGTGGTGAGCAGTTTTTAAAGGCCAAAAGTCAGAGTCTGAAATGAACAAATGAGTATTTGAAATAGAAGGGAGTTATCGCCTTTGGAGTGACTGTTAATATATAAAACTGTAATTATGTCTGTAAATAGTCCCACCTATTGCGTACACTTTAATTGGATGAATGTGTTAATGAAAACTATATTTTTAACCCCAGTAAACTGCTACTTTAGATAATGGTTAATGTGAGTCCTGCTTAATTTGGACAGAGCATTAAAAAATTGAAAACAGTTTCTTAAGAAGATAAACTAATTATCATAACTCTGCCTACAAGATGCAGTAAAAAGCCCTAGGTGCTTTTGAAAAGCCATGTTCATTAGAGTTCAGGGAAAGACACTGAAAAATGGAAATTTTAGTAGTTAAACGATATGTGTTTATGTAGAAACAGAGGGGTAAGGGTGCCCCTGATCTGAGGAAAACAAATTCTACCTCTTCAATTATGTTTTATGCTTATGAACTTTTTGTCAAAACGGTTAAGGATAAATGAATTAAGACACCCTCCCTTCCCAGTTCATGAAAAGAAGTAGAAGTTAACTCTGGTTAGAGATGCAGACTATAGAAGATAAACGTTTCCATATCATTGCGTTATGCATCATGATATTACCTACATTCACAGTTGAGCACAGATGAATAGTGAAAACACCATCATTTCCATTTCTGTACCGCTTTTACTCATGTGCTTATAAATGTGAGAAATTTGAGTAGGTGGTTGGTAAAGTGGAATATTCAGTAATGTAATTTATCTGCTCTGTTCTGTACTATCAGCATTCCCTTTAGCATAAATTAAAAATGGGAATGACATGTCTAGTTTTTTTCCATCTTCTTAATACTGGTTTGTGTATTCAAAATATAGAACAACTCTCTAGTCACCTTACTTTAATTACTTGTTATAAAGTGATTTCTGCCATGTAACTAAAAATATTGACTTTTCCTAAGATTGGCCCTTAAAAAAAACTTTTGTTTTTGAGAGAAAGAACTAGTGCTGACCATACTGTGATTTGTGATTCATAATTAACACAGCTGAAGGTACTGTAGTCACCACATCGAAGAATAACAAAAGACAGTTTCTTGAGAATGGCAGATTAGTGCAAGAATAAAGGCTAATAAGCTGGTTTTTAAAAAATGATTATCTTTTTAAGATTAAAATTTGCATTTAGCAGTTATGTATATTTAGAAGCTTGCTGAAGAAGAGGGAATAGGAAAAGGTTTGTTAAATTAGTAGTTTTTATCTCTTTGGTATACTGATGGAGTGTCTTCAGTTTTTTTATAGGGCTGATAATTTCTTTTAACAGAGTATTTGTATGGGTTTATTTTCTTAAATATGTTCCATTCAGAGCAGGGGCAAATAGTTGACACCTGTGCTATTAATTCATAGTAAAAGAGCAAATGAAGACCTAGTTGCTGAAAGTTGGAGAAGTAACGCGTTTATATCTTTTTTCCTATCTAAATTCCTAGATTTGTGCACTTAGTCCTTTTAGTATTTTGGGGGTTAGGATGACTGGGGCCTAGTGGAAGCACAGTGACACTGAGAACTGTGGCAGCCTTTCTTAACCAAGTCTCTGTAGAGAATGGAGCCCTAATGTCTTAAGGCATCTATTGTATGCAATTAACTTTTTTCTCCTGTGCATTTAGAATGTTTCTAGTTATGTATCTTTCTTAGGAAATTTAAGAAAACAGTCATTCAAATAACCTTGTGTTTGGTAATTCAGATGAGGAACCCCAGTTGAGAAAGTTTGGAAGAGGATGACAAATTACTTGTTCTTATTAAATGATGGGAACAGATCAAAGTGCCAGTACCTTAAATCCTAGTTAAGACGGGAAGATGGAATACACTGAGGTGAAAAAGCATCTTTCTAGCGGCATTTGCTTTAATGAGATTTTTACCTGTATTTCAGTGGATGGGCTCATTAGGGAAACTTAATAGAAGCATGTCTGTCATCATCCTGAGATTTAGGGAACCAGGTGATGAATCTTATTATTTTAAAACCTAGGCTTTATTATCCTCCGTGTTGAGTTAATTTTTTAGTATCTATTATTGTGTTAATGTGTTTATTAAGTTACAAATTGTACAGATGTTTGGGCATTATAAAGGAACTCCATCTGAAAATTGAGAAAAGGAATATTTCTGAATTAGTGGCAAGTTATTTCTGTAAGTTTATAAAACTTATTTTAATTGATGTTTGTATTGTTATTGTCTCCTAATAGGGAAGTATGGTGCTAATAAGATTCAAAATTATCTTTCCTTTATAGGGTGTCATGTAATTTATAGAAAGGAAAACCTAAACAATACCGCTTTCTAAAAAAAAAAATTTAGAAGTCTGACAAGTTGAATTGTTACTAGTTCTGTCATAATGAATTACCAAATTAAATGAGGTTTTCTTTGTTGGTTTATGTTTTTCTCTCTTTGGGACATGTATTTTGGCTATATTCACTCTTATTTAGTTCCCTCTAGAGAACCAGAAGAGAGGTGCTTAATTCACATATTTCAGTTTACAGAGATTTCCTAGAACTTCTTAGAACTGAATTATTGTATATCAGAATATGATTATAAAACATGTAGGAGTTTTTAGGTCAAGTAGTTTTTTCTTCTTTTTGTTATTCTTTCCAGAGTGCTGAGTTTAATACTATTACAGTGAACAAAAGCCTTTTCTTGTTTATCACGTTTGTTCTAAAACAGGTCTTTAAGGGAATAGTCTAATATTTAAAAGACTTGGTGGTATCTTAGGATTTTTTTGGCTCTATTGTGTGTCTACATTTTTTCCACTATCAAGTTGCTAATGTTCATAAAATCAGTTACATGGGTGGTAAAATAGTGTTTAATGATCCAGCAAGGATGGCAGAGGTAAATTGGACTCTAAAATTATACCAGTCAATGGAGTTCATTTCTAGAGAAACCATGTGGGCTTCTCTTACATCCATGAGTTTGGAAGTGAAAAGGTAAAATGAATTAATCTAGACAATTTATTGATGGCACTGGGTTGCTTTTGGCCTCCTCCTAATTGATTGGCTTGAGTATCTTTGGGTGTGTTGTGTCTGTGAGTATTTCAGTCATCTGATTGTAATTCAGGTGCCTCCTGTTGCTTGGGAAACATGCTTCCTTTTATTGAAGGAGTTTAGGTTATCACTTAAAACAATATGTTAAATAAAATTTGTACTTCTGGCAGACTTATTTCTCTTACTCTTCAAGATGGATGTGGGTTTTAAGGTGTTAGATTATCTCCATTAATTAACTGTATTGAATTGTACTCAGTCACTACTTCTTACTAGTATCTAGTGCCAAAATGTTTGAACTGGGGATATTGTGATTAATCTACTTTCTAGTCCTGAATGTTCTTTTATTCAATTGAAGGCTTTTATGGGGTGGTTGAAGAGAAATGTCTGCTGCTTCTTAAGAAAAATGACTCTTCTAACCACTATCCCATCACCAACACCCCCCCCACCCCCCCCAAAAAAAAGCAGCCCACAAGAACTCTGGTGGTTAATGTTTCTCACATGTAATCTCACATAATCTTTAAACACTCTAGGGAGATACCTTGTGTTGTATGCTTTGTTATGCTAAGGTGTGGACTCTGCCACAGATGTCTTTGCTTTGGGAGTATTTTGAGTTTTCTTGACTGCAAGGTGAAAGGTGTGCCAGAGGGAGGAGTGGTTTGTGTTGCACTGGGCATCATCTGATATGAGAGCTGCCTGACCTGAGTACTTTTGATGCCTTGCTGTCCGCGTAGCCAGAAAGAGCTCAGTTGTTTTACTAACAGGTAGTGTCTACAGCAAGTCCTCCAGCTGCCTCCAATTTGATTGCTTTGCCTGGCAACAAGTAAGTAGGTTCTTATTTATTTTCTGGTTGCCAATACCACTAATTAGATGCCAGGTTTTTTCAGTTTATTATTTATCTTGTTTTTGTAAGAATTGCCTTAATGTTATACTTACTGTATATACTGGGTATATGTACAACCAGGTATTTTAGCAAATGAGTTAAAAAAGAAGTATAGGAACTGCTTTTTGTAGCAGTTCTGCTTTCAAGCTCCCTCCCTCAGGTTGTTGGCAGAATTCATTCCATCATGGTTGTTAAGCTCTTGCCAACTTGCTTCTTCAAAGCCAGCAAAGGAGAGACTAGCAAGATGGGCTGGTGCTACACTCTTATGTAAATATGTACATGTAATCACACACAGCCCATCGCCTTTGCTGCATTCCATTGGTTATAAACAAGTCACAGGTCCTGCTCATACTCAAGGGGGAGGGAATGACAGAAAGGTGTAAATATCAGGAGGCAGGGATCAAGTGTGGCCACACTGATTATAGACTTAGGTTGACCAGCTAAACATGCAGTTGTTCTAACCATATTTTTGAACTCATTATGTATTTACTTTGAAGAAGTTGTAATATTGTAGGTGCTAAGGGTTGTTTTAGTAAACATGAATTGAGCCCCTTCTAGGGGCTGGGCATTGTAGTTGTCAGGGGTACAAACATGGGGCTTCTTGCTGTTCTTGCTCAGCTCTCAGTTGAATTTGAGATGATTATACACTTGTAACAGGTGCTATAATAAATAGGACTGTTAACCAAATACTTTGTTGAGGTATCAATACTAGGGCAGTCTAAGAATACCTCACAGAGGAAGATAACATTTGAACTGTGTTTTGAAGGATTTAGAAGTTTTCTGCAGGGAGGACAGTAGAGACTAAAGAAGAGTCCACAAAAGCCTTGGCTTTGATGGGGAATCTTGAAAAGTTGTGTGTCTGGATTGTAGGGTGCAAGGAGGAATGATGGATGAGAACATGAAGCTAGAAGAATAGCCTTGAACCAGTTGTTGAAGGATTTTACAGTGCTACAAGTTTGTTTTACTTAACCAGGTTTTAAAGCAGGGTGGTATCATGATCAGGCCGGAGGCACCATTACAATCATAGTTTATATGATGGCAGCCTTCAAAGCTGTATACAATTGCCCTGATCATGATTAAATTGCTTGTTAGGAGCGGGAGAGTGGTAGCAGGAAGCTAAGCTAGGACTCTATTAGAATATAATTGGTGGAAGATGCCTAAATTGAAATCATGGTATAGGTGAGGAAGAGGATTTGATTGAGATTTCTAAGATACAA
Organism: Eschrichtius robustus; assembly: GCF_028021215.1. Taxonomy (NCBI): domain Eukaryota; kingdom Metazoa; phylum Chordata; class Mammalia; order Artiodactyla; family Eschrichtiidae; genus Eschrichtius; species Eschrichtius robustus. The sequence goes on from NC_090831.1 coordinate 83,474,008, forward strand.
CTGATAGAATTGAGAACGGGGCTGTGTAGTGTTGTCATTAACCAATATTAAAAATAAAGAAGAAAAGAACAAGTTTTAGGAAATGATAATGAGTCCTTTTAGGCTTGTTAAATTTTGAGGATTTCCATCTAGAAGCATCTTTTAAACAATTGGAACTATAAGTCTCTAATTTAGGACATTACAAAAAATTGACAAGTTGTCAGTTTACAGATTATAAGTGAAGCTGAACAGTGGTTAAGATACTGAGGGATGGATATAAATTGAGGAGCAAGCATGGAATCCCGGGGAGCAAGAATTTTAAGATACAGGCAGAGTAGGAGGCCAACGATTACAATTAAAGCACAAGGAAAAGTTGTTTAAAATGTTTTTTATTAAAATAATATGTGTTCATTAGAGAAAACTAAAATGTGGAAAATACAGAAAGGCACATATAAGCAATTGCAAATCATTTGTAATATTACCACGAGAAATAACCAGAATAAAATGTTGATGTCTGTTTTTTCCATATATATGTCTTAGATAGAAAATTTGAAAGTCATTCTAGTATATTCTTTTGATTTTAAACCTTTCTGATGTTCTAATAAAAGATTTTAAAGCTACAGATTTCCTCCAAGAATTGGCCTTAGCTGAATGCCACAAATTTTGAAGCATTTTGTTAACATTCCCTTAAAAATATTTTCTAATTTCCCTTTTGATTTCTTCTTTGATCCATGGGTTACATATTCCTTGATAAAATGCTCTTTCTACTTCATCAGTTTCTTCTATCATGTTTTTTTTTTTTTACAGCATTATTTTTAATGACTGCCTGCTACTCCAGATTCATTCAATAAATATTTAATGAAGACCTACTTTGCCTTGTCCTGAGGATATAGAAGTGAAGAAAGCTCCCTGCTTTCATGGGCCTTATATTCTACTTGGGGGAGACAGTAAACAAACAAGTAAAATATATAGTGTGTCAGAGGGCGTAGAATGTGATGGAGAAAATGGAGTGGAAAGGTAGATGGAGATTGTGGGGTGGAGATTTGTCTCTATTTTAAATACGGTTTTAGGGATAACCTCTCTGATAAGGTGACATTCAAGCAGAGACTTAGGGAGTAAGCCATGAAGGATCTCTAGGGGAGAAGCAAACCCAGGCAGAAGAACAGTAGCTAGAAAGGCGCAAAGGTGTGATTGTAATGAATGTACCTGGTGTGTTCTGGGGACAGCTATGAAACCAGTGTAGTTGGAGTGCAGAGGGTGGTAGAAGATGAGAGGAGTGGGGTAGGGCAGTCTCATGAAATGCCTCATAACCATTGACCTGGTTTTTAGAGTTTCGTTTTAGAGAGAGATGGGGAAGCATTAGAGAGTTTTTTTGAGAAGATTGACGTAACCTGACTTAGGCTCTTAAAGGATTGCTCTGGCCGCTGTGTGGGAGTAGACCCTAGAGACCAAGAGTCAAGCAAAGACGCAGAAACTCTTGGCAAGAGATAACAGTGGCTTGGACAGGGTGGCGGCACTGGCGTTGGTGAAGAGTTGCCAGACTCTAGATATCCGGTTCTTTGAAGATGGAGCCAACTGGATTAGATGTAGAGGAGTGAAGGATTAGCCAACCCTTGAACGATGGGGGGGTTAGGGGTGCAGGTGCTTTGGGCAGTCCATTTTCATTTGTACCCCCCCTCTGAAATCGCCATTCCTCCACATCCACGGTTAGGTGTGGGGGGGTCAACCAACTGCAGATGGTGTACTGCAGTATTTACTATATTGAGGAAAGTCCATGGATAATTTGACTCCCACAGTTCAAACTTGTGTTGTTCAGTGGTCAACTGCAGTTTGTTTGCAGTTTGGTGGTACTATTAAACATACTATTGCTGTCAAAATCCTGGCATGCAAATTTTTATATTTCTCCAGTGCTTAGAAATTTATCAGAGACAAGGAATCATTAGAACCAAAGATATGCATTTGTTCAAGGCATTTGATCTTTATTGCTGAAATTGCCCTTTAGAAGGGGCAACTTCTTCAAGCAAGGTATAATTTTTAGGACTATCCATATCTTTTTTTTTTTCTCCGCATGAAAACTCAAATGAGGTTTTTGGTGCTTAACAAGTGCATATTGGTAGGTGCATTTCGAGTAATAGCTGTCAGAATCATTATTTTATTCAGTGTGTGCGTGCTCCCTCTCTCTCTCTCTCTCTTTTTTTTTTTTTTTACAATACAGAAATTTAGTATATCAAAAAATAAGTACGTTGTGTCATTTGAATTTAATAAATTCTGACCATTAGGAATTTAATAAATTCCTAATTTTTGTTTGAATTGTGATTAGTCCATGATAGTTCATTAATTTATCCTATTTGTATACATGTGAGCTGAGAAAAAGAACAAAGAAACCATATATATCTGTGTGTGTGTGTGTGTGTGTGTGTATATATATATATATATAGATAGATAGATAGATAGATAGATAGATAGATAAATGGGTTGTTACATGTAATTTGTTTGAAAGAGCCAGGTCTTGGTTTGAACAATAAATGTTACTATTTTTATTATTGATTTTTATTTCATTAGTTGTTTTATCTTTTAGTTTCTTTCTCATTTTGTAGTTAATTTTATTTTCTCCTAGCTTCTTAGTTCATTTATTTATTTTTTTAAATAATAAAAGCATTTAAGGCTATGATTACTCTTCAGTACGTATAGTTACTTCCCACAGCTTTAGACATTTAGTATTTTCATTGTCATTAAGTATACTTCTTTCATTTTAAATCAGCTCTATTGAGGAATAATTTTATTAACTACATTTAGATTTTTTTCTTTAACCTTGGAGTTATTTTAAAGTGTAGCTATGGTAAAGTTTTAGGTGGTAAATTTACTGTTGTTGTTCTTGCTACCCTTTTGTTATTTCTAGTGTCAACTAGGAAGGCAGCTATGCACACCACTATATCACCAATGCTGCACAGCTCTAGTATTAACTAGGAATATTACATTGTAGTCAGAGAATCTGAACTTTTTCAACTGCACATGATAGATATACAATGCAAAATAGCGTTAAATGGAAAAACAATATATTGTCTCAAATTATTAGAAAGGGTCCTAAAATAGCCCGCAGAATCAAAGGAACAAGTTCGGGAACCAGGGTCCGTGGAGCTGAAATTGAGCAGTTCTCTGTGTGTGCGTGCACATCCACACCCTGGTTTCCTTTTGCTTGTTACCTAGTTTTATCCTCTTGTATTGATTATTAGGCCTTCTTTAAGCTGATGGCCTGAAGGCTCACCCTTACTTCCATCCACATGTTATCTGAGTGGCCTGAAGGGTATATTTCCCTCCAGCTCCAGCAGAAGGACTCTGATTTGACTTCTGTGCCTATCCGTAAATCAGTCACCGAAGTGAAGGAGATGGAATGCTCTCTCTGTATGTGCAGGCAGTATTCTGTTATTATGGGGAAGAGTTTGGGTTTTCAAGTCAGGCTGCCTGGATTAAGTCCATCCATAGTGTGTGATCTTAAGCAAGTTATTTAATCCCTCCTTACCTTAGCTTTTTCATCTCTGAAATCAGGATAAAAATCTTCTTTTGTGGTATTGTGAGGCTTAAAGTAATCTGTATAAGGTATGTTATATCATTATTTTAAACTAACATTTGAACCTCCATCAAAAATGAAAACATTCAAGACTCACATCCCTCTTCTCATTCTCACCCTCTTCTGGAAGACCATGTCCTTTATTCTTCTCAACTTCTCAGATTTTGCAAAAAAAATCCAAAATTTTAGTTTTAGTTTTTCTGTATGTCTGTTTCCATGAATCTCCCCTGAATGTTTGAATTAAGTTTTACAGTGCATTTACTGTGTTAGTCAGACGGTAAAAACTTTGTAAATATTCAGTGTTCTTCAGATACATTTTGTATTTGATAACAAGGCTAATGATCACCAAAATTATTGTTTATTTACATCATATATAAAACCTTATTTCTCCAGAGAGAAGCGTTATGTTTTTATTTGTGTAAAGTAGGTATATGTAAACTGAATTTTTGAGCCAAAGAAAATAGGTATAATGTGGACTATACAAATGGGGACAATCATAAAGTTGTCTTAGAAATAAGATTATGCTGTGCTTAATAATAGCTCTTTTTTTCATAACCATTTGACTGTGCTACAAAACATTCTTAGTCTGAATATGTTTTGTGGGTGGTTGGAGATGGTTGGGGGAGATGGTTGGTGAGAAGTTAAGGCAGGTCAGTCCTTTTGTTAAGGGTATGCTACTTCTCCAGGAAAGTATCTGAGAAACTTAGCATTTTTATATTGTATGATTTACTGCATCTCAGTCAACCTGGTTGACATGGCATTTGATAAAGCAGTATACTGCTTTGCTGGTGTTTTGACACGCTCTGGTCTGAGATCTCTAAGGTCTTGATTTGGAATTTTTCAGATTTCCTGTCTATTATAACATGTCTTCAAAAAGTACATCTGATCACCTTGAAATCTCAGTTCCTTAATAACTCCCATGTTTCACTCTTTCTACCATCTTGCCACTTAAAGAGTTCTTCAGGGGAATGTCGTTAGTTTCCTTAAGAAAAAACATAAATGAAGAATATTTAACATTATAGACCACTTTTAGTGTCTTTTTAAATGTAGAACTAATACTATTACTTTTATGTAGTAATTTATGGATTTGGAAAGTGACTTCACAAGCACTAACTCATTTGCGTCTCATAAGAAGTGTGTAGGGTAGGTAATTTCCTTGGTTATTTGGAGATGTGAATCAGAAGTTAGATGAACTACCTGCATTTGTTGTATTTTAAATGTTACTTATTCTGTATCTTAGTTGTAAAGTGTAATTAACTTCTACTAATTCAGCATCCTGTTCACAGTTGGCTGCTTTTCTTTTCCTGTACAATTAAAAAAATTTTTTGTTTAGTTTTGCATGTAGTCGCCAAACCCTCCCTCAGTTGTATATTTACATTTGTTCATAAGCTATGTATTCTGTGAATTTCATGTTCTTGTTAAATCTCTTCTGGGGCCTTCTGACCAACCCCATTCTGAATTAGTTATTGGGCAAGGTCTCTGTTCATTATCATTCTGGGAGTTTCATTTTTCTCTCAGGTTAAATCTCCTAGTTCCTTGGTCTCATGTCTTTTCTTTCTTCATGTACTACATTGTTTTTAGTAGAACACACTCTTCTGTGTCTTACTGAGAAGGAATGTGTGTAAAGTAAAAGACATTGAGACTTCAGTGTCTGAAAGAAAATATTTTATTTCTGCCCTCACTCTTGACTGACAGTTTGACTTGATATAGAATTCTAGGTTGGAAATTATTTTTCCTCAGAATTTAAAATTTTTAAATTTGCTCTGTTGTTTTCTGGCTTCCGGTGTTGCTGTTGAGCACACCCATGTCATTCTGGTTTTTGATCCTTTGTGTGAAACATCTCCTCCCCCTACCCCCCACCCCAAGCATTTCAGATCTTCTTTAGCCCTAGGGTTATAAAATTTCATTATTGTATATCTTAAGATACGTTTGTGTTCATCCATTGCACTGCATACTAGCAGGCCCTTTCAATCTGCTAACTCTTGTCTTTCATTTTGGGTAATTTTTAGAAAATTATTTCTGTGATTTTGTCTTCTTCCAATTTCTTTTCTCATTATTTCAGTGTTGGACACTTAGAGTGATCTTTTTTTTTTTTTAAATAAATTTATTTATTTATTTATTTATTTATGGCTGTGTTGGGTCTTTGTTGCGGTGCATGGACTTCTCATTGCGGTGGCTTCTCTTGTTGCAGAGCACGGGCTCTATCTAGGCACGTGGGCTTCAGTAATTGTGGTATGTGGGCTCAGTAGTTGTGCCTCACGGGCTCTAGAGCGCAGGCTCAGTAGTTGTGGCGCACGGGCTTAGTTGCTCTGTGGCATGTGGGATCTTCCCGGACCAGGGATCAAACGCGTGCCCCCTGAATTGGCAGGCGGATTCTTAACCACTGCGCCACCAGGGAAGCCCTAGAGTGATCTTTTGCTTTATCTTTTCTCTCTCTCTTTTTTAAAAAAATCTCTTTCGATCTCTTTTTGGGGGGATTTTCTCCCCCAACTTTATTTCTAACCTTTTAGTGAATTTTTGTTTCTGTAATCTTTTTTACTTTCCAAAAGCTTTCTTTTTATAATGAATTTTTTCATACATTCCATTTTTGTTTTGTGGGTACAATATCTTTTTCTAAGAACATTAAAATGTGTCTTTGTGTACATGTGTGTGCATATGCTTTTTTTTTTTCCTTCTTGATCGGTCAGTTTCTTCCCAGTTGCATTTTCCCTTTGTTTAGCTTCAGTCTTTCATTAGGTTCTTTCTTCGAATGTTTGATCATCTTTGTCTGGTTACTCATTCTTCAAGGCACTGAAAAGCTGATTGGAAGCTGTCTCTGCAGGTAAGGTGATCTATCTGGGCCATTTTCTTAGGAATACTAAATTACTGTCTTTTCTCTTGGCTGCTCATATTTTCCAGAATGGCTTTTCTCTTTTCTTACCTGGAGGACATTCTTTTTTATACCAGTGTTCTAGGAGCAGATTGAGAAGAAAGTTGGGAGACTTAATGCTCAATATGGTACTTTCATTTAATCTTCATATTCAGTATCAGTAGGTACCTCTGCCTTTAGCTATTCCTGTTGTCCCCAAGTCCAGAAACTTCCCTCTTCAAACCTCTAGTGCTAGGGTTGAGAAGGAACAGTTGCCTAGTTGTTTGAAGTCAGAGAGGACAACTGGAGGGCTCTCACTGCTTCTTACATGGACTTGCAGTGAATCTTTCTCTTTTTTGTCCTCTTCTGCCTGCCTGCAAATTCTTGTGCATGGTGTAAATCAGGTTGCTACTCTGCTTTCCTGGTTCTGCAGTGAAAGTTACCACTCATTTATTTTCTTTCTGTAGTCTAATGGATGGCATTGCTATTTTTTTTTTTTAATTTATTTACTCCATCCTTTTACAGGCTTATTCCCTTAAAAAATACATTTATAATGATTTTAGTTAGGATGTTTGGACTGAACAGAGGCTGATAAACATGTTCAGGCAGTCATCCTTTTTTTAAAAAAATAATTATTTATTTATTTGGCTGCACTGGGTCTTAATTGCAGCACGTGGCATCTTTTTAGTTGCGGCATGTGGGTTCTTTAGTTGCCGCATGCGAACTCTTAGTGTGGCATGCTAACTCTTAGTTGCGGCATGCGGGATCTAGTTCCCTGACCAGGGATAGAACCCAGGCGTCTTAGCCATTAACTGCAAGTTCTCTTTTTTAATTGCAGAAGAAATATGAATCCATTTCTATGAAATTTAGACAGTTCAGATGAAATGTAAGTCCCTTTCAGTCCTCCTCTGGTGATCTCATTCTCCCTCCAAATGTCACTGTTATCATTTTTTATATGGATACTTCCTAACTTTAACAAATTCACTTACTTATAAGTACAGAGAAAACCAGTTTTGTATGTGATTTTGCAAGGGAGGCTGTTATTGTTAAGAATAACAATATGTGGTCATACTATATTCTTCTAAAACCTGCTTTTTTCTCTTTAATGTGTTTAAGAGGTTTTTATGTGGGAGGATATGGAAATGTAACTTTTTTTTTTTTAACTGCTACCTACTTACTCTTCTGTAATATGCACGTACCGTAGCTTATTTTACCATTCTTCTATTGGTAAGCATTTAGGATGTTTATACTTTTCCAGTGTTGGGATAAACATCTTTATGAATATGTACATATGTACAGATTTTTCTCAGGTGGATACTATAATGACACCAACCATCTGGAGTTAGTGTCAGACTCAACAGGTTTAAGGGCACTGACCTGAGAAGACTGCCCTCACTTCAGATGTCAGCCACTCTTTGGGGGTCCCTAGGCCACCTGCATTTCTCCTCTGCAGAGGTTGGCCTGGCTCAAAGCCCTCATCCCTTTTCTCTAGTGGTTGGTCTCTCTGATGATTAACTCCATTCTGAATAATCTCATTAGCATAAAGTCAGGTGCCACCCAAGGGGCTAATGAATAATGAAAACACTCTTATCACTGGGAAAATTCCAAGGGTTCTAGAAGCTCTGTGTCAGGAACCCAGGAACCAAGACCAGACAGGTTCTTTATTATACAACAGATTCCCAGAAGTAGAATTTTCTGGTTGAAAATTTTTAATAGATATTGAAACTCCCCTCAAAGGCATTAGTAATATATTCTGCACCAGTATATGACAATACTAAATTTTCTATAGCTCTGCTGGTGTTAGATGTTATTATTTTTTCTTCCATTTCACTTGAAAAATTTTGATTTGCATTTCCTGATTGCTGGTGAAAATGAGCATTTTTCCATGTGTTTATTACTAGCCATGTATATTTTTTGACTTGCCTACTCAGTGACTGCCCATTTTTCTGTTGGGTTGTTCATCTATTTTATATTGATTTGTAGTTTACTATATATTCTACAGATTAGTCTTTGGCTGTTTATATATTTTAAATATTTCCTCCCAGGCTGTTGACTTCTAAGATTAAATTTTTATGAATTAGATTTATTGTGTCAATTCTAATGGTGCAGGGTTATGAATTTAAATTATTAAAATGGTGCTTAAAACTCTACTGGTTCCTATAAATGAAGAAGAAAGGGTCTTTATTAATGGCAAGATTTTTTGGTGATTTTTAAATATCTTAGCTATTGGGTCTAATTTAATAGAGATTTAAATTATATAGGCCCTTGGCTGTCTCTTTCCCATTTTTTGGAACACTTGAACTCCTTTAAAGAGTAATTAAGAGTAAGAAGAAGAGGAGAATATTTATTGTGGCAGTATGATGGGAGAAGTCCAAAAGTAATAACTAATTCTTAAAAATTCTGTGGATGGTATTTATCCACATCATCCCTCTTCTGTTTTATTAAAGGTGATTTAGAAATGTCCATAACTCTAAGTGACATAATTCTATAAATATTAATTTCTCTATTATAATAATTTATTATATGTATAACATCTTTATAAATTGCTATGTGGTATATTCTTTATGGAATATAGAAGTATGTAGTAGAAGACTTAGTTCTTCCCATTTAAAATTTTACCACTGAAGAGATATTTTTAGAAGTTTAAATGCTAATTTTTTTGGCATAAAACTTTGAAAAACACATATTATAAATAGCCCCAATAAATATTAATCAAGCTTTGTTTCTAGAACTCTTAGTTGTGTATGTATTGAATATATCTTAATATGATAGCATGAATGTTATCATGTTCATATTGATCTTGTGTAATTTTGCTGTCATATCTGTAGATATTTTATAGTTTCTAAAAGCATATTTACATACTCTATATCTTTGAGTAACACTTTGCAAGAGTCAGAGAACATAATTTCCTCCTTTTATATTTATTTATTTATTTATTTAATTTTTTGGGCTGTGTTGGGTCTTCGTTTCTATGCGAGGGCTTTCTCTGTGGCAAGCGGGGGCCACTCTTCATCGCGGTCCGCTGGCTTCTCACCGCCGCGGCCTCTCCTGCTGCGGGGCACAGGCTCCAGACGCGCAGGCTCGGTAGTTTTGGCTCATGGGCCCAGCCGCTCCACGGCATGTGGGATCCTCCCAGACCAGGGCTCGAACCCGTGTCCCCTGCATTGGCAGGCAGATTCTCAACCACTGCGCCACCAGGGAAGCCCTCCTCCTTTTATAAATGAGAAGACTGAAGCTCTGAGATGTTAAGAAATTTGGCTTTTAAGTGGTATAATGACTTAAAAGTCATTAGTTAGTTCATAATGACTCTGAATCAGTTCAGTGCTTTTTTTCATTTCACCATGTGTGTTATTTTCCTATGGATGCTGTAACAAGTTACCATAAGCATGGTGACTTAATATTTATTTATTTGGCTGCGTTGGGTCTTAGTTGCAGCATGCGGGATCTTTAGTTGCTGTATGTGGGATTTAGCTCCCTGACCGGGATCGAACCCAGGCCCCCTGCATTGGAAGCGTGGAGTCTTAGCCACTGGACCATCAGGGACTGCATGGTGACTTAAAACCACACATTTATTATCTTATAGTTATGGAGGTCAGAGGTACACAATAGGTCTCACGGGGCTCTAAGCAAAGTGTTAGCAGATTGATTCTGGAGGTTCTAAGGGAGAACCTGTTACTTGCCTTCTCTGGCTTCTAGAGACCACCTTCATTTTTTGGCTTATGACCCCTTCCTCCACCTTCAAAGTGAGCAACATTGGGCCAAGTCTTTCTCATACTGTCAGCTCCCTGGTTTTGACTCTTCTGCGTCACTCTTCCACATTTTAAGGACCCTTGTGATTAAGTTAGACCTAGCTAGATAATCTAGAATAATCTCCCTATTTTAAGAACATGATTAGCAACCTTTATTCCATCTGCAACCTTAATTCTACTTTGCCATGTAACCTAGCATGGTTCCAGAGATAAGGCTGTAGACATCTTTGGAGGGCCATTATTCTGCCTACCACACTATGATAACTCTTGAATATCCTTATTGTTTAAGGAAAATGCAGTATTTTTAGTTATATAATATGTTAACAATAGGAGAGAAAAAAAAATGATTGAGCTAGAACTGTAAAGAAAGTATTTTGAGATAGCTATTGTACCTAAAAGAAAGTTATAAAGAATTCTTTATCTAAAAGATGGTTAAATGAGTATTTTTGAAATCTTCTGTGAAACAATAAAAATGAGTGAGCTGGTAAAATTTTAAAAACCTACGAACAAAGGAAAAAAATGCAGTGATCATCTGCTGTAGTCTATTGAACAATTTTTATTCATATTAAGTTAAATATTGAAATTGTCTAGTTATAGAAAGAGATTCTTTGCTTACAGTCAGTAGGTCCCAGAGTATTTCATGGGTAAACTTCAGGTGGCCCATAAAGCTTTTGAAATTACATACAGAATTTTGTGGTTTATGTTCATCTTTCAGTAGGAATAAACCATAGATTTCATCAGATTCTCAAAGGGGTCTATCGTCCTAAATTGATTTAAGAACCATTGGTCTGTGAATTTTTTACATCTCTGATTAAATTCTTGACTTTTTTTTGTAAAGCTCTCTGATGTTTTTGTATAGTTCTATTATTATACTTGAAAATTTATGTGTAAAACAAATTATTGAGCTTCTGTTATATACTAGGTGCTGATAGTAGTAATTGTAACATGGACCCTGTTTTCATCAAGCTGGGTAATTGTCATGTTCTTTTCTCAGTATTTTCTCTTTCTCCCCCCCCCCCCCCCCCTCCGCCCCCGAGCCTTCTCTAATTTTATTATTGTTGGGAACTGACCTCTTTGTGGAAAGGAAGCAACTACTTTTCCCCCTTTTTTAAAATTTAGGATTATTTTGCATATGTTGGAATGCACAGATCCTAAGTGTACTTTTGAAGAGTTTTGACAAATATTTTGACAATACACTGTGTAACCAACCAACACACTATCAAAGTAGGGAGCACTCTCTTCATCCCCAAAAGTTCTCTTACGCTCCTTCTCAGTCATTTATTTCCACACTACTTCCAAGAGGCTGATTAGTACTACCTATTTCTATCATCATAGATTAGTTTTGCCTGTACTTTAACTTCATATAAATGGAGTCATGTAACACGTACTTTTTCATGTTGAGGGTTTGGGGTAATTGTAAAGTAAGTTAAAAATGGGAGACATTGTAAAGGTTAATAAAATTCTCTCTTGCCACTCACATTTTCTCTATCCCTTTCACGCCACTCTCTCCCTAATCAGATACTGTACAGTAACACTGCAATATGTGGACACTAAGCCTAAGAATACCCAAAGTGTTTAACTAATGATGGATTTATAATAGAACACTTGAGTGTATAAATATCGTAAAGAGAAACTTAATTTTAAAATTAATGCTTAAATTTATTTATCCTTATACTTTGTCCATTGGCAAAGTTTTTGAATGATACTAAATGTTTTAGATGGTATTCACTAGCAAAGTGGGATATAGTGGTTAATTTATTTGCAAATTGTCAATTCTCAGGAAAAGGACAAAGTTCAGGAAACTTTGTTTTTTTAGGGTCAGTATTTCTAAGCATGGGAGAAATTTAACTTGTCCAAGGAATGTAGGGAAGTGGTTGAACAAAGATGCAGGAGTTGGGAATTTATTATGTTTTTGGTTTAGTCTAAATCTTTTAAAAATTAAGTAGACAGTGGCTAGACACATACTTTTCTTTCTGCCTATGTATTTCATTTTCATATATGAGTCCAGGAAGTATAAATGAGCCAAAGATCGTATTAAGTTTTGTGTACAACTTAACTGTAATCTAAAATAACAGCTCGGTTGTAGAAATTCCAGTCTTATGCAAGAAGAAGCAGAAAAAGGAGTTCTTATGGCTGTTGTGACAATGAGACAGATGTACCAAGTCTTGAATATGGATTCCATATTCACCAAGGATGAGAACAGGAGGATCTGCTTATTTTTTATATGGTGCATGTATTAAGCTACATGGATTGAGAAAGGTGATTAGGATGGCAGAACCTCAGCCTAGGAATTCCTTTAGTACCTATGGAGAAGAGTATTCTTAAAAAGTTAGTAAAAGGGCCTGACTAAAATTCCTAAAAGCAATCTGGGGCGTGGTTAGCTGCATTCACTTTTTATATATTAAATATTTTTGGAAGGGTCATTGGTTATGGTGAGAAAAGTTCTACTTTGAGGTCAATAAAACTTGTTTTATGACCTTCATCTTTCATTCTCTTGGGCTTCAATTTCCAGGATAGACTAAAGAATAATGAGGCTTAAAAAAACAACTACAACTATGTCCATGTCTTGGACTTGAATATACTAGTGCAGACAGTTCCCATTATTACAAACTCCAAAAAGGTAATTAAATTTGCTGTATAAGAACAAATGATTAGGACAGCAGCCTAGAGGAATCTCCTCTTGTAGGTTAGTTCACTAAAGAGAGTCATAATGATACTTGTAGAAAGGGGCGTGGTGTTGCTTGTTCAGAGAAGGAGGTGGTTTCACTTTTTTCAGAGGGGGTGGTGAACTAGTTCTGTCAGCATTATTCCTTGGTGTTCTGAAAGCAATCTTCCTCTGTCGGAGAGTCAAGAGCTCTAGAGGAATTTGAGAAATCTGACAAGCTTCCGCCACAGAAAGTTGAGGTCCGTTGGGGACCAAATTGTCTATCATTCCATAGACGTTATTCTTGCTTTTGCTATGTATCCACATACTTAATGTCTTAAGGGTTTTTTTAAGAAAGTAGTTTTATAAAGTGGCAAGGACTAGAAAAAAAATATTTCTTATACTATATATGAAAATGTGACAGTGGACTTTTATAAGCCAAAGCACAGCACTTAGATATTTTGTATTTTAGCTGGCTTTAAAATTGAGTATGGAGGAAACTTGAACTGTTCTCATTATCATACACAGTCTGTGCATCTGATTTTTCTTTGTTTCTTATTCACTCAGTCAAAAAATATTCAGTACCAGCTGCAATAGGCTTGGTAGGCTTTCTGGTACTGAGAATGCAAAGGTGAAAACAACCTTTGTCCTCAAGAAGTCTAGTGGACAGATTGTTTGGAAACAAAAATATAACACTATGAAAATAAGTGTAAAGTAGTATGGGTTTTGTTTTGGTAATTTTGTTACCAAATTCATGTATATCTGTGTCCATAAGAAAAAAAGACCAGAAGGTAATATCCATATACTAAATATTGGTTATCTGGCTGGTAGGAATACTGCTATTATATTTTCTTCTTAGGTTTTGTCATATGTTTTCTTATAGTAATGCCTGTATACCTTTTGTAAACAGAAAAGAACTGGTAGTAGTATTGGTAGTAGTATCATCATCATTGCTCTTCTTACTATTACTACTCCTGTACTACCATTACTCATACTTTCAGAGCTCATTTTCATACTTAAGTTTATCTGACTTCAGGTGTGTGCCTTTAGCCCTCAGGCCCCACGGAGCCAAATCTGCTTTGGGACAGTATCATTGAGAGTTTAATCCTATTAAACACTGGTCCCATAAGATTCTCCTGGAAGAGAGAGTCCTGTAGCCAAGCAAGTTCTGGGGTTTTTTTTGGCTGCATTGTGTCGTCATTGCTGCGCGCGAGCTTTCTCTAGTTGCAGCGAGCGGGGGCTACTCTTCGTTGCTGTGCGTGGGCTTCTCACTGCTGTGGCTTCTCTTGTTGCGGAGCACGGGCTCTAGGCGTGAGGGCTTCAGTAGTTGTGGCGCGTGGGCTCTAGAGCGCAGGCTCAGCAGTTGTGACGCACAGGCTTAGTTGCTCCGCGGCATGTGGGATCTTCCCAGACCAGGGTTTGAACCCATGTCCCCTGCATTGGCAGGCAGATTCTTAACCACTTGGCCACCAGGGAAGCCCCCGAAGCATGTTTTATAACAAAGTTCTGCAGTAAAAAAAATCTGGTTAACTCATTTTAATTCAGTATTTACCAAATTAGTTTAACAGTAGTTTGACTCTTTTTTTCATTAGTCCTTTATTGATGTTCTGTGGCTCTCAAACTTTAGTGGGCATGAGAATCACCCCCACCCCCAGAGTTTTTGATTCAGTAAGTTTGCAATGGGGTCTGAGAATTTGTGTTTCTGACAAGTTTCGAGGTGCTGCTGAGGCTGCTGGTCCGAGAATCACACCTAGTACTCTCTTTGTTAGGTGATTTGCAATCCCATTTTGCCTTGAGATGTAAACTTTTGTAGAACTTTTATGTTAGGTTATGATGCTCGTGTTTTCCTGATGAAAGAAGGTATCTAAAAATCGGAAATAATAGTGTTTAGCATGGAAAGAGCCCTCAAAGGGGGTTTCATTAACTAAATTACCCAAGGGGCATTATTTCCCTTCTATCATCAGTATTCTTCTGATACTGTGTGAGCTTCAGTTTAGCCATCTGTAGATGGAAATGATTAAACCTACCTCAGAAAGTTGTGGTAAGGATTAAATGATGTAATATTTGCAAAAGTGCCTAGTACTCACCACCTAGTGCTCACATTCCAAGTGCTCACCACCTTGCTAATCAAAGTATGGTCTGTGGACCAATGACATTACATTCAGGAGCTTATTAGAAATGCAGTATATCGGGCCCCATCCCAGATGTACTGAAACAGAATCTGCATTTTAAAAATGCCCAGGTGATTTGTATGCACATTACCACATGGGAGGCACCGATGGTAGCATACACCTTGAAAAAAGCTTCCCTAGTGCAGTATGTGACTTATTCTCCGCTTTATAAACTGACCATCCAGGGCTGTTTCTGTATAGATGTTACCAATTGGAATATTATTTATTCTAGAGCTTAGAAATACTTTGTCCCAAATGATATCTACTTTAGCGTTTCCTGTCTGTAAAGTAATGTATGCTATTTATAAATCTTGAATTCTATTGTTAAAATCTTGAAACAACACGTAAAAGTATAACAAAGAAAATAAAAATTACCTGAAAATCCACTAAGATAAATTACCTGAAAAATTACTTGAAAATCCACTAAGATAAACACCATGACACTTTGGTACACTAGTTGGTACATCTCTTTATTCATGTATATATGTGCACACCAGTTTGTTTGTTTTCTTTTTCTTCTTTTTATCCCCCACACCTTTACCTGCCAGATAAACTAATCTGGTGTTTATCTTCTGAACCTTTGTGCTATGCACGGATATAATAATATATACACATATATAGGGATTTTGTGGTTGTTTTATAAAAGTGGATTGTATTATGAATACTTGTCTGCATCTTGCTCTTTTCACTTAAAACATTTTGAAAATTCCTCAAGGAATATACTTCAGATTCTTTTTAATGACTGCAAGATATTGCATAGTAGGGATGTCGGACAAACTATTAAGCTGTTTTTATTGACGGTCAATTTTTTTTTACTACTACAAACAAATAAAAATTATTGTGCATATGTTCTTTGTATACTGATGTTATCCCTAGGATAAATTACCAGGTGGAGATTGCTGGATCAAAGGGTAATTTTTAAAAATAATTTTTATTGTGAAATATATTTTACATGCAGAAAAGTATATAAAACATATATACATCTTTAAAGACTAATAAAGTGAATCCTTTTGTACCATCACCCATTCTAAGAAATAGAATGGGTGTTTTTTAGAACCTCCCTCTGTGCCCTTCTATTGTATTATCCTTGCTTCTGGGAAAAACAAATATTTTCCTTACCTTTTTTTTTTTTTTTTTTTAAGGTGTGTTACTTTTTTTAAAATTAATTTATTTTTGGCTGCATTGGGTCTTCGTTGCTGCCTGCAGGCTTTCTCTAGTTGTGTCGAGCGAGGGCTCCTCTTCGTTGCGGTGAGCGGGCTTCTCATTGCGGTGGCTTCTCTTGTTGGGAGAGCACGGGCTCTAGGCTCACGGGCTCAGTAGTTGTGGCGCACGGGCTTAGTTGCTCCACGGCATGTGGGATCTTCCCAGATCAGGGCTTGAACCCATGTTCCCTGTATTGGCAGGCAGATTCTTAACCACTGTGCCACCAGGGAAGTCCCCTTATCTTTCTTTATAGCTTCACCACTCAGTTATGCATCTCTAAACCATAAGCATCCTCAAATAATAGGCTTGGTTATGAATATTATAGGATTCATTCTAAATATATGACATTATTTGTACATTTCATCCATGTTATTGTTTGTAGCTGTAGCTTATTCATCTTCATTGATACATTGTATTCGTTGAATGAATATACCACAATTTATCCATTTTTATTGTTGATGGAATTGGTGGTGTTTCTGATTTTGCATTATTAACAAACAGTGCTGCTGTGAACATTTTTATTCATGATTCCTACTGCCCATGTTCACAAGTACTTTGGGGCGGTGATCTTTAAACCCTTTTGTTTTTTTATCCCCCAAATAATTTTTTAAAAATTGAAGTATAGTTGATTTCCAATGTTGTGTTAGTTTCTTGTGTACAGCAAAGTGACTCAGTTATATATATGTATATATTCTTTTTCAGATTCTTTTCCATCATCGTTTACTACAAGATATTGGATATAGTTCCCTGTCTATACAGTAGGAGCTTGTTGTTTATCTATTTTATATATAGTAGTTTGTATCTGCTAACCCGGAACTCCTAATTTATCCCTCCTCCCCTCTTTCCCCTTTGGTAACCAAAATTTATTTTCTATGTCTGTGAGTCTGTTTCTGTTTTGTAAATAAGTTCATTT
Organism: Eschrichtius robustus; assembly: GCF_028021215.1. Lineage (NCBI taxonomy): Eukaryota > Metazoa > Chordata > Mammalia > Artiodactyla > Eschrichtiidae > Eschrichtius > Eschrichtius robustus. The sequence continues at coordinate 83,491,083 of NC_090831.1, forward strand.
GTATCATATTTTAGATTCCACATGTAAGTGATATATATTTGTCTGACTTCACTTAGTATGCTAATCTCTAGGTCCGTCCATGTTGCTGCAAATGGTATTATTTCATTCTTTTTTATAGCTGAGTAATATTCCCTTGTATATATATATACCATATCTTCTTTATCCAGTCATCTGTTGATGGACATTTAGGTTGCTTCCATGACTTGGCTATTGTAAATAGTGCTGCTGTGAACATTGGGGTGCATCTGTCTTTTCAAGTTAGAGTTTTTTCTGGATATATACCCAGGAGTGGGGTAGCTGGATCCTGTGGTAACTCTATTTTTAGTTTTTTAAGGAACCTTCATACTGTTCTCCATAGTGGCTGCACCAATTTACATTCCCACCAACAGTGTAGGGGGGTTCCTTTTTCTCCACACCCTCTCCAGCATTTATTATCTGTAGACTTTTTAATGAATGCCATTCTGACTGGTGTGAGGTGGTACCTCATTGTATTTTTGATTTGCATTTCTTTAATAATTAGCGATGTGCATCATTTCATGTGCCTATTGACTATTTATATGTCTTCTTTGGAGAAATGTCTATTTAGGTCTTCTGCCCATTTTTTGATGCCCAAATAATTTTTTAAACTATCTACCTCCTTTTACGTTTTTAAGTTGGCATCTAATTTTTTTTATCATAATGTTTAAATAGTTGCTAGGGATGTAATTTCAGGAATATTAAAAATATTGATGTTTTAAAATATTAATATCACTCCTAAATGTATCCAGTGGAATATAAATATAAATACTCTAGTGTCTGGAGATTTGCTTGCATCCTTTAAAACATCCATGAACAAGCTAGTCTATAATTTCTGGATATTTTACATTGTTCCTTTTTCACCTTGAAATCATATTTGTATTTTATTTCCCCCCACAGAATTTTACCCCAGAGGAGCATACTTTTATGTTTGAGTCTTCATTGATCACTTTATCATACTCCTCTTCATGTATTTATATACACATATGTGTATATTATGTAGTACTTATATACATAAAAGTTAATATATTTTAAATACACTTTAAATTTCATTAAAAATTTTATGTTGCCATCAAGCTCTAGATATTAAACATTGCAGTTGATAATAATAGACAATTGGTCGAAAATAACATGGAAATTACACCAATTTTATATATATATTTATCTGTTGGAGGGGGGGCAGCAGCAACCTGTTTAAATAGGCCATCTAGGTGATTCTGATGCATGTTAAAGTGTGAGAATTTCAATGTAGGGTTTTTAGATCACCCAGGAATTATGAATTCAGATAGCAGATGCAGCAAGAGTTCTATTTGTGGTTCTAAATTCTCAGTGGTGATTTTGCCATCTCCTCCCCACCCAGTGTCAAGGTTCAGTGGATTTTCCTTGAAGTTGCTTGGGAGATGGTGGTAAGGAGAGGAAGGTTATTTCTAATTTACTGTAATGGTGAAGTTGTAGCCATTCGAGGGTATCCTAACTCAAGGCAAAAGCCTATGGCTGTTCATTGTACTGTTTTGGGTTTTCAGCCTTCTCTCATATTCTGGCCTAGGAATTTGTATCTTTCCTGCCAGCTTGTTAATGTCTTTAAGATTTTTTTTTTTAATCCTGGATTTTGATTTTTTGTGGGTGTTAGGGTTGGCCTAAGTACCTATTCTACTATATTCCTGGAACAGCATTCCCTATTAAATGCAATAGATTTCGCCGGATTGCTTTCTAGGGAAATGCAAACTAAAGTAGTAATGTGATAGCACTTTATTCCTGTCAGATTGGCAGAAGGGAAAGTAGTAGCAAGACACATTGCAGGTGACAGGGGTTGTAAGTGATACTGGTGTGAATGTAAATTGTTCCAGTGTTTTAGACTTAAAAACAGCTCGTGTCAGGCAAAAACCATCATGTCGAAGGAATAGGTTGGGGGGAAGTATGTTTCCAGCAAATGCAACTGACCGCTGCTTTCATTTTTCTTTGGTGAGGACTGGAAATGAATGGTTGTCTTATGTTTAGGGCCTAGGGGTGGGGTTTGCTTAACTGAACAAAAAGAGTAGGTGGACTTAGGGGACATTTACATAGGCTTGGAAGAAATAATTGAAAGCACTGTTGGATTAAACTGTTATGTCTTCCTTACGAATCCATCAAAAAGTATAATAGGAAAGTGAGGGAAATGAACGAAGGACTGGGGTGAATTAAAAAGGGAACTGTATGCCAGTGGTGTGCTGGAACCAGCTCTTCCTGGAGTTGATAGTTAAATTCAGGATTTTGGTAGCCATCATTAAAATTATATAAACTTACAATTAGATAAATTACATTTTGAAGAAAGATAATAAATAATCAAAACTCATCACTTCCTAGTTATTTTATTACATTTTACTATTAATGTGTTCTTGAGGTTATTGACATCTGTTGATTGTGCCTGTATGGTGGAAATACTATATAACGATGTGCTACTGCTCGTCTCTTCCCAATTCTGTGTTCAGTGATGACACTTCGGTGGCTTAAAATCAGACATAGAAATCATGGAAATCAGCAAATAGCAAAAGTCAGGACTTTTTTTTCCCTGTGGAAAGCAGTTGTTACACATTAACCAGGACACCATTGGGTATAACATTTTGCTGTTTGAGATACCGATTGCTTTTAATCTCTGTAAATGTACTTACTTTCTCAAGTTTTAGGCCTTCCAATATTATGTGTAAAGCTTTAACTGTTCTTAGGGAAATACTCAATTGTTTTAAAAGTATCTTAAATTTAAAGGAAGGTACGCCTTCTTTTATTTAGCTTTTACTTGTATGTAGACTGTATTTTTGCAAACTTGTTCTCCTAGTCTTTTAAAACATTGTTGTTTAAAGGTATCTTGATAAATCTTTGTCTTTCTTGTAAGCCATTAGTTTCATTTATTGAGTTCCTTGTAGCAAGAATATACTTTTTTGTCCTTTTTAACATGGGGGTGTGTGTGTGAGAGAGAGAGGAGAGAGAGAGAGAGATTGGGAGATTTAATTCTTATAGCAGTGTTATTGATGAAGTTGGCCAGTTAACACTAAGAAACTTTTTTTCTCTAGTATTTTTATTTATGACTAGAGTTTGATTTTTTTAAATAAGATTAAAGTAGTATTGTTTAGTTATTTCCTACTTGTATATTTGGTGTCTTTATGTTCAGGTACTTTAGAAAATCAATGAATTAGAAAATTCTCCATAAAACTTTTGATTCATGTTACATTGATCTGTCATACATATTTTCAGCACTCAGAGGAATAAGAAAATAACATTGAAATATTGTGAAAATACTATGCTAAGTTGCTTACTTATTATTCTGTAGCATAGTCGTTTACAGTTTTGGATCTGTAGTTGGGCCTTTTCGACTTTGGCCAAATCATTTAAATACTCTAAGCCTCTATTTCTTCAGTTAAAGTGGTGATAATAAATAGTACCTGCCTCATGTGGTGGTTTTGAAGATTAGATGAGGTAATGTAACATTCAGCAAATTGCTCGGCTTATAGTAAAGTGCTCTGCCAATGTGAGCTAACATCCTTATTACCAAAATAATAAATCCTCCTATCTACAAGTTGCCTTGAATGGTGGGTATGAAAACTAGTAGTAAGTAAAAGATTATATGATATACTTTATAAAATGATAAAAGTTATTGAAGCAAAGTTGTGAGTAAAATTCAGTCTTATTGCATATTATGTGCATGTAAGTAAGGTGATTAAGTGTTGTCACCTTTCATTTGTTCAGAGTGATGGTTAGATATGAACCACACCAGCAAATAAGAAAACCATCTTATTTTATTCACTGAAATGTTAAACCACTACTTTAGTTGTATAGATACATTCTGGATAAACTTAGGTGATTTTCCAAAAATATTAGGTAGTCCAATTGCTATAGAATAGAATTTAAGGATTCTTGGTTCCCTTAGTAATTTAAGTTTCATATTGACTTGTTGGCCTTAATGAAAATTACAGACTTTACCTTCTTTGCCCTCCCAAGTCTGCTCTTTAGTATAGCTGCTAAGGAACTGTGTCCAAATAACAAGCAAAACAGGAGTAAGAAGCAGAAGGGGGCACCAATAACCCACCTCTCTATACTTTTAGGAAGTTGGCTGCTTAACCTCATATGTTTCTATTTATTTGCTATTTTATTCTAGGTGCCTAGAGTTGATATTGTGTTGCCACTTTTTATTCTTAGTATTGATTGGGTTTTCCCTCTTTTTTCTGCTCTGCTACCTCTATTCCTTCTGGAACCAGTAGGTTAATGGTAAGTATTTAAATAAGATTTACAAAGTTTTTGACCTAGTGAGGAATTTTCTACCCTCACCTATGTTGGTGAAAACTTTGTAGACTCCAGATGGTCTCTGTGGTTTCCCAGGTTTTCATTGTTGCCTTGTGTGTGTGTAGACTGATGAACTTTAGTTTTGAGGTACTCCTGTCCTTGCATGCTGTGTCAAATGGCGTCGATTGTTTGTGTGTTTCATAGTGATGTTTCTCTTGGAGCTTGCACTTTCCTTTTCCCCTTCTTTCTGCTGTTTTTTTGGGGGGGAGCAGGAGGGGGGCTTTTGGGGTGGGAAGAAGAAAAATATTTCTCACACCTGCACTTTTATTCCTCCTACAGTATTTGGAATCGTTACAAATCTTGCCAGTTAGATATCTGTAAGATGTTTGTTCTATACAAATTAAGAACATAATTACTATTATCTTTGGGCAGAGTTATAGATTGAGTGATTCTGCTCAATATCCATTGAGCAATATCCATTAAGTGATAACTGCTTTCATCTATTGACTCTTCACTGCTAAATTTGCAATCAGATTTTGTGTTGCTTTATTTCTCATTTCAAGTTTCAAGGTATTTGAGCCTTTTAAGTATTTTTAAAAGGTAGAAATAGGTTTTTTAGGATTCATCATAGCAATATCTATTTGTTATGCTGTTCCCTCAAAGCTTTGTACTTTAACGATAAACTACCATTGCATTTACCACCAAAACTAATACTTATCTCTTTGAACTTAGATTATGAAATATAATTTAACTGATTAAAAGGATGAGGCTAGATTTAGAGCACTGAGCTTCAAACAGTAAACTTTGGGAAGTAATTTTCGTAAAATGCTATCAAAGAAAATATCTTAATTTTTTTGTTATACATAAGAAAGATGCATAAAGTAGAATAATTCATATTTACAAAATGAATACCAATGCAGCTATTGCCAATGTCCCGAAGTAGATAGAACATTGCCAGTACCCCAGAAACCCTCCCCTGTGTCTTCCTGATTATGAAACTTTTTCTTTCTCCTAGAATAATCATAATTTTTTTGATAACCATTACCTTTTGTCTGTTTTATCATTTACATATGCAATCTAAAGAATATCTTTAATTTTGCTGGCTTGGTATAAGTGGAATCATATTCTTATTTTGGATCTTCTTTTCTTCAGTATTAATTTTTGTAAGATTCATTTATATTGTGTGTAGTATATGGAGGGAATAATAATTTTCTCTCTACCCTTCTGAGTTTTTAGCTGAGACTCTGGTAATAAAAGACAGATTAACATAAGAAAAACAAACAAGTTTATTAACATGTATGCTTTATGTATACATGGGAGGAACCCAGGGAAAAATGAATAACTCTCCAAGATGGCTTAGAATTGAGGCTTAAGTGTCATCTTTATAGGGAAAGGGGAGAGGGATTGTAGGTCTCTCGGGAGAGAAATGATTTTTAAGAAAAATGAATGGGCTTTTAGAAGAATAGATGGAAGATATGATAGTTTGTGACAAAGTTTGTCTGGATGTGGTGTCAACTTCTTGTCTTCTCTCCTGTGAGTCAGTCTTCTCTGGTTGATGAAATTCCTGGGGCAGGGAGGAAGGAACTCCCCAGTTGAGTTCCTTCTGGAGGATACATCTTTAGACAGATGAAAGGAGTTCGGAGTCTCTCCATGGATTGGTTGTTTTTCAAGTGCCTACAGCTCAAAAATCAGTATACCAAAGTGGCATATTTCAGGGTGGCATAGTCTGCTACCCTTCAGTAGCTGGTTAATTTCATCATTCCGTTTTATAAATATACCACAATTTATGTAACCATTCCATTGTTGGATATTTGTTTCCATTTCATTATTATGAACACTGCTGCTGTGAATATTTTGTTAACATGCATTCTGGTGCACATGTGCACAGATTTCTGTAGGACAGTATTAAAGTGTGGTCCTCCAACCAGCAGCATTGGTGTTGTCACCTGTGAGCTTACTAGAAATGCAAATTCATGGGCCACACCCTCACCTACTGCATCAGAATCTCTGGTATCCAGCGAACTGAAACAGGCTCTTCAGGTGAATCTTATGCACATTAGAGTGAGAATCACTGCTCTGAGATTTATACCTTGAAGTGGATTGCTGAATTAGAGACTATGTATACTTCAGCTTTATTTAACAGTTTTCCAGTGTAGTTGTATCGGTTTTTACTTAGGCCTGTGGTGTTTGAGAACTCCTCTTGTTGCTCTGTAAGAATATTGTCAAACTTTTAGGGTTTTGTTTTTTGCTTTTTTTAAAATTTCAGTATTTTCTGAGTTCACTTTTAATTGCAGTTGAATTTTGCCTTTTCAGATTTATCGAAAAAATTGACTTCTTAAATTTACTGAAGACTTTCTAAAAATATTATTAGAAAAGTTTTCAAACATTCTCAGAAGTAGAAATAGTATAGTGAACTAATAATAAGCTTTATATACTCATCATCCACATTTACCAGTTAATTATGTTTTTCCATATTTGCTTTATCTATCTCTTTTCTCTGAAATATTTTAAACCAGATCCCAGATGCTGTATCATTTCACCCCATATACTCAAATGTGCATATCTGAAATACATACCCTTTTCTTTACATGATGAGACTATCTTTAGAGGGCCTTTTTTTTTATTTTAAAAAGTTAGACAACATACTAAAAACACGTACAAATTCTAAAATAATGACAAAGCACAGTTTATAAACTTATTATTTGGGATATTATGAGTGAGAGATTTTGAACGAATTACAGTCTTTCAACAATTCTCTGCAATCTTCTAATGTATTCAATTAGGTAATCTTCCTGAATATTGTCTCTTTCACCAATAAAGTCAGAAATTTAGCTTTCTTAAAATGATTAACTAGGTTTTACTTTTAGGGATAAGAAAATCTTTTGAGTGCTTAGAAATGTATTACTTCTCTGATAAAACTCAACATGTGTAATGGTGTCCTAGTAGGTGACCAGAGTAGGCTGCTAGAAGAGATTTTATTAATATTTTGACTCTTTATTCTTAAAAGCAACCCTTTAAGAGCCTAGACATACAATCTTCCACATTTGCTACTGGCTTGCTGTTGAGGTGTGCTGAGTTTAGTACCCTGAATCTGCATAGCCCAGTCTAAACTTACAGCAGAATTAAGAACACATGCATGGTTTTATAATGAATCAGCAGTGAGTATTTTTTGAGTGGGTCTAGTTTGTTGGTCATTGTTGAATAAAAGTGAAAGTATAGGTAACTTTCAGGGTAGATGGGAAGGCAAAAATTAGATACTCTATCACTGTATGTTATTACTCAGTACAAAAAATGCTCAGTAATATTTGGTTGATTTTTGCATTATTGTGATTCAGTTAAATACTGAATCATGCTGATCAGGAAACTACAGATTCATAGTATGTAATATATGTTATTTTAAAAAGTGTCAGTTAATGGTTGGGAGAGAAATGAGGCTGAAGTTGGGAGGGGACAGGCTTTGTGTAATGAATAAAAAGTTTCTCTCTGTATTTTTTTTTTTTGGCCACACCACTTGGCTTGCAGGACCTTAGTTCCTGACCAGGGATGGAACCCAGGCCCCCTGAGTGAAAGCGTGGAGTCCTAACCACTGGACCACCAGGGAATTCCTTCTCTCTGTGTTTTAAACAGGAGAGTGACAAGATTGGGTCTGCGTTATGAAGATGGGCTATAAAAACAGTTTGGGGAAGGGGAGGGCTAGAGCAGAGATGTGTATAGAGGTTACTATGGTTGTCCAGGAAATATAGTAGCTAGATACAGAGCAGTGATGTCTGAAGAAGTGGTTGAATTTGACAGATACTTGGGGGGTAAAATCTACAGGTTTGTGATGGACTGAGGATAAATAGGTTTGGCTTCAGGGAAGCAGTAATCATATTGGCCTGACTGGAATATCATCATTATTCGTCAACTCTTTCATAGTCTAAACTTTTTAATCAAGTTCACTGGCAGCTTACAGTTTTTGTCATAACCCAAAATTTTTGAAGTGGTTTTCCTAGCTCCCTCTTTGAAACAAATACTCAGGCATTTTGAACAATTTTTAATGACTTATTCCAGGGATCAGCAAGCTTTCAGTAAAGGGACAGATAATAAATATTTCAGGCTTTGCAGGCCATTTGATCTCTGTCAATTTTGTACTATGAAGCCAGCCATAGAAAATATCTAAATGCACGCACATGGCTGTGTTCCAATAAAACTTTATTAGTGGACACTGAAATTCGAATTTCATATAATTTTCATGCGTCACAAAATATTCTTCTGGTTTTTTCCTCAGGCATTTAAAAATGTAAAACTGTTTTTGATTCAAGGGCTGTGTGAAAGCAGACTGCATTTACCTCATAGGCCCATAGTTTGCCAGTTACTCCGGGTGCGGTTTCTTCACAAGAAACTTTAAAGATAGTCAGTAGGCTGTAAGATGTTAATTCCTTTCATTCCTGAGGATACATAAATCCTTAAGTCTGTAATGCTATTATTTGATCCTTTCATTGTGGGTTGGGGGGACCCAAGAGACAGGGAATACACATAGCAACAAGGGAACTCCCAGCAAACTCAGTATAGCTGGGGAAATATTTAATGCAGAGTGAATTCCCTGAAGAAGTGTTTCTTTAAGGAGGTAATTAACGCCACACCAATGAGAAGTAGTTTCCAGAGGTCAGCTCTTATGGGAAAGAAAGTCAGTAACTTTGTCAGACTAATTGCAGATGTGTTAAGAAAGTGGAGTTGGGTTATATTGTAGTGGTAAGGAACCTGATTTGTACTTGGGAGTTGGCATTTCTTTTAGCCTTTGCTCTTCTTGGAATACCATAGACTAGTGATTTCACATCTTCTGCTAAACTTGAAAATGCTTACAGAATCAGTCTTTAATTGTAAATCAAATTCGACATGGTAAATCATGAGACTTAATTTATGTATGCATGGTATTAGGAAATACTGGCAACATTGTCAGATTTTTTGAGTACAAACATAATGGGCAGAGTTTTACCTATGAAAAAGCAATACTGATTACAGTTAGGTGCCCAACTGCTATAATTAACATTTGATTTTAATTGTGATACTAAACTTTCTCTTTTTTCTTTTTTTTTGGTTGTGGCTTGCGGGATCTCAGTTCCCCGACCAGGGACTGAACCTGGGTCATGGCAGTGAAAGCCCGGAATCTTAACCACTGGGCAACCAGGGAACTCCCAATACTAAATTGTTAATGTATGTTAACAATTACCTCTTCGTAATTACCTCTTTGTCCTGGTGGCCATAAAAAAATTAAATTATTGACAATAACAGAAAATACTTTTAACCAAACACATGTTAAGATTTTAAAGCCCCAATTGCCAAAAGAGTATTTTTAAAAATCCTGTCAAATTTTGTTAGCTACATTTTGCATTCAGTTGGGTATCTAAAAACAGTTATTTGGTAAGGAAAGTGAAATAGATTTATGTTAAATTTTCACACGCTTGTGAATTACTTTATTAATATTTATTGTCGATAAAAAATCTCTAAACATCAAAGCCATGTTACTTTTAACAGAAAACAATATAATATCTAAAATAATATTTTAAAATATCTGCTACTATTTAAATTATAATTTTTGTTTTTATTATTATTTTTGTCTCACATTTCAAATTAGTACAGTAGTACATGGGGAAAAGTAGGTTTACTCATTCAAGTGTAAGATATAACTGTGATGGCACAAATATAATTTAACTCTAATTCTAGAAGCTTGAAAAATGTAAATATTTTGAATACTTTGTCACTGTATATAATGTGTGCCCCAGTATTTTTTCTTTCAACATTTTTTTGGCATTTCCAATTAAAGTATTTTTTTTCTTTTTTCATTTTTGGACAGTATAGAGTACAGTGAGAAAAGAGGATATATTATTTTTATTCTTTACTCTATCTTCCTATTTTCTCACCTGTGTTCTGACAGCTCTGCTTTAGCCAGTGCACCAGGTTCTTATACTTTCTCTTGCTCTTTAAGCCTTCCCAGTTGGATCTTAACCTTTCTTCTTTTGCTTCTTTGTTTTAAGTAGCTATTCTTGGGGAATTCTTTAAGTCTCTAATTCTATGTGAGTGAAAGGAATCATTAAAGATTTTTAAATTTAGTTGATCAGGATGAGTGATAAAAGATTATCTCCCTTAGAAATAAAGTGCACACTAAAAATTTTAGGATTTTATTAAAAAGTAAGTCCTCTAAGAATGTAATGTGTATATCATTCCCTGATCTTTTTTGAAAAACATGTTTTTATGGTCGATGAGGGAGAATTTATACTATGATTACTTATCAGGAGAATATGTACCTCATTATGTCCGCTTCTCCCTCATGTTTCGTGGCTGAGTGGAACATTAAACCACTTAAATGTATGTTTTACCTGAAACAGAAACAGAAAGGCGCCAGGTATTGTTCACCAAATAACTATTGTATAGTTATTCAGTGAACTGTTGTTCATTCCATCTTCTCCTACTTTCTAGAAAATTAAGTGTCACATATTTTGTTGTCTTTAATTTAGGTTTAATTCTGATAGTTGACAGCATGGTAAAACGTCCATGTTGTGTGTGGGTGTTCCTCTGTGTGTGAGAGAGAGGGAGAGAGGGTGGGGGGGAGGGAGAGAGAGAAGCAGAAGGAGGAGGGGAGGAATGGGGGGGGGGTGGGAGAGAAAGAGAGAAACATAAGTGAGCCATGCTTTAAAAATGTCATCTAGCTAGCTCTTCAGAGCTGCCATTGTTAACTTGAACACTAAGGAGAGAATTGTGGAGAGAGAAAAAATTCCACACTTCATCGTCAAATTTGGGCAAGAGGAAGGATACATTAGAGGGAGTACTTTGCTGTTCATTCATTCAATAAATATTTATTGAGTGTCTACTGTACTTTGGCATGGTGCTGAGAGGTACATATCTTGATATGAAACATGAAGAAGATATATTTTAAAATCATTCCTTATTTTTTTAGTTCAGCAGAATATTTTGTATATTTTATATCTGTATTTGAAAGTTCTAAAGACATTTGACTTTCATTAAGACTGTAATATAATTAACTGCTTGTAGTTCTTGAAAAAATTTTAAGTCTAATGAAGTCTGGTTACTATGCTAGTAGTAATTTTGGCCTCATTTGCATTTAGAAAAGACCTAAAGAGCCTCAGTAAATTCAACTGAACCTTTAGTAAATCAGTTTTGGAATAGCTAACACATGGTAAGACAACATATAAATATGATAGGAACAATATGTGTGTCTTGCAGAACCTAAAATGAAACAGGTGATAAACAATTACAAGCCATGTGGGCTGTACCCAAGTTGATACTCTGTTTCTAGAGCTTTGGTCATATGATTTCTGCAACTCAGGGGAACTGGAAGTATGTCTGTTTAGAAGCAAACTATTTAGAAGCTTATTGAGAATTTTAGTTGTACAGATTTTTCATAGTATTTTGCTTCAAGCCAACGAGTGTAAAAAGTTATAACTGTGGTGGTTAGAGTTCATTGTAATAATTATTCTGAAATCTATAGTTATTTAAATTTTTTCCCTTCATTTGATTTCTTTGTTAATCTAGAGCCATGACAAAACTAACGTGGCTTATATGTTACATATGATGCCATAGGCTAGTGGGCATTATGCAGTGGTACTGTGTCTTGGATGAGAAGCTGTGGCTCAAAGGTGCATTTCTCCATCTAGTATGTGAATTCCCAGAGCAAATGCCATTACTCTATCCCCTGCCTCCCCTCTTCCCCTAACTGAGAGAAAAATTCCAGAGCAGAGGTTATTGTCCTATTTATAAAAATGAATAAACTCTTGACTACTGTTGAAGCTCGGTTCCAAAAGTGCCATGCATACTGCTGGGATCTGAATATTTGGGCCCCCACCTCTGAAATTAATATGTTGAAAACCTAATGATGATGGTATTAGGAGATGGGGCCTTTGGGGGATGATTTGGTCATGGGAATGGAGGCTTCATGGAAAGGATTGGTGCCCTCGTAAAAGAGGCTCCAGAGAGCTCCCTAGCCCCTTCCACCTTGAGAAGATGCAGTGAGAAGCCTGCAATCAGGAAGAGGGTCCTCGCTCGACCATGTTGGCACCCTGGTCTCCAGAACTGTGAGAAATAAATTTCTGTTATTTATAAGCTTACCTAGTCTCTGATATTTTGTTATAGCAGCCTGATTGCACTAAGACATGTATCTAGTAAAGTTTCTGAAACTGAGAATTCAGAGACTAAGTTACCTTTGGCACTGAGGCATCCTCCTCCTATTCTGATAGTGAACTTGTTTCCATCAATGAAAGATAAAAACTAATTACCTCCCTTTGGCCTTTGTCTATGTTTTGGTCATTCAGTGCCCTGTCTCACTACCCTCCTCCCCCAGTGGGGATATGTGGCCATTTTGAGGTTCACTGATGAAAGATGTTCAATATATTGAATTTTACAAGACTCATTTGTACTAGTTAAACCACTGATCCCTAGGTCCTTATACTGTTATTGGCATTACTACTCATACTCATAAATTAAGGACACCTTGTTTATATTGCCACATGGAATTTATTTAATTTTCCACAGGAGCAGACCTGCTGCATACTACCGTAGTTTGTTTACTTTTCTACCATTCTGAATATCGTTTGGTTCTTCTGTTCCCCTTTCCAGGTGTTTAAAAAGAGCAGACAATTGTATCCTATTTGGCATTCTTATGTAAGGTAGATTAATTTCTTAATTCAGTCATACAAGTTTAAAAGAGAAAGATCTAATTGTTAGTCTTCCCAGAGAAAACATCCATGTTGCTGAAGATCTTTATTTTCTAATAAAGCTGTAATTTTCCATAACAGAATTATCTTTCTATGTATATTGTAATACAGGGCTCACACAAATTACAGTGACAGGGAAGCGTTCTCTGTCAGTTGTGGCCCTCCATTAAGATCTTATATAGTTACTCTAATCTGTCACATTTGTAGGTTGTATGTATTTAAAATAGTCTAGACAATAAAAAAGACAAAATATAGGATGAGAAATAAAGGTAATGGGATATTTTGGGGAGTGGGGTGGGGGAAAGAGAAAAAAGTTGACGGAGAGTTGATTGATAAGCTAGAAGACAATAAAAAGAATAATAAAATACTGAAAAATAAATAATAGGAAACAAAAGTAAAAAGATGGGCATCTTCGCAGTGTTGTTTAAGATTGTGGTTATGCCAAAGACATAAACATGCCAAAGACATGTTTTTCTTTCATTTTATGACTACAAAATTTTTTTCAGTTGGTGGAGGAAAATTATTGAATCTCCAATAATTTTTCTGGGTTTCTGAACAGTTTCCCAAATATGGGAAGTACATTTTTTAAGATGTCCAGTAATTGGTCCCAGTATGGATTTTGATTTGCTTGTGGTTCCTGGTATATATATGTTCTTAATCCTAGCCATTCATTTTGTAGAATTTTGCCACTGTACACAAGGAATATCACCTCTTCTGAAAACAAACAAGTTCAAAATAGATCCCCTACAACGGTTGAATGGTTGTTATAACATTTTTATGTATAAGGTATTGTAAATTGTTAGTTTAACTGGTTATAGATGCTTATGGGAGAGGTCTGGTAGATGAATAGACTGGGGAGTGTAATGAAAAGAGCCCTAGTTCTGGCCCTACTGCTGACTTGTTTTATAACTTTTGGCAACATTTTTTTACTTCTCTGGATTTTCGTATCTATAGAAGATTAGAGTAGATGCTCCCTTCGGACCCAGTCACATTCTCATAAAGTTATATCTAAATGACATGGGAGTACTATAGTGAGTATGGAGAAGTGGCTCTTTTTAAACAACACTGAGGTCATTGTTAGGTGAACTCAGCATAAAGCATATAAAAATGTCCAAACCATAAGTATTTTTGTTGTTTTAAAATCAGGAACCAAAAGAGGGAAAAGAAATTATACCCTCTCCCCCTTTTTAAACTACAAAGAAACCTTCAGGACATATTTAAAGTACCTTTGTAGAATATTTTATGAAACATTTCAGTGTGCTCATATTTAACATGAAAAAATAAAACTTCTTTGGATAGCCTTTCATTCAATCCAGTATTTGAATGTCTGCTAGTGTCATAATAGGCATACTAATGGCTTTGGGACTACAAAACATAGATCATAATTTTCACTTAAAATTGCTCCATTTCCTTTTTCCATTCTCATTGGAAACAGTTCTTTTTAAGAAGATAGTATATGAAAAAATAATAAAGTAACAGAATTATCACAAGTGGGTACATGGTAGAAAATAATGACTTTCCCTAATGGACTTAAAATCTGATCCTGACATAAACTAAGCTCTTCAGTAACGTTCATTATGCAAATTGATATACACTGATGTTATTTTGTAGGTTCTCAAGGATTGTTTCCGATGATTTATAGAATTAGATATTTAAACATTTACTCTGGGAAATATGCCTATCGAGCAAGGTAAAAAATGTATTCTACTATCTTGTGGAAACATTTGCTATCCTGCCATTTTAGTTTTGTTAGAGATATTTTTGTCTTTTATTAAGTAGCTGTCATTTTTAAACACTATAGATTTTACCTAATTGTTTCCCTTTGACTTTTTGAGCATCTTTTTTCTTGTAGCAGAAGTTTTACCAATTAGAAAACCACGATAGAGAGAAAAGAGTCTACAGCTCATCTTGGTTTTTTTTAGGTAAACTGGCTTACATTTTCTGAGGAAATTTTTCAAATCAGATAATTCTATATTTGCCAAGCTCTGAACATGTCCTACTGGCAAATGAGATCTCAGTTTACACTCCAGACCTTTTGCTGTATGTCATATACTGTATGAAACTTTGCTTATGGAAGTTGCTTTATTTACCTTTCTTTTTATTGGCATGTTTAGAATTTTACCTTTAAACTAAATTTCTAAAAAAAAGAAGTGCAGTTTACTCCTGCAGACAATGCTTAGGACTATTAAATTGCAGTTAGAATTACCAGTAATTAGAATTTCCTAATCTGCCTTTAATTGTACCACTCTTGCCTGTGTAGAACTCAGGTCAGCTATGCAGTTCATTCATACATGCATTTAGATATATTTATCGAGTCTTGACTATAGGTCTACCTGGATGCTGGGGCAGGGTGGTTGTATAGAATACTTAGAAGAATATACAGTTTCTGTCTCACAGGTATTATCAAACTTGGGAGATAAAATCTACACAGAAGAAATGTAGTAGCTGCTGATATATATCAAATGAGTGTTATCAGTAAATGGAATATAGTAGGACAGAGAAGGACATGGTTTTGAATTCTTTTAAAAGGTTTTATTGAGGTAGTAAGACAATCTGGGCTTGAAGGGATGGGAGTAGATTTTTAATACATAAGAGAAAAGGTATATGGACTTAAGAGCAAAGGCATAGAGGTATGAATGGGTGTATTCTTTTGGAAGAAGAGGATTAAATTGCCTGCACCAAGTTTGTATTAGGGTAATAGTGATTATGCAAAAAGTCTAGTGTAGGGGAAAACACGGTATGCATGTGTGTGTGTGCAGTAATGTAAAAGATGATTACAAGTCAGGATGCTGTGGTAGAAAGCTTGATAGCTTAGGAATCAGAAGAGCTGAGTTCTGTCACTTGATTTCTTTGCACTTAGACTGCTCCTCTCTTTAAATGAGCAGTTTAGACCAAGACAGTCTGTAGACTCCTTTAGCTTAATATTCTTCATTTCTGATATTGAAGATAGAAAATGGCAACTACTGTTTTGTATTACTTGGAGAGATTGGTGTAGCAAATTGAGGTCACCTGCTGTAAAAATCTCCAGAATACAGTCCTCTGTTATTGATTCATTCCATTGTCTGTCACTTTCAGTGCACATATACCTAAGGGAGTTTTAAGCCTATAGTTTTCTTTAGAAATTATATTAGTTAAATCACCTAATTGAGATTAGAAGGAATAGAGCTTTGTTTAAGGGAAAGTGTAGATGAATAGTTTTGATTTTGGGTAACGTGGAGTGCCAGCTTTGGGTAGAGAACATCGATACCCACTGGGGGGTAATAGAAGGGTGAGCACACCTGAAGAGGGGCAGAATATTTGGATTTTTAATAAGGGTTGAAGTGGAAGAGTACTAAAATCAGGCATCTGTTTTATCTCCACAGCAGCCAGCACAGTTTATCTTCCTATTCTTTCCCCCTGAATTCTGGTAGTGGTTGAGAGGATAGCTTTTCCAGTATGACCCTTTCTGGCTGGTTTCTTTATTTTGTATTTCTATAACTATCAACTAAGCAAGTGCATTTAGATGACTTGTTTGCAGTTGTAGAGTGACGATTTGATATTTAAATCTCATAATAGGACCTGATTCTTTCATCTTTAGTCTTACCCAACAAATTCTGACTGTGGTAGCAGATTTTTCCTGCTGATTGGTGTACAGTGTCCCTTGGTGACTACAGGGGAATTGGTTCCAGGACCCCCATGGGTACCAAAATCCACCCATGCTCAAGTCCCTTATATAAAAAATGATGTAGCATTTGCATATAACCTATGCACAGTTTAAATCATCTCTAGATGACTTGTAATACGTAATACAATACAAATGCTGTGTAAATAGTTGCCAGGGTATGGCAGATTCAAGTTTTATTTTGTGGAATATTTTTTCCTCCTCAATATTTTGATCCCAGTTGGTTGGATCTGCAGCTATGGAACCTGCTCATACAGAGGGCCTACTATATTTACCGGACTTGGGTGTAGGAGCAATCCTTTTTGCTTGTGGAAGGAGGAAATGTACAAATACTAAGTAAATTTAGGGTTGGGCCACAGGAAATATAAAGAATCTTTTTGCCTTAGTCATCAAAGTGGAAAACGGTAAGTATTCACAGTTACTGGTGCTACTGGTGTTTATCTTACTGTATAAAGTAACTTTGATATCGCAGGTACATCTCATTGAATTGTTACAGGAAGTTCTCCTTCAGTCCAAAGAATCTGGATTTTACCATTAAAGAATGTCATTTTAGAACAGTACTGTTTTAAGAATGTAACGAAGAGTAAGTGAATTGTCTAAAAGTTAAAAAAGGGACAATTTCAATAAATAATAGCCACTGTTCATTGAATACCTACTATGTTTTAGGCACTTTATATACATTATTGTAATCTTTAATCCTCATCAGATTGCCAGTATGTAAGTGATATTATCAATGTTTTATAGGGAAAAAATCAGACCTGGAGGACTTAAGTACTTGCCTTCACTGGAGTCACATAGTTTGTGTGTAGTAGAAACTACATATCCACATCTGTACCCAGGTCTTTTGGACTTCAAAGACTGTATTTTCACTAGACCATTAAAGCTAGGAAGGAAGATAGACATACAAGTAAGTAATTAGAGTGCCATGTGCTATATTGCAGTATTGGAAGTATCATCAAAGTACAGAAGAGATACAAAGGGAGGGGATGATGAAATCAGCATTGAGGTGGAGCATTCTATAGCCTTTAGAGAAAGACTCTTGGAGAAAGGTGACTCCTGTGTGGGGTTTTGATGACAACCTAGAAGTTCTCTAGGGTAGAAGAGAGAGAATAATAACATTAGTATTTCAGTACCTCCGTACTTAGCTTTAAAAGAACAGGGTGATGTAGGTCATTTCTACTGTTCATTCTCTTCTTGCATCCCAGTCTTTCTTGTTCCTTTTATACACAACAAGATCATGCCATTCTCATCTCAATTTTTGTTAGTTATATCATTTTTACATTGTTGACATTCCTAATATTTATATACTTTAGCAATAATTCCTACCATTCTTTATACCTATTCAATTAAATAAGTAATAATGTGTCTAGTGTAGTACCAGTGTATGTGTGTATGTTTGTGTGTATATGTACATATAAGTGTGTGTATGTATGTATGTGTGTGTATAGATATATATATAAAACACCACAGCTTGTCCATTCCTGAATTCTTTATTTTGTTTAATCTCTTGATTGGGTCTTTTTTTTTCTTTCACTTTTATGTGGAATCTTTTTTTTTTTAGAGTTTTTGAATTTTATTTTATTTATTTTTTATACAGCAGGTTCTTATTAGTCATCAATTTTATACACATCAGTGTATACATGTCAATCCCAATCTCCCAATTCATCCCACCACCACCCCCCCAACCCCCCACCGCTTTCCCCCCTTGGTGTCCATACATTTGTTCTCTACATCTGTGTCTCTGTTTCTGCCCTGCAAACTGGTTCATCTGTACCATTCTTCTAGGTTCCACATATATATGTTAATATACGATATTTGTTTTTCTCTTTCTGATCTTGATTGGGTCTTGAGTCTTTGAACTTTTGAGGATATAGATTACTTGAGTCCTAATTTTTTTCCCCTTTTTAAGAGTTCTGAAGACACCCCCATCCCCCTACACATCAAATGTGTCCCAAGTAAAATCTGTGTATTATCCTGTGGATAATTCTGAGACCAGTATTATTTCTGCCATCCTCACTGTCTATTGTAGACATCTTACATTTTCTGTCTAGATATTCACTAGGATTCTTTCTTTTACTGTCTTTGGTAATTTTGTTCTGTGCTTTGGATTCAAGTCTCTTCTTTGACAGAACCAATTAGCCTTTTGTTTTCCATACATTTCATCTTTTTTCAAATCACTGTCATCTCTGTTTTGTTTTTCATAAGTCTGCAGTCCATGTCAGTGATGTTATCCTTAGCTATTTCTACTTCCTTCTGATTCTTCTGTAGTTTTTATTTCTGTTACCGGTATATTGTTATATTTAATTTATTTCCTGAACTATGGCAGCTGTTTCTTGAGTTAATTTTCTGAGTTGTCTAATTTATCTGCTTTTTTAATGTTTTTGTTTTCCTTAAGTAGTAGATTCAATGGTTAGGTCCCATAATGAATTCTTTCTTATTATTCATCAAAGAATGGAGCCAATTCTAGTTGGGCCTGTTGTAAGTGAAGACATTGTGTGTGGGCGGGGGAGAGGGGGCAGAGGAAGTGATCTGGGGCAGCCTACAGCTTCAGTTGAGACATGTTCCTACAGAAACATTTTCACTTGGCTAATATGTTCTATGCTTTTCTTCCTTTAAAATAGTTTAAAAAAGTAAACTAATGTAATATATGTATATATTTTGAAAATATAAAATAGTCTTATAATAAAAATCATCGTTCTCTTGCATCAACCTTCCCCAGCTCCGAGTTTTTAATTTCTGGGGACACCTATTTTCAACACTTGTAGGTGTTGGTTATAACATTTACTTTGGTTGGTTATAAGTATGACTATTTATATTTACTGAATATTACTATTTATAAATAATGTGCCTATATTCCTGTTTTTAATTTACTTTAGATGCTAACTATTAACTGCCTATTATGGAAGATGAGGATTTACATACCTCACCTGGCTTTATTTTTATCCTTCTACCTTTTGAATGTCCTTTTAAATGACAGTTTGCTTAAATTGATGCTCATTGTTTATGACTGTGGATTACATTTCCTTTTATGTGTTTGTCTCATAGTTAATAATTGCCTCATCTATTTGCTTACTTAATTTTCTAAGTTCCTATCAGTTTTTCCCAAACTTGCCCAAAGAATTATAAAACTAAGTACAGTACTGTTTTCCACATGATTAAACACATCAAGAAACCTTATCAGTTCATTCCCTACTCCTCCCCCATCCCCTCCTCCCGTGCATTTCCCTCTCCTCCCTTCCCCTCCCTTCCCCTCCCTTCCCCTCCCTTCCCCTCCCTTCCCCTCCCTTCCCCTCCCTTCCCCTCCCTTCCCCTCCCTTCCCCTCCCTTCCCCTTCTCTGTCCTCCTCTCCTCTGCCTTCTCCCCCTTGTTGAGCAGTCAACTCTCCTTACAATCTGGACTAATAACCTTCCAGACCTGCTATACAACTATCCAAGGACTTTCCTTCACCTTTCTCCTATGAGAGATCTTGTTTCCTTGATCTTGGTGTCTTTGTCTTGTTTTCCTCTGCTCTGTTTGCTCCCTTGTTTTAGTGGATCACATGTTCTTAGAAATTTCTCAAGAGTACACATGGGAAGGAAAGTTTTTGATGCTTTTTTAATCAGGAAAATATGTTTTTATCAATCAAGTGTGAATATGTAATAGTTTGTATATATAGTCTAAGTGAAATAGTTTTTTTTAGAGTTTTGAAGTTATTGCTTCACATCTTCTTTCAAGTGTTGCTGTTGAGAACACTTAACGCCATTCTGATTTTGAAAAACAATTGGACTAGACTCTCCAAAAATATTACTATCTTGAAAGACAGAATATAAAAGTCTGGGAAACTGTTTTAGATACTTTACATTGATCTTTTTTCTTTTTGAAAACTTTTAGATTTTGTTCTTTATTCCCTAATGCTCTGTTATTTCCTGGTAATGTACTTTGGTATGGCTCTCTATTTTCAGTTGTTGTATGGGTACATTCTTTCAATCTGTATGCTCATGAGCTTCAGTTTGGGAAATTATGTCTGATAGTTTCTTCCTCTTTTTTCAATTCTGTTTCTAGCTGATTAGATGTTAGACCACCTGGATTGATCTTCTTATTTTATTATTTACTCTCCTGTTTGACTTTTGGTTTTACTTCCTGGGAGATTAAAAAAGATGAGTAATGGATTAGGCTAAGAATTAGGCTCTGGATCCAGAAGGCCTGTTTGAATTCCGCATTGCCAATTTCTAACTGTGTGATCTTATATAAGTTAATTACCCTTTCTCTTTCTTATCTGTAAAATAGGGTTAATATTGAATAGCAGTGCCTAACTCAAAGGATGTAAGGATAAATAAGTTAATTCATCCAAAGTGCTTAGATAATTTCCTGGTACATAGTAAATGTTAATTGTTATTATCGTTTGGCATCGTTATTACCTCAAAGTTAATACTCTAACCATCTATTCAAATTCTTAATTTCTACCAAAAGTTTAATTTTCCAGAGCTTTTGTTTGCTTCTCTGTTCCTAGTTTTATAGCCTCCTGTTCTTATTTCTTGGATGTAGTATCATCTTGAATTATTGGGACAATTGAGGAATTTTGGAAAAAACCTCTGACATATAAGGTGGACACCAAAACAAATATATAGAAACAAAATTAAATAAATAGAAACAAAAATAAATAGAAATCTTTTAATTAGTTATAAGATTTTTGGGGTGTCAGCAGTGTTGAAGTTTTTTTGTTTTCTGCATTGACTGTTTTATCATAGTTTCCCTTTTCTATTAATTTGTTTTGGTATACATCTTATATGTTGGAGGCTTTTTCTAAATTTCCTCATACTTAGGTTCAAATTATATTTGGCAGTAATATACTTAAGTATCATGTTCTCAGTGTGTCATATCAGGGAGCACAGATAGTCAGCTTGCCCTTTTGTTGGTGATACTAAGTTTAGACATTTGTTTAAGGTAATGTCAGCCAGTTTCTCCATTTTAAAAGTACCTTTTAATCTTTGTTAATTAAGTGATTTGGGGTTGATATTTCAGAATGTGTAATTATCCATTTGTACTTTTGCATTCTTATTAAATTTAAAATATTTAATTTATTATGTCATCCATTTTGATGTTTAGATTGTCCAAATTTGACAGGGAGAAGCCCTTTGAAACTGGCTTCTGTGCCTTTTTGTGTGTCCATATCAGTTTTTGAGCACTTCCTTAATCTGGCACAACAAGATATTCAAGGCTCACCTTTTACTCCCTGCCCCAGACTTAGAACCAGCCATTTTTTCAAGGATCCCTGGTTCCTTTTTGTGGGGGGGAATGATATTTAGAACCCAAGATCTGGGGGTGGATCCTTTTTGCTACTGAAGTGTCATTGCTTTTAGGCTCTTTTAGTGGACTGAGCTAAATAAGTTTGTGTGTGTGTGTGTGTATGTATATATTTTTCTTTGTATCTATTTGATATATAGTTAAGTTCATTTGTTTCCATTTATATTTACTTTTACTAGGGACTTTCCTCATCCTTTTTTATTTTTAATTTTTGACTACATATATTATTAACATTGTTCAAAAGTCAAAAACTTTATTACTTGGCGCAGCCAAATAAATAAATAAATATTTTTTAAAAAACTTTATTAAAGGATGGACTCAGGAGTACCTTCTTTAAGTTTTTCTTTCACTACATTCTCATTTACCACCTGTAGGTAACATGTATGTAAACCTTTTTTGTTTGTTTTTTTAAATTTATTTATTTATTGTTTTTGGCTGCGTTGGGTCTTCGTTGCTGCGCACAGGCTTTTCTCTGATTGTGGCGAGCGAGGGCTACTCTTCATTGCGGTGCGCGGGCTTCTCATTGTGGTGGCTTCTCTTGTTGCAGAGCATGGGCTCTAGGCGCATGGGCTCAGTAGTTGTGGCTCGTGGGCTCTAGAGCGCAGGCTCAGTAGTTGTGGCACACGGGCTTAGGTGCTCTGTGGCATATGGGATCTTCCCAGACCAGGGCTTGAACCCGTGTCCCCTGCATTGGCAGGCGGATTCCCACTGCCAACCACTGCGCCACCAGGGAAGCCCCTGTAAACCTTAATTTGAAATTTATTCTTCCTTGTTTTTCTTTTTGCAGGTATACACATACACATGTATTCTTACTCTTCTTTGTTGCCTAGTAGCTAGCATAACATATGCCTGCTTTTTCATGTTGTTTTTTCCGCTTAATATAGCCTGGGTGTCTCTTCATACCAGTCTATAGAGACTGTTCTCATTTCTTTTTTATAGTTGTGTAGTAACTCTGTTACATAGATGTATAATTGTTTATTCACTGAATCTCTTATGTGTTTCCAATATTATGCTGTTTCAAAGAGTGCCACAGTAAATTACTGTGTGTGTGTGTGTGTGTGTGTGTTTTAATTAAAACATAAATGTATTATGTCTTGAGGTTCTGTGAGTAAGGTAGGACCAGTAGATGGGCTTCCCACTTGGGATCTCTCAGGCAGTTGCAGTTGGAAGTTGGGATTGGAGTCATCTGAAAGTCAGAGTAACTCAACATTCAAGGTAGCTCACTCAGTATGCCTGGAACTTAATGATATTGGTTGTTAGCTCAGAGTTCAGCTTGGGCTGTCAGCTGGAATGCCTACCCATGACCTCTCTGTGTGCCTGGGACTTCCCAGCGCATGTCAGCTGGGTTTGAGAAGGAATGTCCCCGAAGTGAGCATCCCAAAAGGCCCAAATGGGAGCTGCAAGCCATCTTAAGATTTATCTCAGAAATCCCAGAATATCAGTTATGCATTCCATTGATCAAGCAACTTATTAAGGCTGACCCAGATTCAAGGGGAGAAGAATTAGACTCCTTAATGTGAGGAACAGGATACATGAAATTGACAGCAGCTATCTCTGGATAGCTTTTTGTGGGGGGAATGATATTTAGAACCCAAGATCTGGGGGTGGATCCTTTTTGCACTAAAGTGTCATTGCTTCTAGGCTCTTTTAGTGGACTGAGCTAAATGTTTGTGTGTGTGTGTATGTATATATTTTTCTATATAGGTAGGTTGCTAGTGCGCTTTTTAGCAACCATAACTCACATCCCTTCCATATGTAAAGCGTACTCACTTTGTTCCTAAGACCCAGACAGTCTCATCCCATTAAGGGATCAATTTGAAGTCCAGGATCTTGTTAATCTAAGTCAGGTCCAGATACGGTTGAAGCTTGTTAGGTGCAGTTCCTCCAGTACAGCACCTTGTAAACAGTTTCTCTTGACCTGAAGACCTTTACAGAGATCTTTATTTCTCCATACGGCTTTGAGTTATTATCTAATATCCTTTCATTTCACCTTGTAGGACTCCATTGAACATATCTTGTAGGGCAGGGCTAGTGGTAACAAACTCCCTCAGCTTTTGTTTATCTGGGAATTTCATAATTTCTCCCTCACTTTTGAAGAAGTTTTGCTGGATATA
Source organism: Eschrichtius robustus (assembly GCF_028021215.1). Classification (NCBI taxonomy): domain Eukaryota; kingdom Metazoa; phylum Chordata; class Mammalia; order Artiodactyla; family Eschrichtiidae; genus Eschrichtius; species Eschrichtius robustus. The sequence continues at coordinate 83,515,118 of NC_090831.1, forward strand.
AGATTCTTAGTTGACAGTTTTTTCCTTTGAGCACTTTAAATGTATCCGCCAACTGCCTTCTGGAGTCCAAAGTGTATCATGAGAAATCTGCTTGTAATCTTATTGAGGATCCCTTGTATGTAATGACTCACTTCTCTCTCGCTGTTTTCAATATTTTCTGTTTGTCTTTTGAAAGTTTGATTATAATGTATCCTGATGTGGCCTCATCTTACATGGAGGTTGTTGAGCTTCTCAGATGTTTATATTCATGTCTTTCATCAAATTTGGGAAGTTTTCAGCTATTATTCAAATATTTTCTCTACTGTCTTCTCTGTTCTCCTTCTGAGACTCCCAAATGCATATTTTGGTCTGCTTGTTGGTGTCCCACAGGTCTCTCTTAGACTCTGTTCACTTTTTTCAAACTTTTTTCTTTCTGTTCCTCAGACATGATAACTCTATCCTCTAGAGTTAGAGGACGATTCCTCTATCGTCCTGTCTTAACGTTCACTGATTCTTTCTTCGCCTTGTTCAAATCTGCCTTTGAATCCCTCTAGTGAGTTCTTCATTTCAGTTATTATACTTTTCAGCTCTAGAATTTCTTCTTCGTTTCTATTTAAGTTTTCTATCTATTGATATTTTGTTCATACATCATTTTCTTGAGTTTCTCCACACCTTTCTTTAGTTCTTTGAGCATCTCTAAGACAGGCATTTTAAAGTCTTTTTCTAGTATATCTGCCATCAGTTCTTTTTCATGGACAGTTTCTGCTGATTTTTTTTTTTCTTTGAATGGGCCATACTTTCTTGTTCATTTGTATGCCTTATTTTTTGTTTTTTTCTGAAAACTGGACATTTAAATCTAATAATGTAACTCTGGAAATCAGATTCTGCCCCTTCCCTGGGGTCTGCTGTTTTTTATTATTGTTTTTTTGGGTGTTGTAGGCTGTCTCTGTGCTAAGGATCATCAGCCTGAGGTATAAACTTCTCAGGTCTTTTTGGACTTCTTCCTGAATCTGCATAGTCACTTTCTAATTTTCCTCATATAACCAATTGTTTTGAAATGTGCTAGTCTTTAGTGTCTGGCTCTCCAAAGGGGAAAAAGAAAAATGAAGAGGGGCAGAGAGGCACAATCCCTTTAAATCCCCTTGAAGTCTCTTCAGCTAGAGGGGAAGGGGCTTACAACAATAGAGGGAGGTCCAACAACAGTGACTGCCTTTTTCTTTGTCTGTACCTCCTGGATCAGAAGCGGCAGTCAGCAGTCAGAGCGCAGATTCCCAGTATTTGGAGCACAGGGTCCTTTTTGCCTACCCTCACTCCTGTAATCTGTGTGCAAGGTGCTCCAGGAACAAGTGCACCACTGCCTGCCATGTGGCTGGGATGGGGGGAAGGATAACTGCCTCTGCGCTGAGAGCTGAAATTAACTGCAATGTATTGTCCAAGGCTTCCTTCCCTTGGAAGTTGCAAGCCTTCAACAGATTCCAGACTTCCAAAATAGTTCCTTCAAACAAATTCCACCCATTCAATTTTTGTCTAGGTGGGAAGGTAGATTCCCTCAGTGCTTCCTACTTTGCCATCTTCCCATAATCCTCTATCTGTGCATGTGTTTTCTGGTATTGTTGGGGGCATACCTTCAAGGAGAGATCCTAGAAGTGGGATTGCAGGATCAGAAGGTAAATATACATGTAATCTAGTTAGATGTTGTGAAATTACCCTCTGTAGAGGTTGTACGATTTTGCACTCCTACTAGCAACATATGAAAGTACGTGTTTCTCCACAGCCTCACCAACCGTGTGTTGTCAAACTTTTGAGTTCTTGCCAATCTGGGATGAGTAATGATATCTTAATGTAGAGATAAAGTAAAGCCCAAGGAGAGAAAACAGTATGTACAAAGAACCACCTGGATTTTTAGTTAAAAAGAGTGAATTAAACACATGTGTTTCTTTCCTCCCTCCTCAACACACTAAAATGAGAGTAAAGAAATAAACAGAAGAACTTGAGAGGAAAGTGCTTCTTTCATTATGACACTGTGCAGTTTTTCATGTGTTTAAGGGTTAGCTGCATATCTTTCTTTTTGGTGAGATGTCTGTTTAAAACTTTTGCCCATTTTTCTAACAGGTGTTTGGTTTTCCTCATTTTTTAGGAGTTCTTTGTATATTAAGGATATTGTCCTTTTGTGATAAGAGTTGTAAATATTTTCATTAGTCTTTTGAATTTGTTTCTGCTGTGTTTTCATGTGCAAATTTTTTTCTTTTATTGCATTATGTTTATGAGAGAAGCCCTGAAAAGCTGTTTGGAAGCTTTATATGTAAGACTTAAGACTTGTCAACAGATAAGGATCTCTTGCTGTTTCATTCTGTGGAACTTTTGATTTAAGAGAAGACTCTACCAATTTCTTGGTGGAGATAGAGAAAAGGAGATTGTTGGGAAGGGCCCTTTTCCATACATAGATATTTATTTATTCCCTTGTTTTTTTCCCTTCCCCTTGCTGTGCCTGGTGTCCTCAAGCCAGTCTATTTTGGGTCTTTATTTTCCTGTAGTAGACCTTCATTCTCCTGCTCTATTTGGGGAACTGTAGTTGCTTGGCTATATGTCATGGGTTGGAGACTTGGGGATCTTTTTTATTAAGTCTTTCAGTCAGTCTGGATTTTAACCTCATGCCTCATCATTGTCTTGGGAAGTTATTGGAGGTATAGATTCCTGAGTCCTTTGAGAATTATGTAGTGAGAATTGGCTTACTTCTGCAGACACTTAGGACGTCTGTTTACTCAGTCCTGTTAATTCCTTCATCTGTTCTCATCTGCTGCTGTCTCCTTTCAAGTTCTTTATCTTGTTATATTTATTCTCACTTTTAGTAGGTTTTAGGTGTAAGGAGAAAGAAACACATCAATTTATTGTATTTAATTAGAAATGCAGTGGTTCTTTATACGTACAGTTTCTCTCCTTAGGCTCTACTTTGTGGGCAGTTGGATGGCTCTCAATGGTTCATGGTATTGCACTTTTGTTTGATAATTTAGAGTTTATGTGCCAGTACTTAGATGATTTTGATCAGGAGTTGGAAAATTGGTTACCTTTTTTTTTAAGTCCTGTGTAACTTCAAGGGAAGAAAGTTTTTACAATTTTAAGCAAAAGATTGTTATTGGTCCTGGAAATAGGAATGCTGCTTGAGAGTCTCTTTGTCTTCTCCCCATTTGATCCATATTTTGCAGTATTGCTATAGTCTGTGTTTGGGGATTATAGCTATTTTGTAGTTTAATTTTAGATTAATCCCCTTTGCTTTTTCTTCTTTTTCATTTTGGTGGTTTTGAAGAAGTGGGAAGTAAACATACCTTTATTCCTTTCTTTTAAAATGTATTTAATACAGCGTGAAAAACAGTGCTCAAAAACATGTATTTCATTTAAGAAGTCGAATAACTGGATTAAGTACCCATGCCAAAACCTTTTCATATTCAGTAAAGCTTTGCACGAGGTATGACTCTAGTCTGACATGTTGGGTTGCAGTGAGTTTCATGTCACGACAAAGGGAGGAGAGTGTCTGTAAGAACACACATGTACTAGAAGTAGAGCTACCAGACTCTGAGGCAGCTTTAGGGACTGGCTTTTTTTTTTTTTGGTTGTTTTTTTTTTTTTTCACCACCCTTCTTATTAGTTGTTGTCTTTCACAGCACTTTGCTCCTCTCTGCACATCTGCTCTAAGATCTCCATGTGAACCATTTTCCTGTGCTTACTGATAGTTTCTGTTCTCTTACAAATTCAGCCTGCAGAATAGACACCCCATCCCAGTCTCTCTTACCTTTACCTACATGTGACCTTTCTGCTTCAGCTGTCTACAGCTGACCAGTGTACTCTCTTGCTGTTTCTTAAGTCATATTTCCAATAAAAACAGATTGGCCCAGACCATCTTTTTGTGCCACCCTGGTTTGTTGTTCCTAACCAAACTATAAATGGACTTTCTTGGATCAGTTCACTGCTCAAGCAGGTTGGGGATGTTGGAGAAGGAAGCAGTAGGTCAGCAGGGAAGCAGCAAGGAACCATGGATGGACAGTTACCCTTGGTAAGTGAGGGAGCAGGATATAGCTGAATGTATAACATTTCTTCCTTCAGTCTACCAGTTTACTTTTAATAGAGTACTTCAGGCAAATTCTTAGTACAGATTGAATATTGTAGGAAACTAGCTAATATTTGTGTCAAAATTGACTGAGAAATCTGCTCTTTGGTGCTATTTTCTGTTTGCATTGTGACTTTAGTAGCATGGTATGGCCGTAAGACCACTATACTAGGAGTCAGGATAGATTCTAGACCTGATTTTGCTGTTCTGTGAAAGGCTTCACTTTCTTCATCAGATAAATTTTTAAAAGGTCAGTGGAGTAGAATATTTTCTAAGGTACTACCTAGCTATAAAACCTTGCGACTCAAAGTGTACTATAACCAAGCTGGGAAAGGTACTTTCCGCAAGGATGGTCAGCATACACAACTATTATAATGAAATCATAAGTTCAGATTAATGTAAAAAATTAGAAACCAGAATGATTGGACCCATACATTAGAAAAGGGTGCGAGAAAAAAAAATAAAAAAATAAAAAAAAAAAAAGGGTGCGAGAGTTTTGTAGTGAACTAAATTCTCCTCATTTAAGCTTGTTTTATTTGAAATCGGATGCTGTTTATAAACTGACTTAAGTCAGATATTATAGTCACAAACTGTTTTCCCAACTTAAGTTGCACATAGGTAGTGTATTAGTGTAAGTGTAATATTGAAGTTTGAAATTCTTCTTCTTCCCTGCTTTTTTAAAAAGCATAGTTGGATATTCAAAATAGTGAAGTAACATGGATTTCTTTTACTTTTTAGGATTTAAGTGTCCTGTATGCTCAAAATTTGTACCCTCAGATGAAATGGATTTGCATCTTGTGATGTGTTTAACAAAGCCAAGAATAACCTATAATGGTAAGTCCAGTGCTTTAAAATAATACTTTAAATTAGAATTATCTTAGATTTTATGAATTTCAAGTTTCAGGTAAAAGTTAAAAGGCCGGGAAGGACTATCTATGAGCCCTGAGCTAACTGGTATCCTAATTAGGTGTGGTGCTTTGGCTGTGCCATTCTTACCTGACCACAATCTCCAGATACTCAAAACCATAGGAGAGATTTTCAGTGTAGTCCTGGTACATTTTGAAATAGACTTGGGAGAAAAAAAAAAGGAATAGTTCATTCGTGACTTCAGATGAATAGAATGAAATAAAGGAAAAATGAGAGCTTTTTTCAGAATTTTATAGATAAAAAGACAAACTTCAAAATCTGTGGAGAAATTTTAGATTTTTCAAATGTAAAATTTGGTTTGAAATAGAATGAGTAAGAAGAGTACCAGTAAACAATGAAGCCAATTGAAAGATTGACTTCTTGATCAGCAAATGTTCTTTGAGGACCTGTCAGGTATGAGGTATATAGTGTTAGGAACTTGGAATATAGCAATGAATAAAACAGATGGATCCTACAGCCTAGAATCAACCAAAGGTTAATCAATGTAGTAACACTTAGTCAATAATCTGAGATTTCTCCTCAGATTACAGAAATCTTGTCGGGGTAAAATTTAACACTGAAGTGAACACGTTATTTTGAGTAGCTTTTTTGCAAAATGATTTAGGAATCTCTGTCTTGATAAGGTAGTGCTTCAGCCACACTATTATAGTAATAATTGAGCACTTTTTCCCATTTTCCAGTGTATAAGTAAAAGTAGCTTTTAGCATTCCCTTTGAATAGTAAATATACCTGTTGATTATTATATAGAAACCTTTCTGCATTAGGAAATTGAATTGGCTACTTTTCATAATCTAATTGAGATTTAGTTACTTAAGAAATAAAAGACATTTTTATTCAGGTTCAAAATTTGAGGTAAAATTGATTGGGCTTGTTTCTTATACTTACTCTATTATCTTATCATTACCCTCCATAATTATTATGTTTATTACAAGTGTTTTTAAAATAAATATCCTTAAATCTTAAGACTCAGGCCTTGAATTTTAAAAGCCAAGTGTATTTCCTTTTACCATATAATATATTTGCGTATAATCTTAGTATTCTGTTTATTTACTTTTTGTGTAGTGTGTTTGGATATAGTCTTTTTATGTGTTGATATTTGGCAGTTTTTAATTTCCTGATTTAACTGTGCTCAAGTCATTAAAGTTTTCTACTAGATCACTTGTTTGGTGGCTTAAAAAGCAATATGTAACCTTCTGCTTGGGGATACTGTGATCCAAGAATTCAGGTTTTAAATATTTGACAGTATTCCAATTTAGAAGTTAGTAAACTTAATGCAAAAAGTAAATAAAGTTGCAGCCATTTTTAAGAATGGCTACCTACTTTAAGGTAGTTAGACCTGAAATTTTTTAATTTGTTACCTATAGATTAACGTCTATAAACATTCACAACAAGAAGCAAAAACAGCTTCTTCATAAACATACATGATTCTTGAATTTTTTAAATGTGGACAGTGGCCAACTGTGAGTTAAAAGAAGGAGGAGCTGTGATTGACGGGTTTAGGTTAGATAGAGGTGGCAGATTGGTAATGTACTTTCCCATCACAGGCTAGGAGAATTCTGAGGTTTTGAAGGCAGAGCCCTGTAGGGGAGGAAAAATAATCCCTTTACCCTTCTGAGTTCTTGGCTGAGATCCCTGTAATAAAAGACAGATTAACAAGAGGAAAACAAATACAAGTTTATTAACAAGTATACCTCCTGGTGTACATAGGAGGTACCCAGGGGAAAAATGAGCTGATCTCCAAGGTGGTTTAGAGTGTGGGCTTAAATAGCATCTTCAGCTAAAGACAAAGAAGAAAATGAGGGTGGGGAGGCCAGTTGTGGGGGGTCACCAGGAAAATCATGACAAACAAGAGGTCTGTTACACGGATATAGGTTAGTGCCTGCTCCACTGAGAAGATTCTCTTGGAGTAAACTTTGTGATTTAGAGCAGCCCTCCTTCTCTTCCTGGTAGTGAGAAGGAAGACACCCTTGCAAATGGAGAGTTCTTCTGTTCAATATTATGTAACAACCTAAATGGGAAAAAAATAGACACATGTATATGTATAACTGAATCACTTTGCTGTACACCTGAAACTATCATGACATGGTTAATCAACTATGCTCCAATATAAAATAAAGAGTTTTTTAAAAATGTAAATTTCCCTTACTGAAGGGTAACTTCTACTTTCAGAGCTTCTCTTGAGTCTGCTATTTCTCAGTCATTTAAAAAATAATCCTTATGCCAAAGAAGCATATTTTAGGGTAGCATATTCTGCTACCCTTCAGTCACCAAAATCTGATCTATCAAGGATATGAGCCTGTGTGAGAACCAGCCCCTTTAACACCTAAGCAGTAATGTAGGATTATTATGAAGTTTAGAGCAAGGTGAATTGGAGAATCCTGAAATGGAATCTTTTTAGTCAGCTGGACTCCTCACAGCTTCATATTTTAATTCCTAAAAGTTGATTTCGTAGAGAGAGATGCATTAGAGAGATTGGGTCTCTAAATTGCGTTAATACTCAAACAAGAATTTTATTCAGTGTAGTGCTTATTAACTAAAACCTTTTGCAGCCTTTCCTAAAGTAGCTAGATCTATAATTTTTAAATTTATTTGTTAAATGTATATTAATTGAACTGTCCACAGACATTCACAGTTAGTAAGGAGAATAGTTGGGCTTATTTTTCAGGCTGGATATTATTTATAGTCAAACTCCTGAATAGGATGAATTCCAGAAATTTGAATATAACTTGGTGATTTGGAGTTTCAAATTCATAGTCACAGAGATGATATTCTGAATGTTGGTTTGATTTACCAGGCTAGCCCACGGAAGCTTTCTTATTGTTTTTTAGTCTGTAATATATTCAAATACCCAAGTCCTGGCAACTGAAGAAGAAAATTGACTCGCCAGGTGGAAGCTCTCAGGATTTAGGCAACTGGCTCAGCAGAAGTTCAGGTAGGAGGCCCAAAGCAATCATGGTAGGGAATGATTCAGAGTGATGTGAGTGGTTATGTATTTGCAGGTGGTATTTTTGGCAGAATGGAAAAAAAGCTCAGAATGACACAATGAGTGTTCGTAGATAGATAGCCCTTAAGTCAGAGACTGCCCGCTTCATATACTTACCCCTCTTTCATGGACTTCATTGTTTAGTTCATGGACCTAGTAATTTGATATATGGTCTTATGAACATAATATACATGTTGCAAGCATAGAGTCTCTATTTCCTTGTTCCTCATCTTCTTAAGTACTTCAGAACAAACAAAAGTGAAATAAATATTGATAGCAAATTTTTACTCTTGATTTTCTTGGTCTTTAAACTTTACTGGATCATAGCATGTTTTGCATCATATAAAGTTCAGTTTTCATTTTAGACTTCTGTGATTGAACTCTGTATTTAAGAAATCTTTGTGTTGTTTTATTTGTAGTTAGTACTCTGTGTGCGCATGTGCACCCAAAGGAGGTGTAACTTGAAATAAGTTTGTCTTCTGAGAGTTAATTATAAACCTATATAGTGAATCAAAAGAGAGCTTTTCAAAATCATCAGAAAGAAGACTGACTTTATGGACAGAGTAAGATGAATATTACTCTTTTAAAGTAATCATTTTTGAAGAAAGATTGAGTCAATTTCTTTTTTTATAAATTTATTTTTGGCTGCGTTGGGTCTTTGTTGCTGCGCGCGGCTTTCTCTAGTTGCGGCAAGCAGGGGCTACTCTTCATTGTGGTGCGCAGGCTTGTAGTGGCTTCTCTTGTTGCGGAGCACGGGCTCTAGGTGTGCAGGCTTCAGTAGTTGTGGCACACGGGCTCTAGAGTGCAGGCTCAGTAATTGTGGCGCATGAGCTTAGTTGCTCTGCTGCATGTGGGATCTTCCCAGAGCAGAGCTCAAACCCGTGTCCCCTGCATTGGCAGGCAGATTCTTAACCACTGCGCCACCAGGGAAGCCCCAATTTCTTTTTTTTTTAATTTTTTATTTTATATTGGAGTATAGTTGATTAACAATGTTGTGTTAGTTTCAGGTGTACAGCAAAGTGATTCAGTTATACATATACATGTATCTATTTTTCAGATTCTTTTCCCATTTAGCTTATTACAGAATATTGAGCAGAGTTCCCTGTGCTATACAGTAGGTCCTTGTTAGTTATCTACTTTAAATACAGCAGTGTGTACATGTCAATCCCTAAGATTGAGTCAATTTCAAAGCGAACTTGTGCTGTAATAAAAGTGAGGGAAAAGGATCTCATCTTCTGTGCTGTCGGTGGGAGAGTGTATCTTATCTGCTTACTTGGATGTTGAAGAAAAGTTGCAGCAGACAGTCAGTGCTTGATTCCAATGCGCACATGTAGTCTTCTAATGACCTGGCTTTCCTCCGTGTAGCATGTTTGCAAGAAAGTACGTATTTTCTCCCTCTGTAATTACTGTCTGGCTTTCCAGGCAGTTGTGGGTCTCATTTTAAGTTATAAACTTGCTTTCTGCCTTACATACTACATTTTCTTGGTTTTAAGACCACCCCCCCACCCCCACCCACGCCCCTGGCACTCCAACACACACATTTTAATCTTTCTGAATTCAGGAGGCTTTCTGAAATTGGCATGTCTCTTATAATTAAGGTTAAAAAATATATTTGTCAATTACGGAGCAGAATTTTAAATAAGGAGGGTAGTTATCATTGCCTGAGTTTGTGTGACCTTTGCCTTCTGTGGAAGATATCTACTGTCTGATTTGATGACTCTGTTCATCTATTTGCATTAATTTTTGTGGTTGAGTTTTAACCACAAAATGTGGATTCCTAATAGTGGTTTTATTTATTTTTTTAAATAAATTTATTTATTTATTTATTTATTTATGGTTGTGTTGGGTCTTTGTTGCTGCACGCGGGCTTTCTCTAGTTGTGGCGAGTGGGGTCGTTGCGGTGTGCAGACTTATTGCAGTGACTTCTCTTGTTTCAGAACACGGGCTCTAGGCGCGTGGGCTTCAGTAGTTGTGGCTCGCGGGCTCAGTAGTCGTGGCTCACGGGCTCTAGAGCACAGGCTCAGTAGTTGTAGCTCACGGGCTTAGTTGCTCTGCGGCATGTGGGATCTTCCCGGACCAGGGCTTGAACCCGTGTCCCCTGCATTGGCAGGCGGATTCCTAACTACTGAGCCACCAGGGAAGCCCAAAATGTTTGTTTTTAAATCATTAAAATCATTAATAAATGAATAGGAAGTAAGTAAAAAGATATATTGTGAATAAGATGAAAATTGAACTCTTTAGACATTAGTCACTGAAATTAAAATCTCAACTGATAGGTTAAGCAGCAGATTAGACAGAGCTGCAAGGAGAATCAGTAAAGTATAAGATGGATCTGAGGAAATTACACAGAGTGTAATAGAGAGGTACGTGGCATGGAGCCTGTAACAAAAGATCCACCATACATACAGTAATCTCCTAAAAAGAGATGGAATTGACTTCTGGTTTCCAGTTCCACATGTAAGAAGTCTGGAAGTAGCCACTCAGTCCTAAAAACAAGTAAAAAACCAAACAGACTGAAAAATCAACAACTCTTCTTAGCTCCATAAGAGATGGGAAGACACAGGGCAAACCACCGCCCCCGCAGATTGTGGAGACAGGCCAATACAGAGAGTCACGGGTTTCAGCTTACTGCAGCAGACTCAGTGGGAACCAGTGCCAGGGTAAGGAAAACCTGGACTGTAATTGTTGAATTGCTGGGGGCTTAGTGTGGACAAATCTGAGAGTTTAAAAACTTCAGGGAGATCCCCACAATATTTTAAGATTTACCACTAGGAGCTGAACCAGGTTCCCATGGTAAATGTCAGAGAAAAATACCCTTCTCCTTCTGGCAGGGGGAAGGGAAAATGAACTATCTTGAAATATGCCAGAGGACTCTTAAAAAGGTTTGCCTCAAGGGAAGCTAGTTAACCAGAGCCTAACTGACCTGGGAGAAGGGTAATACTCAACTTGGGCCCACTCTGGCCATCCTGTTCTACCTAATGGGGGAGAAGAAATCCTGAGAAACACTTGTTTTTTTGCTTGTTTGGTTTTTTTGTTTTCTTAAATTTTTATTGGAGTATAGTTGATTTATAATGTTGTGTTAGTTTCAGGTGTACAGCAAAGTGAATCAGTTATACATATATCCACTCTTTTTTTTAGATTCTTTTCCCATACAGGTCATTACAGAGTATTGAGTAGAGTTCCCTGTGCTACACAGTAGGTCCTTGTTAGTTATCTATTTTATATATGGTAGCGTGTATATGTCAGTCCCAATATCCCGATTTATCCCCTTACCCCCTGGTAGCCATAAGTTTGTATTCTACATCTACGGCTCTACTTCTGTTTTGTAAGTAAGTTCGTTTGTACCCATTTTTTAGATTTCCACATATAAGCGATATCATATGATATTTGTCTTTCTCTGTCTGACTTCACTCAGTATGACAATCTCTAGGTCCATCCGTGTTGCAGCAAATGGCATTATTTTGGTCTTTTTTTTATGGCTGAGTAATATTCCATTGTATATATGTACCACATCTTCTTTATTCATTCCTCTGTTCTTGAACATTTAGGTTGCTTCCATGTCCTGGCTATTGTAAATAGTACTGCAGTGAACATTGGGGTGCATGCATGTATCTTTTCGAATTATGATTTTCTCCAGGTATATGCTGAGGAGTGGGGATTACTGGGTCACATGGTAGTTCTGTTTCTAGTTTTTTAAGGAACCTCCATACTGTTCTCTATAGTGGCGGTACCACTAGTTTACATTCCCACCAACAGTGTAAGAGGGATCCCTTTTCTCCACACCCTCTTCAGCATTTATTGTTTGTAGATTTTTTTGATGATGGCCATTCTGACTGATGTGAGGCGATACCTCATTGCAGTTTTGATTTGCATTTCCCTAATAATTAGTGATGTTGAGCATCTATTCATGTGCTTTTTGGCCATCTGTATGTCTTCTTTGGAGAGATGTCTAGTTAGGTCTTCTGCCCATTTTTTGATTGGGTTGTTTGTTTTTTTTAATATTGAGCTGCATGAGCTGTTTATATATTTTGAAGGTTAATCCTTTGTCCGTTGATTCATTTGCGAATGTTTTCTCCCATTCTGAGGGTTGTCTTTTCATCTTGTTTATAGTTTCCTTTGCTGTGCAAAAGCTTTGAAGTTTCATTAGGTCCCATTTGTTTATTTTTGTTTTTATTTCCATTACTCTAGGAGGTGGGTTAAAAAAGATCTTGCTGTGATTTATGTCAAAGAGTGTTCTTCCTGTGTTTTCCTCTAAGAGTTTTATAGTGTCCAGTCTTACATTTAGGTCTCTAATCCATTTTGAGTTTATTTTTGTGTATGGTGTTAGGGAGTGTTCTAATTTCATTCTTTTACATGTAGCTGTCCAGTTTTCCCAGCACCACTTATTGAAGAGGCTTTCTTCTCCATTGTGTATCCTTTCCTCCTTTGTCATAGATGAGCTGACCATATGTGCATGGGTTTATCTCTGGGCTTTCTGTCCTGTTCCATTGATCTATATTTCTGTTTTCGTGCCAGTACGATATTGTCTTTGATTACTGTAGGTTTGTAGTATAGTCTGAAGTCAGGGAGTCTGATTCCTCCAGCTCCGTTTTTCTCCCTCAAGATTGCTTTGGCTATTCAGGGTCTTTTGTGTCTCCATACAAATTTTAAGATTTTTTGTTCTCGTTCTATAAAAATTGCCATTGGTAATTTGATAGGGATTGCACTGAATCTGTAGATTGCTTTAGGTAGTATAGGCATTCTCACAATATTGATTCTTCCAATCCAAGAACATGGTATATCTCTCCATCTGTTTGTGTCGTCTTTGATTTCTTTCATCAGTGTCTTATAGTTTTCTGAATACAGGTCTTTTACGTCCTTAGGTAGATTTATTCCTACGTATTTTATTCTTTTTGTTGCAGTGGTGAATGAGATTGTTTCCTTAATTTCTCTTTCTGATCTTTGATTGCTAGTGTATAGGAATGCAAGAGATTTGTGTGCATTAATCTTGTATCCTGAACCTTTACCAAATTCATTGATTAGCTCTAGTAGTTTTCTGGTGGCATCTTTAGGATTCTCTATGTATAGTATCATGTCATCTGCAAACAGTGACAGTTACACTTTTTCTTTTCCAATTTGTATTACTTTTATTTCTTTTTCTTCTCTGATTGCCATGGCTAGGACTTCCAAAACTATGTTGAATAAGAGTGGCGAGAGTGGACATCCTTGTCTTGTTCCTGATCTTAGAGGAAATGCTTTCAGTTTTTCACCATTGAGAATGATGTTTGCTGCGGATTTGTCATATATGGCCTTTATTATGTTGAGGTAGGTTCCCTCTATGCCCACTTTCTGGAGAGTTTTTATCATAAGTGGGTGTTGAATTTTGTCAAAAGCTTTTTCTGCATCTATTGAGATGATCATGTGATTTTTATTCTTCAGTTTGTTAATATGGTGTATCATATTGATTGATTTGCGTATATTAAAGAATCCTTGCCTTCCTGGGATAAATCCCACTTGATCATGATGTATGATCTCCTTTTAATGTGTTGTTGGATTCTGCTTGCTAGTAGTTTGTTGAGGATTTTTGCATCTATATTCATCAGTGATATTGGTCTGTAATTTTCTTTTTTTGTAGTATCTTTGTCTGGTTTTGGTATCAGGAAGATGGTGGCCTCGTAGAGTGAGTTTGGGTGTGTTTCTTCCTCTGCAATTTTTTGGAAGAGTTTGAGAGGGATGGGTGTTAGCTCTTCTCAAAATGTTTCACAGAATTCACCTGTGAAGCCATCTGGTCCTTTTGTTTGTTGGAAGATTTTTAATCAAAGTTTCAATTTCATTACTTGTGATTGGTCTGTTCATATTTTCTGTTTCTTCCTGGTTCAGTCTTGGAAGGTTATACCTTTCTAAGAATTTGTCCATTTCTTCCAGGTTGTCCATTTTATTGGCATAGAGTTGCTTGTTGTAGTCTCTTAGGATGCTTTGTATTTCTGTGGTGTCCGTTGTAATGTCTCCTTTTTCCTTTCTAATTTTATTGATTTGAGTCCTCTCCCTCTTTTTCTTCATGAGTCTGGCTAATGGTTTATCAATTTTGTTTATCTTCTCAAAGAACCAGCTTTTAGTTTTATTGATCTTTGCTATTGTTTTCTTTGTTTCTATTTCATTTATTTCTGATCTGATCTTTATGATTTCTTTCCTTCTGCTAACTTTGGGTTTTGTTTGTTCTTCTTTCTCTAGTTCCTTTAGGTGTAAGGTTAGATTGTTTATTTGAGATTTTTCTTGTTTCTTGAGGTAGGATTGTATTGCTATAAACTTCCCTCTTAGAACTGCTTTTGCTGCATCCCATAGGTTATGGATCGTCATGTTTTCGTTGTCATTTGTCTCTAGGTATTTTTTGATTTCCTCTTTGATTTCTTCAGTGATCTCTTGGTTATTTAGTAACGTATTGTTTAGCCTCCATGTGTTTGTGTTTTTTACGTTTTTTTCTCTGTAATTCATTTCTAATTTCATAGCGTTGTGGTCAGAAAAGATGCTTGATATGATTTCAGTTTTCTTAAATTTACTGAGGCTTGATTTGTGACCCAAGATATGATCTGTCCTGGAGAATGTTCCGTGAGCACTTGAGAAGAAAGTGTAATCTGCTGTTTTCGGGTGGAATGTCCTAGAAGTATCAATGAAATCTATCTGGTCTATTGTGTCATTTAAAGCTTGTGTTTCCTTATTAGTTTTTTGTGTGGATGATCTGTCCATTGGTGTAAGTGGGGTGTTAAAGTGCCCCCCCCATTATTGTGTTACTGTCCATTTCCTCTTTTATAGCTGTTAGCATTTGCCTTATGTATTGAGGTGCTCCTATGTTGGGTGCATATATATTTATAATTGTTATATCTTCTTCTTGGATCAATCCCTTGATCATTATGTAGTGTCCTTCCGTGTCTCTTGTAGCATTCTTTATTTTAAAGTCTATTCTATCTGATATGAGTATTGCTACTACAGTTTTCTTTTGATTTCCATTTGTGTAGAATACCTTCTTCCATCCCCTCACTTTCAGTCTGTATGTGTCTCTAGGTCTGAAGTGGGTCTCTTGTAGACAGCATATATATGGGTCTTGTTTTTGTATCCATTCAGTGAGCCTGTGTCTTTTGGTTGGAGCATTTAATCCATTCACATTAAGGTAATTATTGATATGTATGTTCCTATTACCATTTTCTTAATTGTTTTCAGTTTGTTTCTGTAGGTCCTTTTCTTCTCTTGTGTTTCCCACTTAAAGAAGTCCCTTTAGCATTTGTCGTAGAGCTGGCTTGGTGGTGCTCAATTCTCTTAGCTTTTGCTTGCCTTTAAAGCTTTTGATTTCTCTGTGGAATCTGAATGAGATCCTTGCTGGGTAGAGTAATCTTGGTTGTAGGTTCTTCCCTTTCATCACTTTAAATATATCATGCCGCTCCCTTCTGGCTTGTAGAGTTTCTGCTGAGAAATCAGCTGTTAACCTTATGGGAGTTCCCTTGTTAGTTATTTGTCGTTTTGCCCTTGTTGCTTTTAATAATTTTTCTTTGTCTTTAATTTTTGTCAGTTTGATTACCATGTGTCTCAGCATGTTTCTCCTTGGGTTTATCCTGCCTGGGACTCTGCGCTTCCTGGACTTGGGTGGCTATTTCCTTTCCCGTGTTAGGGAATTTTTCAACTATAATCTCTTCAGATATTTTCTCAGGTCCTTTCTCTCTCTCTTTTCCTTCTGGGACCGCTATAATGTGAATGTTGGTGCATTTAATGTTGTCCCAGAGGTCTCTTAGGCTGTCTTCATTTCTTTTCATTCTTTTTTCTTTATTCTGTTCCACGGCAGTGAATTCCACCATTCTGCCTTCCAGGTCACTTATCCGTTCTTCTGCCTCAGTTATTCTGCTATTGATTCTTTCTAGTGTATTTTTCATTTCAGTTATTGTATCGTTCATCTCTGTTTGTTTGTTCTTTAATTCTTCTAGGCCTTTGTTAAACATTTCTTGCATCTTCTCGATCTTTGCCTCCATTCTTTTTCTGAGGTCCTGGATCATTTTCACTATCATTATTCTGAATTCTTTTTCTGGAAGGTTGCCTATCTCCACTTCATTTAGTTGTTTTTCTGGGGTTTTATCTTGTTCCTTCATCTGGTACATAGCCCTCTGCCTTTTCATCTTGTCTGTCTTTCTGTGAATGTGGTTTTTGTTCCACAGGCTGCAGGATTGTAGTTCCACTTCATAAATGTTTATGTCTTGCCTTTTGTTTTCTTCTTTTCGTATTACTTTCATAATTTTTTAAAATCATTCCAACATTCAAGGCAAGTTTTCCTGATCATAAGAAATCAGAAGAAACAACACAGAGACATTGAAAAGACTTTTGGAGTGCAAGAGAACCCAGTAAACCTTTAGAGCTGTCCTCAGAGGGAAATGATTTTTTCCTCTGGTCCCAGTTCTTACTTTGGTTGGGATGTGGTATTGGCAGACTCTCATCTTAAAGAAATTCTAATGCAAATTAATAAAATGCATTTCCAAATTTATCTCATTTTTAAGTTTCTTCTGTATTAGAGCAAACGTAGGACTCGGCTCAAGTCTATCAACAGTTTTGCCCCTTCGTAAAATATTTTATATGTATGTACATAGTAAAAGGTAAACTACTCTATTTAGATATTTAATCTAGACCTTGAAAGGATTAATAAGATTTGGAGAGAAATGCAGGGTGAGCTCAGAAATAACAACTAGGTAGGTATAGTTTGGGGGAGCAGAGCATGATAAAAGGGAATTGTAGGTGAGAAGATAAATTTAGTGCAGTTTTTAAATAAATTATGTGGAATTTGGAAGATTAATCTTGCGTTCATGTGCAGAAATGTTTGTAAGGAAAGTAATTTCTTAAAGACCAGTTTGGAGAGTGGTGTGGTATTTTATGTAGGAAGTGGTTAGATGATATATTACAGGAGAAAGAGACAGATGAAGAAATTGAATTGGGTTTAGTAAGTGCTGGAAATGGGGAGGGAGGTGTCACAGGTGACTTGAGGATTGGCAGTGGAGGACTCAATTTCGGGTAAAGAGATTGTAAGAGAGTACCTAGCTGCTCTAACTTTGTGCCAGGGATGTTGGTCTTTGCAAAATGTGAAAATTGTGAAATGTGATTTTTTTCAAAGGATTTTTCCAAAATGAGTAAGGGTTAGCGTTAAGGTCACTGAGTATTTTGTTGATTTCAAGAAAGATTTTACAGAGGACTATTGAAGAAATGGCTTGTGAATATTTTTTCAATGACCATTTATTACTTGTATAACTTTTTTTTTTTTAATGGTTTTTCTCTCTCCTTTAAGTCATCTTGGCCCTGATAACTCAAAACACTGCCCTGCATTTGCCTCAGAGATGGCCTTGAGAAATATCTTCCCAGCTACCGAGTGGTTTGGTTTCAGGGAAGGCAGTATTAACAGAGTGGCTTTGCCTTTTTGGTGAATTGTATTTAACTCTTAACATTTTAACAGTGTATTAAGGTAATAGAACAATAAAAATAATAAAAATATTCTAGGTAGTTTCACTCCTTTGCTATTTAAATATTTATAATATTTATGATTTGCTTGATTTCTTCCATTTTTTGCTGGAATGATTTGGGGTCTCTAGTCTTCTTGACCTCTCAATACCTCCTAGATTATTGTTACTTAGGATTCCTTTTATCTTGATTGCTTTAAACTGTATTTCTTGGTATTCAGTTCTTAGACCTTTCCTTGTAATGCTTTTTGGTATGAGAGACCTTTCTGTAGCTGAAAAATCTTTGACACCCAGTACCCAAATCTTGGTTTCTAAATACCATTCTCCTGTAAAAAGAAAACAGGGCTTCTTGGAGAAATGGCTGATTCGAGGGCTGGAGCAGAGAAAATAAAAGCCTGGAGATCTTGTGTTGTCTGAAAGCAAGGAAGTGCTCAAAAAATCAAAAAGGTGAGGGCATAGGAGCCAACCTGAATGAGCTCCCAGTGAATAACTTGAGCAAGAAAATTAATATAACATGGTATTGGATTATAACTCAAAGTGTAAAATAAATATATCTGGTTCCATCAATCAGTCAGTAAATTAATACAGAAGAGTAAAAGTTTAACTTGGAGATTAAGCCTAAGAGACATTTCTTTAAAAAAAAAAAAAAAAGTTGTTTTTTTAAAAAAAATTTTAACGTTCCTATTTGTGGTGATTTAAAAGAATTTTTTAATGGGCCATATGTGCTCTCTGATTTTAAGTATCCCCAAGACACACTAAGACATATTCTATATGGCACAGATATAACTTGAAATACGTAATCTTAGTTTATTATCACCATTTCAATAGTGGATGAAAGGGATTTTTAGGGGGATGAGAGCTACTGTTGTAAGCCCCGGCAACAAAAGACTTCATAATTTTCTCTTCCTCAGGTTTTAGAGGGAAAATGAGAGTTAATTTTCTTAGGTTTTATATTGTGGAATTCTCATAGTGAAGGGCTCCTATTATGAAGTCTTACTTTCTAGCTTCAGACATTTTATGTTTATTATATACAGAATACAGATGTGTGAATATAAAGTATAGCCTATTATTCATTAACATAAGGCTCAACTGGACTCTACATGTTTTACACTTTATTAAATCTTACTAAGAAAGATGTTCACTGTCTTGCTCAATGTTTTTTTTTTTTTTTTTAAGATTTTCAGTTTATCTATTAAGGAACATGATTTGTCTCTACATTTGTTTTGATTCATTGAGAACCTATATCTTTAGTGTTAAACTTGTTAAATTTTTGTCTCGTATTGTATAGTTTTGCTACTGTTATGGATGACATTTGCTTACCATTTGAATATCAAATTGGTTTTGCTGGTATAAAAAGAAGCCTGGTTGTAGGCGAGTCTTTGGATTTTCTAGATTTATGACTTCATCTGCAAATGAAGATAATATTTTCAAGTGTTTATGCACACGTTTTGTTTCTTTGTCTTACTGCATTAGTTTGAAGCTTACAAATGATGTTGATAATAGTGGTGCCAGTGGACATGCCCATCTTATGTGTCTGTAGTGTTTCATTGTTTCATAGATGCTTGCTTAGAATTTTGGTAAATCATCTTTATTGTATGTACGTCATTCTTGTCTCATTCTCTTTTACTTAGGGCAAGAAACAGCCTAATTTTAGTAAATGCTTTTTCCCCTTTTTATTTGTTGATAAATTACATTGGTAGATTTTCTAATGTTTTAGTTGAATTGTGTTGATTTCTAATGTTGCTGGATTTAACTGTTTGATCATGGATTATTACTCTTTTAAAACAATGCTACCAAGTTTGTGCTGGCTAAAGATTATGCTAGCAAAGTAAGTGGGAAAGCTTTCCATCTTTTCTCTTCTCTGGAATAATTTGAAAAACCCAGGAAGGACTGTTCTTTTCATATCAGATAGAATTTGACTGTAAAACCATCTACCCCTTTTTTTAAGGTAGATCTTTGACAGTCCTTTTAACTTCTGTGATTATTAGTATATTCATGTTCTTCTACTTCCTCAGTCAATTTTGGGAATTTATATTTTGTTAGAAAATAATTGTTTTCTTCTAAATATCCTAATTAATTGCCATAGCATTGCATTAACATTTTCTTACAAATATTTTAATTTTTACAATATTTTTGATTATATTGCCCTTTTCGTTCTAATGTTATATATTTTTGTACTTTTGAACCTTAGGCTAGCTAAAAGGGCTAATGTTTAATTGATATTTTCAAAGAAGCTACTTTAGAGTTGTAAATAAAGCTACTAATTTATTAGTACTATGTACTGAATAAAGCTACTTATTTCTTTTCAATTTTTAAATTTTAATAAAAGTATTTTAGAAATAGAAATATTTTCTTATAAGAGCTTTATTTGTATCTGAGGTTTTAATATGAAATATTTTTGTTAATGTCTAGATAATTTCTCATTTCAATTTTTAATCTTATTTTGATTCAGAGGTTAACTAGAAAAAAATCCTTCTGAATTTTGAAGGTAAAATTTTTTATGAGGGGAGGGGTATGTGTGATGGGAAGTCTTTTTGATCTTGATATTAGAGAACACTGCCCATAATAGCTATGTTTTTGAAATTCATTGATGTTTTCTTTGTGACCACGTAGTTCACTGACCTCTGTAAATCATGAATATAAGAGAAGCATATATGTTTTCTGTAGAGTAAAAAATTTACTTCTACTATTATTCTTTTTAATTCATATGTATATAAGTACTTCCAGTAAATTGAATTTGGTTGTATTATTGAAATATTCTGTATCCTTGCTTATGTTTGGTGTACATAGTCTGACAAATTTGGGAAGAAGTTTGTTAAAGTATCTATCCCCTCTGTGGCCATAGTTTTACTAATTTTTTCTTATTTTTTTTTAAGTTCCTTTTGGTGATAGTGCCCTTGCCACAATCTTTTTCTGGCTTTATATATTTCATAGCTGTGTTATTTGAAAAACTATTTATGACTTATTTTCCATTTGAGTTGAATCTTTTTATGTTATAGAGTACACTTCTCTCTGTTCTGCTTTCTCCAAGATTATTTTGACTTATGTTTACCAGAAGCTGTGAAGGGTCTGAGATTTTACCCTACTTGTAAGCTAACATATCAGCCTGCCACAGTTTCATGAATTCTGGCAGAAAAGAGAATCAAAGGACTTCTATTATTATTAATCATAACAGCAGCCAGAGTATCAGCATTTTCTTGTGCCACTTCCTAAAGTCCCTATTCCCACAGGGTGACGGTGAAGAGGGCAAGGGGATATCTGCATGCTCAGCGATTTGCATTACACAAGAGGAACCCTGAGCTTAGGGAAGTAAGCAGGTCCACCCTCGCACTGGAGGGGACACTGTATCTTTCAAGGCTGTTTGCTCTACAAAGATCCTTGAAAAGATAGTCCAAGACTTGAACAGGAGAGACCCATGGAGAATTGTTACCCAACAGTTTGTTTTTATTTGTACCTGCCTATCTTTGCTTATTCCTTTTTTTCTTTAATTAATTTAAATTTTATTTTTGAATAGGTAATATGTTTGCCAAAGCAGAGAGGTACAAAGGATGTACCGTGAAAAGTTCATTCATAATGAACTTTTTAATTTTTTAGGTATATAAGGTATATATTATCTAATCATAAATCCCACATTTGTTTTAATCTTACAGTTAAGTAGATTCAGTTCTCACTGCAAATCCTTTTGCTTTAGCTATTCCAGGCATCTCTTGGTTAGCTTAGGTTTATCCTCATATAAATCCTTTGAGAAGGGCTCATGGGAAACTGTTCACTAGACTGCTTCCATGTTTAATATTGGTTGTCTGTGTTTTTTGTTTGTGTTTTTGAATTACAGTTTGGGTGTAAAATCTTTGGGTTACGCTTCCTTTACTTGAGGATATTACAAGCTTTCTTCCAGTCTTACAGTGTAAAATGCTTCTCTGGAGATGTCTGAGACCAGCCTGATTTCACCTCCTTTTAGAATTGACAGTCTTTTTGCCAAGGTGCCCAAAGAACTCTATTTTTTATGACCAATATCTACTAGCATATATTTTAAATAGTGTTGATTTTTCATGATTAGTTTTCTCTAGGATTCAATTCAATTCTAGGATTTAAGTATATAGATCTAGATCTATTTTTGTTTCTGTGATGTAATTTTATTTTTTACAATACTGTAGGTGTGTAATAGGATCTCCCTTTCTTGTCTTCCTTAGGTAACATTTTTTTCTGTAATTATTAAAGCTTTTTTTCATTTCCAGTTTACTATTCTCACTTTTGACCCCTTGTGTTCCTAACTGTGATATCAGGTATGTCTGTTCTTTCTTTTTCTCCTTCTAGTTTCACCTTCATCTTGTAATAGGTTTTTTTCCCTCTTCTTTTTCATCTTCACTCCTGAGCTCTTATATTTTGGCATGTGTTCTAAGACAGTTGCTTCTCTATGTTTCCCTGTTTTGTTTATTTTTTCTTTTTAATTCATAGTAAATAAGTTGATGTTGTTGAGGCTAGATAGTAGTTATATGATGTCCTGTTATACTGTTCAACACACATACATTTACATTATAGCTGGTAAATTTAGTGTTGTTCTTTCCCTTATTTTGTATTTATTGTCTATTTTACTTTGTTCTTCCCAGCCTTCTCTGGATTGATCAAGTTACTTTCCCTTTCCTCCAGATTAATTCAGAACTTTTACTATACATCTTTCATTCCTTCGTTGGTTACCTTACTTTAATATATATTTTTAAACATATACTTCTGTTTTATTCTGTCAAAATTAGGAGTTTTCTTTGTGCTCATCCCCCTAATATATTATTCTTGCTCACTTTCCTGTCCCCTACTCCCCTCCCCCTCTATCTCCAAGTCCTGGATATTATGAAATAATTTAGACTTTACATCCTACATTACATATTAAGTTTGCACTGGCAGGATGTTACTTTTGTTTCAAAAATCCTTAGTTATGTTACAGTTTCAATCACAGTATTATCTATTTAGATTTAAATTTCACTTACACATATTTCATTGCTCACTGCTGTTTTCTGTACTCTTTAATTTTCTCTTTTTGTATATTGAGGGTTTTGTTGTTATTTTAATTTTCTTTTTTGTTAAAAGCATTTTCATGAATAATTTCCTTAGAAAGCCTTTCATGGATGGTATACTTAATGAGCTGTTGGATTCCCAAGTGTTTCTTGTTCACCTTCATATATGATTACTATCTTTTGCTGAATATAGGATATTTTTCTTTTTCTTTTTTTTTTTCCCCCTTTAAGTCTGTAAAATTGTGTACTGTCTTACTCCCATTATTATAGATGTGAAGTCTTGCTGGGTCTCATTGTTTTTTCATCTTAATTTACCTGTTCTTTCCATTTGGAAGCTTACAGGTTAATTTTTTTTTGAATGTTGGAAATCCTCTTTTTTTCCCAGAATGCATCTATTTAAGTGTTTTTTTCACTCGACTCCCATCTTTATTAATCCTGCTTGAGACTTTATAAACCTTTTCAGTCTAGCAACTCAAATGTTTAGTCAGCTCAGGGATTATTTTCTTCTAGTATTTCTTTGATTATTATTTCTTTCTCTGTTCCTTTTTCTCTTCCTGTGATTCCTATGATTTCAACATTAGAGCTCCTGGATTTATCCTCTGTGTCTTATGTTTTTGTTAATTTTTTTTTTTTTTTTAGTTACATGATATTTATTCTAGATTACTAACTTAGTTTTCTGCATTGGCCTTCCTTTTTCCCTTCTGAAATATTAAATTAAAAAATAATGGGTTTTGGTTCTAGGAATTTCTACTTGTGAAGTCATCATCCCTTTCCTCCCTCCCTTCCTTCCATTCATTCATTTGTTCTGATATTATAGTAGGTGTCTATTTCAGTTTTTCAGCTTGCTTCACCTTCATTCACATTGTTATGTATACTTAGTTTATGACCTTTCTCTGTTCCATAATGTTAGCACACATGTAGATCATACTATTATTTCTTTCTCAAATAGAAGTGGATAGAATGTAGGATATTCTTCTCTTGTGAGCCTTGTGGTCATTAGCTTGGCACACACTAGCCCTTTTTGTTTAGAAGTGTGAGGAAAGAAGTTTCCCTGTTCTTGGGTGTAGAGAGAGTTCTGTCCTCAGGCCAACTCAGTAGCTTCTTTTTTTCAGTAGTGCTTTCACTGTCAGAGCAGCCTTCTTCCCTTGTTCCAGTGGGATTCACTCAGGTACTGAAGTTGCCTGGGCAACTGAAGGATTGGTAAACTTTGAGCAGAAAGAAATAAACCTGTTTCAAAATCAGTGTGTTTCCCCTCTTCTTAAAACAATTTTCTTATAAACCCATTTTACACTTGCTCTCTCTTGATTTTTCATGAGGTTTCATTATCTGAGGTTTCAGATGAATCTAGATTTAGATTCTCCAGGATCCAGCAATTAGTTACAGTTATTTTAGTAATTTAGTCACAGTATTTAGTCATTTAGTAGCAGGGTGAAGAGGGATCAAGAAAGAACTCTGAGTTGTTAATGTTACATGACTGCTGTCAGAGCTACTGGTTCTCACCTTCCTGCTTTTTCCTTCAGGTACATATGAGTTTCACTCTTTGCTCTATTATCTTAGGAGTGGACATTTAAAATCTCTCTCCTGTGCATACATAGTGCTTTTAATTCTTTACCCATACATGCTAATCAACCTATAATTATTTATTGGCAAACTCCGCCTATACTCAGTGCTTTCTGGTTGATTGGCTGATATGAACCACTGGATAAAGACGAAGTCAGTACACTTAAAAAAAAAATAGGTCTGAGCTCAGCTGAGTCACCAGACTGCAAGTGCAGTGCCCAAGTCACTGAAACACCAACCCCCTGGCTTTGGGGCATTTTCTCTGCCATTGGTTCATTTGTTGCTTGGTGCTTTCTTTAGTCTTCGGAGATCTTTTGCTTCATTAGCTGTTCAAAAAATATTTATCAAGCAGTTACTGTGTACAAAATACTATGCTACGTGCTGGAGTAAGCAGAACCTACAAGGTTCCCTGCCCTCATGGAATTTACTGTTTCTTGAATACAGAGGTTGCAAAGTATTGGCTACATCAGGCTCACAGACTTTTTTTGTTTGCTTACACAGTATCAAAGATGTTTTTGAGTCAATATTTTGAAAATGAAGAAATTTCATCTAAAAACCTAAATTTGCAGCTGCTTTAAATATACCTAGCCACACTGGCTCTTTATTCCCACATGGCATTCTGCTATAGTAGCAACCGCCCCTTTAGATAGGACTGTGGGCACCAGTTTGTCACAATTACCTGTTAACCCCTAAAACTAAGGCCAAATTCAGTTGACATTTATTGTCACAACTGTTTTGTTCTTTTTTCTTATGAAGTAGTTTAAAAGATGAGCTACTTTTTGAACGTTTTCTGGCTTATCCCCCTTTAGGCATTTTGAGTTTTGACCCTGTACATTTTCCACCAGTCAGCCTGCTAATTACCTTGTAGCCTCAGGGGGAAGCAGCAGGGAAAGACCATCACGCTTTAGCCTCAGTACGTATACATACACATTGTAATACGCCTTCTCAGGTTCATTCTAACAGAATGATAGATAGAATCGTAGTTCATAAATCTGATAATAGTTCTGACATAATATGTTTTGTTGTATGCTATAATACAATACCATTGTATTGACATTTTTCAGTTTCAATACGATAGTAGAATTTTGTTTAATTTAGCTAACATTTAGAGCCTTAAGCATTTTTACATTCATTATTAGTTCTTTTATTTTTAATCATCAATATGAAAGACTGTGAGATGCAGGTATTATGACTTGCAATTTATTTGAAGAAAACGAGACTCAGAATTTTGTGCATTGTCCAAAGTTCAGACCTGTTCTTTTCCGTAAGACTGCAATTCTATTTGCGTTATCTCATTAGATCTTCATAACACTTTTAAGAGACAAGTCTAGCAGGTTTCATCATTTCTTTAGATTGGAGAAAACAAACTCAGAGGAAGTGTCCTTTCTTGCCAGTAATCACATAGCTAGTATTCAGAACATACCTGCTCCTTGCCAGGTACAGTGGTAGGTATTTAACAGATATTATTTAATTCTTACCACTGCCCTATGAAGTAGGTATTGTTGCCCCATTATATTCCTAAACCCGTCGCAGAGTTGGAATTTGAACCTAGAACTGTCTATAAGTAACACTTTTTAAAAATTTGCTACATTATATTACCCAGATTGTTTGACTCTTTTGTTATTGCCATTAAAGCCTACATTATAATTTAATACATTAATCTAATTCTAAAAGTATACAATCATAAATTAAGTTTGAAAATCAGCTTTTTTGTTTTTTTTAGGACTGATGTTTTTCTCTCTGCATTGATTCAAAACAAAAATGGACCTGAAACTTTTTAGTTCAAAGTATATTTTATTTTAATTTTGTATATATTCAGCAGTTTCTTTTCTTTTTTTTTTTTTTCTTTTCTGTATGTGTGTGTTTTGGGGTATTTTTTTGTTTGGTTTTTGGGGTTTTTTTTTAACTTTTTAATGTGGACAATTCATTTAGGTAAACACTTGTTCAGGGTTTAGCAAATCAGTGATTTGTAACAGGGAGGGAGTAAAGGAAAGTCATCTTAATTTGGTATGAAGATTGGGAAGTAATTTGGTAATTTAAAAATTTCTTAGATGACTTGTATAACTTCTTGCAGCTTATTAGGTACCTTTTTATTTAAAAATTAATTAATTAATTTTTGGCTGCGTTGGGTCTTCGTTGCTGTGCACGGGCTTCTCATTGCAGTGGCTTCTCTTGCGGAACATGGCTCTAAGCGCGCGGGCTTTAGTAGTTGTGGCGCATGGGCTCAGTAGTGTAGCTCGCCAGCTGTAGAACGCAGGCTCAGTAGTTGTGGCGCACGGGCTTAGTTGCTCCGTGACATGTGGGATCTTCATGGACCAGGGATTGAACCATGTTCCCTGCATTGGCAGGCGGGTTCTTAACCACTGCGCCACCAAGGAAGTCCCGGTAGCTGGTTTTATAAAATACTTAATCCTGAGCTATTTTTTTAGGCGAGTTAGAAATAAAAAGGTCCAAGAAAGCTAAATCTATAAGTATTTAGTTAGTGTTGTTTTTGTATATTTTACCTTTTAGAGTATATACTTTGGGTTCCATTTTATTTTACTTACATTTTCTTGGAGAAGGTACCAAATGTCAATTTCCAAAATATTCCCAAGAGTACACATCTTAAGTCATCAGAAGAGTCACAACTTCTGTCTCCTCTTGAAGAATAGTCTTAGTTTTAAAGTAAGTTTCTAACAATGCAAATGAAAAGTGGCTATATGTTTAGCCAATTCTCAATTATATTTAAACTAAAGAAAGCATTGATGCAGTAAATGTCAGTAGCATCTAGGCAGAGGAAGCCCACAATTTCTCGTCAAACCAGAATAAGAAGTTTCCAAACAGGGTAAAATTTGACCCTGACCATGAACTTTGAGTTTTAGACAGTTTAGTAAAGGTTATCCCAATGTTTTTATTGATATATTAATCTTACAGTGAAAATGACTGTTTTCCTTTGTTAAATATCATTTCTAACTCCCCTTAGTGATACTTGAGTACAGTAACATCTCACGGATCTATAATCTAGAATATTAATGTTAACTTGTCTTAAGTCCATTAGATATAACTTTATATCTGAAAGTATTTATTAATAAACCTTGTGAGCCGCAGTTTTTCATTCTTTGAGTAATTGCTTCTTACTAATGTTGTGAATTTTTTTAATTCTCGATTTTTCTAGGGATTATTTCACATTTCAGCTGCTTTTGTTTTCTACTGCTATCATTGAGGGTTCAAGAACAAAAAATAAGTCTTCAGGTAAAATGCCTGATCCATAATAGTGCTTGGCATTGTATTTTGCTGAAAAGATCATATACCTTTGGATGCTTGATCTGAAAACAAGGTTGTGACGATTATGAAATTTTCGCATGGAGTTTTGTTGGCTGCCTCTAACAAATTTGGTCTTAGTTGTTGTTTTTCTCCCCCACCACCCCAAAGGATTTTGGCTGTCTGCTTTTGTTCATGTTGTCTTGATCTGCAGTAACTATATGGATATGTGCTTGTACTTGCTAAATATTTTAATTTTGCATATTTGGCTGCTTGAATTTTAAGTAATTTCTTTGGGTGATGCAAATTAAGAGCTTGAGGCTATGAGTAAAATAACAATTTACAGAAGTTTTTAGTTTATAAATGTATGTTTCTTATCTACTATATTGAAATATATAGATTTCACATTTTGCAAAAATTAAATTTACAATTCAGTTCCTCAGTTGCACACATTTCAAATGCTATTTTCAGGCCATATGTGGCTAGTAGCTACTGTTTGGACAACACAGATAAAAGATTATTTCTGTCATCATAGAAAGTTCTGTTGGACAGGGCTGTTTTCCTGTTCCATAGAAGGAAGTAAGCGGTAAAGTGTGAGTTCATTTCTGATACCAGTTTTTATAGCAGTTTAATAACTCCAGAAGATAAAGCATATGACTAGTCTTAAGCATACTTCCTCTAAATAGGTAGCCATCCTCACCTTTAATATTTCAAATCTAACGTTGCCTAAAACAGTTTGCTTCTGTATTTATACTCTTAAAGTGAAATTGTTTTGTAGCAAAATTCATGAAGTTGTAGAAAGGCCAAAGACTTACCCTAAATTTGAATCCTGACCCTAGAACTTACTAGTTTAGTAACTTCTGGTAAGTTACTTAATTTATTTGAGCCTCAGTTTCTTTATCTGTAAAATGGAGGTAACCTTAGTTACCTCATAGGATTAATAAAAGACTTAAGTACTTCTAAAAGCATGTAGCAAAGTGGACATTTATAATACTTTTAAATATAGAATGAAGCCAAAACGTTTAAAAGTTAATTAGGCAGTATCATTTGTATGGAGTTGTTCCCAGTCTGGCAATTATAATAGGTCTCTAGAAATGGCTGGGTCAAGAGTATCCTATAGAAGTTTCTGTTGGCCATGGGATTATTTATGACAATTTATAAAATTGCAACAACTAGAATAACCAGAATGGGGAGAAGAGGAAAGAGAAAAATGACCAACTTTGTTCTTCAAGAAGTCATAAAGGTTTTTCTGATAATAATGATAAAAACTAATATTTTGTATAGTGTTTTTATAACATGAAATTTCACACAAGAGTCTTTAAAATTTCATCTCTGTAATATTTTGAATACCTTTATTAATGCTAGTATTAAAGAAGAGTAAAAGGAAACTCAAGGGTGACCAACATTTTGGAGGTTATGTACCTAACTAATAGTGAGAATGGAAATTCATATATCGCTTGCAACTTTAAATCTTATGCTCTTTCTATTTCAGCATGCTCTTTCCTTGATAGCAGTTGTTTTCTGAAGCAGGTGTATATTTCAGAATCTCTAGGGATGGGGCCCAGGTATATGTTTTTTTGTTTTGTTTTGTTTTGTTTCTCTGTTGAGCAGAATACATACCCAAGTGATTCTGGTGCCTACTTCTTGATAAAATCATTGTTCTATTCCAGGTTTAATTCTTCTTTTCCTGTATCAGTACCTCTAAATTCATGCATAGACCATGTGAATAAATCAAAGAATTAGACTGATAAGGAATACACTGATTCCAGCTGTTAGGTGGGACATCAACACTTTTGAAAAAGCAACACAAGTTTAGTTTCCTGTTCACAGTCTTGAGTATCTCTCCACTAATCAGTGTTTGTAGAGAGCGGGAATTCCATACTAGCCAACCATGGTAGTTAAATCTATTTGTGTTCCCTTCTCTGCTTTTCTCATATTAATTTTGGCTAGTTAGTAGTCTACCCTTAAGGTATTCTAGTCCTAAAACATTGACTCCTTATTGCCTGAGATGGTTTCTTCATGACGGTTTTCAATTGATTAGCTAAAGACTTTTAATAATCTTTTCTCAGCTGTCTTAAGGATGCTTCAATGTCCTGGATTTAGCGGTATTTCTAGGCCCTATTTAACTCTGCATGTATCTCATTACTAAGCTGAAAACTTCCCTTTGAAAGAAAGTACAATGTCACAATAGGGTAGGAGAGGGGCATACTCTAGAAAACCTCCAGTCAAAAGTTAATCACATTGCATAGTAACTTTTCAAAAATAAATACCTTCAAACGTACAAAGACAGATTCTATTGGAAATAAGACTTTCAAATTTGAAAATTAAGCATTTGCTACTTGGGGCAGTAACTGTTGAGAACGAACTGTCTTTTAACTCAGAGTTGCTTATCAAAATGCAGTTGAGCAGTGGCTATAATATGTTAATGTTAACTTTTAGTTTTCTGAGCAGAGATCATTTCATTAGAAACTGTTTACATTGGCTATTGGGCTGCTTCTGCACTGAAAGTAATGTGTTTGGAATGTTCTTATATATGTGTATGTGTGTATGTGTATATATATATACATACACACACACACATATACACACATATACATGTATGTGTGTATATATATATATATATATCTTAACATAGAAAGTACAGTTCTGCATATTTTTTATTACTTGGGCTTTAGGACCTTCTGATTAAAATGACTGACATTAATATGTCATTCTAGATTAAACTAAAAAGATTTTTTAAAATTAGTACCTGCAAAGCATATCATTATATTCTTAAAATACATATTATTCTGTTAATTATATGCAGATTGGATTTGTCTTTGTTGTACTGTAAATAAATTTTCTTATAAACAGGATAACCAAGGCCTTTTAAAATACTAAAATTTTCCCAACTCAAAGATTTTTAAAACCTATTGTAATAAAGAAATGAGAGTTGGTAGTTATAGGTCAACATAAAAGCATTGTAAGACACTTACATTTCTGTGAACAATGAATTCAGAAGCTTTTACTTCGTGGATTTCTACCTATTTTTATTTTGTGTTGAGAATCTGTTACATAGATTTATATGGCAAAAATGTGGCAATACTTTTTATTTTTTAAAAGCTGGTCTATCTAATTTATGTTAATAGAGATTTTTTGGTTCCTTTATACTTAAATCTAGATGCATTGTTACTGTATTCCAAAAGGTAGAAAATTTGATACCCTAGTCCATCAATTCTAAGACACACTTCTTTTTATAAATTTTAACAACTCTGAAAAATGAGACATGTCTTAAAATTGATTTGTGTCATAGTTTAATGGAAGCATTTTTTCTTGGTGAAATATAAAACTCATGGTGCATCTTATAATTATTGATGTCTTAGGCTTGATAAAAAGTGATGGTTAATTTTTTGAAGTTAGTTGTGGGACTTGGATTTATGTTATGATGTGGTATATCTTTGTGGTGAAAAAACTCTAAGTGGTGAGAACATACCACAAAAAATTCCATATTATTCGGAATTATACCTGTACTATGATCCTTTAATGTTTCCTTCAGATCTTTTCCTCTTTTTTTCATTGCTATCATCCTAGTGTTAAGTGATAAAACTAAAAAATTTGGTAACAAGTTTGATGTCCTTTATTCAGTGGAAAAACAATCCATAGATTGGGGGACTACACTGCCTAATAAGCACCTCCCCAGGGGATTTTGGGCAAGAGTGAGTTTTATGGGGCCTTAGAAGAGGCACTGTGAAAACAGGACATGATTGGCTAGGAGGCTGGGGGTTTCCTTATAAGGCTTACAGGTTCTATTTTCTAGGGCAAGGTAGGCTAGCTAAAGCTGAGTTGGAGGATTGTGATTGGTGTTGGGTTTCCTTGAGAGTGAGGTATTTTCTGTAGTGCAGGCTGACTTAGGTATAGGTTTGGGACGTGGTCAGAGCCACTGTGAGATGACTTCCATTTTGTGGGTTCCAATATACCAATTAGCTTTAACACTAGTTAGGTGCTTTACATTAAACTGGTTCCCTATCTGTGGAAAGCTATCCAGAACAATAAGAGGAACATGGAGATCAAGAGAAGGAGGAAAGACTTGGGGTTGCAGGTGGGGTCGGGGTTGCGGTTGGGACCTCCAGGGTCAAGAAAAGAAAAATGGGGAGAGGACTCTTGAGGGGAGTGTTAATAGGCATCATTTTTCATTTACCCAGTTCCACTTGCCCAAAAATCTTCTTCTGGTTAAGTCTTTGATGTGATATATTAGCTTGTGAGCTACCCAATAGTTAGCTAAAATTACATCAACCATATTCCCTAGATTCTGAAAGCATAAGCCTTCTTGCTAAGGCCTTTCCTTTTTCTGTGGAAGTTGCCCTCTTACCCCCTCTAGCCTTATGGGTAAATCATCTGCTGGTACCTTACTTTCTGTAGACCAAATAGAGTCTGTATTTCATCTTAATGTGCTATCTCAAAATGAATAACTAAAGGGGGAACTACTTATAGAATGGATTTTTCTAGAAGGAACTATTACAGATATGTGCACAATTAAATTTGTTGGTGTTTATAAGAGGTATGGGACTAGCAGATAAGTACTTAATTTTAGGAAACTTTCCTACCTTGCTCTGTGTTTAAGCACTTAGGTAGAGATTAATGCAGCCTTTCCCCTTTAGCTTGTTTGGTTTTTATTTCCAAAACCAGTAATTTATCTATTTGTGATATAAATTTATATTGCATTTTCCTGCTTTTGCTTTTTGTTCTCTAAACTTACTAAGAATGTGTACTCTTCAACAGTTTTAATGGCATGTTTTAGTTATTCCTCATTTAAAAAGAGTCACAAAGTATGTCCGGCTAATATACTCTATTTTAGGCAAGATCCTTTTAAAATTAAAATTTAACGTTAATAAAATGTAATTTAAATTAAAATGTCAGTATAAAACATAAATTGAGAGAAGCTTTTTTTTTTTTTTCCCGAAAGGAATTTTTGCTTTATAAAGGCTTTCACCATAGGAATATTTTAAACAAAGTGATTAAACTACCGTGCAAGTTAGTCTAATTGCTGCCTGGAGTAGACTTGGCATTGTCATGGGAAAGGATTAAGACCTAAATATAGTACAGTTATTAAAATTGGGAAATTTAATGTTTAAAAAAAAAAGGATTAAGAAGAATTGTTGAGCCTTATGCCTGAAATCCTCAAGTTTCCAAAAATCCCTTTCAGAATCTACACAAAAGCTTTGATTTACCTTTGTATTTTCTTGAATTAAGCAGATTTTTTTAAAAGTCCTATATTCAAGATGATTTCTTTAACTTATGCAATTTTGTTATTTTAGAATTTTAAAAATTACAATAGTATTTTCATGTCTTTTCTGCCATGTTATACTCTATACACTTTTTTTAACTAGCTTGGGCACCAAATTAATATTGATTAGTAGGATAAGGACAATAAATTCCAAATTCCAAATAACTGACTTACTGATAAAGTTTTATAGCAAAGTCTTTTGCAAGTTGGAGGATTCCATACTGTTCTTAATTACTAACTGCAATGCCTCAATGAAATCTAAATGGAAATGAGAGACACTGTCCATAAGTAAAGGTAAACATTATTCACTGATTTGTGAATAGCATTTCAATTATAGGTGCTGAGTTTTATGTATTTCTGACAAAATATGCCAGTCACCACTCTTTATAAATTAGCATTCACATAATTCTTTCAGTTTTATTGTCCTAAACTCATTTTCCTTTTTCTCAGAGGATGTGCTGAGTAAAGATGCTGGGGAATGTGCAATATGCCTTGAAGAATTGCAGCAGGGAGATACTATAGCACGACTGCCTTGTTTATGCATATATCATAAAGGGTAAGTTTATTTTTATGTTAACCAAATTGATATTAGACTAAAAGACCTTTCTCAAGTTTCACACTTTTGTAGTTAGGGCTGAAAAGATTTCTTCTTCATTGAAACTCCCTTTCCCCATTTCTTAAAAAACAATAGCCTTACTGTTGGTGGGAATGTAAATTGATACAGCCACTATGGAGAACAGTATGGAGGTTCCTTAAAAAACTAAAAATAGAACTACCATACAACCCAGCAATCCCACTACTGGGAATATACCCTGAGAAAACCATAATTCAAAAAGAGTCATGTACCACAATGTTCATTGCAGCTCTATTTACAATAGCCAGGACATGGAAGCAACCTAAGTGTCCATCGACAGATGAATGGATAAAGAAGATGTGGCGCATATATACAATGGAATATTACTCAGCAATAAAAAGAAAGGAAATTGAGTTATTTGTAGTGAGGTGCATGGACCTAGAGTCTGTCATACAGAGTGAAGTAAGTCAGAAAGAGAAAAACAAATACTGTATGCTAACACAAATATATGGAATCTAAAAAAAAAAAAAGGTTCTGAAGAACCTAGGGGAAGGACAGGAATAAAGACGCAGGCATAGAGAATGGACTTGAGGACACAGGGAGGGGGAAGGGTAAGCTGGGACGAAGTGAGAGGGTGGCATGGACATATATACACTACCAAATGTAAAATAGATAGCTAGTGGGAAGCAGCCGCATAGCACGGGGAGATCAGCTTGGTGCTTTGTGTCCACCTAGAGGGGTGGGATAGGGAGGGTTGGGAGGAAGATGCAAGAGGGAGGAGATATGGGGATATATATACATATACACGTATGACTGGTTCGCTTTGTCATACAGCAGAAGCTGACACACCATTGTGAAGCAATTATACTCCAGTAAAGATGTTAAAAAAAAAGGCCTTCTTTTTCCTGCTAGTACTAAAACTTAAGCCCATATCTGTTTGCATCCCAAAGGCTACCATTTGTTAAGCATTTACTGTGACCCAGGTGTTGTCCATAGCTTCTTGAATAGGTTATCTTATATAAGCCTTGTAACAATCTCATTGTACAGCTGAGGAAATAATCTGGGGACCATAGGCAATCTCTCCAAGGTCGCATAGCTGGTAATAAATGGAAGAACTGAGATTCTAGCCATGTCTGTTTGACTCCAGAGCCCATCTGGTTTCTCATAAAGTGTTCTTGGTTTCAGGAAAAATTTGATTTAAGATGATTTAAGGTAACCTACAAAAAGAATAGAAAACTATAACTTTAAAAGCAATAAAAGAAATAATGTGGAATTTTATTTAAAAGCAGGGCATGGGGGTTGGGGAAAACATAGAGAAAATAGTAAATAGTACCAAAACAAAGAGGCAAAAATAAATCCAATATCAGTAATTATAATAAATCCAAATAGATCAAAGTAACCAGTTGAAAACAAAAGATTGGGATATGCTGTTGATGAGCAACACACTTAAATGTAAGGGTTATAGAAAAATATGGATGTAAAGGGATAGTAAACCATATCCAGGCAAATATTAACTAAAGTAAAACTGACAAAGCTAAATTAATATTGGACAAAATTAACTTTATTGCAGAAAGTATTAATGTTTTATGATGATAAAATTATATAAAATTCAATTTTTTGTGTACTAAAGAACACAGTCTCAAAATATTCGTAGAACTGTCAGAAAAAATTGACAAATACATCATGATAATGGGAAATTTCAATACACTTCTCACTGAGGCAAGCAGACATACACAAAATTAGTTAAGACCTAGAAAAATTGAGCAATACAGTTAACAGATTTGATCTAATGGATGTGTATGTGTATATCTGCACCCAGCAATTAGAGAGTACGTTTTCTTTTCAAGTACGTATGAAGTATTGTAGAAATTGATCATGTACTAGACCATAAGACAAGTCTTAACAAACCACAAAACGTTGGTACCATACAGAATGCTGTTCTCTGAGCTCAGTTTGATGTCAGTGACAAAAGATAAATATTCTGTGGTCAAAGAAGAAGTCATAAGGGAACTTAGAAAATACTCTGAACTGAATAATAGTGAAAACCAAGGCTTGTGTTAAAAGAAAGACTGAAAAGGACTCCCCTGGTGGTGCAGTGGTTAAGAATCCTCCTGCCAATGCAGGGGACACGGGTTTGATCCCTGGTCTGGGAGGGTCCCACATGCCACGGAGCAGCTAAGCCTGTGTGCCACAACTACTGAGCCTGCGCACCTAGAGCCCATGCTCCGCAACAAGAGAAGCCACCACGGTAAGCCCGCGCACTGCAATGAAGAGTAGCCCATGCTTGCTGCAACTGGAGACAGCCCGTGCGCAGCGACAAAGACCCTACGCAGCCAAAAATTAATTAATTAATTAATTAATTTAAAATATTTTTTAAAAGACTGAAAATCAATAATCCAAGTTCTTACTGAAATTAGAAAATTGGTAACAGAATAAACACAAAACAATAAAGATCAGAGAAGAAAAAAATTGAATGAAAAAATTACACACTAGAGTAGAGACTGGCAAAGTCAAAAGTTGGTTCTTTGAAAAGAATAATAAAATAGATTAGCCTCTGGCAAGATTGTCTCTAGAAGGAAAAAATAAACAGTATAGGAATGAAAAGGAACACGTAACTCTAGATATGGCAGAAATTAAAAACGATTGGAAAATTCTGTGAAAAATTTTATACTTTTCAAGTAAAAAATTTAAACAAAACAGGCAGTTTCCTTAAAAATATAATATTGTCCAAAATGACTCAAAAAGAAGTAGGAAACCTGAATAGACTAATAACTATCGTAAGTAGTTATTAAGACTAACCCTGAAAAACCACAAATATTTTTTAAAAAACCACACCAAAAACCTAAAAACAGGCCCACGATGACAGTTTGACAGTAAATTTACCAGATATCCAAAGAACACCATGTTAACAGTAGTAAATTCCCCCCAAAAGTAGAAGATGATAGAAGGTTCTCCCACTTATTTTATGAGAATAGTATAAACTTGGTAACCCAAATCAGACAAGGACAGGATAAGAAAGAAAATTAAAAGGAACTCTCATTTATGAATATAAATGCAAAATCCAAAAACATACTAGCAAACCAAATTTGTCAATATAGATCGAAAATAATGCCTTTCAACCAAATTGGATTTATGCTACGAATGCAAAGATATATGTGATTAGAAAATTTGTGTATATAAGTTACCACATTAACAGAGGAAAAGGACCGTATTAATAAATTCTATATTATTAATAATTTAAAATCAAAAGCAAAGAATAAATATTCGATAATATATTAAAATTAATAAGAATTTAGCTGGGTTGCCAGATATGAGCTCAACATATGAAAACCAGCTGCATTCATATCCCAGTACAAAAAATATATATAACTTTTTTTTAGAATAAAAACATTAACAGCAACAGAAACTACAACGGGAATAAAGTATGTTGAGAATAAATCTTAAGATATTCAAGACTTTAAAACTTTATTGAAAGATATTATGGAAGGTTTGAAGTAAATACAGGTACCTTTTTGTGGCTAGGAAAACTCAATGTCATAGAGATGTCACTTCACCCCAAATCTATGTAGTTAATGCTATTCCAGTCAAATCTCAACTAGTTTTTTCATGTAACTTGACAAGTTGATTCTTAAATATATATGGATAAAAGAACAAAGGGCCAAGAATAGTCGAGACACTCATAAAGAAGAAAGCGATGCTGGGGGGCAGGGAGCTTGTCCTGTACAAATTCACCATAGGACTATTAATTAAGACAGTTTGGAAAGGATATAGGTGGGTAAGTGGGAAAGAATAGAGTCCATAAACACCCATGCATATACGGAGAGACAACGTAACTTGGAGGTTAAGAGCATGGACTGTTGGGAGTCAGGATTCCTAAGGTTTGAATTCCAGCCCCTCTGTTAATTCACTGTGTCATCTTGGTCAAGTTACTTAATTTTTCTCTGCCTTAATCTGTAAAATGAGGCAATAGTACCAACTTCATAAAGTTCTGAGGTTATTTTATTATTATTATTT
The DNA here is from genome assembly GCF_028021215.1 of Eschrichtius robustus. NCBI lineage: Eukaryota > Metazoa > Chordata > Mammalia > Artiodactyla > Eschrichtiidae > Eschrichtius > Eschrichtius robustus. The sequence goes on from NC_090831.1 coordinate 83,552,230, forward strand.
ATTTATTTAATTTTGGCTGCGTCGGGCCTTTGTTGCGGCATGTGGGATCTTTTGTTGCGGGGCACGGGTTCTTCGTTGTGGTGTGCGGTCTTTTCTCTAGTTGTGGTGTGCAGGTTTTCTCTCTCTGGTTGTGGCATGTGGGCTCCAGAGCACGTAGGCTCTGTAGTTTGCCACACGCAAGCTCTGTAGTGAGGCATGCGGGCTCAGTAGTTGTGGTGCGCGGGCTTAGTTGCCCTGCAGCATGTGGGATCTTAATTCCCTGACCAGGGATCGAACCTGTGTCCCCTGCATTGAAAGGCAGATTCTTTACCACTGGACCACCAGGGAAGTCCCTTTTCTGAGGTTTTAAATGAGTTGTTTTTAGAAAGTTCTGGCATATAATAGGTGCTATGTAAGTGTTTGTTTAACATGAATGGAAAAATTGGTTTCCCAAGGGTGGTATTACAGTATAGTAAAGATAAGAATGAACTATTCAGTGAATGGCACTGGGATCGATTGATATGTTATTGATATGAAAAAATACTGTTATTGATACTGTTATGGATATGAAAAAATAATTGAATCCTATTTTACATTTGAAATAAGAATTCCAGATTAATTGCCCGTGGAAACTAAAATCTAAAGTGTTGGAAAGAATATAGAGAGATGTTCTTAACCTCATGGTAAGGAATTATTTGGGGGGCTAAGATAACCTCCCCATAAAAACTTAGAAGAAAAGTTGATGAATTTGACTACGTTAAAATTTAAAACTTTTTTTGCATCATGATACTGTGAAAAAGTTAAAAACTAGACCTCAGAGTGTTTTCATAACAACAAAAGTTTTTCTATCTGAAACAGTACTCTGCTTCAGCAACTTTCTGTAATGCAGTTAGCTCATTGCAGTTGGTAAAGGTATAGAAGGGCGACAATATAATCACATCATACTGGTTCATATATAATATTTTTCAGCACATTAATGCTTTGCTCCATCAAATAAAAGCAAATATGGAAGCAAGCCATGGAAGAATACAGTTAACTTTAAGGATGCCCATTCACCAAGTAGACTCACACCCAATTCAGTTAGGCCCTGGGATTTATTTTGGAAGTGCCTGCTTACTTCATAGTTCTCAAATTTTGTGCTTTGGCTTTTGTCTCTGTAACTCAACAGTATCAATCCTTCCTTAATCCTCTTTATATCAAGCTAACCTCACCCTTTTTAAAAACATCCTGTATTTACAGAGGTATTTTATTTGTTTGGAAGGAGCACAGCTTTGTTCCGGTTACAGGGTTGTATTATTTGAGTGGTCTGCCTTTAACCTGTTTTTTTTTCTCTCATAAACCCTGTTATTTTTAGTGAATAGTTTTGTAGAAAGCAAGGTTCATCAAAAATGTGTGTATTATGTTACAGCTGAAATATCTGGATAATAACTTCTTACAAATCTATAAGGAAAAGACAAATCAAAATAGAAAAATTGGCAAAAGTTGTTGACAGCCAGTTCATAAAAAGGAGCCACAAGTGTCCAGTAATCATACAAATGTGTCTGCTGTACATATCCTACAACTCAGTAATTCCACTCCTAGGTATATGCTCTGGAGGGATTTTTGATCTTGTGCTCCAGGACAGTGCTGCTACTACTACTTAGTGTGCAGGTACAGGGTGAGATCAAGGAGCTTGTACCAGAAAATAAATCAATACAGTGCTGTCTTCATTGAGAAAGTTGTGCAGTGCTTAAAAAAAAAAAAAAAAAAAAAGTCAATCAAAACAATGTGTTTAGAGGACTGGTAACAGATAGCTCAAGGATTAGCACTGTGTGTACCACCCTTTGAGTAGTGCTGGCTAAGAGATGTATAAGAATGTTCATAGCATCACTGAAAGTGTCCATTGGTAAAAGAATGGATACATAAATTGCAGTGTGCTTATACGATGGAACACTATACACAGTGAAAATGTAAAAACTAGAGCCTTATTTATTAACAATTGCAAACCTCAAATTGACTGAAAAAAAGCCACTAGAAAAAAGCATACCTTATAGTAGTATTCAAATAAAATTTAAAACATGGAAACAGTACTATACGTTGTTTTGGAATACTCATATATATAGTTTTAGAGTAAGAAAATGCCTAAGAAAGTAAAGCACCAAAATCAGGAGAGTGATTTTCTGCTGGATTTTGGAGAGAGAAATATAATATTTTAAATAATGTGGGCTGATAGCAATTTATGGAAGAAGGACCTGGGATTTTAAATCGTTTCTTTGTCTAGATAAGCCGAAATCATATGATTGTAAAATAAGAAGTACCCATTTTAGATCACAGAGGGTGTACTATTCAGATGTATTGGGAATTGTTAACACATCTGGAGTATTTTGTTCATTTCTCAGTACTTTGTTGTAAGAGGTATTCTGGTAGACCAGAGGACGTCTAGAGCCAAGTGAGTCAAATAGAGAGCAGGCTGAATGAAAACAGTGTCATAAGCCAAATTGGGCATGTTTATTTAGACAGCAAAAGTCTTAATGACAACAGAAATTGTTTTAGATATTGAAAGAACGTCATATGGTTGAGATCTTTTACCTTCTTTCCTTTTAAATTTATCCATCATTTTTACCTATCAAACCAACCTGTCAGGATATGAGGTTGGATAAATATTAATTTTACCCTTCAACGTATTAGCCAAGCCTTCTAGCTTTGTGGCATATGCAAATTTGCAATGTGTCGACAGTGAGAATGTTGAACAGTATAAAATCTGCTTGGGTAACTTCCTAGCTGTTGAGCAAGTTACTTAACCTTCTTAAGGCCTTGAGTTTATCATTAGAACTTTCTGCAGTGATGGAAATGTTATATATCTGTGCTATCTAGTAGAGTAGCCACTAGCCATGTGGCTGTTGAGCACTTGAAATGTGGCTAGTGTGACTGAGGATGTGCATTTTTCTTTTATTTAATTTTAATTAATTTAAATTTAAATAGCCACGTGTGGCTTGTGGCTTACTGCACTGGACAGTGCAGATCTATAAAACTAAAATTAAAAGGCTCTGCTGCCCTAATATAACTTAGGCCATATTTAACTTCCTATATTTAACTTCTTATAAAATCATGAAATAGTATTATTTAACTTTAACTTCCTATAAAATATTTAACTAATATTTAACTTTCTAATATTTAACTTCCTATAAAATCATGAAATAGTTTATAAATACAAATGGATGATGGTATATTTATTTGTATGTGTATATGTATTGCAGGAAGGAAGGGATAGAATTAAGTTTTCAATACTCACATCACATAAATATGGTCTTTTAAAATGTAATGCAGTATTGTCAAGAATTAAAGCTTAAAAGTTTGATCTATGGCATGAACTGGTTGACATTTGCATAAATGAACAACTAGTTTGAAGAGAGAAATATCTGTCCAGATTTGTCCTTTAATTTTGAATATTGGTAAAGTGGTAGTTTTCTTTGTTTTTATTTATTTATTTATTTATTTATGGCTGCGTTGGGCCTTCGTTTCTGTGCGAGGGCTTTCTCTTGTCGCGGCAAGTGGGGGCCACTCTTCATCGCGGTGCGCGGGCCTCTCACTATTGTGGCCTCTGTTGCGGAGCACAGGCTCCAGACGCGCAGGCTCAGCAATTGTGGCTCACGGGCCTAGTTGCTCCGCGGCATGCGGGATCCTCCCAGACCAGGGCTCGAACCCGCGTCCCCTGCATTGGCAGGCAGACTCCCAACCACTGCGCCACCAGGGAAGCCCAAAGTGGTAGTTCTTTAGGTTCTCTTTTGGGAATGGTTGTTCTGTTTAAACTTTAAAGTACTTTATAGCATAATTTTGCAGAGATTCATTTCCCTAACTGCTTAGAATAATCAGAATGTAATAAACATATTCTTATCTTTTATTTCTATATGCCAAATACGGTCGTTAAAAATATTGAATTTTTTTTCCACAGAGATATATTAATGTCAAGAAGTAAGCATTTTTATTATGACTGTTATGATATAAATAATTAAACGTAAGTGTTTCAGTTTTTCTGGTTTATTTCTTTTCTAGCTGCATAGATGAATGGTTTGAAGTAAATAGATCTTGCCCTGAGCACCCTTCAGATTAAGCATCAGCTTCCTGTTTTATAGGTAATTCTCCCTTTTTCTGTTTTAATTGCTTTTTAAACTGTTACCTGAGTTATACATTCTCAACCACCGTTTTTATTCACTCATTTATTAATTAAGGGGTGGGTGTGTGGGGTGTGTGTGTGTGTGTGTGTGTGTGTGTGTGTGTGTGTGTGTGTGTGTGTGTGTGTGTGTGTGTGTGTGTGTGTGTGTGTGTGTGTGTGTGTGTGTATGTGTTCCAGACATTGTATTAGGCTACTGTATAGAAAACTCACATTAAAAGATACATAAAAACAACTTTCTTGATTTCCCGAAGAGAGTCATATATTAAGTAAACTCTATATTTTTGGTACTTTAGAACACTTTAGCTTATTTAATTTTAGTTTAATACTTTAAAAAACCCCATGAAGTAAATATCATGACCCCATTTTACCAATGAGAAACCTGAGGGTCAGAGTAATTAAGTTCTATGACATTAAGAAGCACGTTGCACCAACAGTCCAAGGACATGTAGTTAGCAACAGAATCAAATTCCATACTCTTATCCATAACTTCCCAGGTATGTTTTTAGGTAATGCAATATAATATAATTCTAATCATAATAATTAGTTAGCATTTATATTGCATTATTATGTGCCAGGGATTGGTCTAAGCATTTTACATCTATTTATAACTCATCTAATTGGTATAACAACCCTTTGAGCTCAGTACTCTTAACTACTCCCGTTATGCAGATGATGAGATTAAGTTTTAGAGAGGGAAACTTGACTTGTCAAGGTCACATAGCTAGTTCCTTAGTAGAGCTGGGAATTGAATCAAAAGATTGTGTTCTTTGCTATTTTGCTGTTATTAGGTAGGAACAGTTTCTTCAGAAAGTTGCATTTGTATTCATTCGTTCAATTTAATCTTTCACTTTTGTATCCTACCTATACAGTAGACAAAAAAAAAAAATTGAATTTTAAACCAAATACAGAATTTGTTTTCCACTATTGATGTAGCTTATTCATGACCCTGCATTTTCTGAAAATGTTTAGCGAATTGAAATGAAAACCTCACTTGAGTATTGCTTTTTTCATATTCCATCATTTAGCTTTGAAAAAATAGTTAACCTAATTGCTATCTTCATGTATATGAAAAGCTTTTTATTTTTATCATTTCAAAAATGATATAAAACATTGTGTTTTATATGAAGGCAGAATATTTTAGCCAATCTTGGAATTGTTTTGGAAGGAGTTAGAACCTCTGTGTTGAGAGACTCAAGATAGTCACAGACAACAATCTTTCCTCAGTGTCTAAGACTGGAGGCAGGAAACTAGAGCAGATAATACCTGAGATCTAGTCCTGTGCTGTTCCCCCATTTCCTTTTATTTCAGTAACTCCTGGTCTTAAATTTGAGGTGTTGAGATAATAAACACATTCAAGGAACTCTGTTCCCTCTTAATGAGGGTCATTTAATAGCGGCAGATAAGAATATTGGCAAAATATATTTGAGATAATAGCAGCTATAGCAGCTGAAATAAGAGCTGCAACATTGAGAGAGACCTCTGTCTTAATAACATTAGGGTTATGCCTGTGAAATGTGAAGGCCTGGGTAGACTGTATCAGCTTTTGAACCTTTTACTGTGAGATGATTCAGATCATCATACCTTGACACATTTGAGGTATGAATTGGGATTAGGTTGCTGTATAAGAGAAGTGTGGTGATGGAGTGGTATTTTGAGGATACATGCATGTATGTATGTTTTTATTTTACTGTGTAAAGGGTTTTTTGAAGAGGAGGATGCTTTGGAATGTCTTCAGGGTCACCTTACATCTGGGCCAATAAAGTAAAGCTATAGCTAAAATTTTAGAAGCTTTTTAAGTACTAAAAACCAATGCTAATAAAATGAAATTTTTACCTTAGTATTCCACATATCAAAATAATATGTCTAAATCTTTCACCCATAGATTAAATTTATCTTTTTAGTCAATAAACTTTTTTGTGTGAAAATGGAATTTTATGATATAAAATATTTTATTACATGGTCTAATCAGCGAAATTTTTCTTTTAGTGTCACAATGAGGTTATGGGATATGTGGACCATGCATCTCATCTCATGGTCAATATGCATGTCTGTTGGTTTTAAACAGCATTTCAGTTTCCTTACCCTATATATCAATGTTATCTTCTTATTCATTTTTTTTTTCATTGTGGAACCTGAGTTCGGTGGCAGCTGCCCTCAGAAATGTGAACCAATGGAATCTTTCTCTATGGGTCTTGAAGAGTCATTTCTGAGAATGTGTAGACATGGAATATCTCAACTCTTTCACGTTTTTGCTTTTGTTCTGACTGCCCTTATTTGTCAAATGATAAATTCTTCTATCCCTTTTGCTGTCCTAGATTAAAAGTGTATGGGTTTGGGTGGGAGGGAGGCTCAAGAGGGAGGGGATATGGGGATATATGTATACGTATAGCTGATTCACTTTGTTGTACAGCAGAAGCTAACACAACATTGTAAAGCAATTATACGCCAATAAAAATGTTAAAAAAAAATGTGTGGGTTTGAAGAGGATTCAGTGTTGTTAAAACTTTTTTTTTTTTTTAAGGCAACATGTAAGTAGCACTTCTGATACAACACTCTTCAGCATACAAATTTAGTAGTCAGCCCAAAACGGAGATACATGAATATCTAAGGTCTTGATTAGTTAGGAAATTGTTCACTATTTGTAATTCGAGGTTTTTAGTTACTTGGAGAGGGCTTAGTAAATTGTGTGTGTTTGTGTGTGTGTGTTTTCTGTAGTTTGGTGTAGTCTTTGTTGTGGAGGGGGAATGACTGTTACTTAGTGGCTACTTTTTGTAACTATTTTAAGCTTTAATTGGTCCTTCTGTGTCCTTGATTTGTTCTTTTGCAGAAAACAAATTTTATCAGTTTTTAAAATACTAAGTAAGTGTATGAAAATTTACAGTCTAAAGCAATGTTCATGGGGAAATGGATGTTGTATTTTGATTTGTATTACTATCTTGGACCATTGCTTAAACTAAATGTATCCACTTTTACACAGGTTTCCTTGTCTTTTCAAGATGCTTGAAAAACTGAGAGGATATGAAGATTTATCTCTGGAAAAGCAAAAACAAAAATGCAGGCACACTCAGCCAGAAATCTAAGTTCTGTGAGACTCAGTAATGCAGAGATGGACAATCATACAGGGAAAAAAATCCTGCTGAGGAGAGGACAATTGTCACAGAACTCAGTGTACCAAACATGCATATAAAGGACACACAGGGATTTTGAAAATGCTGCACATCCCTTAGTAGTCATCTACATAGGTAATACTGATGAACATTTTATATTCAGACACCAAAGTTAACTGATTTAAAAGTTGATTTACTTTTTATTAAGTTCTCTAGAGCTGCGCAACTAGTTGTTTTTAATTTGTTTTGGGTTTTAGTTTGGGTTCCCTTTATTTTCCCCAACATGATGTTCCTGCATTCATCTATTCTTAAATTGAAGACCACGTAATTTACTTCTTAAAAATTAAAGTCTTGAATGTGAAACCAAGAAATGTAATCAAGCAGTAAAACATTCTCTGAATGTAGACCATGATCTCAAGTTCTTTGATTTTCTTTTTTTTTCCCCAAGAGTGGAAAACAGACTTCTACATAGGAAAGCTGAAGTATGTTAATACTTTAAATTAAAGGTTTAACATTATCAGAATGCAGTCCAAACAGTAAAAAAAAAATCAAGTTACATAATTACATTTTAATTAATTAAATTTGGATTATCTACAGAATTGCAGTTTATTAAATATGTTGTTTCCTTTTTAAATAAAACTGCTCAACAGTTAATCAGCAATGAATCATCTTGCAGCTATGCAACTTTAAAAAAATACTAATTACCAATTTTAAGTGCTTCCAGCTACAGTATCTTTGTTTTAACCGGTATTTTTGTTTGTTCTTTTCATGTAATTATTTTATTGTGCTTTGCATCTCCAGGCAGTTTTCCTACATTTGGGTAAAATGTTTAGCAGGTTGTAAACTTAATAACTTATGAAAAGGGTAAAATAAAATTTTCTTGAGTGGAACTTGGAATAATTTGAGGGACATTTTTATATACTTTTAAAAATCAGAATTTAATTGGGATGCCAGATTTATAGCAATTTGCATCTTTAATTTTCCAGATAATCTGGGGTTTAGCATTTGATAAATGATTTTTTAAAGCAAACATGAAGATTTTGTTAATTTATAATTTATTAATGTGTTATTACTGTAATTGAAAATGTTAGAGACTTTTAAATTCAGTCTTGTTTAGAAAGAAATGTATTAAGCAAAATTATGTGAATAAATATTCCCACAAAATACATCTGAATGGTTAAAAAATACTGGAAGAGAGCTATCAGGGCTGCAACAGTGAATGTCTTTTTTTTTTTTTTTAATATCAAAAATACCAATAAATAGATTTCATGTTTTCAACATAGGGAAAATATTATCAGTGAACAATTTAAGCAGTGCACTTTACTCAGTATAATTGAGAGTTACACAGTACTGTTTCCTTATTTTAAGCTTTTCTTTAATGTATTTAAGTGTTGGCTTTTCTGTTTATTGCTGCTATTCTTATCCTTCTCAATTTTTTTTCTACTCTATTGCTTCTGTTTCATATTTTTTAAAAGGGCACGTACAGGAGCAACTGCTGCTACCCAGAAAAATATGTATATTATAAACAATTAAAAGAGTTTTTCATTTCTTTCAGTGTGATCCTAAACCAGGTAATGTTTTCCCTAAAGTTATTACTGTGAAATGTCTTTTGTTATGCTGCAGTTGATAGAAGAGTCCAAAACCTCCATTGTGACAGCTGACAGCACAGTTTCATAGGTGCTTTTTTTTAACCAGTTATGGAAAATATTCTTCCCTCAAAGAAAATATTCTTTCCTTAAATTTTTTCTGTTATCACAAAATCTTAATATGAATACACTTTAGTTCACATTTTCAATTTTGTAAGCTTTCTCTCCCTCTTGCTCTCCCTCTTTCTCTCTCTCTCACACACACACACCAAGAAAAACCTCTTAGAATGTGAATAATTTTTTTTCTACTGGTATATTGTTATGGTAAGAATTATTTTCTTGTCTTCCATTCTTGAAGGAAAAGATTTACTATAGCTGTGGTAGTTAACTATTGATATTCTCTTGGAAGTTGATTTTCTGATATAATTTACTCATTGACTTTTAAAGTTTATTGGCCTAAATTCCCTTTTCCTTCTTTATCCTGTACCATACACTCACAGTTGTATTCACTTAGCCTTTGTTTGTCATACGGTTCCGTGCTGCAGCTCCTACAGTAGAAACTCCTGTGGTTTAAGAGAAAGTTCAGTGTTTGTCAGTGTCAAGTGCTACTTCATTATTTGTCTAGAACAGTATCTACTTAAATCCGTTTATAGTGATCCCTTTTTTGTTAAAATTTACAAAAGGTAGCATTTTGTTTTTTTTACTTTAAATTCAGTCTCCATCAGTGACTTCCTAAAAAGAATTAGAAATTGACATTTTTTTAAAGCCCAGATGCTCCAGTTTTTATTTAAATTCAAAATTGCTAATCTGGAAAATATTATAAGTAATATTGTACATAATGTCACTTATAATATTTGTAAATTTATATACAGACACTGAATAGTGTAAGTAGGACATAAAATCACGTTACATGTTTAAATGTGTAGCTGAAACTACTGACAACTGAATATTATGGAGACAAAATAAAGAATGAAACCCTAGTTATCAGGTTGGTTATAGTTTTCTAGAATCTTTGTAAATACTTGTTTTCAAATAAGATCACAGTTGGGTATATAGAAAAGCAATGTGTTCTGAAATTTCACTTCAGTGCCGCTCTTTTCTTCATAATGGGTTTATTGCCAATTTTGACTCATCTTACGGTGGGTGATCTGGCTTTTTTTCCCCCTAAATGTGTAAGAGAGTGTAAGAATGTATATGAGTACAATTATTGTCTTCTTTTGGCTCTTTCCCAGAGAAATAAACTAAGAATAGTCTTCATCTGTGTTCTTCAGATCTGGTTATAAATCAGATATAGATTGTGTTTTAAGAGCAGTGTCTGATTGAAATATAAATAATGGTTTCTATAACTCATTATTTTGTGGTAGCCAAAACAACTAAAAAAGTCATGTTAAACTGTTGGGTACTGGGTAGGTTTTAGTTTCTTAGTGCAAGTCTTCTATTTCTTTTAAATGTTATACAGTTATTTCAGTTTTCACCTACTAAACAGTCTACTAGAATGCAGCCCCAAAATGCCTGAGGAGCATACTTGCAGTATGTATTTCAAAAAGATTCCAGTTTAAATGAGTTAACGAAAATACCAGATTTTTTTCAAAGCTTAGTTCGCTTGCCAAGTTTGGGTTTAGTGAAGTTTAAGAGCAATTGTTTAACATATTATAGCAAGTCACAGGGGTATTCCTTTAAATGAAAAGAGACTGTAAATTTAATGTAAATATTACCTAATTTTATTTACTAAAAGAGAGTTAAGGGAAATTTTCTAACAATAAGCTACATTTGAACAAAGCATGAAACTCTTTTTTAAAATTAAAGAATAATTGAACTTACCATCTGATTGACATCCACATTATATGTTGATATTAATATCCAATCATCTTATGTTTTCAAAGAGAAAGTTTCCATATAAATCAGATTATTAGGAATTTTATAAAACTACATAGAGGTAAATATTGCTTTAAATATGAGTACAGTTTGTTAGTTACAGGAAGTTTTCTAATTCATTTGGGCCGTTTTCTCCCATTTTGATTTATCCTGAGGTAAACTCAGAACATATTGACAGTGAGTGGTTAAATGTGAAGTGTCCCTTGTTCTTTCTTAGATATATTCTAAGGTAAAAAAAATTCTAGCATGCCAATATTTTGTCTTTGGCCCATTCCCCTTTGTTTCTGAAGTATGTAACTTCTGATCTTTTTCTTTGCTACAACATACTGTGAGGAACATTATGGTAGTTACGTTATCTGTGTTGTCCACTTTCCTTCTCTACCCAGATCTTTTCATTCTGAAACTAAATTGTTACTTGGTTTTCTTTACAGGAAATTGCTACTTGGTATACTCCTAGTAGTGATCCTTATTCAGGAACAGCTGGTAAAATTTTTTTGGTAATAACTTACCCAGACAATACTTCAAATACCATATTCTGTGAATGCTGTGCTTAAGCTAAGAAACTGGATGTTCTTTTCAAATCACAGAATCCCTGTATTATATGAATGGGAAATACCTCATCTTTTAAGTTATCTGATTCTCTATGGAAAGTAAAAGGCATCAAAGAAAACCAGATACGTTAATGTCGAGTTTTATTGAAAATGCAACATTACTATACTTAGGGGAGTTGACATATTTTCAGATATTTAAGCCATCATTAATTTTAGACCAATAGCTAATAATAAGATAGATTGTTGGTTGCTTGTTTATAGAGAGGTAAAGAGTGGCATGGCATAAACTCACATCCCAGAAATAAATGAAATTTTAAAAAGTGATATTATAGTATCTGTTAACCAACCTTGTGCTTCTTAACTCTGCCCTGGACTGTGAGGCACCTTTCAGGACCCCGAGTCTTAGAATCAGAAGTGATTATTAATTTCTTCTATTACTAAATTCTCATGACTTCCTTTTTGATTTGGTATGCTGAGATTGATAAATACTGATGATGTATATTTATAAACTTAGAGTTCTTTCAGTATCCTGTTACCAGTGAATCTGGTGCCAGCATCTTGAAAAGCTTTCATTATTAGTCAAAAGCATTTTGAGCATCTGTGTGCATGTAATACAGTTAGCAGACCCTATAGAGAGATACAAAAGAGATTTTGGAACTTGATGATGATATTGATCTGTATTATAGCAGTCCATTACATTTTATTGCTTTGCAATGACTATATGAGTTTCCTTATTTGAAAATCATGATAATGATAGATATTTCCCTCTACTGCTCTGTTCATGGTTTCCTCAACTCTTCTGTAATACTTTATAATTTCCTCTACTAGAAAATATTTTCCTGTTAAATAAGGTATCTAAAGCATCAATCACAAGAAATATAGAAAACGTGTTAGGAACAACTTGTATTAGTGTGTTCTAAACTAAAATGGAACAATTCGTTATTGATATTTTAATAAATAAGACTTCCAAATGATCTTGCCAAATTATCCCATTATTTAGAAGTAGAAAATAAGAGAAGAATGTTTTCAAGGAAGTTTATCATATCCACCCTTATGTCTAGAAGTTGACAGTGCATTACAATAAAACAATTACCTGAATGCTGAAAGGTTGCCATGAATTAACTGATGTCACAGTTTCTTTATTTTTGTATACAGAAAAAAATTGAATTTTTACAATTCAGCCCATTACCACAAAAATTGGATCTAAAAATATTAGTTGAAATTCTGCAATAGCTTAATAAACGACTGTTTGTAGTGGTAATGGACAAAGAGGCCTTTTTACCGTAACCGTTAGGAAAGATGTACTGTGAAATTTCTAATGTAAAACCTATTTTGTAAATTTGTAATTGAAATATTACTGGAGAGCTATTAAGTTTTGGGGAGGGATGGTCTGCCAGTGCACAATCATAACTTTTAAAATTTAGATTGTATTTTAGTAACATTCCATTATGTTTTTAAAAGGAGAGTTATTAATCTTTTGAAGCACAATTTTCATGATGGAAGAGGTATTGAATTTTGTAGCATAATGGTTAACCACATGAGTTCTGGAGCCAGACTGCCGAGTTTTGCCATCTCCTTGACATTGGACGAGATACTTCTCTGTGCCTCGCTTTCGCCTATAAAAAGAGGTAATACTTCTGCCTACTTCAGGGTTGTTGTGAGGATTAAATGGGAAAGTAACGTGTATGCACCAGGCACAGAGTAAGCACTTAATAATGTTAGTAGTTTTTATAAACAATAAAAATATTTGTGCCCATCTGTGAATAAATTTTGTTATTCTCTTCATTCATGATGTGTAGGAGTAAGTCATAAACCTTATGTTTCTTATGTTGAAGAAACCTAAGTATTCCAGAGGACAGTGCGGATTCTGATCTTGCTCTTGCTGAAATCTAGAGATTTATTATTTCAGCAGTTATATATTAAGCACTGCTTGGTTCTGTGGGCTGTTAGGGAGCCAAGAATACAGAAATCAAGGAAAACTGACCTCTAGGAATTTAATCTTTAGTGGGTGAAGCAAATACGGAGTAATAAATGCCGTGATAGCCATTGGTACACACAAAGGCTGTTGTGGAGGTAATGAGAAGGGTCATTAAACTCAGACTAGGCAAGAGAATAACTAAGTCTTTAAGAAGAATCATAGCTCTAAGGGATATGGATAAAAGGACATGTGGAGCAGGAGGCTGGGAATGGGATTCCCAGGCAGAAAGCTTAGCACATACAAGCATGGCACTCTTGGAGGATTGCTATGTCTAGAGAGGTAAGCAGGTGACAAATCATGAAGAGATGTATGTGCCAAACTATGATTGAAGGATTTTAAGCAGGAAAAAGACAATCAGATTTACCCTTCAGGTTAGAGACGAATGGGACTAGAGGTAGAGAGACCTGTAGAAAATTTATAGTAATTCAGGCAAGATGATGAGGGGCAAAACTAAAGCAATGACAATAGGGAAAGCAAAGATGGAAGAACTTAACTCATCTTGGTAGTCATTTAGATGTAAGGGATGACAGATAAGACCAAGACAACTCCCAGCTGTACTTTTTCCACATCTTGAAGGGTGGAATCTTTTTTTTAAAAAATAAATTTATTTATTTATTTTATTTATTTTTTGGGCTGTGTTGAGTCTTCATTGCTGCGTGTGGGCTTTCTCTAGTTGCAGTGAGTAGGGGCTACTCTTAGTTGCGGTGTGTGGGCTTCTCATTGTGGTGGCTTCTCTTGTGAGGAGCACGGGCTCTAGGCACGTGGGCTCCAGAGCACAGGCCCAGTAGTTGTGGCGCATGGGCTTAGTTGCTCCATGGCATGTGGGATCTTCCCGGACCAGGGCTCGAACCCATGTCCCTTGCATTGGCAGGCGGATTCTTAACCACTGCGCCACCAGGGGAAGTCCCTGAAGGGTGGAATCTTAAGGACAGAATGTCTCTCCCTGGGAAAAGCCAATTATGCCAGAAGTATCTGCTGGAGGGAGAACTAGAGATAAATAACAACAATTCTAACATGAAAGATCTTAAGTGGGAGGCAGAGCCTTGAGAGAGAAGCCAGACAGGAATTGCTTGCTGTGTGTGTGTGTGTGTGTGTGTGTGTGTGTGTGTGTGTGTGTGTGTGTGTGTGTGTGTGTGTGTGTGTGTGTGTGTGTGTGTGTGTGTGTGTGTGTGTGTGTGTGTGTATTAGAGTTCAAGGGGTGTCTAGACAAAAATGTGGCCAACACTGTTAGAAGTTCATGGTAAGTGGGCTACACTGAACTAGATAAACGACATCTGGGTTGGGTGAGTTGGACTCCTCCACCACTAATCTCCCCCTTAACCTCAGATACCTGTTGGAGTAGAGCCATTTCACTAAGTAGGTTTGCTTAGTGAAATGCCAAGATGTACTCTGAAGCATTCTTTTTTTTTTTTTTTCTGAAGCATTCTTGAGGTTTTCTCTTTGATTCATTTGTCCCATACCCTTTCCGTTGTACCAGTCTTCTACTACTCTTGGAAGCAGAGTCTTTTTAGTAATAGGAAGGATGAATCCTGTTTTCCTGATGGATATTGCTGTTGGGATGAGAGGGTTAGGCTATGCAAGAGGAAGGCCAGAAGAGGTTTATTAGTTCCTGAAAGACCTTGGGATATCCTTGTATTAGATTAGGTCAAGGAGTCAAGCCCCCACCCCCCGCCATTCTCTAATCTAATAACAGCATATCCATGGGAACTTTCACAAAATCTCCAAATTGTTTCAAAGGTGCTCCTGAAGACAACTTGGAACTTCCTAGACTAGGAGTTTCTACAAGGAAAGCCTGTGAGAATAATAGAAACTTAACACACCTGAAAGGGAATTGTTCTAAAATGTCAAAAATGCTTATATTCATAAATATTACCACATGATTTAAAATTCGGTTTCCCACATAGAGTGAAAACAGTTTTTCTGCAGTAAGTACCTTAATGACAGAGTTGTTATTACC
Organism: Eschrichtius robustus; assembly: GCF_028021215.1. NCBI lineage: Eukaryota > Metazoa > Chordata > Mammalia > Artiodactyla > Eschrichtiidae > Eschrichtius > Eschrichtius robustus. Next base: position 83,567,416 of record NC_090831.1, read on the forward strand.
ATACAGTGCCTTATTTCTGTGGTTCTTTCCTGTAAACTTATGAATTCAGTGTTCATTATTTTATGAGATTTCTAAAAGTACCTGACCAAAAAATATCCTCCCAACAAAATCAGTTTGAGATTTAAATGCTTTTGAATTGTCTTGATCATTTAGTAGCTGGATAACTGAAAGCAAACTGTACAGTATTAGCAATGTAAATTTGTATTTGGGGAAAATATCAAGTTACTGTATGTCATGAGCCTTTCAGAGTAACTCATTAATATTTGAAATGTTATTAAATCTGTAAATGTTAAGGATATTCATGTCCAGGTATTCAGAGGATAGCCATCAAGGAAGTCAAACGGTATATGGTTCAACCATTGCTGGAACTCAAACATTGCAAAGGCTATAAAGGCCTTCCTGAGGTATTTCAGTATCCAAACTATTATCATTTTAGTATATAATCAGTTTAAAAACTATCAATGAAATATTTTACATTCTTTTTGTTTTTCAGTCTTTGAAATCTGGTACATATTTTATATTTATAGCACATCTGTATTCAGAACTAGCCAGATTTTAAGTGCTCAAGAGCCATATGAGACCAGTGGCTACCGTGTTGGACTCACAGGTCTAGATGACTGGGAGGTTGTTTTTCTACTCTGTCCTTAACCTGAATATTTTTGAAATCCTTGTAATTCCAACTTTGCGAAGACCTGAGTTTCTCAAAGTTAATGTAGCTACTACGCATGAGCAGAGCTAGTCCTATGTTGTTACTAAATTGAGGCAGAGTTGCCAGATTTTTTCAATGAAAAGGGCTGGAAATATCTTGAAAAGGTTGATGGTCTAATGAATCCTCTTTGTGTGTTCTCATAGATGTCACTGGCTTTTGTCATCATCAGTTTTTTTGGTGAGCACACACAGGCTCTGAATAACTGGTCAGTTTGATAGTTAGGAATTAGTGTATGAAGTTTTAGCCAAATGAGTAGGAATTGTGAGCAGTGCTGATGATAGCACTAGTCTAAGTTGTCCCCTGTGTTGAGCTCTGTGGGGGCAGTTTCATGAGTTTCAGGCCTTCTAGCCAGTAGTTCACTTTTTTACCACATCCATGCTTAAACTTCTAAACTTGTTCACCTGACCCTCATTCACAAAACTGAGACTCTTCAAAATCCAGCTTGAGAGTCACCAGTAAATTCTAAGCTCTCTTCAGTAAGATGTTCTCTAGTTTGTGTGCGATTCTGTGCTCAAGTGAGCTGTTGAAAGGAGTCGGGGTGGGATTGCCAGGGAGTTTGTCTGCAAGAATGGACTACACCGAGGGAAGACAGATACTATACTCTTCTGCTTTGGGATCCTCATGAGCCAGTGATTCTCAGCACTTGGCTAAACATTAGATGAACTCAGAAGGTAGGAAGGGAAGGCAGAGGCAGCTTTTTAAAGATATTAAAGATCCCACCCCAGAGATTCTTGAGTTGATTGTTCTGGTGTGATCCTGTTGTGCAGCCAGTGTACAGCCCTTATCTAGGGTTTCCTCACACCCCCAAAATAGGGTGTCAGCCGTTGAGGAGAGTGCCAAACATGTTTTCAGACCTCTGCAACTAAGCTGTAACTTCATCCCCTCCAATTCTCATTCCTGCTTGATCGAACTCTTGGATCTTTTTGAATGAGAAAACTGCTCCTGTATTATTATGCATTCTTCTCAGCTCTGTGGTTCGTAGAATGAACTACTTTATTCAGCCAGGCTCACATCCTTGATTTGCCCAGCAACGCTTATACATTCTTAAAGGCCCTTTCTGCCTCCAGAACACGGCTCTGATAAATCAAAAGCCCTTTGGCCCTCAGGCTCCCGGCTCTTCCTTTGGCTTTCAAAAACTCAGCTTTGACACTTGAAATTGTCTTTGTTTTAATCCACATTGTCTCTCCCTGCTGAAGCAGCAGCTGCCAATGAGTCACTGAGTAAGCTGCCATAAGCAACCAGGAATGCAAGGAATGAAAAATGTAGCAGTTAATAATTCAAAGATAGTGTTTTATTACACTCACATCAATCACTAGAAAGCACTGTGGTAACTGTGTGGGCGTGTGAGTAGCTATAGTCTCATATAGTTTTCATTCTTAATGTTGGTAATCTTCAGAAGTCTTCTCACCATGAAGAAAAATGTGTGGGAGTTACTTGAACTAGAATGCAGGGTTAACTGAAGTGGTTCATTCATTTAGCACATATTGATTGAACATTTGAGAGATGGAAGATACTGTGTGAGACACTTTGTGAACACTGATCAGGAGAAAAGATAGATCCTGCCTTTAGGGAGCTTATGGTTCAGTATTCCTAGCAGAAGTTGGTAATCAGCTGTGGCACAGCAGATATATAAGTAACATGGATGGATGCATGAAATCTAGCTCTTTTTCTTTCTTTCCAGTTTTATCAAACACGTGTAAGTTTAAGGTGTACAGCGTAATGATTTGACTTACATACATCCTGAAATGATTACCACAATAAGCTCATTAAACATCTATCATCTCATGTAGATACGGAATAAAAGAAAAATAAAAAAATTTTTTGTGCTGAAAATTCTTAGGATTTACTGACTTAACTTTCATATATAATACATCAGTATTAATTATATTTATCATGTTGAATATTACATCCCTAATAATTACAGTAAAGACAACCAGACAGATTTGTTAACTCATTTCCATTTTTAGAGGCCTGTTTCCTCAATGAGAACAGTGTTATATTTCTAATCAAATTTTTTTCTTCTCAGCGTATTAAAAGCAACTAATACTTTATAACTTACATAGGGCAGTAACATCCATTGTAAGTATACAATCTGATGAGTTTGGACACACACATATACTTGTGAAACTATCACTACAACCAAGGTGAGTACATTTCCATCCCCCCTCAAAAGTTACCTCAAGCCCCTTTACAGTCAGTTTCCACCCATCCATCCTCAGGCCTGGACAGCCGTTGATCTGCTTTGTGCCACTATAGATTATACGAAAACATTCAGTGTGTACTTTGTTTGTGTCAGGCTTGTTTGGCTCAGCATATTTGTGAGGGCATCAGTGTTGTTGCTTGAATCAGTTCTTTTTTATTGCTGAGTAGTAGTATATGAATGTGAATATCATATAGTGTGTTATCCATTCTCCTGTTGGTGGACACCTGAGCTATTTCTAGTTTGGGGCTATTACGAATAAAGTGGCTATGAACATTTATATATAAATCTTTATGTGAACATGTGATCTAATTTCTCTTTAATAAATACCTAGGAGTGGAATGACTGAATTGTATGGTAAATATTTGTTTAACTTTATAAGATACCACCAGACTGTTTCCAGAGTTGGCTGTACCATTTTACATTTCCACCAGCAATGCATGAGGATTTTGCCACATCAGTGTCTTTTTAATTTTGACCATTCTAGCGGGTATGTTGTGGTATCTTCTGGTTTAGTTTGAATTGACCTAACCACTAATAATGTTAAGCATCTTTTTATGTGTTCATTTGCCACTCATATTTTTTTAGTGAAAGGTCTGTTCAAATATTTGTCCTATTACTTTTAACAGTTTTGGTTGAGGTATAATTTACATAACCATAAAATCCAACCATTTAAAGTGCACAATTCCATGGCTTTTCGTATATTTACAAAGTTGTGCAATCCTCAGCATGTCTAATTCTATAATATTTTCATCACCATAAAGAAACTTCATACCCATTAACAATCACTCCTCATTTCCCCCTTCTCAGCACTTAGGCAACCACTAGTCTATATTCTGTCTCCATAATTTCCCTTTTCTGGATATTTCATATAAAGGGAATAATACAAAATATGGTCTTTTGCATCTAGCTTCTTTCACCTAACATGTTTCTGAGGTTCACCCATGTTTAGCATGTATTAATAATTCTTTACCTAGTTTTGCTGAATAGTATTCTGTTGTATGTATTGATATATACCACATTTGTTCATTTACTGATTGATAAAATTTGGATTGTTCCCACTCTTTTTTGTTATGAATAATGCTGTTAGAAACATTCGCCTTCAAGTCTTTGTGTGGATATATATTTTTCATTTGTCTTAGGTAAGTACCTAGAAGTAGAATTGTTGGGTTATATGCATGCAGCTGTCATCCCATCCCAGCCTGAGGATATGTTGGAGGCTCACTGTTATCTCATCCCCATATCACTATGTTAAGTTTCTGCTGTTCTGTTCACCTGTTGCTTAGCACAAGTAGTGTCTCATCCTCAGGCTAGCTGTAATGTTTGGCCTAATCTGGTTGCCCCCAGGATGATACTTTTTCCAACAATACCCCTGAGCATGAGTTTTCTTACATTTTGCTCCAAATCAGTCCAGCCTCTGCAGCAGGAAGGCTGCAGATACAGCCTGCCCACTCTGGTAGAATTACAGTGCCACCGACTTGGGAGATTTCTGGGGAGAGGTGGAGCTGCTCCAGGCTGAAGTGCTGGGCTCCCACTGATTTTGCCAAGATTCAGTAGGTTTTCTTAAGTAAATGTCGCCTGTTTGTTGCATGCCTTTGGTCAGTTTCCAGTTTTGAAATGATAGTTTTGTCAAATTTTATCAGTATTTTGTGGGGATGAAATTTGCCATACTTCTTACCCAGTTATTCCTAAAGTCTCACAGGGCTGCTTATTTTTAAATTGGGTTGTGCATCAGTTCATTATTGAGTTGCAAGAGTTCTTTATATGTTCTGCACACAAATCTGTAATCAGATATATGATTTGCAAATACTTTCAGTCTGTGGCTTGCCTTTTCATTTTCTTAACAGTGTCTTTGAAAGAGCAAAAGTTTTCAATTTTGATGAAGTTCAATTTCCTTATTTTTTTCCTGTTTATGCTTTTTGTGTCCTAAGAAATCCTTGCCTAATACAGAGATCTTTCTCCATAGCTCTTACATTTAGATCTGTGATACAATTCGAGATACTTGTTGTATATGGTGTGACGGTAAGTATTGAGGTTTATGTTTATCCATATGACTCTCCAGCTTATTTAGATCATTTGTTGAAATGATTCTCTTTTCCCTGTTGAATTAACTTGGCATTTTGTTGAAATTAACTTGGCATTTTGTTGAAAATCAAATGATATGTGTGGATCTGTTTCTGGGATCTATTTTGTTCCATTGAACTATACGTCTTTACTTATGCCAATGTTACATTGTCTTGATTGTTGTAGATTTATAGTCTTAAATCATTGCCTTCAGTTTGTTTTTTTTTTTAAAGATTTTTTTTAAACACTTTTTAATTTTATTTATTTATTTATTTATTTATTTATTTATTTATTTATTTATTTATTTATTTATTTATTTATTTATTGCTGTGTTGGGTCTTCGTTTCTGTGCGAGGGCTCTCTCCAGTTGCGGCAAGCGGGGGCCACTCTTCATCGCGGTGCGCGGGCCTCTCACCATCGCGGCCTCTCTTGTTGCGGAGCACAGGCCCCAGACGCGCAGGCTCAGTAGTTGTGGCTCACGGGCCCAGTTGCCCCGCGGCATGTGGGATCTTCCCAGACCAGGGCTCGAACCCGTGTCCCCTGCATTAGCAGGCAGACTCTCAACCACTGCACCACCAGGGAAGCCCCTGCCTTCAGTTTTGAAAAAAATTTGCTGGGCATAGAATTCTACATTGTAATTTTTTTTCCTTCAGTACTTTAAAGATACTGCTTCATCGTCTTCTCTCTTACATAGCTTCAGGCAAGAGGTTTGCCATCATTCTTTTTTTAAAATTTTTTAATTGAGGCATAATATTAGTATACCATAAAATTCACCATTTTGAAGTGTACTATTCAGTGTTTTTGGTATATTCACAAGGTTATGCAACCACCACGACTCTCTAATTCCAAAACATTTACACTACTCCAGAAGGAAACCCCATGCCCATTAGTAGTCCCACCCTGTTGTCCCCTTCCCCCTTGCCCCCGGTAACTGCTAAACTACTTTCTCTCTCTATGGATCTACCTGTTCTGGACATTTCATCAAATGGAATCATAGAATATCTGTTCTTTGGTATTTGGTTTCTTTCACTTAGCATGATGTTCTCAAGGTTTATCCATGCTGTAACATAGTAGTACTTCATTTCTTTTTATGGTTGAATAATATTCCATTGTATGGATATACCACATTTGTTTGATGGGCATTGGGTTGTTTCCATTTTTTACTATCTTAAATAGTGTTACTGCGATCATTTGTGTACAAGTCTTTTTGTAAAAGTATGTTTTCAATTACCTTTGGTATGTACTTAGTAGTAGAATTGCTGGGTCATATATATGGCAACTCTGTGATTAACTTTCTGTAAACTACCAAACTTTCTCCAAAATGGCTGCATCAATTTACATTCCCACCAGCAATGCATAGAGGTTCCGATTTCTCCACATCCTCACCAACACATGTTGTTCATCTTTTTTAATATAGCCATCCTAGTGACTTTGTGAAGTGGTGCTTCATTGTGGCTTTGATATGCATTTCCATGACTATGTTCAGCATCTTTTCATGTGCTTATTGGCTTATTATATATCTTTGGAGAAATGTCTTCAGATCCTTTCCCCGTCTTTAAATTATTTGTCTTTTTATTGTTGAGTTTCAAGAATTCTTTTTAATATGTTCTGGATTCTTAGACCCTTATCAGATATATGATTTGCAAATATTTAAATATTTTCTGGGTTGTCTTTTCACATTTTTGATAAGTGACTTTTGTAACACAAAAGATTTTAATTTTGATGAAGTTCACTTTTATCTGTTTTTTTCTTTGACTTCTTGTGTTTAGGTGTCATCTGTGAAACCATTGCCTAATCCAACGTTAGAAAGATTTACACCTATGTTTTCTTCTAAGAATTTTATAATTTAAGCCCTTACATTTAGGTAAGGTCTTTGATCCATTTGAAGTTAATTTTTATGTATAGTATGAGGTATCGGGGTCCAAGTTCATTCTTTTGCATGTAAGTATCCAGTTGTTCCAGCACTATTTATTGAAAAGACTATTCTTTCCCCCATCTTCCTTTTTTGAAAATCAGTTGACTATAAATGTATGGATTAATTTCTCAACTCAGTTTTATTCCATTGATCTATGTCTGTCCTTATGCCAGTATCACACAGTCCTGATCACTATATGTTTGTAATATGTTTTGAAGCTGGGAAGTGTTCTTGGCTTAGAAATGTAGGAAGTTTTCCATGGCACTTGACCTAAAGATAAGGTGATACCAGTTTGTAAGTATTAGCATAGCTTTACATTTTTGTACACAGTAAATGATGACGTAATCCAAATGGTAGGAAGATCCTTGATTGGGCACTCTTCCACTATTAGAGTTGACAAATTTTTGCTTGATAGTATTTTCATAAATACTATACTGTACTTTATCATGTCTAGCAAGGTGATACCTCAAACCATGTTGATGGTTGCTGGTATTTGATTTGTTAGCTGACAGTCAAGTCAGGACAGCTTTTAAAAAATCTTCCTTTGAAGATATCCCATGCTCTTGGATTGGAAGAATTAATATTTTTAAAATGGCCCTACTACCCAAAGCAGTCTACAGATTTAAGGTGATCCCTATCAAATTACCCATGTCATTTTTCACAGAACTAGAACAAGTAATCCTAAAATTTATGTGGAACCATAAAAGACCCAGAATTGCCAAAGGAATCCTTAGGAAAAAGAACAAAGGTGGAGGCATAACCCTCCCAGACTTAAGAAAATACTACACAGCTGAAGTAATCAAAACAGCATGGTATTGGCACAAAAACAGACATATGGATCAATGGAACAGAATAGAGAGCCTCAAAATAAACCCACACACCTAAGGTCAATTAGTTTTCGACAGAGGAGGCAAGAATATACAATGGAGAAAAGACAGTCTCTTCAGCAAGTGGTGTTGGGAAAGCTGGACAGCCGCATGTAAATCAATGAAGTTAGAAGTCTCCCTCATACCCTACACAAAAATAAACTCAAAATGGCTTAAAGACTTAAGTAGAAGACATAACGCCATACAACTCCTAGAAGAGAATATAGGCAAAACATTCTCTGACATAAATTGTAGCAGTGTTTTAAGTCAGTCTCCCAAGGAAATAGAAATAAAAGGAAAAATGAACAAATGGGACCTAATCAAACTTACAGGCTTCCTTTGCACAGCAAAAGAAACCATAAAACGAAAAGGCAACCTACAGACTGGGAGAAAATATTTGCAAATGATGCAACCGACAAGGGCTTAATTCCCAAAATACAAATACAGCTCATACAGTTCAATAACCAAACAAACAAAAAACCAACACAGTCCCATCAAAAAATGGGCAGAAGACCTAAATAGACATTCCTCCAAAGAAGACATACAAATGGCCAATAGGCACATGAAAAGATGTTCAACTTCCCAAATTAGAGGAGAAATGCAAATCAAAACTACAGTGAGGTATCACCTCACACCAGTCAGGATGGCCATCATTAAAAAGTCTATAAATAACAAATGCTGGAGAGGGTGTGGAGGAAAGGGAACCCTCCTACACTGTTGTTGGGAATGTAAATTCGTACAGCCACTATGGAAGACAGTTTTATATATATACATAAACTGAATCACTTTGCTGTACACCAGAAACTAACACAACCTTGTAAATTAACTGTACTTCAATTTAAAAATACCTGGTGGAATAAAAAAGTAAAATCTTTCTTTGAGACAATTGCAAAAGTAAATATGTAAGTACTTAAGAAGTAATACTACCTCAGATCTTACAGTATAAGCCACTGTTAATATTTGGTGAACATATCACTTATCAACCTGTGCAAACATAATTTTACATAAATAGTGTCATACCATACGTGTTGTCTTTCAGTCTGCACATTCAACAATATATCATAGATATCTTTGTTGTTAAATACAGATTTATTTCATAGTTTTGATGATAGCATTATACCACTGTTGAAGTAACTATAATTTCATTAATACTCTTATGTTGAAATTTCAAGTTTTATCCAACTTAACACTCCCACCAACAGGACATGTAAGTTCAAGTTTTACTTTGGGCAAAACTGAGTTCTGTCACTATTTTTCTATCTTTGCTATATCTACCATTGTTCTATATCCTCTTCCCTGTTTAATTTTCTTCTGTTAAGATGTTGTGTGAAACAAGTTTACTTATCCACCAATACGTCTTGAAATTATAAATTAAAAAGAGGGCAACTGAAGAATATAATTGAGGATAAAATGAAACTGTCGAGTCATGTAATGCCAGGGGCATAGGTTAACCACACATGATAAAAATAAAACTATTAATTAAGCTATTCACATCAGCCCTTTGATAGTTCTTTTATTAGGGTTTTGTGTAATGAGCTTGTGCTAATAAAAGTGATATCTTGTATTTTGGAACACTCACTGTGTGCCAGTCGTTACGCTAAGCACAGGTATCTCATTTAATGCTTACAACAGCCTTGTCAGAAAGGGATTTTCGTCCTTATCTTCATAGATGAGGAAGCTTGAGGTTAAGTGATTTGACCAAGGGAAAACCATGGGTAGGTGACTGAACCAAAATTGTGATTATGAATGTTAGGGTTCCTGGCTCCAGAAATTTGATAGTATACCACCAGAAGATTATAGAGAGGTTATAAAAGCAGAGGTTGATAAGATGTTAATCTAGGATTTCCTAGTATCAGAAATAGCAAACCCTTTTATCTTAATGGAGCTGATCAGTGAAGCTATCTTATAGTAAGTAGGTTGCTTGATTAGTCATGGGATGCCTCAATAGAGGTTAAACAGAGAGGACAGATGTGTCAAGGACCTTGAGGATCCTCTATCTCCAAAGGCAGATTGAGTGGAAACCTCAAAGCCCAATGAGGGGGAGTAAGACCTAAGTTGAAGGTCAGTTTGGAGACGTTGTAGGGGGCTACATGGTTACAGATTTATTTAGGCACTTAATTTGTAGCTGAGGAGAATAAGGCCCTTCGTAAACCTCACCTGAGTGTGCCTAGGAGCTTTTAACACCTCAGATTTGAAATACAGTACTTTAATACTGTAACCAAACTCTTATCTTTTCAACCACATACACTATTCTTTTCCATGTACCCTAAGCCCCAGTTAAACAAAATCATTTGCTATATCTTCAAAAGACCTTTGTAGCAATCCAAGGGAATGGACGTCTAGATTATTTTCCCCTCACATCTTTGCTTATGAACATTCTACCATTCTATAAGACCTTTCAAAATATCCTTTCTTAGAGAAAGCTGCTTCTGATTGTGCTAACCTATTGTGAACCACACCCCATAATTAATAATTTGTAAATACTTCACACTTAGCCTAATGCCTTTCATTAGTTATTTATTTTCTTGTCTGATTCCATCTGATAGCCTTTAAGCCAGAGGATGAACTAGTTTTAAATCATGTGCACAAATTCTTTGGTGTTTCCCCAATCAAGAGGTAAAATATCAACTTCATTTCTCTTGAGTGTGGACTGGCCCTCCTAATTTCTAACGAATGCAGCAGAAGTGATACTGTATGACTTCTGAGGCTTGGTTAGAAAAGGCAGTATGCTTCTGTCTGGCTCTCTCAGGAAGTTTTCCCATGGGGCCAAGTTTTCGTGCTCTGGGGAAGCCCAGGCCATATCAGCTGCCAGATATTTGAGTGAGGAAGCCGCCTAGATGACTCCAACCCCAGCTGCTATCAGATTACAACCAGGCGAGAGACCCTGGGTGAGAACTACCTAGCTGAGTCCGTTCAACCCCCAGAATTGTGAGAGATGATGATACATGATATTTTTGTTTTATGCTACGAAATTTGGGGTGGTTTGTTGCACAGCAGTCACTAGAACAGAGACCTCTGCTAGGAACACTGGAGAACATCCACTGGGATGGTCCTTCACCATCTTCACGTTTGGCTACTTCTCAAGCAGTGCCCATGGCATGTGTTTTTTCTAAATCTTCTGTTGACCAGGGCTCTTACAAAAGCTTCTCTTTGTCTCTGCATCTTGATGCTCTTGGAATCCTTGCAGTTAAGAGAAATGTACAGACAAGTTTCCGAAAATGGGCAAGCAAAGTTAAATCAATAAAGATACTACTAAATTCAAGCAAGAAGGAAAGTAGTACAAGTTAAAACAGTTGTTCAAGGCAGTTAACCTTACTCTCTTTAAGCCCTTCCTGCATGTCAGTGGCTCATTCTAGATATTTGTTAGCCACATACATGCCGCTTAGTTAATATTCATTTTTGCTTATTGTCCTAGGAGCTGAAATGGGCCGTGTATAATTGTTCGGAGCTTAAGGTAAAGCAAAGAAAAAGGTTATTTTAGTTGGTGGTTCTAATAATTAATCCTTTAGATATTTTACAATAAAAAATTTTCAGCAAAATACTGGATATTTGTTGTAGAAATTTTCAAAAATACGAGTAAAGCACAAAGGAGAAAACATCATGTTTTTCCTTTCCCCATTTCCCTTAATTTTTTTCCCCCCTTAATTTGTTGGTATATATCATTCCAGACTCTTATTCTATGCCTATATGTTCATGGGATGCCATTAAGTAATATCAGATCATGTTACTCCTCTGCTGAAAATCCTCCATGGATCCCATCTTACTCAAAGCCACAGCTGAAGTCTTTACCATGACCTAAAAGACCCTATAACATATGGAGTGTGTGCATGCATACACAGATGTATACATTCCAGTGGCTCGCTCTCTCTAAGTCGTTTCCCCCGCTCTTCCTCCTGTTCCCTTGTGGCCATACTGATCATTTAATGTTCCTAAAATACAGCAGGCAAGCCCCTGCACCAGATCCTTTGCACTTGCTCTTCTCTCTGCCTGTGACCTTCCTTCAGGTCTCTACAAGCATCCTCTTCCACTTTTTTTGTTGCTTTGGTTCAGCTGTTGCCTTATCAGAGAGACTTTCCTTAACCATACAGTACAAAACAGGAATACCTTACCAGCCCACTGAGCTCCCCTCACCCTCACATCTCCTATTTTCCTTACCCTGCCTTACTATTTTTCTATATCACATATTTGATGAATTTGGCCCATGAGCCTTAGTTTGCTGACTCGTGTTCTAGAAGATTTAGGTGTTATATTTAGTCTGTGATCCATTTCCTTTTTTTTTTTTTTTTTTTTTTTTTTTTTAACTGTGGTACAAAGTATGGGTTGAGGGACTTTTTTTTTTTTTTTTTGCATATGAACAATTATTCTAGCATCACTTGTTTAAAACACTGTTCTTTGATTATATTGTGTCAAAAATCAATTATCTGTACATGTGTGGGTTTGTTTCTGGATTCTCTGTTTTGCCTCTGTTTCTGCCCTTCCCCTGTACTACACTATCTTGATTACTGTAGCTTTGTGCTTTGTAGTTAAGTCTTGAGATGAGGTAGTGTGAGTCTTCCAACTTTATTCCTTTTTTTTCACCAAATATTTTAGTTTTTCTAGTTCCTCCCTCCCTCCTTCCCCTCCTCTCTCGTTCCTTACTTCCCTTTTATTACATTGGCTAGGATCTCCAGTGTGATGTGAATGAAAATGCTAAAAGCTGAGAACCTTGCTTGTTCTGGAACTTAAAGGGAAAGCGCTCAGTCTCACTACTAAGTTTATGTTAGCTGTAGGTGTTTTGTAGATGCCATTTATAAAATTGAGGAAGTTGCCTTTTGTTCCTATTTCCTAAGACAATTTATCATGAATGGATATTGAATTTTGTCAAGTGCTTTTTCTCTCATCTATTGAGATGATTATAAGGTTTTTCTTCTTTGATCTGCTAGTATGATGAATTTCACTGACTTTTGAATGTTGAACCAACCTTGTATATATTTCTCAATTCAATTTGCTAATATTAGTTAAGGATCATTTAATGTTCCTTTTTTTTTTTTTTTTTTTTTTTTTTTTTTGCATCTGTGGCCAGGAAGGATGTTGGTCTATAGTTTTCTTTTCTTGCAGTATCTTTACAGGGTAATGGAGGTCTCATTAAAAGACGTTGGGACGTGTTCCTTCCTCTTTTATTTTCTGAAAGAGTTTGTATAGAATGCTGTAAAATTTCCTTGGTGTTCTGCTTTAGCTGTATCCCACAAACTGTGATATGTTGGTTGAAAACAAGGTTGGTTGAAAACAAGGATGGGGGTTAGACTGTATTGGTAGTATAAATAACATTTATCACATTAGACTTGAACCAACTGCTTGTCCCTTGAGGCAGACAGATTCCCTGAGTGAAGACAAAGAATTCTTCCAAATCAGGCTGAAGAGTCTCTGAAGAAAACAGACTGACCATTGCCACCAGGATAGCGCCAGTATCTGTTCCCGCTCCTAATGAGCTTATAATGTTTGTACAGTAATGATTTCAGCAGAAGTATTTTGTTGACTTGAGGTTAGGTTCCAATTTTTATAAGACTGAAGCGTTGGGGTTAATAAATGTGAGGAAAATTCAAATATCATAAAAGACCTGCCATCCTATGCATATAAAGTAACAGCTGTCACTTTAAGTTTTTGTCAATGAGGTCAGGTTGGGGATGAAAATAATCTAGCAGTCAATCAGATGTAGAGCAGTAACTGGACTGAGAAGAACACAGGAGGGGTTTTGCCTTTTCTTACACCGCAGAGACAGTGGGAGAATGAAAATACAGCAGTGAGAATTGTGAAAGCATTCTGTGAAAACATTAGGTGATGGCTAGGGGGCACCAAAGTATGGTAACAAATAAGATAAGCAGTAAAGAAGAAAATCTGAGATATCAGCAAATTAATCTTATTCTGCCATGTTGTGTGGAGGCTGTCTACTTTGTCATCATCTCTTTGATCTGAGGACCTCGGGTTGGCAGTCTTCATCTGAAGATCATCTGCTCCTAGAGGATTGTTAAGACTCGAGCTTAAGATCTCCTGGAAAGGTCTATTTCATCAGGACTCAAAGGTATTGGTAATTTTTCTCTGATATTAAAACACTTTTTAAAATTTCTCTTATGATTTGTAAGTTTTTGTTCTTTTAGCCGTAGTTTTGAAAATTAAAGAGAGCTCTCAAAATACTTTTAAGTTAGTTAAAATTCAAATTACCAAACAAATTCAGTTATTTCTACTTTTCTTCCTTTTATAATGTGAAGAAGCAAATCACAAGTTACCTTGTAACCATTACAGGATACCCAAAAAACACTGAGCTGTAAAAGACACATTGGAAGTTTTAGTATTCTCAAATTGGGAAAGGCAAACATAAAGAAGATTGACAAGGAGACAAGATAGAAACATAGAAGTATCTAACTGCAGTTTTTACAAGTTGACAATGTAAGAACAGCAGCAATAAGTGACGATTATAAGAAACTTTAACACAAAGTTCCTTCTTTTTGAAAAAATTATTTAAGAGTATGCCAAAAACATAGATTTCACAATATTTTTATCTTTAAGAAGAAACTACTATCTGGGCACAGAATAAGTTGGGTCATTTTACAGAAAGAAAACCCTAATTTTAATTTGATTCTTGTGTTATATCACCCAAATAATGCTTCACAGTGAAGGCTCTGTCTGCCTTTCATTAATGCAACTTTCTAAAGCCTTCCTAAATATTTGTTAAGACATATGTAAACATGTAATTTAAAGTTTTAGTTCTGCTTTAAAATAGGATTACCTATTGAATTTACCATCTTAGTAAAATGAACAGTTTCAATAATAAATGGTTAAACCATATTCATTATCTGATGTGTATGAGATGTATTATTTTGTTACTATAATATAGTCTCAACCATTTTATTAGTTACTGCCTTAACCAAAATAACTCATTTTATTTCCTCCAAACACAGAATACATAAAACCAAAAAGTGTTTAAATTTTTTTCTCCATGCATGGCTGCACATTTTGTATCTTTTATAGATTTTAAGATTTTGCAAAAATAAATATTTTCCAAGGCATCTGCACTTACTCTTTAGTCATTCTATAATTTTAAAAATAGGAAACAAGCATAAATTAAAACCATATTATGTGACCAGCATTTTGTATCTTTTTCGTAGAAATTGTCAAGGTATCCAAAGATTGTTTATTAATTTAGCTCAATTTAATATTAACCTAAGTTATTAAACTTAACTATGGATTGGGAAACTGCAATTTAAGTGTACACATTAAGTCTTTATGGTTTGTAGCATAATAAGAATTACACATGACTAAATCAACTTGACCTAAAATGCAAGCGATTTAGAAAAGTTCAAATCATAAAAACGTTAAATCCAAGTCTTGTACAAACCAGTACGTTGCACCAAGATGATTTTTATGTGATGGTACATCAGTGAGAAGACCGAGAGCTGTTTTTAAACTAAAGTCATTCCAATTTGTCCCAAGGGATATGATCAGGAATATTACGTGAACTCTTTTCTAGTATAACTCTTTTTATTTCTGATATACGATGAACCTCCATCCATAAACCCAAAATTTATATTATGTGAAAAGTTTTAACTTTCCGGCTTTTTGAATCTGATAGCCTAGCATCTAATGCCATTACTCAAACTAACAATTAACTTTTTCTCCTGTATTAGTTTTAGCAAGAAAAAATTGAAAAGGCAATATGTGTAAAGCTTGAGACTTTAAAAAATTTTACTCAGATTTTATCTGGACTAGATGAATATGTGAGTAACAACAGATAACTTTTTGATTAATTTTTAAAAAATAATTCCTAGGGAAAAGAGGTGGAGGAGGAGGGAGCCAGCTATAGGCAGATGAGATGGGAAAAGTTAACCTACTACCTGGTAATTATATAATTCTGAAAAGTATAATTTTATATTTATAGAAAGAGTTGTAGGATTTATAGTACAACCTGTGTCCATTTGAAAGGTTTGTTTCTATCCTTCCGTCAGGGATAATCATCTTGTTGGGCTAAGGGAATCATTGGAATTTGGATGCTACAGTTTCCCTTGGGTCTCCTTTATGATTGCCTAGAGGCTTCTAGTTCTTCCTCTTTTTGGCTAGAATGGGAGAATTTTCCAGTGGTTTACAGTGTCAAGTTTTTTGCATCTCCTGGACCCATCGATGGAAAGAAGTGCTTGAATGAGGTCAAGAAAGTTTGGAGTATGTGGGCCAGGACAGGACTTGGGAAGTCCTTAATGATGGCACACTGATCTGAATATAACCAGGATTAGAAGTTGACATATTAGGGACTTCTTCATACAGAGGTTGCAATTTTAAGGGACTTTGAATTATTATGGATCATTCCAAAGATGGAAAAGGAGAGAAGAGAAAGGCAAGATAACAAACTGGAAAGTGCAGAACAGGGTTTAGGTGAATCCACAAGTGAGGCAGATTTTTAAGTTTTTACATTTTATTGGTCTAGGGAAAGAGTCTTTTACGGAAATTTTTAAATCTGGACTGTATTTAGAAGCCTCTTCTGCCAATTTTTAGCTGTATTTTAAAGTAACTTTATACTCACAAAGAATTGCAAAAAATAGGACTGAGAATTCCTGTGTATCTTCACCCAGAATTCCCCAGATGGCCCAGTGGTAAGACCTTATATAACCATAGTTCCTTATCAAAAACAAGAAGTTGACAGTGGTACAGTGCTTTTAACTAACTACAGATTTATTCAAATTTTACCAAGTTTTACACGCATTTTTTTTTAAATGCATAGTTCTGTGACATTTTATCACATATATAGATTCCTATACCTACCACGACAATCAGGATACACAACTTTCCCATCGCCACAAAGAAATTCTCTCATGCTAACGTTTTTATAATCATACCTTCTCCATAGTTGTAACCACTGGCAACCACTGATCTGTTCTTTCTCACTATAATTTTGTCATTTCAAAATGGAAATTTATAATTTCTACAAATGGAATCATACAGTGTATAACCTTTTGAAATTGGCTTTTTTTACTCAGGATAATAGCCTTGAGATCCTTTCAATGTATTGCAGGTATCAATAGTTCCTTCCTTTTTATTGATGAGTAGTATTCCATTGTATGGATGTACCACAGTTGATCCATTCACTTCTTGTAGGACATTTTGATTGTTTCCAGAGTTCAGCTATTATGAATAAAGCTGCTATAAAATTCATGTACAGATTTTTGTGTGGACAGATTTTTGTGTTTTCATTTCTCTAGGATAAATACCCCGGAGTATGATTGCTGATTCTTATGGTAAGTCTATGTTTAACTTAATAAGAAACTGCCAAACTTTTTTCCAAAGTAGATGTATCATTTCATATTCCCACCAGCAATGTATGAGAGATCCAGTTGCTCTGTATCCTCACCAGCAGTTGGTATTGTGGATTTTTTCATGCCATTCTAGTAGGTTTCTAATTGAATTTTTTGTTTTCTACTCTTGTATTTAGAGAATTCCTTACATATTCTGAAAATAGGTCTCACGTGAGAACTGTGAATTGCAAATGTATCTCCTAGTTCATATCTTGTATTTTCATCCTCTTAACAGGGTCTTTTCTCATAGCAAAAGGATTTGGTATTGATAAAATTCAATTTGTTGGTATTTTTCTTTTATGATCATGATTTTGGTGTCATGGCTAAGAACTCTGCTTAACCCTTAAGATTCTTTCCTATGTTGTCTTTTAAAAGATTCATGATTTCACTTTTCACATTTATATCTATGATCCATCTTGAGTTAATTTTTGTGTCAGATGTGAGGTTTATGTTGAAGCCTAAAAATGTACAGTTATTCTAACACCATTTATTGAAAAGCCATTTTTTTCTCCTTTGACTTGCTTTTGCCCTTTTGTCAAAATCTGTACTTGATGGGTTATTTCTGGCACTCTTTTCTCTTCTGTCCTGTTCCTCTACCAATACCACATTGTCTTTTTTTTATGTATATAAATTTTAAAAATATTTATTTATTTAGTTGCACCGGGTCTTAGTTGCAGCACGTGGGCTCCTTAGTTATGGCATGCAAACTCTTAGTTGCGGCATGCACGTGGGATCTAGTTCCCTGGCCAGGGATTGAACCCGGGCCCCCTGCATTGGGAGCGTGGAGTCTTAACCACTTCGCCACCAGGGAAGTCCCCCTCTTTCTGAAATTTTTTGTTTTGTTTTGTTTTTATATTTCCATATAAATTTAGAAAGCTTCTCTATGTCTACAAAAAATCCTTCAGAGATTTTGATAAAAATTGCATTAAGCCTGTAGATCAATTGGGGGAGACTTGACATCTTTAATGTGTTAAGTCACTTTTCAATCCATAAACACAGTAGATTTCTCTCTTTATTTAGGTCTTTAAAAATATATTCATCAGAGTCTTGTAATTTTCTTCATACTAATCCTGTGCATCTTTTGTTGGATTTAGACTGTAGCATTTCTGTTTTTTTTGTGGAGCAATTATAAGTGGTTTTGTGTTTTTAATTTCATTTTTGATATGTTTGTTGCTAGTACATAGAAATTCAATTGATTTTTTGTATGTGAATCTTGTATCTTGCAAACCTGTAAAACTCAATTTTAAGTGCTTTCCTCTCTTCTGTTTCCTGGAAGAAATGGTGTAAAATTGCTGTTATTTATTCTTTCAGTGTTTGATACAATTAAGCAATGAAACCACCTGGCCCAGAGATTTCTTTATCAAAAGGCTTTATACTGTGGATTGAATTTCTTTAGTATTTACAAAACTATTCAGGTTATCTATTTCATTTGGGGTGAGTTTGGAGAGTTGTAGCTTTTGAGGAATTTGTTGATTTTATCCAAGTTGTCAAATTTATGGGCATAGAGGTGTTTTCCCTTATTATCTTTTTAATGTCTTCTGAGTCTGTAGTGATATTCTTTCATTCATGATGTTGGTAATTTGTCTCATCTCTTTCTTGTAGATAGAAAAATACTGTTTTATCTATTGGGTCAGTTTCTTTTAAATCATATATATAGACTACTTACATTTAATGTAATTTTGGTATGTTAGGATTTAAGTCTGCTAGTTTGTATTCTCTTTGTTCTTTCTGTTTTTCATTGATCTTTCCTACCTTCTTATGAGTTACTTGAACATTTTTTTAGTATTCCATTTAAATTTATTTACAGTGTTAATAAGTGTATCTCTATATAATTTTTAGGTGGTTATTGTACATTTGCATAAATAACTTATATGTAGCAGTCTACCAGTACCCGCATTATGCCACTTCAAATGGAATGTAGAAACAGACCATTGGATAGTTGGGATTTTGTTTCCTTTTTGTGCTAAAGTGCCTGTCAGATGAACAACATTGCTCATGTCAGATTTCTCCGAAGTGACCATTGCAATACCTAATTGTCCTTGATGAAATTATGCAACTTGGAAAGACGTGTACATGATTTAACAATGTAACGGGTATCATGAAGGAAAAGGTATCTGGCCTGAAGGGAATGCAAACTTAGACTAAAAAGTTCTCATGAGGATTATTGCATTGATTATGTGCTTGTGCAACTGCATGTCTCCAGAATCTGGTCAAGGACCAGATTGCCAACTAAGGGCTGGTTTTAAAAAAAGAAAAAGAAAAAAGCAGATCTAGGAAGACACAACTATAGAAAGTAAGTCTTAAAATATCTTGAAAGGTGACTGTTGTGGGTTGAATTGTCTGCCAAAAACTTTTGTTGAAGTCTAAACCCCAAGGTACCTGTGAATGTGAGATTATTTGGAAATAGGGTGAAGTTAAGACGGGGTCATACTGGGTTAGGATGGGCCCGAAATCCAATGGCTGGTGTCTTTGTAAGGAGAGGGAGATTTGGAGACACATGAGGAGGGAAGTAGGCCATGTAATGACAGAGGCAGAGATTGGAGGGCTGCAGCTATAAGCTAAGGAAGACCAAAGATTGCAGCAACCACCAGAAGCTAGGAAGGATTCAAGTAATACAGTGACCCAAGGCAGAGTTTTTTCTAAGGATGCAGGGCTGATGAGATGAAATGTTCTGAACTTAGCAGCCATCAGAACCAGCCTCACTGACAAATTATCTGGTCTGTGTCCCTCACTATAGGCTTTTCTCTTATAGAGGAGTAATTGTCAAGAAAGTGGGGACACAGTTTTTGAGGCACTAGCCTGCTGTGTTCCCCCCTTTGCCTGGCAAAGAATAAAGCCACCCTTTCTTTATCCTCCAAAAAAAAAAAAAAAAGAAAGTGGACAACTGGGCAGATAATAGGAATGCTGAGTTAAATGCTTAGCAGCCAAATTTTACCAAGGAGCAGTACAAGATGATCAGAATTCAAAAGTCCCAAGAACCAAATATAAGGCTAACATTGAAGGGCTCAACAAACTATTTGGAGCTCACATTCAGCTGCAGTTGTCTTGGCAAGGACGGCCTTGAGACTGTGGAGATTCAAGGAGTTTGAGATTTCCACACTATTTCTAAGTCAAGCATGGTTTGTGTCAGGGAAGGGTCTAAGCCAGATCTCAGGAAGCTCCACTGTTGTCAAAGCTCACCAGCCAGAGACCACCATGAACAAAACTGAGGTCAAAGTGAGGTTTCTTTAGCTAGGTGAGGACCTGAGGGGCATCCTTGTAAGAGGTTTTCGACTTGTGATTCAAAGAAGGGTTGAATCACAAAAGTGGAGGCTGGTAGTGATTTGGGTGCTGTCAGGAGCTTGGGGCTATTCAGTGATTGTGTACCTTGGTAATTTTATCTAGGAGGCAGTACATTTAAAGCAGAGCTAGAGTTGCTCTTGGCCAAAAAAAAAAAGTCATGTCAGAAGCAGGAGGTACATAATTACTTTTGTGGCTGCACAGTGTCTTTGTCTGTCTCTTGTTTGAGACATGCTCACTGAGTGGTTGTGCCCTCAGTCCACTGTGTTCACAGAGCTGCCTTTTCTGATCGTTGTTGACATATTGTGACCATTGTTTATATTTAGATGGGACTGTGCAGCCTTTCTATTAGTAGCCAAGGCTCTTTTTCCTTTTCTAGGGGCCTGGCCTGGAGACAACATTTATCACTTCTGCCTACATTCCGTTGGTTAGGACACAGTCATGTGGCTACACCTAGGAGGCTGGGAAGTAGATTTTAGCTATGTGCCAGAAGGAAGTGTGACTTAAGTTTAGTAATTACATAACACTCTCTTTTTGTTGTTGTTGTTCTTCTTTTAAAACAATATTTTCTCTCTTTATCCCCATTCCCACTCCCATAAGACATACACCTTATTATTTAATATGTGTCCTTCAGATCTACCTTCTATATATTTAGATTCTATAGATTTTTATGAATCTTTGAAAGATGCATAGGATTGCTTTGAGTGCATTCTTAAAATGTAAATAAATGTTCATTGTATATCATTCAATGATTATTATTGAAAATTAATGATTATTAACTTTTTACTGTGTGTTTTTGAGATCTATGCTACTACATTAAAAATCTAATTCATACCTCCTGATTGCTTCAAAATGTTACATTTTATTCATATTCATTTGACATTTTACTTATCGTTTCACCAAGTACAAAAAGTCAAAAGCTTTGCTAACTTAATTTGTCTTATTTACTCTTCCAGTTATAAAACACCCCTTGGTGGCTTAAGATAATGGCAGTCATTTTATTCACAGATCTGCACTTTGGACTAGGATTGTCAGAGACAGCTCGTCTCTGCTCCGTGTGGCATCAGCTCGTGCTGGCAGTTTCTCAGCTGGCTGGGGCTGGAGTCAACTGAATGCTCAGTCACATCCGGTGGTTGATGTTGGCTGTTTGCTGGGGCTGTTTGCCGGAGCACCTACACACAGCATGTCCATGTAGCTGCTTGGTTTCCTCACAGTGTGGTGGCTTGGTTCCAAGGGCAGTTGTCCCAAGAGAGCAAGGCAGAAGTGCATGAGTTTCTTGTGACCTTGTCTCAAAGTCACATAGAGTCACTTCCACTGTATGTTCTCGGTCGAGGAGGACACAGAGGTCTTCCTAGGTTCACAGGGAGAAGACGTAGACCCCACCACCCAATAGAAGAAGCGTCAATGTTACACAGTCAAAAAAAAAAAAAAAAAAGACACGTGGAATGGGATATATTGTAGTATCCATCTTTGGGAAAGACAATCTGCCACATTTGTGAAAATTAAGAATCTGATTTGGATATAAAACATGATTTTGAGACTAATTAGCAAAGATTTTAACTGTGAAAATACAACTGTTTAATAGTCCAAATACACTCTTTCCTTTTGGACCAAGTACTAGATTGTGGCCAACAAACTCTTGCTCCCTGTATCCCTAGACTTTTTCTCTTAAGTTATCAATATCTTTCCCCCCGGTCCTTATTTTTTATGTGATCAATTTAACAGATGAGATCAGCCACTTTCTAGAACATGATTACAAAACCTATGCACACCTTGGGTGTCATAAAGAGAAAGTGATTTTTTTTTTTCCTTTAGGAAATACAACTTATGAGAAAGAAATAGTAACTAGTTCTCAGGCTCTTTCTCCTTTTGTTTTGTGCTGCTGACCAGAGGATCTTTTATGTACTGGATATTCTGATTCGATTTGATGCCCTCAGTACACAATGTGACTATTCTGAAAGCTTATTGTTTCCATCACTAGACAGTAGATCCATAATTTTTGTGGTTCTCATGCTTTTTTCTCCAACCTGTTCTCTCCCGAGACTCCATTAAACATGACGGTGCTTGAGGAAAGCACTGCCAGCATAGCTCTCTGCCTTTCTTAAGGTGATAGGATGTGAGGAGAATGGGGAAGTGTTCTAGCAATCAGTAGGTCTAGGAGAGGTTGTAGTTGAGTTCACCTAGGCCTATCAAGTCTTGATTTCTATACATCATTTTAGCCATATCCCTCAAAATCCAGAAAGACTGTAGCCAGATAGATGATAATGCATAGCATAGCAGTGTTTCCCTTTTAGATAAAGTTTTCACCAAAGCAGAAAATCACAGGTAACACAGTAAGGTGGGCCAGTCAAGTCCATCCCTCTTTCGTCTTGAATCTCTAGGCTAAGATGAGATCGGTCTTGGGCTTTTGTTTTCCCTCATTTGTTTGTTTAGTGGAAATTTTCAAATGTATACAAAGGTATTGAGAACAGAATAGTGAACTCCCATGTACCCATCCCCTAACTTCAGCAATTATCAGCTCAAGGCCAATCCTGCAGTGTGTGTTCTCCTTGTTCCTTCCCCAAATGTATTTTAAATGCATTATTTTAAAGCAAAACCTTGATACAGTTTCATCTGTAAGTACTCAATATGTATGTGTAAAAGATAGAGACTCTTTATAACCACAATAACATTATCACACATTTAAAAATAAGCACTTCTGGAGGCTGTTGAAACACGCAATAGGTGTATTTGTAATTGAAGAGCATGAAGCAAAGTTACATAACATGAAAAAGGAAGTTTTAATCTCCAAAGTCCTGGAAGAGGTTCCAGTTCAGCAGGTCTGTCTGATGTTGAGAGCTACACCCTGTCTTTCTGTCCTTCTAATAAATCCCTTCCTTTTGTGATAAGACTGATCTGTTAGACTTTTCATGATTTACATGTGGAACTGTCACGACAATCCTCCTGCTATGTAGATACCTTAATGTTACTCTTTATTTCTCTCCATACTCTTTGATTTCTCACACTACTCAATTTAGTTATAATAATAATGCCATCAGCTCCCATTTATTGAATGCCTATCACGTGCCAGACACTCTACCAAGTACTTGACATTTAAACCTGACAACAACCCACTGAGGACGGTAATTTCCCTATTTTGTAGAGGAAGAAATAAAAATTTACATGGATTAGGTCATTTGCTCAGGTTACACAGTTAATAAGTATGGAACCAAAATCCTACCCAGGTCTTCCTAATCCTCAGTCTGTTTTCCCACTCTGCCATGCTGGACCTGACAGTCATGATTTTTATTTCCTAAAAAGCCAGTACAGTTCTGTAGCATCAAGCTGTGAGTTGTTCATCAAACCGTTTCCTCCTATTGCCAGGCACATGACTAGACTCCTTCACTGCAGTTAGGCTTGGCCACGTGGTTGAGTTCTACCTATGAAAGGTGAACAGAAGAGTTATGCCCTATTTCTTGGCCAGGCCCAATAAAACTTCCCATTTGCTGTCTTCTATTCTCTGCTTGTGCTATTTAGTTTATGGT
This sequence comes from Eschrichtius robustus, assembly GCF_028021215.1. Taxonomy (NCBI): domain Eukaryota; kingdom Metazoa; phylum Chordata; class Mammalia; order Artiodactyla; family Eschrichtiidae; genus Eschrichtius; species Eschrichtius robustus. The sequence goes on from NC_090831.1 coordinate 83,591,290, forward strand.
GCCTAAAGTGACCTTGGAAACCACATGTTGACGATGGCAAAAACCGACAGCCTGGGTCCCTGACACAGGCCCCCTGCCACCAATCTCAAACCTCGTTGAACTATTTATATGAGCAGGAGATAAACTTCTGTTGTATTTAAGCCATTATGTATTTAGGGGTCTATTTATTACAGTAGTTAGCCTTCCTTAATTTTTACATACTATTTCAATTATGCTTTCCTGGGTAACAAACCACCTCAAAATTTTAGTGGCTTAAAACCACAGTCTTAACTCACGATTCTGTGAATCAGAAACTTAGGCTCTTGCCTATACTTGTTGTGCAGCTACAATCAGCAGGTGGGCCAGCTGGGGACTGACTGGTCTAGCATTGCCTGACTCACACGCCTGGAGGTAAGAGTGGCTGCTGGCTGGAGCACGTGTCTCCAGCAGGTTTGCCTGGGGTTATTGACGTGGTAGTGGAAGTGTTCTCTGCAGCAAGAGTGGGCAAGCCCCGATCTGCAAGTACTTTTCAGGCTTCTGCTTGCGTGTGTTTGCCAGTGTACCATTATCCAATGTAAGTCACAGAGGTAGAGGGAAATTAATTTATTAGGGAGCATTTACTGCAGCACTCTCCCATATATACTAACAGTACTAATGCACAAATTAGGCAAATCGTTCACATATGTACAACACCTCAGTCGCATATTTGATAATAGAGTGCAGCTTTTTTTTTTTTTTTAATCTATTTATTTTTGGCTGTGTTGGGTCTTCATTACTGTGCACGGGCTTTCTCTAGTTGCGACGAGTGGGGGCTACTCTTCGTTGCGGTGCACGGGCTTCTCATTGCTGTGGCTTCTCTTGTTGCGGAGCACGGGCTCTAGGCATGCGGGCTTCAGTAGTTGTGGCACGTGGGCTCAGTAGTTGTGGCTTGTGGGCTCTAGAGCTCAGGCTCAGTAGTTGTGGCGCACGGGCTTAGTTGCTCCGTGGCATGTGAGATCTTCCCGGGCCAGGGCTCGAACCCGTGTCCCCTGCATTGGCAGGCGGATTCTTAACCACTGTGCCACCAGGGGAGCCCTAGAGTGCAGCTTTAAGGCTGTTTTCATAACCCCTGAATCAAGTTGTAATATCGGAGTTGGTTTTAATAAAAATTATATTGATTTTGTTTTAAAATTACATTTCAGGTTTATATATAAAAAGTGAAATATTTACCAATACATGATAAATTCATAGCATTGGCACTGTAACAGTGATGTTGTAGCTTATGGCCTAAATTTACCTGAGGTTTAATGAATCCAATTTATCAAGATCCTATGGATTTGTAGCCAAATCCATACTTTAAAACAATCTTTAAAGGGCTAAACTTAGATTCACCCTTATTTAGAGCAACTTGTAAGAAAATGATTAAGTTCTAAGTTCAGTACTTCTTCACTTCCTTAACTTTTCCTTTATTAGGCCACACTGAACCACCTGTAAGGGCAGAATGCTTTCCTCCACTGCTCAGGGCAAAGTACTCTACAGTGCCTTACCTCCACAATGCTATTGATATGGTGGTTAAAGGCCTGAGTTCTGGAGCCAGAATGCCCAGGTTCACATCCTGTCATTTCTGCTTGTTGTGTGACCCTGGGCAATTTAACTACTCCGTGCCTCAGTTTCTTCACCTATAAAATGGGAATAATTACCACAACCTAACTCATAGGGATGTTACGAGGATTAAATGAGATAAAGTATCTAAAAAAGCCCTTAGTTCAGAGCCTAATAACCCAGGTTATAAGAGGTCATACTGATTTTCTTTTTAAATTTCAGCTTTCTTGAGGTATAATTGACAATTTTATTTTTAATTACTCTTCAGACCTATATATGAGAATGAAATATTTACAAATACATTATAAACTTAGGTTTGTAGGAGATTGCCTATTTTCTTAGGAGATGCATGCTAAAATATTGAGATAAAGTCTCATTTGAAAGTTGTATAGCAACTTTCAAATGCTATACAAAAAGAAAAAATATGTGGAAAATATAGAACGATAAATATGGTGCCATGTTAATACTTGTTAATATATGTAGGATATGAATGTTCATTGAATTATGTCAAGTTTTCTGTAGGTTCGAAATCTTTCGTAATAAAACTTGGAGGGAGGATGGAAATACTTGCCCCAGTTCTCTCAGTGTCTCATTTTTCTTTTCATTTCTTCTTCCTCCCTCTCTGTTATCTCCCCCAAATTGTCTCTCACATCTCTCCCACACGGGGGCCCCTTGTCTCTCCTCATCTACAGGTTATCTCTTTATTATGTACTTGTTAATAGCCGCAGCTTAGCGTTAAGTGGTTAAAGATACAAACTCTGGAGCCAGACTGTCTCTGTTGGAATATCTGCCATCTCACTTATTGTGTGACCTTGGGCAAGTTACTTTAAACTCTCTGTAGCTCAGTTTCCTCCTACGGTTATGGTTATGGTAAGGAGTAAAGAAACAATGAGTATCTATAAATGATTAGAAGAGGGTCTGGTATATTGTCAGCCTCTGTAGGAATTTGCCATAATGATAATAATAATCTCTTGGTGTCCCTCATGTCTTTCCTTCTGTTCAGTGGTGATAGGCCCTGGAGCCTTCCTCCTGAGGAGAGGGACTTGGGAGAAGACTGCAAATGCTTCTTACTTAATACCTTTTTTTTTTTTCCCTGAACACAAAAGGAATTGAAGTGGGCAAAAATCCTCCTGAAAAAGGTTTCCACATTTAGAATAAATACGTTCTACTCTGTTTTTGCTTTCTGATTTCCCCCTGAAGAGATAATTATTTAACAGTAAAATCTTGCATTAACCCTGGATGTTGGTAGTGGCATCAACACCTTACCCCTAACCTCACAGGCCCATCTAGTCTGCACTGTCTTCTCCTTTCTTACTCTTGAAATGGCACAGCCCTTCTTCCTGTACGAAGGTCAGTCTCTCACCTGTGCTGGAGATCCCAGCCTCCTCACCTTCTGAGGAACCTTGCATTCTCATTTACTCCTTCTCTCTTCTGTACTCACCTCTCCCTCCCAATTACGTCTTTTCCATGAACATTTAACTCCTTCTCATCTTAAGTTGGACGAGGGAACCCTCCCTAGATTCCATATCCCCTTTGAGCTACTGTCTTATCTTTTCTGCTTCACATGATATTTCTTGAAAGAGATTCTCATTTTCCAGTTATTTCTCAGCCCACTCCAGTGGCTTCCCTGCTGTCAGTTTAACAAAACAGCTGTTACTAAGGTGACCCATAAACTGTATGTCACTAAATCCTCGGGCATTTTTCAGGACTAACCTTATTACTTTGACTTACAAAAACATTCAACAGTGTTGACTGTAATCTCCTTATTGAAACCTCTTTATTCACCATTGGCTATTTGTTGTTCTGCGAATAATAAAGTACTGTGTCTCTGACCCAGGAGTCTCAGGTCTCATGCTAGCATCCATGAAACGGTGTCTGACTTATTAAATAACTTGTGAGTGGGCTAAATTACAATCCCAGACATGACACTAACCATCGTATTCCTAGCAGCCCCACAGTGCCTGGCATGAAGTAGGTGTTCAGTATTTATTTGTGAGATGGCTGGATGGACGGATGGACTTTCTCAGCTCTGCCAAGACATGGCAGGGATAAGACCTTTCAGAAGAGCCAACCACGTTCTGGAATTGTTCTGGGATTGTGAGGGAGACAGCTGAGAGAACGTGAACATTAATTTGATCTGAGGTTTGTCTGGGTTTATGTGTCTAATTGGAGAGTATTTTGATCAGCCAGCTTCTCTTCTGAAATGTAAACCATCTGACAGAGGTAATCCTATTAGTTCCATTTTATTCTGAATTAGTTGAGTTGGTGTAATGTTCTAATATTTAGCTGAGTGTAGCGGTGGTGCGTGGGGAGGGCTGATGTGGGAGGTCGGCAGCTTGCGGTGGGCAGAGGCCTGGGTTCTCTTTCAAAGGGGGAATTCTGGATATTCCTGGGTTTCTTAGAGAGGGTGTGCAGGTGGGGGAACCAGGAAGTGAGAGAGAGAAGTGGGGTAACAGCAAAGGCACACTTGGTCAGCCTCAAGATCTGCCCGAAGCCTGCTGGCGGTCGCTGTGGACACACCATAGGAATTCATCTCTGAAGCTGCTGGTGCCAGAGTGCTTCAGACTATAACTGTCCCTGTAAGGATGGACTGTTCCCCTTTTACAAACAGCATTTTTTAAAGTAACCTAAGCAAAGTTTTACATAGAATAAAATTGTTTTCAGGACAGATAAAAGAGTGAAAAGAATGCATGAGAATATTAAATGTACAACCATTAAGATTTCTTGAATTAGAAGCTGAATAATTGTGTAGAAAGGCAAACAGCCTTTAGGGTGACAGAGGGGTTCTTGGAGTTGACGAGGGTGACAAGAATTATCTAGGGTTTGACTCTCAACAGGAGGGATATCACCCCAAGGGGGTAAAAATTGGTTCTTGAGGGACAAAAAAGAGCTTAGTGATTCAATGGCCTGCATGGCCAGGGTACCTAAACAGAAATACAGTATATTTGTGGTATTAGAATTTCATGGTGGGAAAGGGCATTAGGTAAAAATGTCTTAAAAGTCTCCTTACAGGGCGATAACAAAAAAAAGTTGAGAAACACTGGACCTGTTGATTCAAATGGAAGGATTTTGTTGACCACCAGTGGGTCCCCCTGGGAAGACGAATTGGAAATGTGTGTTGACTCAGCAGAAGGAACAAGATCTCACATGTTGTCTAGTGAGTATCCACTGGGAGATCTAAAAGCAGCGGTGGGCAGCTGGGCCATCCCCCAGAGCTGCTCAGTAGGTGATGAGCTTCTGGCTCCATACAGATTCAGTGCCCGGGATGCCAGGCTGATGGCCCCAGACACACGCAGCCAGTTCCTGGACACGGCAATACGAGGGTATGAATTGGGTGGGAGTTCAGATTCCAGTAGTTAAACCACCCACCTTCCACCCTCCTGGTTTGTTTTGTTGTGTTCTGTTCTTAGCTACCTCCCTCCCTACTCTTCTCTCCTGCTAGCTCTCAAGACTCCCATTATTCATTTCTGCTGCAGGCAGGGGGATCAGTAGCAATGTTGAATGAAAAGAATGCTAGAAACAGAGAACCACATGCTGACATCAAAGAAAGAAATGACCTTCAGCCATATGATTTTAGTGTGGAAAGCCAGATAATACACTCTAACATCTGTGAAATCAGATTAAAATGCAAATAGACTTTTAGCTTTCCTAATCCCTGCTTCTGAATAGGACCTGGACATGCAGGTCCTTAACAAAATAAAAATGAAGACAATATCAGGTATAGGGAATGGTTAGTTCTTACCCCACAGGTATTTGGCCTTGGAAATGGCTTCTGGTCTCTCAGCTTGCTTGTAAGTCTAAACTTTGCTATCAGTTCGAAAATGGCAATGTTGTTTCCAGAGGGGCTCTTAAGTGTGGGAAGGATGGCCTAGCACAGTCTCCCCTTTTGCCCTATCCCTGATGCTCATTAAGGTCATGCTAGAAGGGAAAGGTCTGATTAGATAACCAAGGTTGCTACTTCTGGAGCTCTACTACATGTCAGGCACTGTTTTAAGTGCTTTACATATATTAATTACTTCTCATAACCAAACAACCCTGCAAAGGGAGCACTATTATTACAGATGGGAAGCTCAGGCACAGAAAAGCTAAGTCACTTGTCCAAGGTCACACAACTTCTGGTAGCACTGGAATTTGAACCCAGATCCTCAATATCCACAGAACTTGCTGTAACTCTGCTGTTTATATGCCTTGGGGCCAAATCTCCCTAACTTGACACTGTCTGTGAAGTCATGGATGAATGGGCTTACAACGAAGTTGCCCTTAACACCATGTACTTTGGATTTTTATGTAAGTAGAACATTGGGTCAGTCATCAGGCCCCCTGCACAGTTGAATCCTTTAGGCCACTTACATAATGGACTAATTGCTGGATACGTGCTGCCCTCTTGTGATGAAAATAATCCCAATACGACCTTCTCGAGCTCTCCGGAATGCACCTACTTCCTTTAGTCCAGTCCCATGGTTGGGGGGTAGAAGACGTGTGGGCTCTGAAAAGTCAGACTCTGTGTCACCTGACATTCTCCAGGGTGTTCCTAGCCTTGTGACTCTCAGTCAGTGAGGCTTGTAAACGTGACTCCAGAGTCCTGTAACTTTTAGCACCATTAATATAGGAGAAAAGACCAGGCTTCCCAAAGGGACACTAAAGAGACCCCACCTGTGTCCTTGGGGGAAGAGTTCATTTTGTTTAACTTGCCCTAGTGGATTGGGATCAGGTTTAAGAGGCTTGGCAGAAAAAAGGTCAGTTGGAGAATGAACTGAAGGTCACAAACTATCAGAACAGAGGAAAAATAAAGCCAGCAGAAGGCCTGTGTTCTGGTTCTTGCGGTAGTGATAATACAGCGTGTGGCCTTGGGCAAGTCGCTTTTGCTCTCTGACACCAGTGTCTGCACTGGCAGGGTTGAACTAAGTGAGCTCAAAATCTTAGATATTACCAGGTCCAACCTTCTGCCTTTGCCAAAATCCCTTTCCTAAAGGGTGTTGCTTCGCCACCCCCCCCCCCCATTTTTATAGGCATCCTCATTAGTAAAACAAGATACATATCCATACTCACTAGTTCTCAGTTTCCTCACTCGGGAAATAATCCCTACTGGACAGGGTTGTTGGGAAGAACCAGTTTCCATTTGACCCAGTGCTAATGGGTTCAGTCAGACTGGGTTTGTTTAGGCAAAGACACACGCACACATACAAATGTTTAAAATCAAGGAAGACTGATTTTGAAGATACACCTACCCAGTTATAAGTGACTATCTTCACAGTGCCACTTGAAAATATGTTAATTTATGGGTTACTCATTGTTCCCTGCAGCTGTAGTTATTACCAGTGCCTGTCTGTGGCTGTAACACATCTATGTGTGTGGGCAGTGCCTGGGTACCATCTAGGGTGAAGGGTCCAGGGCAGGGAGTCTCATTCCTATTCAAAGAAGACATTACATTGTTCTGTAACTTCCACCTGCTTCCAAACCATTTATTAGACCCTTATACTTGATGGGTTCATGCAGATTGAAAAAATAAAAATTCATGGCAAGAATCTTTGACTTGCTAATCCCACTCCAAAGAAATAATCCTAAAGAACTTTTTACTTCCATAGAAATGTCTGTAAGAATCACCACGACCACCACAGCCAGTCTGGAAACCTGAATGTCTGTCTAACACTTGCGACATAATTGAGCAAATTAACAAACCAATAGAATACAAATGATAATTATAAAGATTAACAATGTGGGAAAATGATTGAAAGAAATTGCAAATGTACACTGTGATTGTTAACTATGTAAAAAGATGTCAAAATAGTCGACCTTAAAAAAGAAATTCTGACATGGATGAACTTTGAGGGGACATCGTGCTAAGTGAAATAACCCAGTCATAAGAAGACAAACACGGTATGGCTTCACTTATATGAGGGACCTAGGATAGTCAAAATCATAGAGAAAGAAAGTAGAAGGGTGGTTGCCAGGGGCTGGGGGGACGGAGAAATGGGGAATTATTGTTTAATGAGTATAGAATTTTGGTTTTACAAGAAGAGTAATTCTGGAGATGGGTGTTGATGATGGTTACACAACATATGGATGTGTTTATACCACTGAAATGTACACTTAAAAATGATTAAGATGGTAAATTGTATATTATGTGTATTTTACCACAACAAAGAAGTCTCCGAGTAGGCAAAATATGGAAAAATAGCATGCAAAAATAAGTAGCTGTGTTAGCATTGTGTTATTATAAGCATTATTTGAATTTTTTCCTTTAATATTGTGATACTGCTTTTGTAACACAAATGTGACAGAGAGAAAAAGTCAAGGAAAAAAATTCGAGTTATTTCCATATTTGTTATTTGCCCAAAAAAGCACCTAAGTAGTCTTGGGGAAAATCAGAAACTTATTTAACATCCTTGAACTTATTTTATAATTTACTATTGTTTAAAATCTTTTTTTTTTTTTTTTTTTTTTTTTTATTACAGATCATCGGGGGCCTGTAATCTTTTCAGTGCTTAGTGCTTCTAAAAGTTTTAAGCTGGTCTTGGGTGCAGTTAATTCAGTTTTAAGTGAGAATCACGCTGGGAGGACCCCTGGGCCCTGCAGCTCTGCTGCCAGCCCATCTGTGTGGTCACATGAGCTTTGTCCTCCTTACCAGCTAATTCCACTTTCATTAAAATTCCTCTCTATGGACCTGGGATAACGGTCATGGTTCTGCCTTTCAGCTCCAGAGCGAGGATTTTTTTTTTTTCCTGTAAGTGAGCAATTAGTTACTGGAAATAGATGTGTGTAACACCTGGAAGTGGACGAAAACACCGATGAGCCAAATGCTCCTTCCCAGTTGGGCAGCTGAAAGGGACACCTGGCAAAGGCTGGAGGGCCTGGCTTTGTGCAGTGGTTGCCGGCTCCCACTCTGCTCTTACTGTGCAGTGAAGACATGGATGTGCCTCCCTCTGTTCAGTGAGTGACACTTAAATGGTAGGGCTCTTTGGTAAGAATGATGACAACTAACAGCTATGCTTTTCACTGATGGAGCCAGGATATTGCAGGAAGCTCGGTGTTGAATATTTTTAGACTGGACTTTGAGAACTTCCAGTCCCATATTTGACCTTGTTGGGAACTTCCCTAAGCCTAAGAGTGTATAAAGAGGACACCTGGGGGTGCCATTGTGAGCAGAAATGAGAAACGTTGGTTTTATAATATTGTATATTGAGCACTGACCCTGCACTGGGCATTGTGCTAACTGCTTTCCATGCTTCAACTCATTTAATCCTCACAACAACCCTGGGAGTCAGTACTCTGGGCTTCCCATTTTTCAAGGAGGAAATTGAGATTCTGACAGTCTTAAGATGTGGCCCAAAGCCCCACAGTGATTTGACATGGCTTATTTTATAAGATCCAAATCAGCAAGGACAAGCCATAAACGTAGTTCTGAAATACAGGAGCTATAGTTTCTCTCCCTAAATCAACTCACAGTTCCTGTGGAAAGAAACAGTCATATCCTAAGTTTGTGGGATTCCTTTTTTCCCCACATTTTCTGTTATCTTTTTCTTAATTAGGAAAAGTCTCCACTTCTCTGCACAGAAGCTCACCTGTGGGTAATGGAGAACTTTAGTGAATTAGGAGCCAGATTTTACTTTTATAAGAAAAATAGAAAATCTCTCATTCACCATCTAAAAGACTAAAGTATTTCCAAGTTAGAATTTAAGCCAACAACACACAAATTCAATTTCCCTTAGAGGCAGCAGTTTTAATTTTGATAGTCTCTAAAAGCAGTCATATTTGGTAGTTTCTTGATACATTTTAGACTCTCAAAAAGTTTAGTTTTAGCAGTTTAATCAAGTAGGAATTTGTCAGCTGAGAAGTGTGGTTCTCTCACTCGGCAAGCCTGAAGTCTGTTTGAAGCACCCTTGACCAGTGCTCATTCCTTTGTGCTTTCTGGGCACATCTGCTGCCCAGAATCTCTGGTAGAGTTGCTGCCTCAGGGGCTATTAGGCAAATACCCAAATCTGGGGGTGCGGGCAGAGTGGGTAGAAACCGCCAAAGCAGTGCCTTAGGGGAATGGCCCCCATGTGGCTGAGTGACTGTACAGGATTTTGCCCCTAACTTTCAGGACCAACTTCCTGAATGGTACCCTTCCTAACAGGGGCTGCTGTATAAAGTCAGGCTGGACTTCTGAGAACTCCAAGGTACTGTTGGAGGGCCCCCTCACCCCTGCCCCTCTCATGCTTGGCCCCTGTCAGCTCGGTGCCTCTTGCCACAGTGGGTCCAGGCCCACCTCTGTCCTCCCCTCGGCAGTGAACAGCCAAGGAAGGTAGTGGACGTCAAACCCGGCCTGCCAGGGCCCATCATGGCACGGTGCTGAGGGATGTGAAGTTCGGCCGTGCCAGCATACCCTGGCCCCGGCCACTGGGGACTCAAGTTATTCCCTCTGAGAAGCCACCTGTGTGGATCGGGTGGTCAAATGGAGAGGCCTCAGATGCTTCCTCTGCTTTTTTCGGTCCCTTGGTGGGTGGAGAGGCCTGCGAAGGATCACACTGAGGATGCCTCTTGCCTTCCCTCGTCAGGCTCTCCTCACAGCACGTCACCCCAGGGCCCCACCCCATGCAGTAAGTGCCTCTGAAGGGGTCACAGTGTGCTTGCCAGGCCAAGTCCCCTTTTAAAATCCCAGACTCAGGCAGTTAGAAAAAATGAGTGTTTTCAGTATTTTACTAACAAATGAATTGGCAAAAGAACAAGTTCTCTCGTGATACCTCCCCCTTTCCCCCATTTAGCATCCACCAGGTGCCCGCCACGGTGGCAGGGGTCTGACGTGCTCGCTGGGTTCTCAGCGGCTTGCCTTGCCTCCAACTCAGTCACTCGCACAACTGCTCGGGGTCAGGAAGAGACTTCCCTTCCTCAAAAGGGCAAGAGAGAGAGAGAAGCTCCTGTTTGGATGCCAGGGCCACGTGGGCAAGCCAGGCCTTATTCCTTTTGGAGGACGGCGCTGGTTGTTCTTCCTGGGACAGAGCACCTCTGCCGACAGCATCAGTCTTCCGAAGGTCAGCCCCGACCCACAAAAGCCCTGAGTGGAGCCTCAGCATTACGAAGGCATCGTCCTGTCCCTCAGACTGGCTGAGAGGAGGGCATCCTGCGATCTTTGTCAGCAGACGGTGAGACTCCAGGACTAAGACGTAAGCCCATGGCGGGTCCTTCCTTTGGCACTAAGTCCCTACAGAACCTTGGATGAGTCAAATCCCCACACTGTACCCCCCTCAGTATCGACAGCTGTGAAGTGGGAATAATATCAACACATGGGGAAGCACTGAGGAGGAAGAGAACGTTGCAGGTAAAACACTTTTGTTCATTGAGCGCCTTTTCCCCAAGAAACATGGCACCAACTTTGCACCATGTCCCCAACTCTTCATTGAATGCGGCAGTGACCGACTCACTCTCCCTGGTCTTTGGGCAGGCGTTTCTATGAGCTCAAAGTCTCATTCCTCTAATTTCAGATTAAAATAATCATGGCTATGCATTAACATCTCTTCAGAGTATGTTTACAGTCACTAAAACGGCTCATACTTTTCCTGCAGAATTGTAACAGCTACTCAGGGACTCTGCCAATCAGAGTGCCTGCACAGAGCTCATTTTGCACCACGAAGGCAGGAATCCTGGAAGGATTTCGGCAGACACTGGATGTTTCAGACATCCAAGACAGGCAACTGGACAGAGTCACCCCCAGGGCCAAGACCCACCCACAGGAAAACATCCCCTCAGAAACAGACAATCCGCTTCTCGCCTTCAAAGACTTTGGCCTCCTCTGGCTTTATCAAGTTTCCATTTAAGCTGTTGGAGAAAAACAAAGAACACAAGTAAGTGAGAGACTATTGTATGCTCCTTCCCATTATGTGTTCCTAACAAACTCTTGTGCTTCACACAACCCTGAAATTAAGGAACAGAATCTGTCCAACACTTGTGTTTTCTTTTTTCTTTTTTAAAATTGAAGTACAGTTGATTTATAGTATTGTGTTAATTTCAGGTGTATAGCATGGTGATTCAGTATTTCTGCAGATAATATTCTGTTATAGGTTATTACAAGATAATGGGTATAATTCCCTGTGCTATACAGGATATTCTTCTTGTTTGTCTATTTTATATATAGTAATTTGTATCTGTTAATCCCATACCCCTGATTTGTCCCTCTCCCCTTTGATAACTACAAGTTTATTTTCTATATCTGTGAGTCTGTTTCTGTTTTGCATATACAAGCATTTGTATTATTTTTAGATTTCACATATAACTGATATATAGTATTTGTCTTTCTTCCTCTGACTTATTTCACTTAGCATAATTTTCTCTAGATCCATCCACATTGCTGTAAATTGCAGTATTTCATTCTTTTTTATGGCTAATATTCCATTGTGTGTGTGTGTGTGTGTGTGTGTGTGTGTGTGTATCACATATTAATCCAATCATCTGTTGATGGGCACTTGGGTTGCTTCCGTGTCTTGGCTATTGTAAATAGTGCTGCTTTGAACACTAAGGTGCATGTATCTTTTCAAATTGGTGTTGTAGTTTTTTGTGGATATATACCCAGGAGTGGAATTGCCGGGTCGTATGGTAGTTCTATTGTGAGTTTTGTGTTTTTTGTGTTTTTTTCACTGCACATTTTTTATTTATTTATTTATTTTAATTAATTTATTTATTTTTGGCTGTGTTGGGTCTTCGTTTCTGTGCGAGGGTCTTCTCCAGCTGCGGCAAGCAGGGGCCACTCTTCATCGCGGTGCGCAGGCCTCTCACCACCGTGGCCTCTCCCGTTGCGGAGCACAGGCTCCAGACGTGCAGGCTCAGCAGTTGTGGCTCACGGGCCCAGTTGCTCTGCGGCACGCGGGATCCTCCCAGACCAGGGCTCGAACCCGTGTCCCCTGCATTGGCAGGCAGACCCTCAACCACTGCGCCACCAGGGAAGCCCCTATTGTGAGTTTTTTAAGGAACCTCCATACTGTTTTCCATAGTGGCTGCACCAATTTACATTCCCAGCAACAGTGTACAAGGGTTCCCTTTTTTCTACATCCCCTCCAGCATTATTTGTAGACTTTTTGATGATAGCTATTCTAACAGGTGTGAAGTGATACCTCATTGTGGTTTTGATTTGCATTTTCTAATAATTAGCGATGTTGAGCACCTTTTCATGTGCCTGTTGGCCATCTGTAAGTCTTCTCTGGAAAAATGTCTATTCAGATCTTCTACCCATTTTTTAATTGGGCTTTTTTTTTTTTTTTTTTTTTTGATGTTAAATTGTGTGAGCTGTTTGTATATTCTGGACATTAACCCCTTGTTGATTGCATCATTTGCAAATATTTTCTCCCATTATGGAGGTTGTCTTTTCATTTTTTCAATGGTTTCCTTTATGGTGCAAAGGCTTTTAAGTTTAATTAGGTCCCATTTGTTTATTTTTGCTTTTATTCCTTTTGCCTTAGGAGACTGACCCAAGAAAAAATATTGCTATGATTGATGTTAAAGAGTGTTCCCCCTATGTTCTCTTCTAGGAACTTTATGGTTTCCAGTCTTACATTTAGGTCTCTAAACCATTTTGAGTTTATTTTTGTATATCATGTGAGGGAATGTTCTCATCTCATTGTTTTACATGTAGCTGACCAGTTTTATCAGCATCACTTGTTGAAGAGATTGTCTTTTCTCCACTGTACTGTATATTACCTCCTTTGTTGTAGATTAATTGACCATAGGTGCATGGGTTTATTTCTGGGCTCTGTATTCTGTTCCACTGATCTATGTGTCTGTTTTTGTGCTGATACCGTGCTGTTTTGATTACTGTGGCTTTGTAGTATAGTCTGAAGTCCAGGAGGGTTATGCCTACAAATTTGTTCTTTTTTCTCAGGATTGCTTTGGCAGTTCAGGGACTATTGTGGTTCCATATAAATTTTAGGATTATTTGTTCTAGTTCTGTGAAAAATATCATGGGTATTTTTACAGGGATTGCATTAAATCTGTAGATTGCTTTGGGCAGTATGGCCATTTTAATAATATTTATTCTTCCAATCCAAGAGCATGGGATATCTTTCCATTTGTTTGAATCACCTTCAATTTCCATCATCAGTGTTCTATAGAGTATAGGTCTTTCACCTCCTTGGTTAAGTTTATTCCTAGGTATTTTATTTTTCTGACATGATTTTAAATGGGATTTCTAAAACTTTCTCTTTCTAATATTTCATCATCAGTGTTACAGAAACACAACAGATTTCTATATATTAATCTTGTATACTTCCACCTTGCTGAATTCATTTATTAGTTGTAATAGTTTTTTTGGGGAGAGTACAGGGTTTTCTATATAGTATCATGTCATCTACAAATAGTGACAATTTTACCTCTTCCCTTTCAATTTGGATACCTTTTATTTCTTTTTCTTGTCTGACTGATGTGGCTAGGACTTCCAATGCTATTTTAAATCAAAGTGGTGAGAGGTGGACATCTTTGTCTTATTCCTGAATTTAGCATAAAGGCTTTCAGCTTTTCACCATTGAGTATTATACTGGCTGTGGGTTTGTCATAAATGACCTTTATGATGTTGAAATATGTTCCCTCTATACCCGCCCACTTTGATGAGAGTTTTTATCATGAATGGATGTTGAATCTTGTCAAGTGCTTTTCCTGTGTCTATTGAGATGATCATGTGGTTTTTTTTTGTCTTTCCTTTCGTTAATGTGGTGTATCACTGACTGATTGGCGTATGTTGACCCATCCTTGTGTCCTGGAATAAATTCAGTTTATCATGGTGTATGATCCTTTATATGTATTGTTGGATTTAGTTTGCTAATATTTTGTTGAGGATTTTTGCATTTATATCAAAAACATTGGCCTGTAGTTTTCTTTTTTGTAGTGTCGTTGTCTGGTTTTGATATCAGGGTAATAGTGACCTCCTAGAATGAATTTGGGAGTGTTCCCTCCTCTTCAGTTTTTTGAAATAGTTTAAGAAGGATAGGTATAAGTTCTTTATATGTTTGCTAGAATTCCTCTGTGAAGCTGTCTGGTCCTGGACTTTTGTTTGCTGAGAGTTTTGTTGGTTTGGTTTGGTTTGGTTTGGTTTGGTTTTTATTAGATTCAATTTCACTTCACTTCTAGTGATCAGTCTGTTAAAATTGCCTGTTTCTCCTTGGCTCAGTCTTGGTAGGCTATATGTTTCTAGAAATTTGTCCATTTCTTCTACATTGTCCAATTTGTTAGCATACAAATGTTCATAGTATTCTCTTAGGATTTTCTGTATCTCTGTGGTATCAGTTGTTATTTCTCCTTTCATTTCTTATTTTGTTTATTTGGGTCCTCTCTCTTTTCTTCTTGGTGAGCCTGGCTAAAGGTTTATCAATTTTGTTTCTCTTTTCAAAAAACCAGCTCTTGGTTTCATTGATCTTTTCTACTTTTTTTTTTAATCTCTATTTTATTTCCTCTCCAATCTTATTTCCTTCCTTCTGCTGACTTTGGGCTTTGTTCTTTTTCTAATTCCCTTAGGTGGTATGTTAGGTTGTTTGAGACTTTTCTTATTCTCTGAGGAAGGTCTGTATCACTATGAACTTTCCTCTTAGAACTGCTTTTGCTGCATCCCAGAGATTCTGGAAAATTGTGTTTTCATTTTCAATCTGTCTTGAGGTATTTTCTGATTTCCTCTTTGAGTTCATCATTGACCCATTGGTTTTTTTAGTAGCATATTGTTTAGTCTCCACATGTTTGTTGTTCTCCCATTTTTCTTTCTGTAGTTGATTTCTAGTTTCATACTATTGTGGTCAGGAAAAATGCTTGATATAGTTACTATCCTCTTAAGTTTGCTGAGGCTTGTTTTGTGACCTAGTATGTGCTCTATCCTAGAGAATGTTCCATAGGCACTTTAAAAGAATGTGTATTCTGCTTTTTTTTGGCTGTAGTGTCCTGTAGATATCAACTAAGTCCAACTGGTCTACTGTGTCATTTAGGACCTCTACTGCCTTATTGATTTTCTATCTGCATGATCTGTCCATTGTTGTAAGTAGGGTGTTAAAGTAGCCCACTATTTTTGTATTATTGTCAATTTCTCCCTTTATGTCTGTTAGTATTTGCTTTATGTATTTAGGTACTCCTGTATTGGGTGTATATGTTAATGAATACAATATCCTCTTCTTGTATTGATTCCTTTATCATTATATAATGCCCTTCTTTGTCTTTATTTTAGTCTATTTTGTCTAATATGAGTATTGCTCCCCCTGCTATCTTGTTTCCATGTGCATGAAGTCTTTTTCCATCCCCTCACTTTCACTCTGAACGTGACTTTTGCCCTGAAGTGAGTCTCTTGTAGGCAGCATGTTGAAAGGTCTTGCTTTTTTTATCCAATAAGCCACCCCTTATCTTTTGATGGGAGCATTTAGTCCGCTGACATTTAAGGTAATTATTGATCAGTATGTACTTATTGTCATTTTATTCCTTGTTTTCCAGTTGTTTTTGTAGTTCTTCTTTGTCCATTTCTTCGTCTCTCCCATTGTGGTTTGATGCATTTCTTTATAGTATACTTGAGTTCCTTTCTGTTTGGTTTTTGTGTATCTGTTGTAGGCTTTTGATTTGTGATTACCATGGAGTTCATATATGTTGACCCGTAATTATATCTACTTGCTTTAAACTGATAATCATTTAAGTTTAAACACATTCTAGAAGATCTACATTTTTTACTCCTGATGTCATAGTTTATATCTCCCTGCTTATCCCTTTACTGTTTATTGTAGTTATAGTCACTTTTACAATTTTTTTGTTTTTTATTATGATGGTTTTATTAACAAGTATATAATATACTGCATACTGTACATATGAGGACTGTACAGTACAAATTTATGTTCACAGTTTGACATGACAAAATGTCATTATTGAATTCCATCTTTGTTTTAATCCACATCCTGGTTTAAGTGATTGTCAATCCTCAATATATATTTGTCTTTCCTATTGTTATTTTCCCTTTCCTATAGATTCTTCTTTTCCATTTAGAGAAGACTCTTCAACATTTCTTTCAGGGTAGGTTTAGTACTGCTGAATTCTTTCAGTTTTTTGCTTGTCTGAGAAATTCTTCTCTCCTTATATAATCTTCTCTCCTTGATAATCTTGCTGGGTTGAGTATCCTAGGTTGTAGGTTTTTCCCTTTCAGGACTTTGAATATATCATGCCACTCCTTCTAGCCTGCAAGGTTTCTGCAGAGAAATCAGCTGATGGCCTTATGGGGGGGTTCCCTTGTATATGACCCTGTTTTACGCTTGCTGCCTTTAGAATTCTAACTTTTGCCATTTTAATTATGATATGTCTTGGTGTGGGTCTGTTTGGGTTCATCTTGTTTGGGACCCTCTGTGCTTCCTGTACCTGGATATTTGTTTCCTTCTTTAGGTTTGGGAAGTTTTCAGCCATAATTTCTTCAAATACATTTTTGATTCCCTTCTCTCTTCTCCTTCTGGAACCCCTATAATGCAGATGTTGGCACATTTTATATTATCCCATAGATCTCATATGTTGCCTTCATTTTTTTTTTCATTTTCTTTCTGTCTGCTGTTACTGATTCGATAATTTCCATTTTTTTATCTTCCAGGTCATTTATGTGTTCTTCTGTGTCATTTAGTCTGCTATTCATTGCTTTTAGGGTGCTTTGTATCTCAAATGGAATTATTTTTGATTGGGTCTTCTTTTTATAGTTTTTGTTAAAATGATCTGTGCTTAGATCAACTCTTTCTTCATTCAGTTAGCATTTTTATTACCAACTTTTTGAACTCATTGTCTGTTACCTCTGTTTCATTACTTTTTCAGGGGGGTTCTCTTGCTCTTTCAATTGGGAATAGTTCCTCTGCTTTTTCATTTTACTTAACTTTCTCTGTCTCAATGAATTTAGGTGAAACAGTTACCTATTGTGGTCTTGAAGGGGTGTTTTTATGTGGGAGTGTCCCTATGTAGACTGTGTGTGCCCAGTGTTTTTGGTGTGAGGATGGGTTTTGATGTGGATGCCAGTCATGTCTTCTTCAGGATATGCTGGCCACTATCACCTTGATGGGGGTGTGGCTAGAATTGAAAGAGCTAGAGCCTGCACAGGGTGTGATGCAGGACTTCCTCTCTGCTCAGTGGCCATCACACAGGGCAGAGGGCTGCTCCTAGGCTGCTGCAGTGAATGCCCTGAGGGTCGGGCTCAAGCTGGCTCTGTTCCCTTTAAGTGTATGTTTTTCCTTCTCCCTGCACTGGGGCTTGTGCACTTACAGAGGTCCAATGGCACTGCCTGTGTAGGCAGCTGCAGCTCTGCTCAGATGCAGCCCAAGGTCATGTCTTTTTCCCAGTTTGGTCATCCCAGATCTAGTGCAAGGTTGTGGTGTGGAGTGGGTGGGGCTGGAGCATTTGCTCAGCTAGCACTGGGGGTCATGGCATTATGGCTGTGGGAGTTGAAGCAGCTATGCTGCCATCAGACGTCTGGGCTGCTTCTGTAGTGCCGTTTTAGTAAGCGCTAACAGTGGCTGCTGCTGCCTTACCCGGACCACCCCCCAGGTTCCTGGGCCACATCTGCATCCCTAGATCGAGTCTTCTCCCAGGACCTGGCTGCCCTAGATCTAGTGCCAAGCTGTGGTGTGGAATGAGTGGGGCTGGGGTGTTTGCTCAGCTCGGACCTGGAGAGTGTGGTGACACCACTATGCTAGGGCAGACCTTGCTTTGCCCTGTCTGGTGGTAAGCAAGCACCCATGCACTCCTCACAACTGGAGTCTAGGCTTCTCCGGCCTGTCTGTCCGTCCTAGCAGTTCTCCAAGCAGCCAATGGGGCTTGTCTCCTCCCTGTAGGACCCCCAGGACTGGGACACCCAGTCTATGGCTCAACCCACTCACTCCCCAGGGCAAGTATCCACCTGTCTGGTCTTCCTTTCCCTCTTAGTCCCCTCCCATGGGCTCTGTCCTGGCCTGATGCTTTTTTTCCCCATCCTATGTGATTACACGGGAATCTTTCTTGCAGCCTTGGTTGTATAGGAGTTCTCCTGCCATTTTCGTTAGTTTTCCACAAGACTTGTTCCACATGTAGATGTATTTTTGATGTGTTTGTGGGGGAGGTAAGCTCCACATCCTCTTACTCTGCCATCTTGACTTGTTTGATATTCACATATTAATCCTTTCCAGCCACCATCACTCTATGGACTGGGTCTCACTAAGGTCACCAATAGCCTCTATAAACCTGAATTTAAATGACAGTTTTTAGACCTTGTCTTTCCTGACCCTCACAGGCATTTGGCTGTCCTGCCTTCTCCCTCCTCCTTGAAACACCACCTTCCCTTGGTTTGATATTATGCTCTCTGGTTTCTTTCCTAGATCTGGCCACTCCATCTCTGTCTGTCTCCTTTTTTATATCCTCCTCCATGTGACCTCCAAATAATGGATTTCCTCCAGGCTTGGGGCCTGGCCCTCTTCCCCAGAAGAACCTCATCTATCCCTGGCCTCATTCATATGTCAGTGAGCTGGGCCAGACCTCTCCACTGTGGAGCCACTTACCTACTTGACACCTTCATCTGGACACCTCCCAGGTACCTCAAAGTGGGCACATCTCCCCAGGGTTCCCTAGCTCCATGAATGGTACAACTCTACATCCAGTTGTTCAAGTTAGTAACCTGGGGGTCAACCTTCGTCCTCATCTTCATATTCTATCTATCACAGAGTTCTGTTGTATTCTCTAAACACCCCCAGAATGGGCTCCCTGGAACCTCTCCATTATGTTCAGCACCACCGTCCTGATCTGAGCACCCATCATCTCTTCTCTGGCTCACTGCAGTGTCCTACGGACTGTCCCTTTACCTGGCCTCTGGCCTCCTCCAATCTGCTTTCCTAGAGGAGCCAGAGTGCTCTTTTTACAATGCACATCTGATCACATCCCTCTTTGCTTCAAACTGTTCAATGACTTTTCATTGCTTTTAGGATAAAGACCAAAATACTTAACATGACCCACAGATATTTTATGGTCTAGTCTCCACCTATCTCCTCTGCCTCCTGTTGCTCCCTCTTCCACGCTGTCTGAACCACAGGCCCATCTGCTTCTTGCTGTTCTTCAAGGGCACCATGTTTTTTCCTGCCTCAGAGCCTTTGCACGTGCTATTTCCCCACCTGGAATACTTTCAGCTGATGAACTCCTATTCATCCTTCATGGCTCAGTTTAAATGCCACTTCCTTAGGGAGACCTTCCCTGAAACCTCATCTGTATTAGGTTCCCTTCTTAGCTTTCCCCTTTCTAGCACTCATCATGATTGTGATTAAATAATTACTTGAATGATTTTTTTTCTTAACTGTGTCTTCCTCACTAGAGGGTACACCCATGAGGGCAGGTCCATTTTGTTCACCACTGGATTCTTGGTACCAGCGTAGTGCCTGGCCCACAAGCACTTTGTTGTTCAACAAATGAAGATGCAGTGCTTTCTCTGGGGACTCAGCAGTGACCATGACACAGGCCCTACCCTCAAGGAGCTACAGTCTAGAGGAGACAGCCTCACAGGAAGCTATTACAATGGAGTGCAGTAAATGCTATAATTTACAATACCAGGTCATTGAACACTGCTAACTTCTGTCTTTGAAGACAGAACTCACTGGACCTCAAGTTCTTTTCGGACAGGGACAAGGCAGAAATAAATGTCAGTACAGATAATGAGTCCAAAGAGATGGTCCAAGGTCATCTGTGGCCCCAGGCAGAGCTGCGCTTCCTCATCTCCACTCCCCTGCTGGCTCAACCCCTCGACAGGGCCAACACAGCCAGTACCCTCACAGAGCCCAGTCCCAGGGAGTCAGACACCTGGGATGAGCCAGGGACTGAAGTGAAGATACTCCTGGGCCAGCACCCGAGCCCTCCTCCTTGTCCTCTTTCCGAGTCCTCCCTGACACCAATGCCTCTTTCAGGCTCTGCATAGCATGCCTTGAAGAGCGACACCTGGTCCTACACAAACAGTTCCTTGTGTAGAAACAGCGGTTGTTTGTTGGTAGGTGACAAAGGCCCATTTCAAGCTTGACGGAATTAAAGCAGCTGCATATCCTTCAATCGTCCTAACCAGCCCCTGAGAAGGGTGGAAGCCGGCTGTAGTCCACAGACTGTCCTGCAGCCTGGCCTCCCCTCCTCTCCGCCTCTGCCTGCTGTCCTCAAACAACAGAGTCAGCAGGAAACGGGCTGGTTCTAGGAAAGGATCACAGGCTGAGGGTGGTTGGAGATTAACGTGAACTAAAATCCCATGGGCTCTCCAGTGCCTTGAGGGCTGAGGAGTGGGCTTCGGCCTCGAAGGCGCACATGCCACAGCCTCTCCATCGGTCTGCTTGGAGCTGGGCTCTCTTCTCTAGGACAGTGTTTTCAAATGTTTTTCTGACTGTGACCTCAAATGAGAACATTTTACATTGTGAACCAGCACCTATGTATACGTACACATCTACATCTGAAATGAACATTTCATACTAGGCACAGAGCATTCTGGTATTCTGGCTCCGTTTCATTTTTTAAATAATGCTGGTTGCAAGCCACCAAACCAATTTTATGATCCACTAACAAATTCCAAAGCGAAATTTAAAAAACGCTCTTCCGGGAGCCAAGGTCAGGGAGGTGGCTGTACCTTGATCTATTGTTTCTGGCTGTGAAATTCTTCTCCCCAGTCATGAAGAAAGGACTGTAGTTAATGAGCAACTACCCCCTGAGCCTGAGGGTTTGGCTCACGGTGAGGCCGCTCCGTGGATCTCAGGGCCCCCAGTGCCAGCGTGAACTCCTGTGGTCTCTGTCCTCATGGGGCCCCGGCTTTGTGTCATGGTTCCCATGCAGGTCTGAGCCTCACACTCTGCTGGTCTGTCTCAGGCCAGGCCTGGGGGTCTGGATTCAGGGACACGGGGCCCTCTGTTCTCAGCTCGGTTACATCAGTACTCTGAGGCAGTCAGGGACCTTTCTGTCCAGTTAACTGCTGTTGTTTCCCTAGCACTTAACCCAGTGGTGAGCCATTGTCACTAATGTGACACGTAGCCTCCCCCACCCCCGAATATGCTACAGGCCCAGTCCTACCTCGGGGCTGTGTGTCCCGTAGGAGGCACAAGAAATGAAATGGGGCTCAACATTGCAGCAAAGCAGACCACGTGCCTTCCTTCTACTAGCATAACAGAAACAGGAAGTTGAAAAAGAGGAGTACAATCAGCTCAAATACAGCCTGGAAGCCCAGAGAAGGAAAAGAACATGCTTCAAACTCCAGGCCAGCACGGCCATCTCTCAGGCTCATGAGTCCCAGAGTGATTAACTTTCAGTGGGAATCCCTTTCCCAGTCCGTCTGCTCCCGTGCAACCCAGGACAGTAGGCAGGACAGGGGGGCTGGGGAGGAGAGCCCTGACTATGGAGTCGTAGTCTGGGCTGAATTCCAGCTTCTCCTCTTAGGTGTGACCTTGGTCTGGGCCTCAGTTTCTACATCTGTGAAATGGAGACAATACTACCTACATTACAGATTGTTGGAAAGATGGGAACTAAACGGACATTGCCCTGCATTGTGCATGGCACATAGTAAATGGTGCTGAGTAAATAATCATTGTTGTTGTTATCATTACAACAAGTGGTAGATCGGTCTTACCAAATCTCCATTATGCCAGTGTTCTTCTGTAATGCATCTGCCAACTGGGCAATCCCCTTGGCCGTAATCTGGTTCTGGATAAGCCTGAAAGAAGAATATATCTTTTGTATCAAGTGATATTGGATTAAGTCTACCCACTTCATTAGGGAGTTGGAAGGATATGATGGGATAAGAGACAGGGTCAGGGGAAGAACTGAGTTCCCTTAACTTTCAATCTTGCTGAGATTGTGTCGATCAGATCCATGAGAATAAAGAACATGCTTTAAAATGTTTAATTTTTCTGATGGGCAGAAGACCTAAATAGACATTTCTCCAAAGAAGACATACAGATGGCCAATAGGCACATGAAAAGATGCTCATCATCGCTAATAATTAGAGAAATGCAAGTCAAAACTACAGTGAGGTATCACCTCACACCAGTCAGAATGGCCATCATCAAAATGTCTACAAACAATAAATGCTGGAGAGGGTGGGGAGAAAAGGAAACCCTCCTACACTGTCGGTGGGAATGTAAATTGGTACAGCCACTATGGAGAACAGTATGGAGACGCCTTAAAAAACTAAAAACAGAGCTACCATATGATCCAGCAATCCGACTCCTGGGCATATATCCAGAAAAAACCATAATTCAAAAGGATACGTGCACCCCAATATTCACAGCAGCACTATTTACAATAGCCAAGACATGGAAGCAACCTAAATGTCCATCAACAGATGAATGGATAAAGAAGATGTGGTATATATATACAGTGGATTATTAGCCATAAAAAAGAATGAAATCATGCCATTTGCAGCAACATGGATGGACCTAGACATTATCATACTAAGCAAATTAAGTCATTAAGAGAAAGACAAATACCATATGATATCACTTATATGTGAAATCTGAAATACGACACAAATGAACATATCTACGAAACAAAAACAGACAAATAAAACAGACTTGTGGTTGCCAAGGGGGAGGGAAGGTTTGGGAGTTTGGGATTAGCAGATGCAAATTATTATATACAGGATAAACAACAAGGTCCTACTGTATAGCACAGGGGACTGTATTCAAAATCCTGTGATAAAACATAATGGAAAAGAATATGAAAAAGAATATATATATGTATAACTGAGTTACTTTCCTGTACAGCAGAAATTAAATACAACACTGTAAATCAACTATACTTCAGTAAAATTTTTTTAAATGTTTAACTTTTCTGTGTATTTTTATAGTGAGCATAATATATCTGTATATTCATATGTAG
Source organism: Eschrichtius robustus (assembly GCF_028021215.1). Classification (NCBI taxonomy): domain Eukaryota; kingdom Metazoa; phylum Chordata; class Mammalia; order Artiodactyla; family Eschrichtiidae; genus Eschrichtius; species Eschrichtius robustus. The sequence goes on from NC_090831.1 coordinate 83,614,657, forward strand.
GTAATTTAATACATGAACATATATGTATGCATGTGTGCTTGACATTTTTCACTGCAGGGGTGCCCAATCAAAAATGTTTGGAGACTACCAGTCTGAACAACAAATTCTAAGGAACACATCTGGGGAACAGGCAGTCTGATGTCTCCTTCCAGATGGCTGGAGAAAGGCAAGGCAGTTTTTAAAGTTAAGTATTTTTTAAAGAGCTGGCCATTCTCTTCTTTGGGGGAAGCGAAGGCTTCCAAGATGGTACCATGTCCTCTCCAACATCTGAGAGGGAGGGAGGAAGAACAGTTCTGCTGCTACTCATGGGTCCCAGTGGAAAAGCATCAATAATGGGACCTCTAAGAGTATACCCCGTTATGTTGGGTAGCATTGATTCTAATGAAACAAAGATTTCAGATACAGCTGGGAAGCCTGGGCAATTCCCAAATTGCTCCCCTGGGAAGCCATGCTTCTAACCCACCCAGGAAAGAGCAGCACAAGTCAGTGATATGTCTATGCTTCATCACAGGTTCACTCCTCACCCCCCAGCTATTTGTAGCATAAGGCTACTACTGAACTTGACCTTTAGAAATTCTGGGCACTGATCCAAGAAGGTAGCTGTGTACCAGGAAGATAATGACCTATATTACTGTGACTAATGAGATTACAGAAATTAAGCCAGTCCCTTAAGGAGGCAGTATAGCATGGGGTTAAAAGCTCTCCTCATATACATACACCCACTCCCCACTTCTCAGCTGCAGATCCTTGAAGAAATAAACTTAAGCTTTCTATTCCTCGGCTGCCTGATCTATAAAATGGGAATAACTATAAGAGAACCCCACTACCCTGGGTGTGTGAGGTTTCAATAGGAGGATGTGTACGAGGTAGTTCTCATCATTTCTACCATGGCGCCCAGGGGAAGGGAGCTCTTGTCACCATTCCTGCCCAAGCACACAGGACTCGGTGGCTCTGCTGCAGCCAGGACCCAGTGATCCCCGCCCCATCTCTCAAAGACTGGGGCCCCTGGGCTGAGTGGCAGAGGTGAGACCTTCTGGTAAGCACAACCACAGTGTGACTTGGACATTTTTGCAAAAGGAGCAAAAATAGAACCTGGAAGTGGGCATTGAGTTCTGCATTCAGTTAAATTCTGCTATTTCCTAATCACCCCTTCCACAGTTGCGACCACTGGCACCACCTACACCTTGCTGGGGGGAGGGTGAGCTGCCTGAAGCCTAGACCAGGCAAGAGCCTGGGTAAGAGGAGAAGTAAAAAGCCTGGCAGTGCTCAGGCACATATGCCCACTGGCTACCTTCACTGCAGCCAGTGTAGTCTGTGCTGGCACAAAGAGCTAAGACTCACTCTCTAGCCCTGTTCTAGCTCTGTTATCGTGGAGGGGCTGGCCTGACACCTAGGGCAGGGCATAAAAGAAAGTCTACAGGTCAGAAAGAAAAGGAATAAAACAAAACAAACAAAAAAAAAAACAGATGTAAAAGTAGCACACTCTGGGTTTTTTTGTTTTTACAGAAATTGACATGGTGATCTAAAATTCACATGGAAATGCAAGGGACCCAGAATAGTCAAAACAATATTGAGAAAGAAGAACAAAGTTGGAAGACGCACATTTCCTGGTTTCAAAACTTATTACGAAGTTACAATAATCAGGACAGTGTGGTCCTGGCATGATGATAAACATATGGCTCGATGAACTAGAATAGAAGGTCCAGAAATAAACTCACACGTTTATGGTCAACTGATTTTTGACAAAAGTGTCAGGGCCATTCAAAATGGAAAGAGACTTTTCAACACGTGGTGCTAGGACAACTGGATATCTACATGCAATAAAATGAAGCTGGAAGCTGGACCCCTAACACCTCATACCATACACAGAAATGAACTCCAAATGGATCAAAGACCTAAATGTAAGAGCAAAACTATAACACTTAAAGGAAATCTTTGTGACCTTGGATTAGCCAATGATTTCTTAGTAAGGTACCTAAAGCACAAGCAACTAAACAGAAAATAGATAAATTGGACTTTATCAAAATTAAATACTTTGGTGCTTCAAAGGTCACTCTCAAGAAAGTGAAAAACCTCAAAGAAAGAGAGGAAATATTTGCAAATTGTGTATCTAGTTAATGTCTAGCACCCAGAATATATAAAGAACTCGAACAACACAGCAATAAAAAGGCATATAACCCAATTTACAAATGGACAAAGGATGTGGAGACAGTTCTCTAAAGATATACACAAATGACCAATATGCACATGAAAAGACACCCAACACTGTTAGCGGTCAGGGAAATGCATCAAAACCACGATGAGATACCACTTCACACCCAGTAGGATGGCATTACCCAAAAAGATAGACAATAGCAAGTGCTGGTGAGGATGTGGAGAAATGGGGACCTTCATACATGACTGGTGGAAATGTAAATAGCACAACCACTTTGAAAAACAGTTTGGCATTTAACACAGAGTGACCATATGACCCAGCAATTCTATTCCTAAGTATATACCCAAGAGAAATGAAAACATATGTTCACAAACAAGTGTGCAAATGTTCACAGTAGCATTATTCATAATAGTCATAAAGTATAAACAACCCAAATGTCCACCAACTGAAGAATGGACAAACAAAACGGACTGTCCATACAATGGAATATCATTCAGCCATAAAAAGCAATGGAGTACTGATATATGCTACAATGTAGATGAACCTTGAAAACTTATGCTAGTGAAAGAACATAGAAACAAAAGGTCATATGTTGTATGACTGCATTTCTGTGAAATGCCCAGAATAGGTAAATCCATAGAGACTGGAAGTAGATTAGCAGGTGCCAGGGACTAAGGGAGGAGAAGGATGGGGAGTGATCACTTAATGCGTACAGGTTTCTGGCGAGTAGGGGAGGTAGGTTTGTAAAATGTTCTAGAATTATAGTGGTGATGGTTGCACAACCTTATAAATATGCTAAAAACCACTGAACTGTACACTTCAAAACGTGACTTTATGATATGTGAATCTCAAAAAATATTTCAAAAGATATATCTCAAAAATATTTTTTTTAAAAAGCACAGTGTTGAAATCTGAATTACCATAAATGTTTCAACGTCTGGTTGACTTTCAGCATCTCTGCCAAGCTCTCTGCCACTTCATCATCAAGTTCATTTTTGGTGAGCCTGGAAAAGAAAGGAAGTGTCGACTCAGGGCAGCCCTACCTGGCACCCACTCTCCACTGAGTTCACAGAAGCGGGATCCCAGCCTAGGCGTCTCCAGCTTATGCTGCTAATCACTTGCTGAGAACCCAGTAAACAGCCAGGCTCCAAGCCAGCCTCTGAGCCCCACAGACAATAAACGGAGGTTCATTTCTAGTGCAAACCCTTCACCCAAGCTCCTACTTCTTAGCCCGGCTGCTGCGGGGGGAGCCCATACTCCCTCCCCATCCTTGCTGAGCCCTCAGATCTCTCAGAAGACGGGCCCACAGAAAGCGAGGGGCCAGTGCCTGCTTCTCGGGTCTCCTCCAGCCGATAAGATCCCTTGAACAACACGGACAGTGTGTTACTAAACTCAGTCAGATGAAGACCTAGAAAAGCCTGCCGACTGCGCATTGAAATGTGTTCATCACTTTGCTCCGAGGCCAGTTATGAAGGACCCGAGTTCTGTGACTGAAAGTTCAGGAAGTCTCTCAGTTGTTCGTAAAAGCAGGAAGTGGTCTGGATAAAGCACAGAGGGCTAGAAGCTCCTGGTTGTAAAGAGGATTAAACCCTGTTGTGCCAGTGGATGAAAGAATTAATAAGGAAGGAGAAAGGAATATAAAGAACATTTAAAAAATCATTCCTTGAAGGGCAATTTGGTAGTGTCTATCCACATTTTAAAAGTGTTTCACTTTGGGCCAACAATTTGACGTCTAGAAATCCACCTTATGGTGTGCAAAGACATTACACACAGGTTCTATACATGCAGTATTGGTTGCAGTCTTTTCGGTCATAATGTAAGATGTGAACAAATTTCAGTATCAGTAGAGGCAGCCAGCAAAATACATTGTGAGTGTACATTCAAGGGACACTGTGCAACCTTTAGAGAGAATGAGGTAGGATGAAGAAAGAGGCAGAAGAGCATGGGGCTCAAGATGCTTTGAGCCAGACATGCCGGCTGGGAATGGCTTACTAGCAGGGTGACCACAGCACGTGGTTGAACTTCTCTGGGCCTGAGTTTTCTCACCAGCAAATGTGAACAGTAATGGTACAGCCCTCATAACACAGTTGTGAGAATGAGTTAATACATGGAAAAGGCTGAGAACAATGTGTGATGTACGGTGAGTCCTCAAGAGATGCTGGGGACTGACATTATTATTATCCACCTAGACCTGTGGTTCTCAACTGGGTTGACTTACCCTCCAGGGGACACTTGCCAATGTCTGGAGACAATTTCGATTGTCACAATTAGGGGTCACTACTGCTATCTAATGGGTAGAGGCCAGGGATTCTGCTAAACATCTTACAATGCACAGGACAGCCTCTCAACAAAAAAGAATTATTTGGACCAAAATGTCAACAGTGTTGAGATTGAGAAACCCTGACATAAAAGGACATGTCAAATATGTACAATATATGGTTGAGATATTTTTTATTTTTTAGTCACTTGCTAAATGCTATTCAGTTTCATAAGAAGAGTGATATTTATTTGAATATACATTCAAATGCTAGAAATAATTATATTTAGAAAGCATGAGGGAGGAGGTTCTTTCACTTCCTACTTTCCCGACTTCAGTGTCTTATATTTTTTTCAAAAAAGCATGTATTACTTTTCAAAATCTTTTAAAAGATTTTTTGAGGGGAAAAGGGAAATGCACTTACTGGCCAGCAGGTCTAGTATCCGAATTCTCATAATGATGACATTTTCATTAACTAATTTAGCCAATATCTCATGAGGAGGATACAGAGACATGTAATATAACTCCCTTTCCCAGAAGCAATTTATGATACAGGCAAGTAAATAAATAAAAATACGGTAAATGACCAAAAAAAGGAACAACCAAAAGAAAGAAAAAATGCATCACTTTCAGAAGGTAACATAGAGTTAACTAGTGGCCCTGGAGTGCAGAGAGGGAGCGAGGGCTGTGGGCTTCCCGTGACAGGTAACAGGTGAGCTGGAGCATGAAGGCCAAGTCCTGATGTGACTACCTGGGGACAGAGGAGGCTGCACGGGGGGTAGGCAGTTTAAGAGGAAGAAGGGAGAAAGTTTTGAGATAAGTGCATGAAAGTTGGACTCCTCAAGGCATATCTGAGGGTGTTCCGAGGATATCCTGACAGAATAGCTAGCCTTCTGGTTTTCCTGAGGCCTAGGGTGGGCAAAGAAGGCTAAGGTCTCAAACTCATGTTCCTGGGACCCATTCCATCCATTCTGTACTTGTTTGTGCTTCTGGGAATGGCTATTTTCTTCTCTAGGAGGAAATGAAATTATAAACCTTCCTTTGAGGAAAGGCCTAGAGCCTTTACAACGGAGAGGCAGTCTTTCAGTTAAGATTCCAGGCTGTGCACAGTCTGGAAAAATCCCTGAGACCCAACCGTTCAAAATGACTCTGGTTATTACCAGAATATTCTCAGAGATGCATTCTGCTGCAGGGCGCACGCGAGGCTCCTTCCTCCTTCTGTAGAAATGCCATTGAATGCGAGACTAGGAAGGAAAAACATTTGGGGTAGGTTATTAAAAACACGTCTACATTTGGCTTTGGTTTCAGCAACTAAAACGGCTGGCAAGACTCCACCTGGAGGTGGTTCCTGCCTGAGCTGACTTGAAGCAGGAAGCATAAGTGCCGGCCTCGCCAGCAGCCACTCAGGCTTTGCTACTCCAGAGCCCAGGACGAGGACGATCACGAGACTGCTCGAGGAGAGGCCACACAGGAAACGGGACATGGCAAGACCTGGTCACACGGGCTGAGGAGGCCTGGCGAGCTCTGCTTCGGCGGCTGACACCTTACAGGCGCCTGTCAGTGAGGCCTGGAGAAGTTTCCTCTGTTCTTGTAAGGAAGGAACTCTGCTACTGCCCCCACCGTATTAAACCCTTTGTCAGTGACAGGAAGGACACGGGCAACCAGGAGACCCCCGAGTCTCAGAGATTTGGCCAGAGGCCTAAAGGAGGGCCAGGGAGGACCAAGTCTTGTTTACAGAGGTGAAGGGTCCCCTCTTGTCCCAGCACCATCCTGAGAAATGAGGAAGGGGCAGGAATCTGTGGCCCAGTGTCTGTTTCAGTTTTGTCTGGACTGAAGAATTCCTCCCCAACCCCCAAGGGGCACGGGAAGACTGCAGAGGGGCTGGCAATGTCTAGTCTTGATCTGACTGGTGTGTGCACATGTCACATCACGGAGGTGAAAACTTAAGCATAATATACTGAACTGTATGCCTCTTCTATGTCGATAAAGACATTTTTAAAGAGAAAAAGAAAAACCACACACACAAATACCTTCCCTGTTAGGAATGCCAGCCACCCTCTTTCCCTTGGCTCCTCCTCTGGTAAAACAAGAGGAACACGGAATGACCAGGTTGGCCCTGAAGACAGCAGGTCTCAGAAGGCAGCAGTTACCTCAAGTTAGTCAAGCTGGGGTGGTTCCTCAGAGCCTCTGCAAAGGCCATTGCTCCTTCATCACCGATTTGATTGCCCCACATCCTGAGGGCAGAGGCAAGACAGTGAAAGTTACCTCATGCTCATCCCTTATTTTCTGCTCATGGCCATGGCATGTATACTCAACAGGCAGATGTTTCTGCTCCATCCCTGGAGCTGTGGCCTGGAGATGAATCCCTCCACCAGCCCCTTAGTGAGCTGCTCGGGAGGAAAAAAAGCAGTAGAAGGCTTGTGAACAGAAGTCAAATCAGACAGCTGCACAATTAGAAACCAAGTCTCACCCCTGAGCTTTTGGAGAGCTGTCAGTCAGAGCCTGAGCTCACAACTATCCCTGAAATGTCACCTGAAAGATATACAGGTTGGCGGCAGCTTGAAAGGAAGGCCTGTAGCGGTGCCAGACTCCCAATATCCATTTGACCCTGTGCAGGGGTGCCGGACATTCTTGAAGACATAGTCGGTCTTGCATGAAGCAAAGATCAGAAAGCACACTGAGAAAACTTATCAGCAATTTCCCTGGTATGTAAAGAGGAGGTGACCAAACCATGCTGTTCAGATTGTTGCAGTTTTGGTGGGGAGGTGCAATGACAAGCCGTATTCTCTCCCCCACAGTAGAAAGCCTTAGAGCATCTGGCTAAATCGCGGGTCTGCATGGTAAGACGTTGGGCTCCCATCCTGGCCCTGCCCCCCACCACCTGTGCATGCTTGGGTAATGCGTAGTCTCTGAGGTCTTAGTCTCCTCATCTGTAAAGCAGGAATAAGAAGAGCATTTCCTCATAGAGTTGTTGTAAGGATTAAGTGAGTTAATATATGCGAAGCACTCCAAACAGTGCTGAGCCTATAATAAGAGTCAGCTATTCCTAAAAGGCTGAGGGTCACTGTCTACAGAAAGCAAGTCTGCCAGGCCCGCCACAGAACTGGGGCTGCCTCAGCTACACGCTCTCACCAGGCAAGCGGCCTGCTGACATCCCTGCCGGTATGGCTTCTAAAACCCCAGAATGAGAGTTTTCAGCATTTTGCATAAAAAGTGTGTGTACTAGATAGAACTGCATGGTATCAAACTTTTAATAAAGTGGAAAACTACTCATGACATGAGATTAAGTGAAAAAAGGTAGAATAAAATTCTGTACAGATAGTTTGACGTCTACCATATTAAAAAAAATAGTATAGAGAGAACATACACTGCATGAGAGAGAGCAAGAAAGCTTAGCTGACCTCAAGTGTTGACAATAATTATTTCTGAGAAGATGATCTCCATTATACTGTTCATATTTTCCATAGTTTACAAATAAAATTATCTGTTTCTTTTAGAATCAGAGAAAAAATTATAACTATATGAAAAGCTGTAGTCTCCTAAATCAAAACCATAATGAAATATCACCTCACACCCATATGGATGGTTACTATCAAAACACCAGAAAATAACAAGTTGTTGGTAAGGATGTGGAGAAATTGGAACCCCTGTGCACTGTTAGTAGGAATGTAAAATGGTATAGCTGCTGTAAAAAACAATATGGTGGTTCCTCAAAAAATTAAAAATAGAATTACCATGTGATCCAGCAATTCCACTTCTGGGTATATACCCAAAAGGATTTAAATCAGGGTCTCAAAGAGATATATGTACACCCATGTACACAGCAGCATTATTCACAAGAGCTAAAAGGTGGAAACAATCCAAGTGTCCATTGACAGATGAATGGATAAACAACTGTGGTATATATATAGAATGGTCTATTACACCGCCTTAAAAAGGAAGGAAAGTGTGACACATGCTACAACATGGATAAACCGTGAGGACATTATGCTGAGTAAAAGAAGCCAGCCACAAAAGAAGACAAATACTGTATGACTCCACTTACATGACTCCCTACAGTAGTCAAATTCACAGGAACAGAGGGCACTATAGAAAGGTGGTTGCCAGGGCTGAGGGGAGGGGAGAATGAGTTTCTGTTTTGCAAGATAACGAGTTCTGGAGATGGATAATGGTGATGGTTGCACAACTATATGAATGTGGTTGCACAACTATATGAATGTACTTAATGCCACTGAACTGTACACTTAAAAGGTTAAGATGGTAACTTTTATGTTATGTGTATTTTCAATAAAAAATTGAATTAAAAAAGCCTCCAGAGACAAGGTGGCAGAGTAGAAGGATGTGAGCTCACCTCTTTTTACGAAAACACCAAAATTACAACTAAATGATGAACAACCATTGACAAAAAAATGCTGGAACCTACCAAACAAGATGTCCTACATCCAAAGACAAAGAAGAACCCACAACAAGACAGTTTGAGGGGTGCAATCGTGATAAAATCAAATCCCATACCCGCCAAGTGGGCAACCCACAAACTGGAAAACTATCACAGAAGTTCTCCCACAGGAGTGAAAGTTCTGAGCTTCACATCAGGCTCCCCAGCCTGGGGGTCTGGCAATGGGAGGAGGAAGAGGACCAGAGAATCTGCCTTTGAAGGCCAGCGGGATTTGATCACAGGAATTCCACAGGACTGGGGGAAACAGAAACTCCACTCTTGGAGGGCACACATAAGGTCTTGTGCACACCAGGACCCAGGGAAAAAAGCAGTGACCTCACCTAAGAGCCTAGGCCAGACCTATCTGCTGGTGTTGGAGGGTTTCCTGTGAAGGCAGGGGGCGGCTGTAGCTCACTGTGGGGACAGACACTGGTGGCGGTAGTTCTCGGGAGTACTCATTGGTGTGAGCCCTCCTGGAGGCTGCCATATTTTCACCAAGACCTGGCCCCACCCAATAGCTTGTAGGCTCCAGTGCTGGGTCACCTCAGGCCAACCAAGTGGGAACACAGCCCCACCCATCAGCAGACAGGCGGCTTAAAGTCTTCCTGACCACACAACTGCCCGCTAAACACACCCCCTGACACAGCCCTGCGCATCAGAGGGACAAGACTCAGCTCCACCCACCAGTGGGCACGAACCAGTCCCTCCCACCAGGAAGCCTGCACAAGCCTCTTAGACCAGCCTCATCCACCAGGGGGCAGACAGCAGAAGCAACAAGAACTACAACCCTGCAGACTGTGGAACGGAAACCGTGATCACAGAAAATTAGACAAAATGAGACAGCAGAGGAATATTTCGCAGATGAAGGAAAAAGATAAAACCTCAGAAGAACAACTAAGTGAAGTGGAGATAGGCAATCTACCCAGGAAAGAATTCAGAGTAATGATAAGAAAGATGATCCAAGATCTTGGAAAAAGAATGGAGGCACAGATTGAGAAGATACAAGAAATGTTTAACAAAGACCTAGAAGAACTAAAGAACAAACAAACAGACAATAAAATAAATGAAATAAAAAATACAGTAGGGGAGAGAGAGAAGATGGCGGAAGAGTAAGACGCGGAGATCACCTTCCTCCCCACAGATACATCAGAAATACATCTACACGTGGAACTGCTCCTATAGAACACCCACTGAACAGTGGCAGAAGACCTCAGACCTCCCAAAAGGCAAGAAACTCCCCACGTACCTGGGTAGGGCAAAAGAAAAAAGAAAAAACAGAGACAAAAGAATAGGGACAGGACCTGCACCAGTGGGAGGGAGCTGTGAAGGAGGAAAGGTTTCCACACACTAGGAAGCCCTTCGCGGGGCGGACACTGCGGGTGGTGGAGGGGGGAAGCTTCGGAGCCACGGAGGAGAGCGCAGCAACAGGTGCGGAGGGCAAAGTGGAGAGATTCCCGCACAGAGGATCAGTGCCAATCAGCACTCACCAGCACGAGAGGCTTGTCTGCTCACCTGCCGGGGCGGGCGGGGGCTGGGAGCTGAGGCTCGGGCTTCAGTCGGATCCCAGGGAGAGGACTGGGGTTGGCAGCGTGAACATAGCCTGAAGGGGTTAGTGCACCACAGCTAGCCGGGAGGGACTCCGGGAAAAGGTCTGGAGCTGCCGAAGAGGCAAGAGACTTTTTCTTGCCTCTTTGTTTCCTGGTGCCCGAGGAGAGGAGGAGAGGGGATTAAGAACACTGCTTAAGGGAGCTCCAGAGACGAGCCGCGGCTATCAGCGCGGACTCCAGAGACGGACATGAGACACTAAGGCTGCTGCTGCCGCCACCAAGAAGCCTCTGTGCGAGCACAGGTCACTATCCACACCTCCCCTCCCGGGAGCCTGTGCAGCCCGCCACTGCCAGGGGCCCGGAATCCAGGGACAACTTCCTCGGGAGAACGCACGGAGCACCTCAGGCTGCTTCAACGTCACGCCGGCCTCTGCCGCCGCAGGCTCACCCTGCATCCGTACCCCTCCCTCCCCCCGGCCTGAGTGAGCCAGAGCCCCCAAATCAGCCGCTCCTTTAACCCCGTCCTGTCTGAGCGAAGAACAGACGCCCTCAGGCAACCTACACGCAGAGGCAGGGCCAAATCCAAAGCTGAACCCCGGGAGCTGTACCGACACAGAAGAGAAAGGGAAATTTCTCCCAGCAGCCTCAGCAGCAGCGGATTAAAGCTCCACAATCAACTTGATGTACCCTGCATCTGTGGAATACCTGAATAGACAACGATCATCCCAAATTGAGGAGGTGGACTTTGGGAGCAAGATATATTTTTTCCCCTTTTCCTCTTTTTGTGAGTGTGTATGTGTATGCTTCCATGTGAGATTTTGTCTGTATAGCTTTGCTTTCACCATTTGTCCTAGGGTTCTGTCCATCCGTTTTTTGTTTTGTTTTTACTTAAAAAATTTTTTTTTCTTCATAAGTATTTTTTATTCTTTATTTTAATAACTTTATTTTATCTTTATTTTATTTTATTTTATTTTATTTTATCCTCTTTCTATCTTCTTTCTATTTTTTCTCCCTTTTATTCTGAGCCGTGTGGATGAAAGGCTCTTGGGGCTCCGGCCAGGCATCAGGGCTGTGCCTCTGAGGTGGGAGAGCCAACTTCAGGACACTGGTCCACAAGAGACCTCCCAGCTCCACGTAATACCAAACGGCAAAAAACTCCCAGAGATCGCCATCTCAACACCAAGACCCAGCTTCATTCAACGACCAGCAAGCTACAGTGCTGGACACCCTATGCCAAACAACAAGCAAGACAGGAACACAGCCCCATCCATTAGCAGAGAGGCTGCCTAAAATCATAAGGCCACAGACACCCCAAAACACACCACCAGATGTGGACCTGCCCACCAGAAAGACAAGATCCAGCCTCATCCACCAGAACACAGGCACTAGTTCCCTCCACCAGGAAGCCTACACAACCCACTGAACCAACCTTAGCCACTGGGGACAGACACCAAAAACAACGGGAACTATGAACCTGCAGCCTGCAAAAAGGAGACCTCAAACACAGTAAGATAAGCAAAATGAGACGACAGAAAAACACACAGCAGATGAAGGAGCAAGGTAAAAACACACCAGACCTAACAAATGAAGAGGAAATAGGCAGTCTACCTGAAAAAGAATTCAGAATAATGATAGTAAAGATGATCCAAAATCTTGGAAATAGAACAGACAAAATGCAAGAAACAGTTAACAAGGACGTAGAAGAACTAAAGAGGAACCAAGCAATGATGAAAAACACAATAAATGAAATTAAAGATACTCTAGAAGGGATCGATAGCAGAATAACTGAGGCAGAAGAATGGATAAGTGACCCGGAAGATAAAATAGTGGAAATAACTACTGCAGAGCAGGATAAAGAAAAAAGAATGAAAAGAACTGAGGACAGTCTCAGAGACCTCTGGGACAACATTAAACGCACCAACATTCGAATTATAAGGGTCCCAGAAGAAGAAGAAGAGAAAAAGAAAGGGACTGAGAAAATATTTGAAGAGATTATAGTTGAAAACTTCCCTAATATGGGAAAGGAAATAGTTAATCAAGTTCTGGAAGCACAGAGAGTCCCATACAGGATAAATCCAAGGAGAAACACGCCAAGACACATATTAATCAAACTATCAAAAATTAAATACAAAGAAAACATATTAAAAGCAGCAAGGGAAAAACAACAAATAACACACAAGAGAATCCCCATAAGGTTAACAGCTGATCTTTCAGCAGAAACTCTGCAAGCCAGAAGGGAGTGGCAAGACATATTTAAAGCGATGAAGGAGAAACATCTACAACCAAGATTACTCTACCCAGCAAGGATCTCATTCAGATTTGATGAAGAAATCAAAACCTTTACAGACAAGCAAAAGCTGAGAGAGTTCAGCACCACCAAACCAGCTTTACAACAAATGCTAAAGGAACTTCTCTAGGCAAGAAACACAAGAGAAGGAAAACACGTACAATAACAAATGCAAAACATTTAAAGAAAATGGGAATAGGAACATACATATCGATAATTACCTTAAATGTAAATGGATTAAATGCTCCCACCAAAAGACACAGACTGGCTGAATGGATACAAAACAAGACCCGTATACATGCTGTCTACAAGAGACCCACTTCAGACCTAGGGACACATACAGACTGAAAGTGATGGGATGGAAAAAGATATTCCATGCAAATGGAAATCAAAAGAAAGCTGGAGTAGCAATTCTCATATCAGACAAACTAGACTTTAAAATAAAGACTATTACAAGAGACAAAGAAGGACACTACATAATGATCAAGGGATTGATCCAAGAAGAAGATAAAACAATTGTAAATACTTATGCACCCAACATAGGAGCACCTCAATACATAAGGCAAATACTAACAGCTATAAAAGGGGAAATCGACAGTAACACAATCATAGTAGGGGACTTTAACACCCCACTTTCACCAATGGACAGATCATCCAAAATGAAAATAAATAAGGAAACACAAGCTTTAAATGATACATTAAACAAGATGGACTTGATTGATATTTATAGGATATTCCACCCAAAAACAACAGAATACACATTTTTCTCAAGTGCTCATGGAACATTCTCCAGGATAGATCACATCTTGGGTCACAAATCAAGCCTTGGTAAATTTAAGAAAATTGAAATCGTATCAAGTATCTTTTCCGACCACAACGCTATGAGACTAGATATCAATTACAGGAAAAGATCTGTAAAAAATACAAACACATGGAGGCTAAACAGTACACTACTTAATAACAAAGTGATCACTGAAGAAATCAAAGGGGAAATCAAAAAATACCTAGAAACAAATGACAATGGAGATACGACGACCCAAAACCTATGGGATGCAGCAAAAGCAGTTCTAAGAGGGAAGTTTATAGCAATACAATCCTACCTTAAGAAACAGGAAACATCTCAAATAAACAACCTAACCTTGCACCTAAAGCAATTAGAGAAAGAAGAACAAAAAAACCCCCAAAGTTAGCAGAAGGAAAGAAATCATAAAGATCAGATCAGGAATAAATGAAAAAGAAATGAAGGAAATGATAGCAAAGATCAATAAAACTGAAAGCTGGTTCTTTGAGAAGATAAACAAAATTGATAAACCATTACCCAGACTCATCAAGAAAAAAAGGGAGAAGACTCAAATCAATAGAATTAGAAATGAAAAAGGAGAAGTAACAACTGACACTGCAGAAATACAAAGGATCATGAGAGATTACTACAAGCAACTCTACGCCAATAAAATGGACAACCTGGAAGAAATGGACAAATTCTTAGAAAAACACAACCTTCCAAGACTGAACCAGGAAGAAATAGAAAATATGAACAGACCAATCACAAGCACTGAAATTGAAACTGTGATTAAAAATCTTCCAACAAAAGCCCAGGACCAGATGGCTTCACAGGTGAATTCTATCAAACATTTAGAGAAGAGCTAACACCTATCCTTCTCAAACTCTTCCAAAATATTGCAGAGGGAGGAACACTCCCCAACTCATTCTACGAGGCCACCATCACCCTGATACCAAAACCAGACAAAGATGTCACAAAGAAAGAAAACTACAGGCCAATATCACTGATGAACATAGATGCAAAAATCCTCAACAAAATACTAGCAAACAGAATTCAACAGCACATTAAAAGGATCATACACCATGATCAAGTTGGGTTTATCCCAGGAATGCAAGGATTCTTCAGTATACACAAATCAATCAACGTGATACACCATATTAACAAATTGAAGGAGAAAAACCATATGATCATCTCAATAGATGCAGAGAAAGCTTTCGACAGAATTCAACACCCATTTATGATAAAAGCCCTGCAGAAAGTAGGCATAGAGGGAACTTTCCTCAACATAATAAAGGCCATATATGACAAACCCACAGCCAACATTGTCCTCAATGGTGAAAAACTGAAACCATTTCCACTAAGATCAGGAATAAGACAAGACACTCTCACCACTCTTATTCAACATAGTTTTGGAAGTTTTAGCCACAGCAATCAGAGAAGTAAAAGAAATAAAAGGAATCCAAATCGGAAAAGAAGAAGTAAAGCTGTCACTGTTTGCAGATGACATGATACTATACATAGAGAATCCTAAAGATGCTACCAGAAAACTGCTAGAGCTAATCAATGAATTTGGTAAAGTAGCAGGATACAAATTAATGCACAGAAATCTCTTGCATTTCTATACACTAATGATGAAAAATCTGAAAGTAAAATTAAGAAAACACTCCCATTTACCACTGCAACAAAAAGAATAAAATATCTAGGAATAAACCTACCGAAGGAGACAAAAGACCTGTATGCAGAAAATTATAAGACACTGATGAAAGAAATTAAAGATGATACAAATAGATGGAGAGATACACCATGTTCTTGGATTGGAAGAATCAACACTGTGAAAATGACTATACTACCCAAAGCAATCTACAGATTCAATGCAATCCCTACCAAACTACCACTGGCATTTTTCACAGAACTAGAACAAAAAATTTCACCATTTGTATGGAAACACAAAAGACCCCGAATAGCCAAAGCAGTCTTGAGAACGAAAAATGGAGCTGGAGGAATCAGGCTCCCTGACTTCAGACTACACTACAAAGCTACAGTAATCAAGACAGTATGGTACTGGCACAAAAACAGAAATATAGATCAATGGAACAGGACAGAAAGCCCAGAGATAAACCCACGCACATATGGTCACCTTATCTTTGATAAAGGAGGCAAGCATATACAGTGGAGAAAAGACAGCCTCTTCAGTAAGTGGTGCTGGGAAAACTGGACAGCTACATGTAAAAGTATGAAATTATAACACTCCCCAACACCATACACAAAAATAAACTCAAAATGGATTAAAGACCTAAATGTAAGTCCAGACACTATCAAACTCTTAGAGGAAAACATAGGCAGAACACTCTATGACATAAATCACAGCAAGATCCTTTTTGACCCAGCTCCTAGAGAAATGGAAATAAAAACAAAAATAAACAAATGGGACCTAATGAATCTTCAAAGCTTTTGCACAGCAAAGGAAACCATAAACAAGACGAAAAGACAACCCTCAGAATGGGAGAAAATATTTGCAAATGAAGCAACTGACAAAGGATTAATCTCCAAAATTTACAAGCAGCTCATGCAGTTCAATAACAAAAAAACAAACAACCCAATCCAAAAATGGGCAGAAGACCTAAATAGACATTTCTCCGAAGAAGATATACAGACTGCCAACAAACATATGAAAGAATGCTCAACATCATTAATCATTAGAGAAATGCAAATCAAAACTACAATGAGATATCATCTCACACCGGTCAGAATGGCCATCATCAAAAAATCTAGAAACAATAAATGCTGGAGAGGGTGTGGAGAAAAGGGAACCCTCTTGCACTGTTGGTGGGAATGTAAATTGATACAGCCACTATGGAGAACAGTATGGAGGTTCCTTAAAAAACTAAAAATAGAACTACCATATGACCCAGCAATCCCACTACTGGGCATATACCCTGAGAAAACCATAATTCAAAATGAGTCATGTACCAAAATGTTCATTGCAGCTCTATTTACAATAGCCAGGACATGGAAGCAACCTAAGTGTCCATCATCAGATGAATGGATAAAGAAGATGTGGCACATATATACAATGGACTATTACTCAGCCATAAAAAGAAATGAAATGGAGGTATTTGTAATGAGGTGGATGGAGTTAGAGTCTGTCATACAGAGTGAAGTAAGTCAGAAAGAGAAAAACAAATACAGTATGCTAACACATATATATGGACTCTAAGGGAAAAAAAAAAAGGTCATGAAGAACCTAGTGGCAAGACAGGAATAAAGACACAGACCTACTAGAGAATGGACTTGAGGATATGGGGAGGGGGAAGGGTAAGCTGTGACAAAGTGAGAGAGTGGCATGGACATATATACACTACCAAACGTAAAACAGATAGCTAGTGGGAAGCAACAGCATAGCACAGGGAGATCAGCTCGGTGCTTTGTGGCCCCTAGAGGGATGGGATGGGGGGGTGGGAGGGAGGGAGACACAAGACGGAACAGATATGGGAACATATGTATATGTATAACTGATTCACTTTGTTATAAAGCAGAAACTAACACACCATTGTAAAGCAATTATACTCCAATAAAGATGTTAAAAAAATAAAATACAGTAGAAGGAATCAATAGTGGGAAAAGTGAGGCAGAAGAACAGATAAGTGAGCTGGAAGCCAGAATGGTGGAAATCACTGCCACGGGACAGAATAAAGAAAAAAGAATGAAAAGAAATGAAGACAGTCTTAAAAGAGCTCTGGGACGACGTTAAATGCACCAACATTCGCATTATAGGGGTCCCAGAAGGAGGAGAGAGATAGAAAGGACCTGAGAAAATATGTGAAGAGATAATAGCTGAAAACTTCCCTAACGTGGGAAAGGAAACAGTCACCCAAGTCCAGGAGGCACAGAGAGTCCCAGACAGGATAAACCCAAGGATGAACACACCAAGACACACAGTAATCAAATTGACAAAAATTAAAGAAAAAGAAAAAATATCAAAAGCAACAAGGGAAAAATGACAACATACAAGGGAACTCCCATAAGGGTGTCAGCTGATTTCTCAGCAGAAGCTCTGTAGGCCAGAAGGGAGTGGCATGATATATTTAAAGTGATGAAAGGGAAGAACCTACAACAAAGATTACTCTACCCAGCAAGGATCTCACTCAGATTAGACAGAGAAATCAAAAGCTTTACAGACAAGTAAAAGGTAAGAGAATTCAGCACCACCAGACCAGCTTTGCAACAAATGCGAAAGAAACTCCTCTAGGTGGGAAAGAAGCCAGCAACTTAAAACAACCTTGTACATATATAGACTGCCATATCAAAACCTCATAGGAGGTAGAAATAGAGACACAGATGTAGAGAACAAACGTATGTACACCAAGGGGGAAAGCGGCGGGGGGTGGTGGTGGTGGTGTGATGAATTGGGCAATTGGGATTGACATGTATACACTGATGTGTATAAAATTGATGACTAATAAGAACCTGCTGTATAAAAAAATAAATAAAATAAAATTTAAAAATTTAAAAAAACAAAAACAAAAAAACCTCATGGGAACAGCAAACCCAAAAACTACAATAGATACACACACAAAAAAGAAAAAGCAACCCAAACACAACTCTAAAGATGGTCATCAAACCACAAGAGAAGAGAACAAAAGAGGAAGGAAAGAAAAAAGATCTACAAAAACAAACCCAAAATGATTAAGAAAATGGCAATAGGAACATACATATTGATAATTATCTTGAATGTAAATGGATTAAATGCTCCAACCAAAAGACACAGACTGGCTGAATGGATACAAAAACAAGACCCGTATATATGCTGTCTACAACAGGCCCACTTCAGACCTAGGAACACACACAGACTGAAACTGAGGGGGTGGAAGAAGGTATTCTATGCAAATGCAAATCAAAAGAAAGCTGGAGTAGCAATACTCATATCAGACAAAACAGACTTTAAAATAAAGACTATTACAAGAGACAAAGAAGGACACTACATAATGATCACAGGATCAATCCAAGAAGATATAACAACTGTAAATATATATGTATCCAACATAGGAGCACCTCAATATATAAGGTAAATACTAACAGCCATAAAGGGAGAAATCAACAGTAACACAGTAATGGTGGAGGACTTTAACACCCCACCACTTTCATCAATGGACAGATCATCCAGACAGAAAATAGGTAAAGAGACACAGGCCTTAAATGACACATTAGACCAACTGGACTTAATTGATATTTATAGAGCATTCCATCCAAAAGCAGCAGAATACACATTCTTCAAGTGCAAATGGAACATTCTCTAGGACTGACCACATGCTGGGCCACAAAGCGAGCCTTGGTAAATTTAAGAAAAGTGAAATCATATCAAGCATCTTTTCCGACCACAATGCTATGAGATTAGAAATCAACTACAAGAAAAAAACTGTAAAAAACACAAACACATGAAGGCTAAACAATATGCTACTAACCAACCAATGGATCACTGAAGAAATCAAAGAGGAAATCAAAAAATACCTAGAGACAAATGAAAATGAAAAGCACAACAATCCAAAACCTATGGAATGCAGCAAAAGCAGTTCTAAGAGGGAAGTTTATAGCTATACAATCTTACCTCAGGAAACAAGAAAAATCTCAAATAAACAACCTAACCTTACACCTAAAGCACTAGAGACAGAAGAACAAAGAAAACCTAAAGTTAGTAGCAGAAAAGAAATCATGAATATCGGCACAGAAACAAATGAAATAGAAACAAAACAGTAGCAAAGATCAATGAAACTAAAAGCTGGTTCTTTGAAAAGATAAACAAAATTGATAAACCTTTAAGCCAGACTCATCAAGAAAAAAGGGCGAGGACTCAATCAATGAAATTAGAAATGAAAAAGAAGTTACAACAAACACCACAGAAATACAAAGGATCATAAGAGACTACTACAAGCAACTATATGCAAATAAAATGGACAACCTGGAAGAAATGGACAAATTCTTAGAAAAAGGTACAATCTCCCAAGACCGAACCAGGAAGAAATAGAAAATATGAACAGACCAATCACAAGCACTGAAATTGAACTGTGATTTTTAAAACTCCCAACAAACAAAAGGCCAGGAGCTGGTGGCTTCACAGGAGAATTCTACCAAACATTTAGAGAAGAGCTAACACTCATCCTTCTCAAACTCTTCCAAAAAATTGCAGAGGGAAGAAAACTCCCAAACTCATTCTATGAGACCACCATCACACTGATACCAAAACCAGACAAAATTACCACAAAAAAAAGAAAATTACAGTCCAATATCACTGATGAACATAGATGCAAAAATCCTCAACAAACTACTAGCAATACATTAAAAGGATCATACACCATGATTAAGTGGGATTTATCCCAGGGATGCAAGGCTTTTTCAATATCCGCAAATCAATCAGTGTGATACACCACATCAACAAACTGAAGAATAAAAACCATATGATCATCTCAATAGATGCAGGAACAGCTTTTGACAAAATTCAACACCAATTTATGATAAAAACTCTCCAGAAAGTGGGCATAGAGGGAACATACCTCAACATAATAAAGGCCATATATGACAAACCTACAGCTAACATCATGGTCACCAGTGAAAAGCTGAAAGCATTTCCTCTAAGATCAGGAACAAGACAAGGATGTCCACTCTCACCACTTTTATTCAACATAGTTTTGGAAGTCCTAGCTATGGCAATCAGAGAAGAAAAAAATAAATAAAAGGAATCCAAATTGGAAAAGAAGAAGTTAAACTGTCACTGTTTGCAAATGATATGATACTATACATAGAAAATCCTAAGGACACTACCAGAAAACTACTAGAGCTCATCAATGAATTTGGTAAAGTTGCAGGTTACAAAATTAATACACAGGAATCTGTTGCATTTCTGTACACTAACAATGAAAGATCAGAAAGAGAAATTCAAGAAACAATCCCATTTGCTGTCACATCAAAAAGAATAAAATACCAAGGAATAAACCAACCTATGAAGACAAAAGACCTGTACTCTGAAAACTATAAGATGCTGATGAAAGAAATCAAAGATGACACAAACAGATGGAAAGATATACCATGTTCTTGGATTGGAAGACTCAATAATGTCAAAACGACTTGGGTAGCCAAGGCAATCTAGAGATTCAGTGCAATCCTTATCAAATTACCAATGGTATTTTTCACAGAACTAGAACAAAAAATCTTAAAATTTGTATGGAAACACAAAAGACCCTGAATAGCCAAAGCAATCTTAAGAAAAACGGAGCTGGGGGAACTAGGCTCCCTGACTTCGGACTATACTACAAAGCTACAGCCATCAAAACAGTATGGTTCTGGCACAAAAACAGAAATATAGATCAATGGAACAGGATAGAAAGCCCAGAAATAAACCCATGCACCCATGGTCAATTAATCTACGACAAAGGAGGCATGACTATACAATGGGGGAAAGACAGTCTCTTCAATAAATGGTGCTGGGAAAACTGGACAGCTACATGTAAAAGAATGAAATTAGAACATGCTTTAAACACCATACACAAAAATAAACTCAAAATGGATTAAAGACCTAAATGTAAGACCTGGTGCTATAAACCTCTTAGAGGAAAACATAGGAAGAACACTCTTTGACATAAATCACATTAATATTTTTTTTCTACCCATCTCCTAGAGTAATGGAAATAAAAACAAAAATAAACAAATGGAACCTAATTAAACTCAAAAGCTTTTGCACAGCAAAGGAAACCATAAACAAAAAGACAACCCACAGAATGGGAGAAAATATTTACAAACAATGCAACCGACGAGATTAATCTCCAAAATCTAAAAACGGCTCATGCAGCTCAATATCAAAAAAATAGACAACTCAATCAAAAAATGGGCAGAAGACCTAAACAGACATTTCTCCAAAGAAGACAGACACATGACCAAGAGGCACATGAAAAGATGCCCAACATCACTAATTATTAGAGAAATGCAAATCAAAACTGCAATGAGATATCACCTCACACCATCAGAATGGCCATCATCAAAATGTCTACAAACAATAAATGATGATGAAGGTGTGGAGAAAAGGGAACCCTCCTACACTGTTGGTGGGAATATAAACTGGTACAGTCGCTATGGAGAACAGTATGGAGGTTCCTTTAAAAATTAAAAATAGAGCTACCATATGATCCAGCAACCCCACTCCTGGGCATATATCCAGAGAAAACCATAATTCAAAAGGATACATGCAACCCAATGTTCACTGCAGCACTATTTACAATAGCCAAGACATGGAAGCAACCTATATGTCCAAAGACAGAAGAATGGATAAAGATGATGTGGTACCTATATACAATGGAATATTACTCAGCCATTAAAAAGGATGAAATAATGCCATTTGCAGCAACATGGATGGACCTGGAGATTATCATACTAAGTGAAGTAAATCAGAGAAAGACAAATATCATATGATATCACATGCGGAATCTAAAAAAAAACCGATACAAATGAACTTATTTACAAAATAGAAACAGACTCACAGACTTAGAAAACAAACTTACAGTTACCAAAGGAGAAAGGTGGGGGGCAGGGGAGGGATAAATTGGGAGTGTGGGATTGACAAATACTACTCTGTTTAAATAGATAACTAATAAGGACCTACTGTATAGCACAAGGAAGTCTGCTCAATATGCTGTAATAACTTAAATGGGAAAAGAATTTGAAAAAGAATACATGTATAACTGAATCACTTTGCTCTACACCTGAAAGTAACACGTTATTAATCAACTATACTCCAATATAAAATAAAAAATTTTAAAAAGCCTCCAGAGACTATATAATATCCTTAAAATGAAGCACACCTGCCTGAGGAAATTTACCACATAGGGCTAAAACTCCATTTGCTAGCTCCATTTGCTGGCGGTGATAAATGCTGCCTTTTGCATGAATTAAATAAAGTCCATGCGATTGAAGTGGCAGTCCATCCTGGGACTTCCCACAACATTTCCCATGCAGGAGCCAGTGGGGCCCAGCCACCAGGGCATCTGTGATGGAGGCTCTCTGCAGCCTCTGCCCAACAGCTTGCGCCAGCGGTCCTTTGGCTGGATGGATGTACGAAAAGACCAGCAGGCGCTCCTGTACACAGAGCAGGCTGTGTACGCACACCCGTGTGCATCTGTCTCTACTCACCCAACTTCAAAGATGGATTTGCTGTTCTTCACAGCCAGGGCGAGACACTTTCCTCCTTCACTTGTTATTTTGTTTTTTCCCAGTCTGCAGAGAGAGTCATGCACACGTCAGCTCCAGCTGTGAGGGGACTCCAGCATCAGCCACCCTCGTCCTTGGCACAGAGCCCCTCTGGCCCCTCCTAGGCGGGGTGGTCTTTCTCCTGGGACCCACAGCAGCCATCCCTGGGCGTCCTCTCAGGGAGAGGCCCGAAGCCCTGAGGAAAGCCAGTCGGGATTCCTCTCCAGGAGGTGGTCACAGTCTCTGCAGAGACTCAGGGACCCAAGTTCCCCCAGAGATTCTTTAAATGACCTCCGAGCATCACTCATTTCCATCAGCAGACCAGAAGGTTCCCACTTCAACTGCAAATGGTCAAGGGGTAGGTTACCATCACCAGGGCAGCATCACCAGGCTCCTCCAAGGCTGGTGCTCTGACACCTTTGGCAGGACATTCCTGTGACACAGCCAGGGATCAGGCTCTCATCTGCAATGTTATGGCCTGAAGGTTTGTCTCCCCCCCACCCCTACTGGAATCCATATGTTGAAATCCTAACCCCTAAGTGATGGTGCTAGAGGTGGAACCTTTGGGAAGTGATAAAGTCACTCATCACAGCCCTCACAAATGGGATTAGTGACTTATGAGTGAGGTCCAAGAAAGCTCCCTTTCCCCTTTTTCCACCACCACATGAGGACACAGTGAGAAGGCACCATCTAAGAACAAGGAATTGGGCCCTCACCAGGCACCTAACCTGCTGGCGCCTTGATCCTAGATTCCCCAGCCTCCAGAACTGTCAGAAATAAATCTCTGGAGTTTACAAGCAACCTCGTTTATGGTATTTTGTTACAGAAGCCAGAATGGACTAAGACAATGAGGAGCTTCCTCAGGGGAAAACGATCTCCAGAAAGGGTGACAGTTGTGGCCTTTCTTCCTGTTAGGAGTTAATGAAATCAGAATGCCACACTCTCCCCCCACCCACGGTACGGGGCCCTTCCAAACACCGAGCCTCACCCACAGCTCACCTTCTACACACAGGTGTCCTGATTTGACCTGATTTGGCCCTGGGGCAGGCAGAAGGCAGCTCTAGGGTGGCATTCATTCTTTGCTTGAACAATGAAGGGTGACCAAGAGAAGCTACTGAAGAACCCGCTCGCTGTGCCCACCCCACTTACTTCAGGTGCGTGAGGCCTGTGCACTCATCCAGGATTCTGGCGACGTACCTGGCTCCGACATCGGTGATTTGGTTGTTGTATAAGCTTTGAGAGAAAGCATGGCCGTGAGAATTTAGGACCCCATTTTTTAAAGTGAGTGGGTGCTGTCTGCTGATTTACAGTCTAGGTCAAAAAGGAGAAAGGAAGGGCATGTGGAGGCCTGAGTTTGGGGCTGTGGGGTCTCAGGCTGGGTTCAAGGCCAATTCTGCTGCTTTCCCCAGCTTTATGACCTGGGGCAAGGTACTGAGCTTCTCTGTGCCTCAGTTTCTCCATGTGTAATACAGGGGTAAGAATTACGGCTCCCTCACAGGGTTGTTATGAGGATTGTATGAGATCATTCCAAGCCCCTGAATGTAAGTGCTCAATAAATGGCAGTTGAGGGGATTTTTAGATTAAGATCATGATTGGCATCTTGAGGGGTAAAAGTTTCTAAGCATTAGAACCACCTCAGTGTCTACCTTTTCGTCATTTTACCACTTGACACCAATTCAACAATAAGGCAGAAAGGAGTTGAAAGTGGTAAGCAGACAGGTTTCCAGTGTTCCACAGTCATGCAGAACTCCAGAACCAAAAGGCTACCTGGGATTCAGGGCTTCAGTGTCCTCATGTAACAGCTGAGAAAACTGAGGCCCAAGGAAGCTGACGGGCTGGCTCCAGCTCAGGGAGTCAACAGCAGCCGTGGGGCTGGCTGGGCTGGCCCACAATCTCTCCTGTCAAACTCCAAAACCCCAAAGGCTCTGAAAACCCAAACTTCTTCGTAACTATTTTGGCAACCGATGTGGAGCTGTTCATGGTCTTCATCCCAACTGGTTTGAATGTTTATACGTTTTGCTGCATAAGTGTTAAAGTATCTGAAAATGGGGTATTGCCCTAGATCCCACTGGTCATGTCACTGCTAGGTAGCACGTGCACTAATTTCTGATATGTGTCTTGCCCCAAGGGTTCTGGATGACAGATCATGGACCCGCCATAGTGAAATCTACCACATAAACAGTATTCTCACGTCAATAAAACATATCCCCAGGAATTCTGTCATTACATCTCTCAATCACCACCTGTAAAACTATTTGACTATATTAGGATCCCAGTTATACAAGGGGGATGAGAAGGCTGAGGCTCAGTGAGATTTCCTGACTTGCTCAAAGAGTGGGCTGCTAGCCGAGCCAAAAGCAGGGCCCAGGACTCCTGGCTCCCAGTTCAGTGCTCTTCCTGGTACCCTGGGGCCATCAGTCTCAACCATCCAGTGATCCATAGGAATGGCAACTTCCTGCTGCTCTGTATTCTTACTATATAGCTGTCGCAGTGTTCTTGAGAAATACATACCCTAAAAATGTCAGAATTTTGTATTTGGGCAGCTCTTCACATAGCACCTTCACCCCACTGTCGGTGATCTGGTTCACACTGAGTCTGAAAAAAACAGCAAAGAAAGTTAAAAATCGGGAGCGGCTGCTCACTGTGAAAGAGCATTAATTCCACAAGGATCCAGAAGTCTATAGGTCCTGGAGTCTTCCCAGCTATAGATGTCCCCCCGAGAGAACGGCCATGGCAGCCAGTCACACGTCCCCTACAGAGCCTGGTCTTCACGGGGCTGAGAGACCCATGAGAACCGCCCGTTGGCAAGGCTACAGCACAGCCCTGATTCAACACAAGGGCAACGAGGGACACCTGAAGGACACGTGTGGACAGCCACCTCTGATATCCTGCATTTGCCGGTGGCCTATGTGTCAATGTGGCTCTCACTGCACAGCGGGGGGCCATGGGATTTGGAAATGTGTAGAGCTGCATTTAGTGGTCATAAGGCTGGGGGAGTGGACGCTCCACCATCTTGCAAGTGCGGCCAGAAATGTTAGGGGTCCTGCAAAAGGCAGGACAGTCCCCACAAGAACTGTCCCACCCAAAATGCCAAGAGCCTTTCCATCTGGAAATGCACGTGTGAAACCTGACTTGCCACCTGGAAAGGTCAGTCGAGGGAGACAGCTCCTGAGGTGTGGTTCTGTGCAGGAAGTTCAATGGCAAGGGAGAAACAGCTGGATGAGGCAGGTCTTGGCAGCCACACTCTCCCACTCCCTCTTTAATGCACATGCTGCTTCAGCAGGCCAGGCTTCAAGAGGGAGCAGGAAAAGAGGGCCTGAGGATGATGGGTATCTCCTGGACAAGGCCCAGCGTGTACTGGGATTGCTCTTCGAAAGCCCTATACTAGCAGGATATTTTGATTTGGCTAAAATGCAAAACAATATTTTTTACTGCCAAGTACTCTCTATAAACAAACTACCCCGATCTTCTCAATTCTCCACCCCTTTATTTAGGTGAGTCTGAGGGACAGAGTAAGGCTCAGAGATGGAGGAGCGTGAGGGGTGAGGCGAGGGTCAGGAGTGGGTGAAGGAACAGACCAGAGCTCAGCAATTTTTTTCTGTAAAGGGTCAGATAACAAATTTTTAAGCTCTGCAGGCCATCTGGTCTCTGTTGCAACCACTCAGCTCTGCAGAGTGAAGCAGCCAATATATAAATAAATGAGTGTGACTGTATTCCAATAAAACTTTATCTATAAACACAAGCCATGGGCCAAACTGGGCCACTTATTACACACTGTCCTCTGTGATAAGTAAAAGGCTGAAGAGGTAAAAGCTTGATCTTTAGGCCAATCAAAATGATCACATCAGACACTCTGAACCCCTCCCTTGGTGCTGGGGCACAGTGTGTACATACACTGCATGACTATCCCAGGGTGGCAGAGCCAACTAGTCACTCCCAATATCTATGCTTACTTAGAAACAGAATCCCTCATTTTTTAGCTGGGCACATGTGCTTAGGTTCTGCCCAGTGAGATCTAAGCAGAAGTCTCATTAGCAATAGCTGAGAAGTCTTCTTAAAAGAATGGGGTGTGTCCTAAACTATAACTCAAAAAGATATATGTGCCCCTATGTTCACAGCAGCACTAGTCACCATAGTCAAGATATGGAAACAACATAAATGTCCATCAACAGATGAACAGATAAAGAAGATGTGGTACATATAAACAATGGAATACTACTCAGCCATAAAAAAATGAAATAATGCCATTTGCAGCAACATGGATGAAACTACAGATGATCGTACTAAGTGAAGTAAGTCAGAAAGAGAAAGACAAATATCCTATGATATCACTTCCATGCAGAATCTTAAAAAAACATACAAATGAACTTATTTACAAAAGAGAAACAGACTCACAGACTTCGAAAACGAACTTACAGTTACCAAAGGGGAAAGGTGCGGGGGAGGGATGAATTGGGAGTTTGGGATTGACATATACACACTACCATATTTAAAACAGATAACCAACAAGGACCTACTGTATAGCACAAGGAACTCTGCTCAATATGCTGTAATAACCTAAATGGGAAAAGAATTTGAAAAAAATAGACACATGTATATGTATAACTGAATCACTTTGCTGTACACCTGAAACTAACAACATTGTTAACTATACTCCAATATTAAAAAAAAATGTGGTACATATATACAATGGAATACTACTCAGCCATAGGAAAGAATGAAATAATGCCATTTGCAGCAATGTGGATGGACCTAGAGATTATCATACTAAGTGAAGTAAGAAAGAGAAACTCAAATACCATGTAACATCACTTATACGTGGAATCTAAAATATGACAGAAATGAACTTACCTACAGAACAGAAACAGACTCACAGACATAGAGAACAGACTTGTGGCTGCCAAGGGTGGGGAAGGTAGGGATGGACTGGGAGTTTGGGATTAGCAGATGCAAACTATTATATATAGAATGGATAAACAACAAGGTCCTACTGTATAGCACAGGGAACTAATATTCAATATCCTGTGATAAACCATAATGGAAAAGAATATGAAAAAGAATATATATGTATGTATAACTGAATCACTTTGCTGCATAGCAGAAATTAACACAACACTGTAAATCAACTGTACCGCAATAAAATTAATTAAAAAAAAAAGAATGGGGTGTGTCCTTTGCCCTTCCTTCTTCCTGGTGACTAGAATGTCAACTGAATGGCTGGACCATGAGCAGCCATTTTAGGCCAAGATATAGCAGTCAGGTACTGAGGACAGCAGAGCAGTAAGCAGAAGAGAGCCTGGGCTCTAGATGGTCATTGAGACCTCACAGCAGCCTGGAACTGCCCTCCTTTAGATTTTTGCATGAGAGACAAATAAGTCTGTAACTTATCTAAGCCACCAGTATTGTGAGTTTTCTCTAACAGCCAAAACTAATCCTCACTGATGCCCTCAGGGAGCTCAAAATGCTTCCTTAGGGTTGCCCATTTCTTCCTGCCTTCTCTTTTGCTGGTTTGGAGGCAAACCTGGGGACCACCATACTGGTGCAGAGCTTCCATCTTATGAAATGGTCACAGGGAGGCACTGAGTGTGAGGTTGCCTGAGGCTACAAACCGAGAATCGCTGGCTGAGAGCTCAGAGAATAGATTCCAGGCTTTCCAATGCCCAGGCCAGGGCAGGTTTGGGCTCCCTACATCCCACCCATCCCCCCACAATGTATGCTCTGGTGCTTGTGTAACAGGTACCTGGAATCAGTTCCAAATCCCTTCTGCTCTTCAGAAATGCATGAGCCAAGTAGTGGAGAATTGAACCCCCCCCCACCCACCCCCTAGAGATTTACAAGGTGTATTTAATACAGAAAATGCTAATAGAAGAAAGGAGACTGGCTTTTCTTTCCTCTAAACCATCAAACAGGAAACTAATCAAGAGTCAGCATTCTTTACTGAGATCCCCTGGCAGCTCAGGGCTGTCCACTTTTTTCGTGGAAGTTAACTAACGCTAATAAGCACAAAGTCTGCTTTTTCTGCCATCATAAAGCTTTCACGCGCCAGAAACATTTCACGGGCTATCTCTGAGCCTCACATGAATCTCAAAAGGTTCTTTAGATTCTGGCTCCACCATGGCCCACCTGTGTGGCCTTGAGCCACTTAACTTCTCTGTGCCTCTGCCTCCTCGTTTGCCAAAATGGAGATGATAACAACGCTATCAGGTAGGTACTGTTAAAAGGATTAAACCAGGTAATAGTTTTAATGCACCTCACCCATTCTCAATAAATGCTGATTGTTATTAGTGTAATCGTTAGGATACGAGAATCTCCTTTTTCCAGATGAGGACGCTGAAGCTCAAAGAGGTCGAGCAACTTGCTCAAGGACACCCAGCTGGGGCCCATCCAGGTCCACCTGACTTCGAAGCTTTGCTCGTTACCCGTTGCCACCCTGAGACAGAGAAGCTCCGGATGTTCCCAGGCCCCCGGGTCATGAGTTCCAGGACAATCCAGGAGATCCCGCTCCGCAGTGCTAGTCCTGGCGTCCCCTGAGCCCCGGCCCCGCCGGCTGCTCCCGGAACCTGGTGGTCTCACCTGATGACGGTGAGGCGGCTGAAGCAGGGCTGCAGTTCCCGCACACCATAGTCGTTGAGATTGTTGTTGTCCAGGTCGAGCGCAAGCCGCTTGGGGAAGTGGTGCAGGACGAAGGAGAGGGCGCTGCAGTCGGCCGAACAGGCGTTGCAAAAGGTCAGCTTGAGGTAGTTGGCGCAGATGCCCCTGGCCGCCAGCTGCCCCACCTTCTCGCTCTGCGTCTCGTAGATGCAGCGCAGCATCCAGAGGAAGGTGGGCATGGCCTGCACCTGGCTGAAGCTCCCAGACTGAACTCGGGGCAGGTTCTTCAGGTGGGAGCGCAGGCTGGCGAACAGGCAAGCCCACAGGGCCCTGCGCTTTCTCCGCAGGGCGGCGGCAGGCACCAGGTGCCGCAGGAGTTTCTGTTTGCCTTTGGACAACAGCCCGCACAGGAAGAGGTTGGTGAAATGAAAGTGATCCTTGTTCTTAAAGGGGTCTTCCCCGGCCAGGCCGCGGCCCCCCAGGCACTGGCTGGGTAGGAAGCGGGGATAGCAGGACGCAGCTGCTGCCTCCCCGTGAGGAGCCCACTCCTGGAAGAACCGGAGCAGCTCCCGAGTGCCCACCTTGTCATCCACCACCAGAAAAAAGGCAGCAAAGAAGGCCTGGAGGGTGAGGTGGAAAAACTCATAGGACTGCTGGTCCCCTCCGAGGCCCAGCTCCGGCACGGCCCGCAAGAAACCCAGCTTTAGGTCCCCCTCCTGCACCTCGGACGCCTGCACCTCCTCCTGGCTGAAGACGAAGAAGCTCTTCTCCATGCCCCAGTGAGCCACCTGGCCCAGCGAGCGCAGGGTGCCCCGGCCGGCGCGGAAGGTCTCCGTCTGGCTCCGCGTGTTCCGCTGCACCAGGCTGGTGGGCTGCGTCCTGTTCAGGTGAACCTCGGTGACCAGCAGGAAGACGTCGGTCAGCGTCACCGTGCGGTCGGGCAGCTGCGGGGAGCCGTCGAAGGCGTCGTAGAAGTGCTGGAAGCACCGGAAGATGATCCAGCAGAAGAGGGGCACGGTGCACAGGCTGAAGAGGTTGGCGTTGGCTTCCAGCTGGTCCAGCAGGCGCTGGCGCACGGCGCGCTCGGGGAACATCTTCCCAGCGTAGGCGCGCAAGTGGCTGGGGGAGAAGCCGCGCAGGAGCACCTTCTTCCAGAGGAGATGCCGCGGGATCTCGACGCCCGTGCGGGCCGTGAGCAGCTTGCGCGCCCCCTTGAGCAGCTTCCCGCTGAGCAGGTTGGCCAGCAGGACCAGGGGGTGGGCGGGCTCCCAGGGGGAGGAGGTGTCGGGCTCGCGGCTCAGGTCGAAGTCCGAGTGGAGCTCGTCCAGGCCGTCGAAGGTGAAGAGGGCCGTGTGCGGGAAGCGCAGCAAGAAGGCGAACACCTCCTCGGGGTCCTGCTCCGGGTAGCAGTAGTGCTTGAAGAGCAGGTCCCGCAGGCACAGCGAGGCGCTCTCCTTGAAGCAGCTGAAGGTGCGGCAGCGGAAGTGGAAGAAGAACCTGAGCTCAGCGTCCAGCTGGCCCGCGGCCCAGAGGCTCTGCAGCCGCTGCAGCAGCATGGACTTGCCCACGCCTGCGTCACCGAAGACGAAGATGGTCTCGCCGTGCTCGTTGAGGACGCCCGTGGAGGGGTCCAGGAGGCAGGCCAGGCTGCCCAGGCTGCCCAGGCTCTCGTTGCCGAAGTCGACCAGCTCCACGATGGTGTCCGTGTACATCTCCTCCAGCAGCAGCTCCTCCTTCTGGGCGTAGCACAGGATGAACTTGGAGTCACGGCCCAGTTGCTGTCGCAGCTTCTGGCTGTATCTGCTCACTGCAGGGAGAGTGGCGCCAGGTGAGAGGTGGAAGCAGATGGGGAGAGAGAGACACGGGTGGAAAGGGCACCAAACAGGGAGGTCTCGGGCGGAGGAGCAAGCACACAGGAAAACAAGCCCGCAGCCTGGACGCTCAGGCTAAGTGCGAGGACTCCTCAGATACAAAGAGCCAGCGCTCCAGAATCTGCGGGCCCTTGGGCCTCCACCCCTCTGTCTGACCTCAGATTTGGCCAGCCAGCGGGGACAGAATTCAACTGGGATCAGTGCCAGAGACGGGCTCCCTACTCCTCTGCGCAAGCTGTCACTGAACTCCAGCTAAAAACTGAAGCCCCCTCAAATCTAACGGCCAGGCCGCATGGCCCTGCTGCCCCAGCCCAACCCCAGGGTCCTGCTCAAACAGCGCAAGCCACTCTCCACCGACACTTGTATCGTTGAGGAAGAAATTGTCCTAACCTTTCTTGTGCTTATGACACTGCTCGTAAAACAACAAGTAGTCTCATAAAACCTAATACAGAAACTTCTTGCGATAAGATACAACAGTTGACGTTAATATGGACTACAAAGGGGCTGTGCCTCACCATAAATGAGTAAGTAAACTAAAGTGAAAACCAGCCTTCTTACACTACACAGGGCACAGCGGCCCTGGTTCCAAAGCTGAGGCCTGGGGATCACTGATGCTCAGCACGTGCCCCAGGGGGAGCGCTGGGCTGGCCCACAGGGGAAGTACATGGGTTAATCTGCTGACATGGGGTAACATGCTGACCTAAGTGTCATGCTCTCAGCAGAAACGAGCTACAAAATGAGCTTACTCCAGATAAAAAAAAAAAAAGGGTGTTCCAAAATTCCTTTAAATAGTTTTTGGGTCTTAATGATAATTCAATTAACAAAAATCGGACACACTTGCACATTTCCAGATTCATCTACAACCCTTTCCCATCAACTTAGTCCCACTTGGTTGTCTGCTTAAAATTTGTGAAGTGAGTTCTATTTTTTACCGTTTTAGTAAGGCAAAATTTACAGACTATAAATTCACCTATTTTACAGCAGGTATTGTTGTCGATGATTTTTAGTAAATTTACAGAGTTAACGCAAACATCACTAAAATCCAGGGGTACAATCTCCATCATAAGTGCATCATAAGTGCATTTGCAGACAATCTCTGCCCCACCCCTGGCCCTAGGGAACTGCTGATCTGCTTTCCGTTTCTATAAATGTGCCTTTTCTGGACATTCATATAAATGGATTCATACAATATGTAGTCTTTCACATCTGGCTTCTTGTAGAGTGAATTATACTTTCAAAGCCGTTACAGTAGCTGGGTTAATGAGCCAATGGAGAAGTCTTCTGCAAGAACTCTTCATCACAGGAATATTTTCCTTTTTTCTTGGGGAAGGTAACAAAGTGAGGTGGGTAGGAGCAGTAACAGTAAGAAGCTAGCAGTGGCCGGCTGGTAACTGCAGAAGCAAGAGCTTGTCCGTGACACTCTGTCTCTTGATCTGGTTTCCCCTAAATACACACCTGACACTCTGGGACATTGTCCTTTGTTTCTGTTTTCAAGGTCAAACTGGATTCTTTAAAACTCAGGGTTTGGAAGCTCAGTGCTGGTATGTCGCCAACAACTGTCTGGAAGTGGAGAGACCACAGGCACGGAAAGATGATTCCCTGGTCCCCAGACCAGACTGTGGTCCCAATTTTGTGCTCTCTCAGCACCTTGAACTGCTGTTGTCCTTATCACCATTTGCAATTACACATTTGTGTCATTATTTACTGCCAGTCTCCTGCATTAACCTCTGAGGGCCCTGAGGGCAGGAACCATAGCTGGGTCTGCTCCCTATTGCACCCCCGGCATCCAGCACACCCAGCCCTGGCACATGCTGAGTACATCATAAATACCTGTTGAACTAATCATTTAACTAAAGGGGGCCCATGGTGCTTTGGAAATGAGGACTGGCAGTCAGGGTTGATAGAAGAATTCTTTGCCTGGAATCAAATTTGGAAAGATCTTCAAGAAGGAAAAAAATGCAAACTTGAATTTGTACAACCACTAAAATGTCTAGATATGTCAGAAAAGGAAGTCAGAAAGAGGTCAGAACAGAGGTCATTCCTACACTTCCATGGCTCCCTACATAAATCAGACCAGCTATCTGTGGTCAGTTCAATCACAGTTCCCTGGGCTGCACCAGGGTGACAGGGACCAGCTCTCCTTTCTAAAAGGAACACAGCAGCCGAGCCTGCTGCCTGAGGTGGAAGGCAGGGCTGGTCGAGGCGGACCCCGCCTTTATCCCCAGCTGGACCCACACAGATAGCATTTCCAAGCCCCGGGGGCCTTGCTTGCTTGGTGGCTGCGGTCTCCCCGGGGGCTGACTCATACCTGGATCGGTGTTGACAACAGCTTTGCTCTGAATGAGCTGGGAAGGGGAGAAGCTGATCTCCGACAGCCAAGGCCTGAGGTCCACGTAAGCGTCTGCGAGTCGCTGTAGCACATAGAGGAAGAACTCGGACACCTCCTCGCCCTTGCTCTGCACCAGGTCCAGAATTTTGCGGACCTAGTGCGGCACAAGCAGTAAGGTGTGAGCCGGCACTAGGGGTGTCTGCCCCCTGGAGAGGCTCCCATGCAGGGTTCTGAGCTCTTACTACAGCCTCGAGCTTGACCGTCCACCCAGCTGGTATGAGATGCTACACGCCGATAGCCCAGGATCTGTAAAAAATGGACCGCCTGAGCAAGAAACAAACCGCACAGCTCTAGGAAACCAGAGGCTTCCAGGAGCCTAAAAATAAAAAGGTCAGACTCACAACTAGAGCCGAGCGCCCCCCTGGAATTTCCCTTTCCCTCCTTTTCTCCTTTTCCCTCTTAAGCTAACACTATTGCTCTCTGGGAATGAGTGCTGAGGGGGAGAAAGTCACCCGTTAGGCATAATGAGATGGGCGCTGGGCCACACAGCGAGGGGACAGCAGACCCCCGTGTAAGATGTACCTTACAAAAGCTTTTTGTCTTATTAAAAATTCAGGGAAAAAAACCACAACAGTGTTCTACTGTGCTTTTCCCAGAAACCCTTCTGGTCTTTTCTGAGCCCAACAGGATCATGTTACAAACGAGTTCTGTCACTCCTCTCCCCAAGAAGGAGGTTTTCGTCTCGCCATTCTATTTTTCAGAAGATGACACAAAGCTAAAGTGAAACTAAGGGCTGTGAAGACTTCCCACAGTGGAGTGTGGGAGATTCTCTACCGCGGACCCAGGCTGGGATGCAGCCATTCCTCAACCAGAGGAATTCTCAGAGCCGTCCCCAGCAGTGAGCAGCTCTCCAGAGTTTAAGGGCACGGAATGGGCAGCACTACTAGTGTTTCATGCTCGTTTTCTTTTTAAAGAATTCACTCACTTAAAGTGAACTGGAAAACAAGTTGTTTGAGAACCAATACGCACAGCAAGGAGAATGGAGAGGTCAGAAGAGTTTGCTGTGTTTCAGGAACACAGAAGTGAAGTACGTAACTGTGGAATAAGCTAACTCAAGCATTTCTGTGTGGTAGATAACCCCGACAGGAAATTCCACCCAGTGTACTGAACTCCCAAAGCTCTTCACCCAGGTCAATGGGGAGAAGCCCCGTCCGGCCACCAAGGCTGGCATCCCTGTCACCGGCACCTTGTCGGGCTGCGTGGGGCAGGCACACACGATCTCCACGTCTTCGGCGGAGAAGTAGTCATTCTGCAACAAGTTGTCCAGCAGACACTGAGTGTTGCGGACGTGAGTGACCAGATGCTCCCGGTTGACTTTCAACAATTTGATGTAGGAGTGAGACTCTGACGGGATTATTTCCATCTCACTGCGGCCCTGCTTTTCCATGGTTAAAGGAGCAAGCGGCTGCTTTTCCCAAATTCATTTTTGGCTGCATGTGCCTTCCTGGCAGAAGGGCAATCAGGATCCAAGGCCAGCCTCTCAGTGCAAACCCTGAAGAGACAAAGGAAGACACCAACAAAAACAAAGCCATGGGAAAGATCCCTCCCCCTTTCTTCGGTCCTGGAATTTCTCTATTTAGAACAGGAAGGAGTCATGCTTAAGATATTGATCTGAGACGTAATAAAGTAAAAATCATAATTTAATTGCTCCTGCGTGTGGGTTACACCACTAGGGTAGATGACCAGAGGTAGACAACGCTATTGTTTAGCAAAACTTCTTAATTTTTTTTTTTTTTTTTTTTTAGTGTGCCTCAGTCCTAGATTGGGATAGGGGTGCAAAGGTATGTTTTCCAAATTAGGTAACTGGAACTGGAAGTTTCCACGTGCCCTATGAGGGGACAGCACCCAGAATTGGGGGCAGAGGAACTATGAGGTTGGTGGGAGAGAGGGTCTGAGCACAAAACGGCCTGAGGAGAGAGCGAGCCGGCATGAAGTCTCCTGTGGTAGCCAGAGCCCAGGAACCCAGGAAGAGTGATGTGTCAGTCATTACTGCCTGCGCTGGGTTGTGCTGTAGCCCTCCCCACACCCCCGTCCCAGCTCTCCTTGTATCTCCAGTCAAGTTGGCTACATACAAGCACCTTAGGGAATGAAGGAGCAGCAATGGCCATTATGGAGTGAAGCAGGACAGAAGGAAGGTGAGAGGGAGAGGCGACAATTCCAAGGAATGGATGACCAGCAGACAACGTCTCCCTGGAAATCCTTGAAAACCTCATGCATGTGCTGAACTTCTGGTCTCGGTAGGGACAGGGGCCCAAGCTCTTTTATTTGGGTATTAAAAAAATATCTTGAGTTTGTCTGCACTACCCCAGAATTGCACTGATTTCTTTCTTTTAGAGTAAGATCTCTCAGCCACTTAATTTTACTCCAGTCATCCTGTGGATATAAATGGATCACACACTTGGAAGTAGAAAGGCCTTGAACTGGCCACTTAGTCCTTTGTCTAAAATGCACACACTCTAGAGAGAGAGTTTTAAATGTTTTTTGTAGAACTCAAAAAAAAAATTCATAGACCTCTAAACATGTATGTTTCATGAGCCCACATATGTTAACATTCAGGTCTAGTGGTTCTCACATTTTTTCCACCAAGTCACATACTAGTCTCCTGCTCTTTGACACACTTGCATTTTCTCTTCTTTTACCTATCAAGTTGCCAAATGCAAGCTTTATAGAGATTCTCAGTGGGACCCCACACAGTAACCTTTCCTTTCATAACCTGACTGACTGAGCAAAAGACAGTACATTCTAACATTCTAAACAACAGAAAGGGACTTCCCTGGTGGCGCAGTGGTTAAGAATCCACCTGCCAACGCAGGGGACATGGGTTCGAGCCCTGGTCCAGGAAGATCCCACATGCCGCGGAGCAACTAAGCCCCGTACACCACAACTACTAAGCCTGCGCTCTAGAGCCCGCGAGCCACAACTACTGAGCCCATGCACCACAACTACTAAAGCCTGCGTGTTCCAGGGTCCGTGTGCTGCAACTACTGAGCCCATGTGCCACAACTACTGAAGCCCGAACGCCTAGAACCCGTGCTCCACAAGAGAAACCACTGTAACGAGAAGCCTGCGCGCCACAACGAAGAGTAGCCCCCGCTTGCCACAACTAGAGAAAAGCCTGCGTGCAGCAACGAAGACCCAACGCAGCCAAAAATAAATAAATAAATAAAAATAAACAACAGAAAGGCAAGAGATTCTTACCAAATGGAATTTAAAGGGATGAAAATGAGTGATTAGCTACTATTGCACTAAAAGTATGCTGATCGATTTGACTCTAATTCAGCTTTTTTTATTGTCATCAATTCTATGACCCACTTAAGGATCCATAGCTTTAGAAAATTAGTTCCCTTAAGGGATACCAGTTGATAATGTTAAATGTATATTTAAATTACTGGTTAATAATACCTTTTTAAGTTTCTGTCATGTGTTCTTTGAAGAAAGTGAGAATATTTTAAAACAACATTCTCTCCTTAAATCTTCAATTTCCAATTTCTTTCTGGAATCTGCAAAGTCAAAAAGAAAAAAAAAGAGAGAAAGGTTTCTTTGAAAACACTCTTGGGACTTCCCTGGTGGCGCAGTGGTTAAGAATCCGCCTGCCAATGCAGGGGACACGGGTTCAAGCCCTGGTCTGGGAAGATCCCACATGCCACGGAGCAACTAAGCCTGTGCGCCACAACTACTGAGCCTGCGAGCCACAACTACTGAAGCCCGCGTGCCTAGAGCCCGTGCTCCGCAACAAGAGAAGCCAACGTGATGAGAAGCCCGCGCACCGCAACAAAGAGTAGCCCCCGCTCGCCGCAACTAGAGAAAGCCTGCACGCGGCAACGAAGACCCAACGCAGCCAAAAATAAATAAATAAATACATTTATATTAAAAAAAAAACCACTTGTGCTGAACGGTGAACAAATGAATGAATGAATGAATGAATGAACTTGGAGAAAGAATAATTTTTAAATCCGGAACTGTAGGATCTCAGAGTACTCTCTTTACCTTCTTCCTTTGGGATAGTGTTTTCCAAATCTCAGTCATTCAGGCACCACAGTCACTTTTTTTGGCCATAATTGAGTCCCATAAGCAAAGCTGTTTGCTTAACTTTTTGCTTTAAATTGACTTGACTTTACAACTCAGACTAATTTTAAAGGAAAATTTATATTACCATTGTAAACAAAAAAATCATTTGCAATAAATAGAAAGTAATACAAAAATAAATTCACTAGAAATAAAACCATGCTATTGTATTCCAGCTCAACAGTGTTGCCTAGAAAGGTTCTTGGTCTGAGGCCTGTTTTCTCTTAGAAGCATTTGAGAGGTATTAAAGACACAGTAGCACAAGACTGAGACTTTCTCTTTGAGATCATGGTAAATCTGAGAGAGCTGGAAAGGGAATTGCCTTCCCACTTGGTGATTCAGGGTTTTTTCATCCTATGGCTCCGTTCTTACCAAGGCTTGGAATGGGTGTTACACAATGGCCTTCACTCCTCCGCACCCAATCCTCATCCATCTCACTGTGGGTCCCATTTCACTCCTGGCTTCTGCCTCTTCCAAGCCTGTGATTCCCACAAAACCAGTGACGTGTCTTCCCAGCCCTTCCCCGTAGTATCACCCACGGACGTCACTACCTCTTACCATCAAAGGCAGAAACTTAAGGAAAATCCCCTGATTTATGGCCACCTAAGCAAAGCAATGAATTACATGTCAGCCAGCTGGCAAGGAGGCTGTTGTTTTGTAACGTCCAGAGCTCTGGTTTGAGATATAATCAGATTTGCAGAATTTGCTCAATTCAGCAGGAACTTAACAAGGCATGGATGATGGGAAAGGAAACAAAGAAAGCTGATCCTGCCCTGGTAAACAGAGTCCAAGGGTAGACCAAATCAACATCATGGAACACTGCAGAGAAATTCAGTTCATGGGCATCTGGTTACCAGAAATACTGATGCCAGAAACGACTCTGAATTGGCTTTTCAGATTAGTTTCTCAGAAAGTCAGCGAGATGGGGGTTAAAGAAGGTCACTGATAATTCTATAAACTCAGGGAGAAAATAAGTATAGGACCTAGTGGTTTAGAATGAAGGGAAATTCCTTTCAGTGATTAGATTCAATTTTGCATGCTTGAAAATATCAGAAAATAAGATACAAAAATGCTATTGATCGCATGGTGAGACAGGAACTTTCATACCAGGAATGTAAACTGATGGAAACCTTCCAGAAAGCCATTTGACGTATGAATCAAGAGCCTGTGAAAAGTTTCGATTTAGTAACTTCTCATTCTAGAACTCTGCCTTCTGAAAAGGTTCAGAGGTTTGGACAATTTTGTGGGTTTTTTTTTTTTTAAACAAGGGGCTTCCACTGCCAGCTCTGATAAGGTAGCTTGTTGTTCCCACAGAGGGCAACTACAGGTGGGTGGATCAGCAGATCGGGGTGCATTCATACAGTAGAGTGCTATTCAAAAGCAAATATGAGGGACTTCCTGGTGGCACAGTGGTTAAGAATCCACCTGCCAATGCAGGGGACACAGGTTCGAGCCCTGATCCGGGAAGATCCCACATGCCGCAGAGCAACTAAGGCCATGCGCCACAACTACTGAGCCTGCGAGCCACAATTACTGAGCCCACGTGCCACAACTACTGAAGCCCGCGTGCCTAGAGCCCGTGCTCCGCAACAAGAGAAGCCACCACAATGAGAAGCCCGCTCACCGCAAGGAAGAGTAGCCCCCGCTCGCCGCAACTAGAGAAAGCCTGCACGCAGCAACGAAGACCCAACACAGCCAAAAATAATTTAAAATAAATTAAAAAATAAATATTAATGAAATACTAATATGACATGAATGAGTATCAAAGATGTTATGCTGAGAGAAACAAGACTCAAAAAAGCATGTAGTATATGATTCCATTCATATGATTCTAGAAATCTGATCTAGATCAGAGCAGTGGTTTCCTGGGTAGGGGGATAGGAGTAAAGGAGAAATTGACTGCATAGAGGAATAAGAGAAATTGCTGGGGTGATAGAAATGTTCTTTATCTTGCAGTGTCATATATATATATATATGTATATTATACATATATATGTATATATATTATACATATATATGTATATATATTATACATAGACATATATGTCACATGTGAATATATGTATCACTATGCATAAATGTGTATATATGCATATCACATGTGTATGTGTGGTGTATGCATATATAACGTGTATGTATGTAATTATGCATACATACATACATATATATATATACATATGATTTACCAAAAGTCATCAACTTGTACACATAAAGTCTCTGAATGTTACTGTATGGAAAAAAAAAAACTTCACTGAAGTATTATGTAAAGGCAGAATACATTTCCAGGTAAACAAAAACTGAGAGACATTGTGGCCAGCATAGCTGCACTAAAATAAGTACTGAAGAGTTTTTTAGGTAGAAGAAAAATGATCCCAAACTAAAACAAAATGAGAGCAACAGAAAGTTTTAATATGTGGGTAAATATAAATGTATATTGACTGAACAAAACATTATTATCTTGTGGGGTCTAAAATATATGTAGAATTAACATTTAAACAAGGGAGACTGTGCAAGATGACAGACTAGAAAGACCCTGAGCTCACCTCCTCCTATGGTACACCAAAATCACAACTATTTGCAGAACAACCATTGATGAAAACGACTGGAACCTGCCAGAAAATTTCTTATACAACTAAAGATATAAAGAAGGAAGCACAGAGAGGCAGGTAGGAGGCACAGAGCTGCCATATAGTCAAGTCCCATATCCCTGGCTGGGCAACCCACAAACAGGAGAATAATTATGATCGCACAGGTTCTCCCAAAGGAGTGAGAGGTCCGAGCCGCAGGTCAGGCTCCCAGTCCAGGGGTCCTGCACCAGGAAGATGAGCCCCCAGAACATTTGGCTTTGAAGTTCAGTGGGGCTTACTTCTGAGAGTCCCAGAGGGCTGGGGGAAATAGAGACTTCACTATGAAAGGACAGATACAAAATCTCACACCCTCTGGAACCCAGGGCAGAAGCAGTAATTTGACCGGAGGCTGGGTCAAACCTACCTGCTACTCCTAGTGAGTCTCCTGGAGAGGTAGGAGGCAACTGCAGCTCACCCTGGGGACATAGACACTGGCAAAAGCCATTCTGGGGAGCTCTTTCTACCATGTGGACACTGGTGCTGGCAAAGCACCATTTTGGAATCCTCCCTCTAGCTTATTAGCCCCAGGCCCCAGCCCCACTTGGGGCACCAGTGCTGGGACACCTCAGGCCAAGCAACTAACAGGGCATGGACACATCCCCACCCACCAACAGAGAGGCTGCTTTAAGACCCTTTGATCCACAGCTGCCTCTGGACACAGCCCTGCCCACCAGAGGACCCAGGACCGGGCTCCACACACCAGTACACAGGCACTAGAACCAAGACCACCAGGACCCTCCAGCCAGAGACCCTGGGACCCAGCTCCACCCAGCAGTGGTCAGGAACCAGCACCAGAATCCCCAAGGCACCAGCCCCACCCACCAGTGAGCCTACTCTAGCCTCCCGTCCAGCTCCACCCACCAGGGGGCAGACAGCAGTTGCAAGAAAACCACAGTCCTGCACTCTGCAGACCTCCCCACTCACTAGCTGCCCAGACCCTGCCCTCGGACCAGTTGTGCCCAGGACCCGCCCACTAGCAGGCCAACACAAGCTTCCAGACACCCCAGGTCCTGCAGCCAATTGTGTCAGGAACTGGCCCCACCCACCAGTGGTCCGACACATGCTCTGGGACCCTTGGGCTCTGCAACCAGACCCCAGGACCCAGCTCTGCCTACCAGTAGGCCAGTACTAGCCCCAGGACCTGGCTTCACCCACCAGTGGGTGAGCAACAGCCCCCAGGGTCTCCTGGACCCTGACTCAACCTACCAGTAACCAGCACTAGTATAGTCCCCTAGAGTTCTGCAGTCAGCCACCTCATGACCCAGTCCCACGAACCAGCAGCCAACAGCCTCTGCACAAGGCAGGAACTGGCAACCAAACAGACCAAGGGCCAACCAAGCTTACCAGACTGTCCACATAGTCAGCCCACCACAACAGAAAGATCCACGCAGCCCTCATGGAGGAAGCCCTAGAGCATATAGCTCTGGTGATGAAAGGGAAGTGTCCTGAGACACATAGATTTTCTACAAAAGGCTTATTCTTCAAGGCTGGGAAATGTAACCAACCTACCAGACACATAAAAAAAAAACCCAGCAACTTAGGCAAAATGAGGCGGCAGAATAACATGTTCCAAATGAAGAATCAAGATAAAACCCCAGAAAAAGAACTAAGTGAAGTGGACATAGGCAATCTACCTGAGAATGAGTTCAAGGTAGTGATCAGAAAGATGATCAAAGAACTCGGAAGAATGGATGCACAGAATGAAAAGTTAGAAGCTTTTAACAAAGAGTTAGAAAATCTAAAGAACAGCCAAACAGACATGAAGAATACAATAACAAATAAAAAATACACTAGAAGAACCAACAATAGACTAAATGATACAGAGGAATGGATCAGCAAGCTGGAAGACAGCAGAGGAAATCACTGATGCTGGACAGAAAAAAGAAAAAAGCATGAAAAAAAATGAGGACAGTTTAAGAGACCTCTGGGAAAATATCAAACACACCATATTTGCATTATAGGGGTCCCAGAAGGAGAAGGGA
Organism: Eschrichtius robustus; assembly: GCF_028021215.1. Classification (NCBI taxonomy): domain Eukaryota; kingdom Metazoa; phylum Chordata; class Mammalia; order Artiodactyla; family Eschrichtiidae; genus Eschrichtius; species Eschrichtius robustus. The sequence continues at coordinate 83,656,875 of NC_090831.1, forward strand.
GAGAGAAAGGGGCTGAGAACATAATTGAAGGCATACTAATTGAAAACTTCCCTAACCTAGGAAAGGAAACAGACATCCATGTCCAGGAAGTACAGAGAGTCCCAAACAGGATCAACCCAAAGGGGAATACACCAATATGCACTGTAATTAAAATGGCAAAAATTAAAGATAAGGAGAGGATATTAAAAGCAGCAATGGAAAAGCAACATGTTATGTACAAGGGAACTCCCATAAGGCTATCAGCTGACTTTTCAGCAGAAACTCTACAGGGCAGAATAGAGTTGCACAATATAAAGTGATGAAAGGGAAAAACCTACAACCAAGAATACTCTACCCAGAAAGACTCTCATTCAGATTTCATGGGGAGAGCAAAAGCTTTACAGACAAGCAAAAGCTTTTAAAAGAGTTCAGCACCTCCAATCCAGCTTTACAAGAAATGTTAAAGGAACTGCCCTGAGCAAAAATGAAAAAGACACAATTAGCAACATGAAAATCATGAAAGGAAAAAAAATCTCATCAGTAAAGACCAACATATACATGAAAAGATGCTCAACATCACTAATTATTAGAGAAATGCAAATCAAAACTACAATGCCATATCACCTCACACCGGTCAGAATGACCATTATTGAAAAATCTAGAAACAATAAATGCTGGAAAGGGTGTGGTGAAAAGGGAACCCTCCTGCACTGTTGGTGGGAATGTAAATTGATACAGCCACTATGGAGAACAGTATGGAGGTTCCTTAAAAAACTAAAAATAGAACTACCGTATGAACTAGCAATCCCATTACTGGGCATATACCCTGAGAAAACCATAATTCAAAAAGAGACATGTACCACAATGTTCATTGCAGCACTATTTACAGGAGCCAGGACATGGTACCAACCTAAATGTCCATCGACAGATGAATGGATAAAGAAGATCTGGCACATGTATACAATGGAATATCACTCAGCCATAAAAAGAAATGAAATTGAGTTATTTGTAGTGAGGTGGATGGACCTAGAGTCTGTCATACAGAGTGAAGTAAGTCAGAAAGAGAGAAACAAATACCATATGCTAACGCATACATGTGGAATCTAAAAAAAAATGGTACTGATGAACCTAGTTGCAGGGAAGGAATAAAGAGGTAGATATAGAGAATGGACTTGAGGATATGAGGTGGGAGGGCGAAGCTGGGGTGAAGTGAGAGTAGCATCGACATATATACACTACTGAATGTAAAATAGTTGGCTGGTGGGAAGCAGCAGCATAGAAGAGGGAGATTGGCTCGGTGCTTTGCGATGACCTAGAAGGGTGGGATAGGGAAGATGGGAGGGAGGCTCAAGAGGGAGGGGATATGGCTGATTCGCTTTGTTGTGCAACAGAAACTAACACACAGTACTGTGAAGCAATTATACTCCAATAAAGATCTATTAAAGAAAAAAACAAGACAAACATATAGTAAAGGTAGGAAATCATCCACACACAACTAGTAGGAAGGTTAAAAGACAAAAGTAGTAAAATTACTTACATCAACCTATAAGCAGTTAAGGGATACACAAAACAATTAAATGTAAAACATGATATCAAAAACAGTAATCATGAGGGGAGGAGAGTACAAACACAGGGTTGTTAAAACACATTTGTTAAGAGATCAGCAACTTAAAACAATCACGTATATATATAGATTGCTATATATAAACCTCACAGTAACCACAAAACAAAAATCTAAATTAGATACACACACAAAAAAGAAAAAGGAATCCAAACATAATACTAGTCTTCAAATCACAAGAGAACAAAAGAAGAAATGAACAAAATGACCTAAAATACAATCCCCAAACAATTAATAAAGTGGCAATAAGAACACAATATCAATAATTACTTTAAATGTAAACTGAACAAATGCTCCAATCAAGACATAGAGTGGCTGAATGGAAACAAAAAAAGACCCCTATATATGCTGCCTACAAGAGACTCACTTCAGATCTAGAGACACACACAGGATGAAAGTGAGGGGATGGAAAAAGGTATTCCATGCAAATGGAAAGCAAAAGAAAGCCAAGGTAGCAATACTTATATCAGACAAAATAAAACAGTCTTTAAAATAAAGACTGTTATAAGAGACAAAGAAGGACATTACCTAATGATCAAGGAATCAATCCAAGAAAATATAACAATTGTAAATATATATACACCCAACATAGGAGCACATAAACACATAAAGCAAATATTAAAAGACATAAAGGGAGAAATTGAGAGTAGCACAATAATAGTAGGGAACTTTTAACACCCCACTTACATCAATGGACAGGTCATCCAGACAGAAAACCAATAAAAAAACACTGGCATTAAATGGCATATTAAACCAGGTGGACTTAATAGATATATATAGGGCATTCCATCCAAAAGCAGGAGAATACATACTTTTCAAGTACACATGGAACATTCTCCAGGACAGATCACATGTGAGGCCACAAAACAAACTTCAGTAAATTTAAGAAGACTGAAATCATATCAAGCATCTTTTCCCACCACAATGCTATGAGACTAGAAATCAACTACAAGAAAAAAACTGCAAAAAACACAAACACTTGGAGGCTAAACAATATGCTACTACACAACCAATGGATCACCAAAGAAATCAAAGAGGAAATCCAAAAATACTTGGAGACAAATGAAAACAAAAACACAATGATCCAAAATCTATGGGACACAGCAAAAACAGTACTAAGAGAGAAGTTTATAGTGATACAAGCTTACCTCAGGAAACAAGAAAAATCTCAAATAAACAACCTAACCTTATACATCAGGGAGCTAAAAAAAAGAACAAACAAAATCTGAAGTTAGTAGAAGGAAAGAAATCATAAAGGTTAGTGCAGAAATAAATGAAATAGAGACTAAAAGAACAACAGAAAAGATCAATGAAACTTAGAGCTGGCTCTTTGAAAAGATAAACAAAACTAATAAACCTTTAGCCAGACTCATCAAAAAAGACAGAGAGAGAGGCCAAATCAATACAATCAGAAATGAAAAAGAAATTACAACCAACACAACAGAGATACAAAGGATCATAAGGGAATACTGAGAACAACTATATGCCAATAAAATGGATAATCTAGACAAAATGGACAAACTCCTAGAAATGTACCATCTCCCAAGACTGAACCAGGAATAGAAAATATGAACAGACCAATTGCCAATAATGAAATTGAATCAGTAATTAAAAAAAAAAAAACTCCCAACAAACAGAAGTCCAGGACCAGATGGCTTCATAGGTGAGTTGTACCAAGCATTTAAAGAAAAGTTAACACCTATACTCAAACTATTCCAAAATATTACAAAGGAAGGAATGCTTCTGAACTCATTCTACAAGGCCAGCATCACCCTGATAGCAAAACCAGACAAAGATATCACAGAAAAGAAAGTTACAGGCCAATATCACCGATTAACATAGACACAAAAATCCTCAACAAAATATTAACAAACCAAATCCAACAACTCTTAAAAAAAAAAACATACACCATGATCAAGTGGGATTTAGCCCAGGGATGCAAGGATTTTTCAATAGCTGCAAATCAATCAATGTGCTATACCATATTACCAAATTGAAGAATAAAAACCATATGATCATCTCAACAGATTCAGAAAAAGCTTTTGACAAAATTCAATATCGTTTACAATAAAAACTCTCCAGAAAGAGGGCATAGAGGGAACATACTTCAACATAATAAAGGCCATATATGACAAGTCCACAGCTAACATCATACTCAATGGTGAAAATCTGAAAGCATTTACACTAAGATCAGGAAGAAGACAAGTATACCAACTCCTGCCACTTTTAACCAACATAGTATTGAAGTCCTAGCCACAGCAATTAGACAAGAAAAAGAAATAAAAGGTATCCAAATTGGGAAAGAAGAAGTAAAACTGTCACTGCTTGCAGATGACACAACTATACATAGAACATCCTAAAGATGCCACCAAAAAACTACTAGAGCTCATCAATGAACTCAGTAAAGTTGCAGCATACAAAATTAAAATATAGAAATCTGTTGCATTTCTATACACTAACAACGAACTACCAGAAAGAGAAGTTAAGGAAACAATCCCATTTAGCACTGCATGAAAAAGAATAAAATACCTAGGAATAAACCTACCTAAGGAGGTAAAAGACCTGTACTCGGAAAAAGATAGGACACTGATTTAAAAGACTGAAGATGATACAAACATACAGATATACCATGGTTGGGGCTTCCCTGGTGGCACAGTGGTGAAGAATCTGCCTGCCAATGCAGGGGACACGGGTTCGAGCCCTGGTCTGGGAAGATCCCACATGCCACAGAGCAACTAATCCCGTGTGCCACAACTACTGAGCCCATGTGCCATAACTACTAAAGCCCGCGTGCCTAGAGCCTGTGCTCTGCAACAAGAGAAGCCATCGCAATGAGAAGCCCGTGCACTGAGACGAAGAGTAGCCCCCACTTACCACAACTAGAGAAAGTGCACATGCAGCAACAAAGACCCAACGCAGCCAAAAATAAATAAATAAAATAAAATTTTTTAAAAGGTGAATGTCTTTAAAAAAAAAAAAAGGTATTCCATGGTCATGGATTGGAAGAATTATTATTGTTAAAAACAACCATACTACCCAAGGCAATCTACAGATTCAATGCAATCCCTATCAAAATACCAATGGCAGAGCATGGGATCAAGATGGCAGAGTAGCAGGATATGAAGCTCACCTTCTCCCACAAATACTTCAAAAATAAATCTACCTGTGGAACAATTCTCACAGAATGTCTACTGAATGCTGGCAGAATACCTCAGACTGCTGAAAGGGCAAGAAAATCTCCATGTAACCAGGTAGGAAATAGAAAAAATAAAAAGCGAGAAAGGTCTCACGACAGCACCTGTGCTCCTGGGAGGGAGCTGTGAAAGAGGAAAGGTCCCTGCACCCTGGGAAGCCCCCTCACCAGTGGGGAGATCTGCTAGGACAGAAAGGGAGCTTCAGAGCCTCGTAGGAGAGTGCTGCTGGTTTGCAGCAGCCAGAGCAGAGGGAGAACTGCACAGATGGTCAGTGTTGCCGCCCTGCACTGCCCTGCACCCCCCCAGCCTGAGACATGCATCCGCCAGTACAGGCAGGGGCTGGGTGCTGGAACTTGGGCTTCGGAGATCGGAACCGGGGAGAGGACTGGGGTTGGCCATGTGGAGATGGCCTGGGGGCGCTGGAGTCCAGTGCAACCATGGCTGGGGGTGTACGCGGAGGAAGTTTGGGCCAACTTAGAGACCAGTCGCCACTGTTTGGGGAGTGCATGAGGGGAGAGGCGGGACCCAGATTGTAGCCTTTTACCCTGTGCACGTGCTCACAGAGGGCATGACACTGCCTGCCCAGGCTGCAGGAGCAGTCGTGAGCCACCACCACCACCCTTGCAGACTCCAGGAGTGGTTGGGAGCCACTGCCGGCCTCCCTCCTGGACCCCAGGAGTGGTCATCAGCCACCACCTCTGTCCCCATCATGTGCTCTGGGGGTGCACCTGAGCTGCCACCACTGCCAAGAACCCCAGGGCCAGGCACCAGCCACCACACCTGCACACCCCTTATCAAGGGGAGAACAACCAACACACACTGAGGAAAGAGGCGACAGGCATCCATACTAAAAACAGCACTGGCACCAAATATATTAAACCCACACAAGTTACACAGGGACACGCCCACATATAAATAGCCTTCCAAGAGCACACCAGATAATTGTTTCTCCTAAACTCACAGAGTAAGAGAAATAGAAGTAAAATGAAGAAGCTGAGGAACCACTCCCAGGTAAAAGACTAACAGCATTCCCCTGAAAGAACAAGCAGTGAAGCAGACCTCTCCAGACTAATAGACACTGATTTCAAAAAGGAGATAATGAAAATACTGAAGGAATTAAGAAACACTAGCAACGGAAATGCAGAGTACTGTAAAAAGGAACTAGAAACTATAAAGAGGAACCAAAAAATATAAAACTCATTTGCAGGGAATTCCCTGGCAGTCCAGTGGTTAGGGCTTGGCGCTTTCACTGCTGAGGGCTGGTTCAATCCCTATGGGAACTGGGATCCCACAAGCCGCACAGCATGGCCAAAAAAGAGAAAAAAAAAAAAAAAGAAAATTCATTTGCAGAGACAAAAGCTGAGCTAAAGGCATAGAATAGCAGAATAGCATACAATAGCAGAATGAATAATGCAGAAAAACAAATAAGTGACCTGAAAGACAGGATAATGGAAATCACCCAATCAGGATATCAGACAGAAAGCCAAATTAAAAAAAAAAATGAAACCAATATAAGAGACCTATGGGATAATATAAAACATACACATAATAGGGATTCCAGAAGGAGAAGAAAGAGAAAAGGGGATCGAAAATGTATTTGAAGAATTATGGCTGAAAACTTCCCAAACATAAAGAAAGAAACATATCCAGGTGCAGGAAGCACAGAGGGTCCCAAACAAGATAAACCCAAACAGACCTACACCAACACATAAAAAAAATGGCAAAAGTTAAAGAGGAGCTTCAAGATGGCGGAAGAGTAAGACGCGGAGATCACCTTCCTCCTCACAGATATATCAGAAATACATCTACATGTGGAACTGATCCTATAGAACACCCACTGAACGCTGGCAGAAGACCTCAGGCCTCCCAAAAGAGGTGATTAAGAGTGCTGCTTAAAGGAGCTCCAGAGATGGGTGCGAGCCGCTGCTATCAGCGCGGACCCCAGAGACGGGCATGAGATGCTAAGGCTGCTGCTGCTGCCACCAAGAAGCCTGTGTGCAAGCACAGCTCACTCTCCACACCTCCCCTCCCGGGAGCCTGTGCAGCCCGCCACTGCCAGGGTCCCATGATCCAGGGACAACTTCCCCGAGAGAACGCACGGCACGCATCACGCTGGTGCAACGTCATGCTGGCCTCTGCCGCCACAGGCTCGCCCCGCATCCGTACCCTTCCCTCCCCGCGGCCTGAGTGAGCCACAGCCCCTGAAGCAGCTGCTCCTTTAACCCCGTCCTGTCTGAGCGAAGAACAGACGTCCTCAGGTGACCTACATGCAGAGGCGGGTCCAAATCCAAAGCTGAACCCCGGGAGCTGTGCGAACAAAGAAGAGAAAGGGAACTTTCTCCCAGCAGCCTCAGAAGCAGCGGATTAAAGCTCCACAATCAACTTGATGTACCTGCATCTGTGGAATACCTGAATAGACAATGAATCATCCGATATTGAGGAGGTGGACTTTGGGAGCAAGATATATTATTTTTTCCCCTTTTCCTCTTTTTGTGACTGTGTACGCGTATGCTTCTGTGTGAGATTTTGTCTGTATAGCTTTCGTTTCACCATTTGTCCTAGGGTTCTGTCCATCCGTTTTTTTTTGTTTGTTTTTGTTTTACTTTACAAAAATTTTTTTCTTAATAACTATTTTTTAGTTTAATAACTTTATTTTATCTTACTTTATTTCATTTTATTTTATCCTCTTTATTTCTTTCTATTTTTTCCCATGGATGAAAGGCTCTTGGTGCTCCAGCCAGGCATCAGGGCTGTGCCTCTGAGGTGGGAGAGCCAACTTCAGGACACTGGTCCACAAGAGACCTCCCAGCTCCACGTAATACCAAATGGCGAAACTCTCCCAGAGATCTCCATCTCAACACCAAGACCCAGCTTCACTCAATGACCAGCAAGCTACAGTGCTGGACACCCTATGCCAAACAACTAGCAAGACAGGAACACAAACCCATCCATTAGCAGAGAGGCTGCCTAAAATCATAATAAGCTCACAGACACCCCAAAACACACCACCAGACGTGGACCTGCCCACCAGAAAGACAAGCTCCAGCTTCATCCGCCAGAACACAGGCACTAGTCCCCTCCACCAGGAAGCCTACACAACCCACTGAGCCAACCTTAGCCACTGGGGACAGACACCAAAAACAACGGGAACTACGAACCTGCAGCCTGTGAAAAGGAGACCCCAAACACAGTAAGATAAGCAAAATGAGAAGACAGAAAAACACACAGCAGATGAAGGAGCAAGGTAAAAACACACCAGACCTAACAAATGAAGAGGAAATAGGCAGTCTACCTGAAAAAGAATTCAGAGTAATGATAGTAAAGATGATCCAAAATCTTGGAAATAGAATAGACAAAATGCAAGAAACAGTTAACAAGGACCTAGAAGAACTAAAGAGGAACCAAGCAACGATGAAAAACACAATAAATGAAATTAAAAATACTCTAGAAGGGATCAATAGCAGAATAACTGAGGCAGAAGAACACATAAGTGACCTGGAAGATAAAATAGTGGAAATGACTACTGCAGAGCAGAATAAAGAAAAAAGAATGAAAAGAACTGAGGACAGTCTCAGGGACCTCTGGGACAACATTAAACGCACCAACATTCGAATTATAAGGGTCCCAGAAGAAGAAGAAGAGAAAAAGAAAGGGACTGAGAAAATATTTGAAAAGATTATAGTTGAAAACTTCCCTAATATGGGAAAGGAAATAGTTAATCAAGTCCTGGAAGCATAGAGAGTCCCGTACAGGATAAATCCAAGGAGAAACACGCCAAGACACATATTAATCAAACTATCAAAAATTAAATACAAAGAAAACATATTAAAAGCAGCAAGGGAAAAACAACAAATAACACACAAGGGAATCCCCATAAGTTTAACAAGCTGATCTTTCAGCAGAAACTCTGCAAGCCAGAAGGGAGTGGCAGGACATATTTAAAGCGATGAAGGAGAAAAACCTACAACCAAGATTACTCTACCCAGCAAGGATCTCATTCAGATTTGATGGAGACATTAAAACCTTTACAGACAAGCAAAAGCTGACAGAGTTCAGCACCACCAAACCAGCTTTACAACAAATGCTAAAGGAACTTCTCTAGGCAAAAAACACAAGAGAAGGAAAACACCTACAACAACAAACCCAAAACATTCAAGAAAATGGGAATAGGAACATACATATCGATAATTACTTTAATGTAAATGGATTAAATGCTCCCACCAAAACACACAGACTGGCTGAATGGATACAAAAACAAGACCCATATATATGCTGTCTACAAGAGACCCACTTCAGACCTAGGGACACATACAGACTGAAAGTGAGGGGATGGAAAAAGATATTCCATGCAAATGGAAATCAAAAGAAAGCTGGAGTAGCAATTCTCATATCACACAAAATAAACTTTAAAATAAAGACTATTACAAGAGACAAAGAAGGACACTACATAATGATCAAGGGATCAATCCAAGAAGAAGATACAACAATTGTAAATATTTATGCACCCAACATAGGAGCACGTCAATACATAAGGCAAATACTAACAGCTATAAAAGGGGAAATCGACAGTAACACAATCATAGTAGGGGACTTTAACACCCCACTTTCACCAATGGACAGATCATCCAAAATGAAAATAAGGAAATAAGCTTTAAATGATACATTAAACAAGATGGACTTAATTGATATTTATAGGACATTCCATCCAAAAACAGCAGAATACACATTCTTCTCAAGTGCTCATGGAACATTCTCCAGGATAGATCATATCTTGGGTCACAAATCAAGCCTTGGTAAATTTAAGAAAACTGAAATCGTATCAAGTATCTTTTCCGACCACAATGCTATGAGACTAGATATCAATTATAGGAAAAGATCTGTAAAAAATACAAACACATGGAGGCTAAACAATACACTACTTAATAATGAAGTGATCACTGAAGAAAATCAAAGGGGAAATCAAAAACTACCTAGAAACAAATGACAATGGACACACAACGACCCAAAACCTATGGGATGCAGCAAAAGCAGTTCTAAGAGGGAAGTTTATAGCAATACAATCCTACCTTAAGAAACAGGAAACATCTCAAATAAACAACCTAACCTTGCACCTAAAGCAATTAGAGAAAGAAGAATAAAATAAACCTCAAAGTTAGCAGAAGGAAAGAAATCATAAAGATCAGATCAGGAATAAATGAAGGAAACGATAGCAAAGATCAATAAAACTGAAAGCTGGTTCTTTGAGAAGATAAACAAAATTGATAAACCATTAGCCAGACTCATCAAGAAAAAAAGGGAGAAGACTCAAATCAATAGAATTAGAAATGAAAAAGGAGAAGTAACAACTGACACTGCAGAAATACAAAGGATCATGAGAGATTACTACAAGCAACTCTACGCCAATAAAATGGACAACCTGGAAGAAATGGACAAATTCTTAGAAATGCACAACCTGCCGAGACTGAACCAGGAAGAAATAGAAAATATGAACAGACCAATCACAAGCACTGAAATTGAAACTGTGATTAAAATTCTTCCAACAAACAAAAGCCCAGGACCAGATGGCTTCACAGGCGAATTCTAGCAAACATTTAGAGAACAGTTAACACCTATCCTTCTCAAACTCTTCCAAAATATTGGAGAGGGAGGAACACTCCCCAACTCATTCTACAAGGCCACCATCACCCTGATACCAAAACCAGACAAAGATGTCACAAAGAAAGAAAACTACAGGCCAATATCACTGATGAACATAGATGCAAAAATCCTCAACAAAATACTAGCAAACAGAATCCAGTAGCACATTAAAAGGATCATACACCATGATCAAGTGCGGTTTATTCCAGGAATGCAAGGATTCTTCAATATACGCAAATCAATCAACGTGATATACCATATTAACAAATTGAAGGAGAAAAACCATATGATCATCTCAATAGATGCAGAGAAAGCTTTCGATAAAATTCAACACCCATTTATGATAAAAGCCCTGCAGAAAGTAGGCATAGAGGGAACTTTCCTCAACATAATAAAGGCCATATATGACAAACCCAGAGCCAACATTGTCCTCAATGGTGAAAAACTGAAACCATTTCCACTAAGATCAGGAACAAGACAACTTTGCCCACTCTCACCACTATTATTCAACATAGTTTTGGAAGTGTTAGCCACAGCAATCAGAGAAGAAAAATAAAAGGAATCCAAATCGGAAAAGAAGAAGTAAAGCTGTCACTGTTTGCAGATGACATGATACTATACATAGAGAATCCTGAAGATGTTACCAGAAAACTGGTAGAGCTAATCAATGAATTTGGTAAAGGTGCAGGATACAAAATTAATGCACAGAAATCTCTTGCATTCCTATACACTAATGATGAAAAATCTGAAAGTGAAATTAAGAAAACACTCCCATTTACCACTGCAACAAAAAGAATAAAATATCTGGGAATAAACCTACCTAAGAAGACAAAAGACCTGTATGCAGAAAATTATAAGACACTGATGAAAGAAATTAAAGATGATACAAATAGATGGAGAGATACACCATGTTCTTGGATTGGAAGAATCAACATTGTGAAAATGACTCTACTACCCAAAGCAATCTACAGATTCAATGCAATCCCTATCAAACTACCAATGGCATTTTTCACAGAACTAGAACAAAAAATTTCACAATTTGTATGGAAACACAAAAGACCCCAAATAGCCAAAGCAATCTTGAGAACGAAAAATGGAGCTGGAGGAATCAGGCTCCCTGACTTCAGACTACACTACAAAGCTACAGTAATCAAGACAGTATGGTACTGGCACAAAAACAGAAATATAGATCAATGGAACAGGACAGAAAGCCCAGAGATAAACCCACGCACATATGGTCACCTTATCTTTGATAAAGGAGGCAAGCATATACAGTGGAGAAAAGACAGCCTCTTCAGTAAGTGGTGCTGGGAAAACTGGACAGCTACATGTAAAAGTATGAAATTATAACACTCCCCAACACCATACACAAAAATAAACTCAAAATGGATTAAAGACCTAAATGTAAGTCCAGACACTATCAAACTCTTAGAGGAAAACATAGGCAGAACACTCTATGACATAAATCACAGCAAGATCCTTTTTGACCCAGCTCCTAGAGAAATAGAAATAAAACGAAAAATAAACAAATGGGACCTAATGAAACTTAAAAAAGCTTTCGCACAGCAATGGAAACCATAAACAAGACCAAAACACAACTCTCAGAATGGGAGAAAATATTTGCAAATGAAGCAACTGACAAAGGATTCATCTCCAAAATTTACACGCAGCTCATGCAGTTCAATAACAAAAAAACAAACAACCCAATCCAAAAATGGGCAGAAGACCTAAATAGACATTTCTCCAAAGAAGATACACAGATTGCCAACAGACACATGAAAGAATGCTCAACATCACTAATCATTAGAGAAATGCAAATCAAAACTACAATGAGATATCATCTTATACCAGTCAGAACGGCCATCATCAAAAAATCTAGAAACAATAAATGCTGGAGAGGGTGTGGAGAAAAGGGAACCCTCTTGCACTGTTGGTGGGAATGTAAATTGATACAGCCACTATGGAGAACAGTATGGAGGTTCCTTAAAAAACTAAAAATAGAACTACCATACGACCCAGCAATCCCACTACTGGGCATATACCCTGAGAAAACCATAATTCAAAAAGAGTCATGTACCAAAATGTTCATTGCAGCTCTATTTACAATAGCCAGGACATGGAAGCAACCTAAGTGTCCATCATCGGATGAATGGATAAAGAAGATGTGGCACATATATACAATGAAATATTACTCAGCCATAAAAAGAAACGAAATGGAGTTATTTGTAGTGAGGTGGATGGAGTTAGAGTCTGTCATACAGAGTGAAGTAAGTCAGAAAGAGAAAAACAAATACAGTATGCTAACACATATATATGGAATCTAAGGGAAAAAAAAAAAAAGGTCATGAAGAACCTAGTGGCAGACGGGAATAAAGACACAGACCTACTAGAGAATGGACTTGAGGATATGGGGAGGGGGAAGGGTAAGCTGTGACAAAGTGAGAGAGTGGCATGGACATATATACACTACCAAACATAAAACAGATAGCTAGTGGGAAGCAGCCGCATAGCACAGGGAGATCAGCTTGGTGCTTTGTGACCACCTAGAAGGGTAGGATAGGGAGGGTGGGAGGGAGGGAGATGCAAGAGGGAAGAGATATGGGAACATATGTATATGTATAACTGATTCACTTAGTTATAAAGCAGAAACTAACATACCACTGTAAAGCAATTATACTCCAATAAAGATGTTTTAAAAAAAAAAAAGTTAAAGATAAGGAGAGGATTCTAAAGGCAGCAAGAGAAAACAAAGAGTTAATTACAAGGTAATGCCCATAAGGCTATCAGCTGATTTCTCTACAGAAACACTGCAGGCCAGAAGGGAGTAGCAAGATATATTCAAAATACTAAAAGGGAAAAATCTGCCACCTAGGATACTCTACCCAGCAATATTATCATTTAGAATAAAAGGAGAGATAAAGAATTTCTCAGACAAGCAAAAACTGACAGAATACAGCAATACTAAACCTATTCTAAAGGATATATTGAAAGGTCTTCTCTAAATAGGAAAAAAGTAAGAACCTATAGGAAAGAAAAAAATCACAATTGAAAAATAAATCACTTAAGCCAGTACACAGATTTAAAAAGTTTCTGTGAAAGTGATAACAACAATGAACAGCAAAAGGATGAGAATGAAGATGCGAAAGAGGACATTGAAACCATAAAATGTGGGGGAGAGGAGTAAGAAAATGTAGATTTTTTTTCCTAGAATATGTTTGAGCCTATATGACTACCAGTCTAAGGCAAGTAGATATAGGAATAGGTTAACATACTTGAAAAACAGGGTAACCATACATCAAAAACATACAATAGATTCACAAAAGCCAAAAAGAAGAGAATGTAAGTATAATACCAAAAAAAAGTCATCAAACCCCAAAAAGAAAAACAAAAAGAAAAAGAAAGGGACAAAGATAATATATATAATCAATGGGAAAACAAGGTTTAAAAATGGCAATAAATACATATCTATCAATAATTACCTCAAATGTCAATGGACTAAATGCTCCAATCAAAAGACACAGAGTGGCAGATTGGATAAAAACATAAGAGCCTAAAATATGCTGCCTACAAGAGACGCACTTTAGGGCAAAGGACACACATAGACTGAAAGTGAGGGGTGGAAAAAGATATATCATGAAAAGGTGGGGATCACAATACTCATATGAGACTAAATAGACTTTAAAACAAAGGGTAAAAAGAAAGATAAAGAAGGACACTATATAATGATAAAAGGATCAATACAAGAAGAGGATTTTACACTTGTCAACATATATGCACCTAATATAGGAGCACCCAAATGCATAAAACAAATACTAACAGACATAATGGGAGAAATTGACAGGAATACAATAATAGTAGGAGACTTTAACATCCCACTCACATCAATGGACAGGTCTTCCAGACAGAGAATCAATAAGGCAACAGAGATCCTAAATGATACAATAGAACAGTTAGACTTAATTGATATTTTCAGGACATTACCTCCAAAAAACCCAGAATACACATTCTTTTCAAGTGCACATGGAACATTCTCTAGGGCTGACCACATACTAGGGCTCGAAACAAGCCTCAACAAATTTAAGAGTATAGAAATTATCTCAAGCATCTTTTCTGACCACAATGGCATGAAACTAGAAATTAACCACAGAAAAAGAAATGAGAAAAAATAAATGATTACATGGAGACTAAACAACATGGCACTAAAAAACCAATGGGTCAACAATGAAATCAAAGAGGAAATTTTAAAATACCTTGAGACAAATGACAATGAAAATACATCCATACAAAATCTATGGAATGCAGCAAAAGCAGTTCTTAGAGGGAAGTTCATAGTGATACGGGTCTTTCTCAAAAAACAAGAAAAATCTAAAATAAACAACCTAACCTACCACTTAAAAGAGTTAAGAAAACAAGAGCAAACAAAACCTAAAGTCAGCAGAAGGAAGGAAATAATAAAGATCAGAGAGGAAATAAAATAGAGATAAAAAAACAATAAAACCAAGAGCTTGTTCTTTGAAAGGATAAACAAGATTGACAAACCTCTGGCCAGGCTCACCAAGAAGAAAAGATAGAGAACCCAAATAAACAAAATAAGAAAAAGAGACATAACAACTGATACCAAAGAAATACAAAAAACCATAAGGGAATACTATGAACAGTTATATGCCAACAAATTCAACAACCCAGAAGAAATGAACAAGTTTCTAGAAACATACAGCCCACCAAAATTTAATCAAGAAGAAACAGATAATTTGAAGAGACCAATCACTAGAAGTAAACACAATCTGTAATTTTAAAACTCCCTACAAACAAAAGTCCAGGACCAGATGGCTTCACAGGTGAATTCTAGCAAACATACAAAGAGAACTTATACCAATCCTTCTCAAACTCTTCCAAAAAACTGAAGAGGAGGGAACACTCCCAAGGATATTCTATGAAGTCCACCATCACCCTGGGATACCAAAACCAGACAAAGATACCAGCAAAACAGAAAATTACAGGTCAATATCTTTGAAGAATATAGATGCAAAAATTCTCAACAAAATATTAGCAAACCGAATCCAACCACACATTAAAAAGATCAAATACCACGACCAAGTGGGATTCATCCCAAGTTCACAAGGATGGTTCAACATATGCAAATCAATCAATATGATACACCACATAAACAAAAGAAAAGGCAAAAACCACATGCTCATCTCAATAGATGCAGAAAAAGCATTTGACAAAATCCAACATCCACTCAGGATAAAAACTCTTACCAAAGTGGGTATAAAGGGAACATATCTCAAGATAGTAAAAGCTATTCATGACAAATCCACAGCCAGTATAAATGGTGAAAAGCTGAAAGCCTTCCCACCAAAATCTGGAAGAAGACAAGGGTGCCCACTGTCACCTCTTCTATTCAACATAGTATTGGAAGTCCTAGCTACATCAATCATACAGGAAAAAGAAATGAAAGGTATCCAAATTGGAAGGGAAGAGGTAAAACTGTCATTATATGTAGATGATATGATACCATATATACAAAACCCTAAAGACTCCACACAAAAACTACTAGGACTGATAAACGAATTCAGCAAGGTAGCAGGATACAAGATTAACATATGGAAATCGCTTGCATTTCTTTACACCAATAATGAAATATCAGAAATGGAATGTAAAAAAGCAGTATCTTTTAAAATTGCGACTCCAAAAATAAATTATTTAGGAATAAACCTCACCAAGGAGGAAGACATATGCTGAGAATTATAAAAGGAAAGGAATAAAAGGAATTTCCTATTAATAAAGGAAATTCAAGATGATTCAAAGAAATGAAAAAGATATTCCATGCTCTTGGATTGGAAGAATATTGTTAAAATGTCCATACTACTCAAAGCAATCTACAGATTTAATGCAGTCTGTATCAAATTACCCATGACATTTTTCACAGAACTAGAATAATCCTAAAATTCATATGGAACCATAGAAGACCCAGAATTCCCAAAGCAATCCTGAAGCAAAAGAACAAAGCAGAAGGCATAACCATCCCAGACTTCAGACAATACTACAAAGCTATAGTAACCAAAAAAAGCATGGTATTGGCACAAAAACAGACATATGGATCAATGAAACAGAATAAAGTCCAGAAATAAACCCAAACACCTATGGTCAATTAACCTTCGACATCAACCTTCGACAAAGGAGGCAAGAATATACAATGGGAAAAAGATGGTCTCTTCAGCAAGTGGTGTTGGGAAAGTTGGACAGCTGCACGTAAATCAAGGAATTTAGAACACAACCTCTCACCATACACAAAAACAAACTCAAAATGGCTTAAAGACTTAAACATAAGACATGACACCATAAAACTCCTAGCAGAAAACATAGGCAAAACATTCTCTGACATAGATCGTACCAATGTTTTTTTAGGTCAGTATCCCAAGGCAATAGAAATAAAAACAAAAATAAACAAATGGGACCTAATCAAACTTACAAGCTTTTGCACAGCAAAGGAAACCAAAATCAAAATGAAAAGGGCTTCCCTGGTGGCACAGTGGTTGAGAATCCGCCTGTCAATGCAGGGGACACGGGTTTTGAGCCCTGGTCCGGGAAGATCCCACATGCTGCAGAGCAACTATGCCCGTGCACCACAACTACTGAGCCTGCACTCTAGAGCCCATGAGCCACAACTACTGAGCCCATGCGCCTAGAGCCCATGCTCCGCAACAAGAGAAGCCACCTCAATGAGAAGCCCACGCACCGCAATGAAGAGTAGCCCCCGCTCGGCAAAACTAGAGAAAAGCCCACGTGCAGCAACAAAGACCCAATGCAGCCAAAAATAAATAAATAAAATAAATTTAATTTTTTAAAAAAATGAAAAGACAACCTACAGATTGGGAGAAAATATTTGCAAACGATGCGACAGACAAGAGCTTAGTTTCCAAAACATATAAAGAGCTCATACAACAACAAAAACAAACAACCCAATCGAAAAATGGGCAGAAGACATAAAGAGACATTTCTCCGAAGAAGAAATACAGATGACCAATAGGCACATGATAAGATGCTCAACATCGCTAATTATTAGAGAAATGCAAATCAAAACCACAATGAGCTACCACCCCACACTGGTCAGAATGGCCATCATCAAAAGTCTACTGCTGAAGAAGGTGTGGAGAAAAGGGAACCCTCCTACACTATTGATGGGAATGTAAGTTGGTGCAGCCACTGTGGAAAACAGTATGGAGGTTTCTCAGAAAACTAAAAATAGAACTACCATATGATCCAGCAATCCCACTTCTGGACATATATCCAGACAAAACTATAATTCAAAAAGATACATGCACCCCTATGTTCATAGCAGCACCATTCACAATAGCCAAGACAGGGAAACAACCTAAATGTCCATTGACAGATGAATGGATAAAGAAGATGTGGTACATATACGCAACGGACTACTACTCAGCCATAAAAAAGAATGAAATAATGCCATTTGCAGCAACATGCATGCAACTAGAGATCATCAAACTAAGTGAAGTAAATGAGAAAGAGAAAGGCAAATACCATATGAATTCACTTATATGTGGAATCTAAAATATGACACAAATGAACCTATCTATGACCCAGAAACAGAATCAATGACATAGAGAACAGACTGGTAGTTGCCAAGTGGGGGGATAGGGATGGATTGGGAATTTGGGATTAGCAGATGTAAGCTTTTATATATAGAATGGATAAACAACAAGGTCCTACTATATACCACAGAGAACTATATTTGATATCCTATGATAAACCATAATGGAAAAGAATATTAAGAATGTATATATACGTATAACTGAATCACTTTGCTGTAAAGCAGTAATTAACACAACACTGTAAATCACCTATACTTCAATTAAAAAAAGAAAAAAATATTGATGCCATTTTTCATGGAACTAGAACACATAATTCTAAAATTTGTTTAGAAAAACAAAAGATCTTGAATAGCCAAAACAATCTTGAAAACGAACAGAAGGAATCATGTTTCCTGACTTCAGACTATACAACAAAGTTACAGTAATCAAAAGAGTATGGTACTAGCACAAAAAGGCACATAGATCAATGGAACAGAATAGAGAGCCTAGAAATAAACCCATACACTTATGGTCAATTATTTTATGACACAGGAGGCAAGAATATACAATGGAGAAAAGACAGTCTCTTCAATAAGTAGTGCTGGGAAAACTGGACAGCTACACATAAAAGAATAAAATTAGAACATTCTCTAACACCATATACAAATATAAACTCAAAATGGATTAAAGACCTAAATGTAAGACCAGAAACCATAAAAACTCCTAGGAGAAAACATAGATGGAATACTCTTTGACATAAATCGTAGCAATATTTTTTTGGATCTGTCTCCTAAAGCAAAGGAAATAAAAGCATAAATAAACAAATGGGACATAATTAAACTTAAAAGCTTTTGCACAGCAAAAGAAACCATCAACAAAAAGACACCTTACTGAATTGGAGAAAACATTTACAAATGATATAACAGATGAGGTGTTAATATTCAAAATACATAAACAGCTTATACAACTCAACATCAAAAACCAAACAACCTAGACCTCCCTGGCGTCCCCTGGTTAAGACCCCACGCTTCCACTGTAGAAGGTACGGGTTTGATCCCTGGTCAGGGAACTAAGATCCCACAAGCCACACAGTGCAGCCAAAAAAAGAAAACAAAAACAAAACACTCCAAACAACCCAGTTAAAAAATGAGCAGAAGACGTGAAAAGACATTTTTCCAATGAAGACATACAGATGGCCAACAGGCATGTGAAAAGATGCTCAACGTCATTAATCATCAGAGAAATGCAAATTAAAACCTCAAAGAGATATAACCTCACACGTGTGAGAATGGCTATCATCACAAAGAACACAAATAACAAATGTTGGCAAGGATGTGCTGAAACGGAACCCTTGTACACTGTTGGTGGGAGTGTAAACTGGTGCAGCCACTATGAAAATCAGTATGGAGGTTTCTCAGAAAACTAAAAATAGAACCACATGACCCAGCAATTCCACTCCTGGGTATTTATTCAGAAAAAAAACCCATGAAAACAATAATTCAAAAAGATACATGCACCCCAATGTGCACAGCAGCATTGTTTACAATTGGCAACATATGAAGCAACATAAGTATCCATCAACAGACGAATGGATAAAGAAGATGTGAGATACACACACACACACGTGCACACACACAATGGAATACTACTCAGCCATAAAAAAGAATGAAATTTTGCCATTTGCAGCAACACAGATGGACTTGCAGGGTACTGTGCCGAGTGAAATAAGTCAGACAGAGAAAGACAATGTATAATACAACTTATATGTGGAATCTAAAAATAGAACAAATTAGTAAATTTAACAAAAAAGAAACAGACTCACAGATATAGAGAACAAACTATTGGTTATCAGCAGGGAGAGGAAAAGGAGAGGGGCAAGATAGGGGTAGGGGATTAAAAGGTACAAACTATTATGTATAAATAAGCTACAAGTATATATAGTGTAACACAGGGACTATAGCCAATATTTTATAATAATATAAATGGAATATAACCTTTAAAAATCATGAATCACTATGTTGTACACATGAAACATAACGTTGTACATCAACTATACCTCAACTTAAAAAAAAAAACATTTAAACAGTAATAACACAAAAAGGTGGAAGGGAGTAAATGGAGTTAAAGTGTTCTAAGTTCAAAGCATTTTCTGGTAATAGGCAAAAGTATTACTTTATATTAGACAGTAATAATTCAAGGATACAGGTCTTAATCTCTAAAATTGCTATTACTAAAACTAGCAAGAGAATACAAGACAATAGAAGGAGGTAATGTAATAATAAATATGCTTAACTCTAAAAGAAGGCAGGGAGAGGGGAAAAAAGAATGCAAAAGTGGTGAGACTAATAAAAACTAAACAACATATATCAATCCAAATATATTAGTAATTCAATTAAATACAAATGGACTAAATATACCAATTATACAACACAGGTTGGCAGACCTGAGAAAAAAACTATATGCTGCTTTAAAAGATACACTTTAAATAAAATGACAGGGTTTAATTAATTCATTCGTTTACTCATTCCCCCAAGTGGAAAATGATATACTAGGTATAAACTAACCAAAAGAGAGCTGGTAGAGCTATATTAAAATTAAAGTAGAATTTAAGGAAAGAAATGTTATTAGAGGTAAAGGAACATTTCATAATGATAAAATAATTACTTTTTTTTTTAATTAATTAATTTATTTATTTATTTTTGGCTGTGTTGGGTCTTTGTTTCTGTGCAAGGGCTTTCTCTAGTTGCGGCAAGCGGGGGCCACTCTTCATCACGGTGCGCGGGCCTTTCACCGTCACGGCCTCTCCTGTTGCCGGGCACAGGCTCCAGACGCGCAGGCTCAGTAGTTGTGGCTCACAGGCCTAGTTGCTCCGCGACATGTGGGATCTTCCCAGACCAGGGCTCGAACCCGTGTCCCCTGCATTGGCAGGCGGACCCTCAACCACCGCGCCACCAGGGAAGCCCCCAAAATAATTACTTTTAAAGGTTGTTATAGAAATGTTAGTTTGTATGCACGTAGTAACTTATTTTCAAAATATATAAAGCAAAAACTGACAAACATAATAAGGAGGAATATACAAACCCACAATCAGTGAGGATTTTCAAACAGTGAGCAACTTTAATACATTTCTCAGAATAACTGAAAGAATACACCAGAAAAATCAAAGAATATGGAGAATATGAACAAAATGTCTAGACTGACATCTATAGAACACTGCAGCCAACAGCAACAGAATGCTCAGCATTTAGAGTGCATGTGGAGTGTCTGTAAACTTGACCAATATACTGGGCCACAAAGCAAGTTCTTAACAAATTTTAAAGAACTGAAATCACTCAGAAAATGTTCTCTGACCACAGTGGAATAAAGCTAGAAATAAAAAATAAAAAATACCTAGAAAAATCCCCAAACCATAGGTCAAAGAAGAAATAAAAGTGGAAATTAGAAAATATTTTGAATTGCAAAATAATGAAATTACAACATATAAAATTTGTGGGATGCAATTTAAAAAGTCACAGAAATATATAGCCTTACATGCATATATTAGAAAAGGAAAACAAAAACTTAAGTCATATTATTTATATTGTGCTTTTCCACCTGCTCACTGTGGAAAATTTGGAAATGCAAAAAAAAAAAAAAGTTTAGAGAAACAAAACTCACACCCATCACCCACTGTTAACATTTTGGAGTATTTTCCCTTTCTGCTTTTCTCTATGTGCAGTTATACCTATAATGATCTTTTTTGCATGTTTGGCATCACACCATATGTATTTGGTGTACCTCTACCATTATCTCATGTTTCTTTGTAACTGCCAAGGCCCTCTTTTGAGCTACAGAAGCTGGCTTCTGACAGATGCTTTGCTTTCCCTGGTTTTTACTTTATAGTGTAAGAACCACCTGCCACTCTTTGCTGCTTTAAAGCCTCGTACCTGAGAAATTCCATGCGCCAAACAGAGGATCAAAATTGATGCCAAATGGTAGCCCCTTTCTTGGCTTGGCCCTGCCTGCCTGAACTGCCAGGGCAAATCTGGACACCATGCTCTGCAGCCTCCACCAGCTGCCAGGCACACAACGGCATGCTATCCATCACGGACAGGCCTGAGGAAGGGCTTCAGTGGGTAGGCAGGGGTCAGGATGCTGGGCAGACTCTGGGATGCCACAGCTTCAGGCATCCTTCCCTGGAAACCCAGTATCAAGCCTGTGCTGCTCGGGGCCCCAGCAGAGCCCTGACAGTCATTGCTAAAACTGAGTGAGCACTTCACTAGGGGCCCAGTGTTGACCTAACACTTTCCACTCACTGCAGGAGGCCAGATAACATAAGGATTCAAAGTGGTCTCGAGCCAGTGGGCTGAGTTCAGACGTGACTCCACTGCTCATCAACAAGTCAGCTATCCTCTCTGTGCCTCAGTTTCCTCCAAGTCTCTGACAGTCCCTACCTCCAAGTGTTGCTGTAGGGTTGAGTTCATGGTCACGAAGTGCCTAGACCAGGGCTGGCATACAGTGAATACTCAGTAATTATCACCTTGCTTAATCTTCTCTGTTCTCTGGCAGAGGTCATTGTTACCATCCATTTACAATGAGGAAACTGAGGCACACGGAGGGTAAGCAGCTCCCAACACCCACAGAGGTTACAACGCAGCCGGGCGGATGGACACAGAACAAGGGACCACAAGAGTGACTGAGAAATGACCACAGAGAGCCAAGGCTGTCTGTAGCTCTCCCAAAGGCTTCCTTGGCCCCGCTGGAGCCCTCTGTAGTGAAAGGTGACAGAGAGAAGTGGCGAGAGCCTCTATCTCTTAAAGAGTTTGGATCCGAGACACCCAGAGAGATGCCGAGCCCTGATAACTCGCAGCACACAAGCTAGGGGCTAAAGACTACCCACTGCTCAGGGTCATGGTCTCCACAGCCACCCAGGTATGCCATCCCATCCCATGCATCATTAGAATAAACCCCAAACAGAAATCACCTCAATGTTCCCTGAAGTTACTGGCAAACACGTCCATTCAGCAGCAGCTTTGTTCTGTGCAAAATCATCCAGCAGAGCCCAAGTGCAGAGGTTGCAGAGGTCACCCTGCCCACAGTGTGAATGTTGACTCCCAGGTTGAGCAGACAATTTGGCCTCCATCCCAACTGAAGGGGGTGTGGAGGCTAGATGGAGAACAGAAACCTCAAGAAAATCATTTCCCAACATCCACACTGGCCTTGTGATTTCATTCTTTTCTTACACACCCAATTGTTGGGAGTCATCATTCACTCTTTTATATATATACACGCATATATATATTTCAAAATAAACGACACAGCTTTCTGCAAATTGGTATTGCAATACCAGCAGATAAGATTCCTAAGAGATCTCAGCCTTAGTCCTTAAAACATTCTTTAACAGTGTGGAAGATGCTAACGTAGAGTGACAACCCAGAGTTCTTTAAACAATGAGCTCCATGCAGTCAGGCCATTCTACAAGTATTTCTGCTGCCGACTTTTTCTTCGTACAGGCTGGAAACAAATACAAACATAAGCAAAATCAAGGCCGGCCTTGCTGGTGTCCAGGTGCTATGGAATCTGGCTCAGGGCCACCAGCCCCTGCTCCCTTCCTGACTGTTCCCTCCCCCAGCTCTGGTCATTTCTGAAAATGTGATCCCCATACAGGATGCTGTTCTCTGGAACCTTGGAGGCCACAGGAAAAGGTTGATGATCTTATATATACAGCAAGGATTAGCTTCTGGGATATGACTTTACTGACCACAGGACAGTTTTCACAGACTTTCCTAACCCTTTCTTGGCAAACAACACTGTGAGAAAAGCATGCTGCTCATCAAATAGTTTGGATTCTCCTCCCAGGTACCAGGTAGGATTACGTGTTACTGAAGTTACCTGCTTTGACTCATGACATGTGAGCAGCAGTAGAACGAGTTACTCAGCATTGGTGCATCACTTGTCAGCGTGCGACTCTCCTTTTCCTCTGGCACTAGGACCAGCAACATTCTAGCTGGTAGCTGCTCCATCCACCTGGCCCACAGGTAACGACAGTAAGGAGAGCCCCTTGCTAACTTGTGATGGGCATAGAGTGTGAGCAAGAAACAAACCTTTGTTGTTTGAGCTGCTGAGATTTTGGAATGATCTGTTACTGCAGCACAACCTAGCCTAGCCTGATGGATACTATAACACTGGACAAGAAAAGCTTCTAGCACATTAAGAAACTGAGACCGAGAGGGGTGAAATGAGCTGCCAAAGCCCAGACAGCTGGTGGAAGGCAGAGCAGGAGGGCTGGAATGCTCGCCACAGCCCTCTCACTGCCTTCACACGACAGCAGTTTCTACAGGACAGAGACCCACGACATGAAAGGACTACTCACTGTAAAGATAAAGCCACTACAATCTTTTTTTTTTTCAGATACTGTAAAACCGACTTCAGAATTAAGAGTTAAGTTAAAATGAAGCCTCACTTCCTACCTACCTCAGACTTAGAAGTAATCTATACAAGAAAATGCTAATTGACTTAAAGGGGAAAAAACAAGGCACAAGGGTAAGCCACACATTCTCATCATTGGTACTGAGGGGGCCGAGTCTGCTTGTCGTGGTCCCAGATCCCCGTCACCTCACTCCACCCAGATTCTTGTCCCACATCAGAACCTCAGCCACCTCAACCCAGTCTACCACCACCACTTCTGTCAGAATCATCCAGTAGGAACCACACAAGCTAAAGAGACATGATCAGCAATGAAAAAGAATGTGGTGGAGCTCCATGTACCGATAGAAAGATCTTCAAGACATATTGTCATTTGAAAAATGCCAGTTTTGGAAAGAGTATTAACGACACATATAATTTGCCCATATTGTCTGCCCTACAGACACACAAAACAGTATACATTTTCTACAAGTATACATCTATGAACATAGATGCAAAGAAAAATATCTGGAAGAAGACATACTTTATGAGAAGAGAGATTACTTCCAGACAGGGAAGGAAGGGCACCAGGATTGGTATAGTACTTTTATTCATAATGTTTTAATTTTTTGTAAGAAGAATATATACTCAAAGTTACTTAAACTTTAAATAAGCCTTTTTATTCATCAGGGCATCTTAGGAAACCTTGAGGCAGCTCAATGCAACATTCTCAGCAATCACCATCTGTTAGGGAACTTTGAGTTTCAGCTCACCCTCCTAGGAAAAAACGCTCAGTCCCCATTAAACTAAACGACAATCCATTAAAATCAAACAAACTCTGATGGAATGGTATGACTCTTTCTGTGCGCCTGTCAATAAATGGAACACTCCTCCTGATTTGGTGAAATATCATAGTCAAGCTGATGGGTGTGTGGGTGGGAACAGTTTTATTTTGTCTTCAATTTAGTAGGAGTCTGTCAACTCATGGTATTGCCACTAAACCTGGTTTGAAATAAGGAATGGAAGGTGAAAAATCAAGCCCTACGAAAACAGAACGGAGCAAAAAGAGTCAACAGAACTGACCTTCAAGTAGACTTTTTTTAAACCTTAGGAGCTTAGGCAATACCACCTTGAAAAAATGCTCCATAATTACCAAAGGTCTCTTCATTTCCATTGTCTTTTATTTCCTTTCATGTAACGCAAGCCTCTGAACACTTTAAAATAATATGGGCTCAACTGCCTTCTGTGTAACATTCTGACCCCGAGTGATGTTTCCACTTTGATGGATGATGCCAAAGGTACCTCACACTTTCCACCCAATATCTCCTCCCCACCTAAGTGGCTACCGTTACCAAGGAAACCATTTTAGATTCTTCCTTCCCTTCTGCTAAAACCACATCCTATGGCTAAAGTCCATCCAGCAAATACCATCTCTGGCAGAGCCACATCTGCCACGCACAATATGGACTTCTAAAACATTCTGTCTACCGCAGTCCTGGACGATAGGAATTGATCCTTGCTATTTATTTACTGAATTCAGATTTAAGACAATGTAAAATAAAGCCATCCCTCCCTGCCTACCTCAAATAGGTACCTGCCTACCTCAGGGATGACATTCCTCAGATTGCAAAATGCCAACAAAAATAGGCTCTGCCAACCTGACCATAAACCCCTGCGTAACCTCAACACGTACATCGTCGAACACATCTGGATGCTCCTCGAGGAAATGACTTCTCTCTGGAATAAGGTTCATTTTGGTGAAGAGGACTCACAGCCTCCTCAGCCCAGTCTTACAGTGAGGAAGACAATTATACCGTGTTTGCTGACATTGATCATGTGGTCAGGAAGGCTCCACCCTACTTCAAGCTGCCCAACAATGAGGTGGGTGGACCAACACCTCCCATCAGCAATTGAACAGGAAGCTAAGACCAAGCACGTTTTTATACAATATTGATAGAACTGCACAGAGATCACACACAGTGGGTCAACTCAAACAGAGTCCTACTTTCCCTGCTGCGTAAGCCACAAAACATCAGCTCTATTTTGCTTCCAGGCTTCAGAAACTAGACAAACTCAATTTGCCATTCTTTAATGGGTCTTCATGGAACCCTCTCTCTCTCAGGTTTTGGGGTTTGGGAGGGGGGTGGTTATGCATTTTTCTTGTTTTGGTTTCAATTTCTTAAACTGGAAAACAAGCCCAGTCCTGTATGCCTCTGCCATACCAGAAAACTACTAACAGCCCCCTCTGGAAAAAATTTAGCAGACGGATGAGGCTACAGTCATTTGAAGCTTTTAAGTTCCATTAACATTCATTTACTTTAAGTATCTGAAAGCACATAATCCCTCAGAATTTCAAAGCAGATCGAAAAGGCAGTCTGTCCTCTCAATATCTCCTCTCTCTCCCTCTCTCCCTCCATCTCTCCATCTCCTTTTTTTCTCTTGCGAAAGTACCACATAGTTTGAACTCCAGATACAGACTCTGCCACCCTGCCTACTACAAGCACAGGAATGCAGACAGAGGATGTGAGCACTCGGGGGTGGAGGCTGATGGAACGCAGATATCCTTTCAGGCCTTCTGGGAACTCAAACGTCTGACTCCACATTCTCCGAGCCAAGTATCTCCTCTGGTCAAGAAACCCCGTTCAGAGTGTGTGCAGAGCCAGCCCTTCCCTTCTCTGCTGGAACCGCGGACTTCTGGAGTGGAACAGAGTACGGTCCAACACCCCCATTTTAGAGATGAGGAAACTGAGGCCCTAGGCAAGGCCAAGACTTGTCTGGATCAACCAGAGCTAGGTCCCAGGTCTCTTGGCACTGAGGCAAATGCTCTTTTATTTACTTCTGGTTAGGGTAGCCCCCTCAGCAGCTGAGAGTCTCACCCCATCCCCCCAGCAGGGACTGGCACCTGTCAGATGGGCAGGGGCCCCACCTCACCATGTTCCTCCCCTCAGTCCCTCTCCCCCCACTGGGAATCCCCATGGTACTTTATCCCCACCACTCTCACAGGATGTGGTAGTTCACTTTTTTCTTCTCCTGAACTCTTTCTCCACATCAATAGACAGTGGCAGGGAAGGGCCAAGACTCTAAAACCAGGCTACCTGGTTCCAATCACTAGCTGCGTGATTTGGAGAAATACACCACCCTTCTGTGCTTCAGTGTTCTTATCTATAACATGCAGATAACAACAGCACCTACCTCCTAGGATCAGTGTGAGGATTCAATGAGTTAATACTTAGATGACACTTAGCACAACACTGGTCACACTGCAAGCATTTACCATGACCAAGGAGAGGGTGGTGTAGGCTGGAGCTTCTGTCTGGTTCATCTTGGAGGCCCAGCATTTGCCTATGAGGGATGGTGTCCATCTGGTTAGTCCCTGTATCCCCAGCACAGAGAGGATGCTAGATTTAAAAATGTTGAATGAATGAATCTAGCACAGCACACTGCTTATAACGGGAGCTTCATTAATGCTCATTGAACGAATATGTGGATTTCCAGAATTCACAGGCTCACATAGGGAGTGTCACTGGCCAAGTTCACTAGTAGATAAATTCAGATTTGCAGGCACCAATATTTTCTATTGTTCTAAGACTTTTCTGTTAGCAGCTGCCTTGAAAAGTTTAACCAAAGCCCAGCTCTCAATTTCCAGAGCATAGTCTATACATTCTCTTGGTACATAATCACCTATTGCTTTGTGACAATGTCCTCCATTGTGCCTTATGGGGCTGATATACAATTGTTGTTTGACATTTTCCTGGTGTTACCCAGGCTTCGAAAAACAAAGTTCCAAAGACACCCTGCTCGGTATTCATCTCTGAGGGCCCAGTGAATAAAAATACCTTAATAAAAAAAGCCAACAGAAGACAACAGAGCCTTGAATCAGAAACCCTGATCTGGAACTCTATTTAAGAGTTTAAGTGCTTACTCAGAAAAAAGTTCTACAGAAGGGGCAGGTTCGGAAGCCAGAGGATGTCTGGAGATGGCATTGAGGACGGACACAGAAAGTATCTGGAGCTTCTCAAATGAAAGGCAATTTACAAGAACAAAATACTTTAGTCACCTCAGAGGCTTGAATTGAAACCTGGCCTTGAACAAATAAACACTTGGCTGATCGCTGGCCAAAATGCTTAGCAGGAGACTTTTATTGTCTGGGACACAAATCTACCTGGAGCTCAGCCAGATGGTACCTGGGATGTGTAGGAGGGGACTCCCGAGGGCCATCGAGAGATTGAGAAGATGCCAAGTTCTTCCCAGAGGCGGCACGCCCTGGGGCCCCACCCAGCGAGGGCCTATCTTAGGGAGCAGGCCCTCCCCACCAGCCAAGATACACCTGACCTGCCAGGCCTCTCATCCTGTGACCTCACGACAGCTTCACAGGAGTGAGGAGAAAGGGGGTAATGCAGACGTCCCACAGCAAGAGGCTTTTTCTGTGATCCAAAAGCTCCAAACAAAGAATTTTTTTTTCTAAACACCCTGGTTTTTTAAGTGTATGCAAATTCCCTGGTAGATGAACAAAGTGGGGAAAGCACCTCTTTCAGGGCTTTGGGGCTAAAGCCAGAGAAAAACAGACAAGCATGAAAAACTGTCCAAAGCCCCTTCCCTTGGCCAGGGAGTTCCCAGAATTTTTATCCGCAGACTCTGACACCCACGCTGCCAGCCTGCCTCTGCTCTTTGGGCCCTTTTGTTCCTGCTTCCAAGGAGCCAGGAAGGACTGGACTCCACCCATGTGCATCCACCGAGGCTCCTGCTGAAGGATGCTGGCGCCTGGCTGGCCCGCACGCACTTACACACATCCACTCCCAAAAACCCCGGAGTTGGTGCGGTGGGCAAGGCAGTCCAGGCTCTGCATCCTGGTTCTGCCATCTTTTCTCTGCTCTGAGCTTCAGTTCCTTCATTAGAAATTGAAAACCATAATTTCTGCCTCCATAATTGTCTCACATTAAGTCAAGGTTTATAAAGCTTAATAAGTAGGGGTTATTATCTTTTTCTTGTAGATTACTAACATTGAGAAAAGGCAGCGGTGGGAACTCCTCAAAGCCTCCCACTGTCCTTTACAATAAATTTCCAAATCCTTCCCAGCCCAGGAGGCTCTGCTTGGCCTTCCTCACTGTAACTTCCTCAATACACCCTGTTCTTTCCACCTCTGAGCCTTCAAACATGCTGTTCCCTGCATCTGGCATGCTCTAACCCCTCCTCATCCCCAAGAACTAGTTGAAAAGGCTCATTCTTGGAGGAGGAGATCCCAGACTCCCCTAATCCTAGTACAGCTCTGATAATCTGTCTCATGACGTACTGTTATTTTCACTCACAGCACTTAACCCATTTATAACTATGTATTTGTGTGTACCGCCCCTTCCTCTTCCAGTAGCCAGCAAATTCCATTTGGCCAGGCGCTGAGACACTGGATTAATTCTTTGCTGTATCCCCAAAACTTGGGAGATTCCTGGCGCCAGCAAGGTCTTCTGATAATATCTGTTGAATGAGTGTGTTGAAGAATTGAAGCCCCAAAGAGCCAGGAGGAACCAGAAGCTACAAATAGCTAACAGCTTTCAACACCAGGCTGGGGAGCAAGCAAAGCACTTCATACCCATGGGAAAGCCAGAAAAACAATTGCCAGCTCATTATCAGAAATGCTAAAGCATCCACAATTCACTCAATGGAGAATTCCCTTTTCTGGGCTCTGAGTACCACTGGTCCAGGCCTCTTGGAAGATTGCCAGAGCCCCAAAAGACATAAAACCTACTGGGGTGTAAAGAAGAAGGGATGAGTATGGATTTTCTTAAAAAGGTAGTGTACGTGGAACAGGCCACTGCATTTTCAATGGGGTGTATTTAAATACTATCATGTCTACCTGAGTCCCATCCTGGGAAACTCCAGGCCTGGTTTCTGTTTTCTCAAATACCCATCACACCTGTCTGGGTGAATGCTTTAGAATATGTTTAGAAACACAGAATGTCTGCCTGTGTTTTATTACACCCAAGCTAACAATCTCAGTGCACTGAGATGACATTTACCCAAAAATAAACATCATAATCCACTCTAATAATGTCAGTCAATACCAGTATCACCATCCCCCACCACGAGTGGATATTAGGTCATCCAGTGTAAGCAATGGTTGAGGTTTAAAGGTTATAAATCGGTGTGGTGCAGGTGTTCCCATGTTCATTCCATAAGCAGGCAGAGGCAGGCAGTTCTTTGGAAGGGCCTTGTACCCAGAAGGACAGCTCTACAAAGATCACAGCACATCTGTGGGTCAATTCCAGGAGGCAAGCATAGGGGTGGGGAGGTGGGCAGAGAGGGAGGGACACTCACTGAGTCCCGTTCAGTGGTTAGAATCTGGATTTCTGCTTCAAATCCTGGGTGCAGCACTAACAATCTGTTGACTTTGGGCTGGTTATTTAATCTCATTGAGCCTCAACTGTCTCATCTGTAAAATAGGAGAAACGATAACTACAGTATAGGGTTGTTGGGAAGATTAAGTGAGCTAAAAAGCCAAAACAAAACAAAAACCTAAAGCCCTTTGACCAGTGTTGTACATTGTAAATCTATGAAAGTGTTTGCTATCAGACGCATCTTTATTTCATTTCATCAAAGCCTCAAGCCAAACCTTCCACACTGATAGTTATCCCCTTTTTACAGACAGAAAAACTGAGGCTCATGAGGGTTAAGTAGCTTATTCAAAGCCACACAGCTAGTAGATGGCAAGACCAGCACTTGAACCCAATCATCATAATTACCATTTCCTGAAAGCCAGGTGGTATGCTGAGCACTTCACAGCAACAATTTCATCAAATACTCAAAACCACTCTGTAAGGAAAGAATTACTATAACTATTTCATACAGAGGAGGACACAGGGTTGGAGAGGTTAACTATCTTGGCTGAGGTCACACAGTTAAGGAACAAAGCAGGGGCTTGATCCCAGTTCTGACACCAAAGCTCATGGTCTCTTCCATTTAAGTCCTGCCTAATATTTGTTATAGATCTAGTAACTCCACTTGAAAATCATCAACATGCCTGAATTCATATTAAATGTAAAACACTGGCCTTGTTAAGTGGAGTCCAGGAATGGCCCTCTCCATGAAGGGGCCTGCTGTCCTGAATCACAAGGAGTTAGGATATCTCCAAACAAAAGCCTAGCTTTCCACTCAGTTCCTTCTAGAAGGTTTGGTTTGGGGTCATAGATAGCAACTGGGGAATGTGTTAAAACGAAGCACGGGAAGTTCTTAGTCATTAGACTTTCATCTTTTGGGAATTAGAACAACACAAATATTTTCTCACATAAATCATCATCTGGTCCCAGCTCTGCTACCATGGAGTGGTTTTCCTTAGCAATATGTGACTGCCCTACCCAGCTAAGTGTGACTCTGAAAATATCTACCAAGTCATTCCATCCTCCCAACTCTTTTCTGTCCTTAACCTGTATCATGGGGATGACACAGAGAACGGCCAATATCAACATCCTAATACAAAGATATAGTAGTGGTGACTTCTCATGGTTTTTGGCTTTTTTATTTTTTTTTGGCTGTGTTGGGTCTTCGTTGCTGCACATGGACTTTCTCTAGTTGCGAGGAGCAGGGTCTACTCTTCGTTGCGGTGCGCGGGCTTCTCATTGTGCCGGCTTCTCTTGTTGCGGAGCATGGGCTCTAGGTGTGCAAGCTTCAGTAGTTGTGGCTCGCGGGCTCTAGAGCGCAGGCTCAGTAGTTGTGGCGCACGGGCTTAGTTGCTCCACGGCATGTGGGATCTTCCCGGGCCAGGGCTCGAACCTGTGTCCCCTGCATTGGCAGGTGGATTCTTAACCACTGTTCCACCAGGGAGGCCCAGGTTAATATTTTAGTAAAACATGAGGGGCTTCCCTGGTGGTGCAGTGGTTAAGAATCCGCCTGCCAATGCAGGGGACACAGGTTCGAGCCCTGGCCCGGGAAGATCCCACATGCCGTGAAGCAACTAAGCCCGTGCGCCACAACTACTGAGCCTGTGCTCTAGAGCCCGCGAGCCACAACTACTGAACCTGATGGCCACAACTACTGAAGCCCATGCACCTAAGCCCGTGCTCCACAACAGGAGAAGCCACCGCAATGAGAAGCCCACGCACCACAACGAAAAGTAGTCCCTGCTCCTCGCAGCTAGAGAAAGCCCGCGTGCAGCAACGAAGACCCAACACAGCCAAAAAGTAAAAATTAATTAATTAATTAATTAAAATATTAACCTACCAAAAGCTGGTGCTGATCTGGTGCTTTGCAAATTACCTGGACCTTCATGTTGACCTATTCATTAGTTCCATAGAAAACTATAGTTTTCTTCAAAGGAAAATGACTACTCAGCAAAAAAAATACCAAAGTGACACCTTACTAGAGAGTACTCTAAATGATTTTAATGAAGTATAATATAACACAAAATTGCCTTACAAAATTGCCTTGCTGGTTCTGAAACGGAGCAGGACCCTATGGTACTTCCCTACCATGTCCTCCGCCTGTCTTTTGTCTGTGGAAAAACTTCAGCTAAAGAATTAGTTTAATCAGAGAAGTGAGAAAATGCAGAAACAAAGGAAAACAGTCCAACAAGACTAAATAATAGTAGTTTAGTCATTAAGCATGGTTAAGGACCTTTAGTTCCTCCTCAAGGGCTGTAGATAATATTCTGAGCCATCTCCTGTGAGCTGTCTTGTAGATACTGAATCGCCCACCTAGTGAAAGAAGTTAACTACATGTTGACCTTACTGTAGCCATGACATAAGCTGCCACAAGTCTGTGAATTGGCCTCAAAGAAATGAAAACAAACCGACCCTGCAACTGAAGACTATCTGTACCTAAAACAACCAAGATGACACTGGTCAGACCACCATGTGACCAATTTCAAGATGCCTGTCAAAGCTGACTGCACAGTTTCTGCATGTAGCCCCCTACCTCCATCTATAAAAGCTCTTGCCCACTGATTGTCAGTGGGGGGAGTCGGCCTTTGGACAGGCGTCCACCCCCTCCCCCGGTTGCCGGCATCCAAAATAAAGCAAACTTTCCTTTCCACCAACCTGGCCTCTTTAATGGCTTTTGAATGGCAAGCAGTCGGACCCCACTTTCGGTTCCAGTTCTATAGAGGCAGATCCCTTGTTAGGGCACTGTGCCCCTTCTGAGGGTCAAGGTAAGATTCCCCTCAGAGTAACAGCATCCCAGGCCGCACTGGCTCAGCTCCAGAGGGTGGGAGGATGGTGAAGGGGAGGAGGGATGGTAGTGAGCTTGCCTTGGCCAACTCTGCACCAAAATTTCTGCCCACAGTTTGGTCTGTGGCAGTTTCTAGATAAAATACAAAAAGAAGAATTCAAGCCAGAATGTCTTGCTTTGACAAACTTTCTAGCACTGAGTAAAAACCATCAATTAATTGAAATGGCAATGATTAGTTGCCTCTTACTACAAGAGTCAAGTTTGGAAAAAACACTTGCTGTCACTGAGTGTTTGATGCACCAAAGAGTTTCCCTCAAAACAACTTTGGACCCTACAGATGGATGAAAGGAAGCCCTCTGTATGAAACTCAACTGACTTTGCCCAGAAGATAAAAGGAAACAGGACTTCCAGAAACCTGCAAAATACCTACAGCTTCTGCATGACAAAACTTCAGCACAAGTATAAACTTTACCTTTTTAAATTTCACCTTGCCTCAAACCCCCCAAAAAGAAGAATCGTAGAAGGAACTGGTAATATAAACCTCAAATCCTAGGTTTATGACTTAAATATCGAGTAAACATTGAACTCTTTTCTTTGGATAAAGAGAGACAAGAATTTGATATTCTCATTAGGCAAGTTAGCGATAGCACTGTAAAAATACACTTGATCTTTATACCTACATTACATCACTGTTTACAATATTTCTAATGTCTAATCTAAAATAAACAGTGCTGCTGTTACTATCAAAGTGATCATCAATGACAAACAGAGCGGGACGAATGTGAAAGGTTCAGCTGGGATACCCCCTGACACTTGTAGGATGTGGGTCCTCCCTTCTCCAAATTCCTGACTTCTTGATCATCCAGGAAGGATTCACTTTCCCTAGGCCAAGAGTCAGTAGCAAAACAGGTACAACCGGGGCACGGCCTGAGGATGCTGCCAAAAGGGAGGTCATCTGTGTGTGCCCATGCCAATTCTGAGACCCTGTAAACAGCCCAGCTTTGGGGGAGCCCATTTTTTGATATATGGGCCAGTGGGGTGGAGGAAGTCTCAAGATTAAGGACCACTTTCTTTTGCCAAGAAATTCATTCCTATCGCATGGCGTAAAACTGTATTCCAGAGCCATTAATAAGCCCCGTTGGGGGAGAGGGTGGTGGCCCGAAATTCCAGACTGCAAAGTACACAGTGCCTGAGGGGGAAGGAGCTACAGAGCCCTCCCCTGAGCAGGGCAGGAGAAGAACAGGAGAATGGAGCAACTACTGGCCACTCTCCCTCACCGTGGCTGTACTAAATAAACAATTGTTGAACACAAATCACCACTGCAGTGGCTAATAACTGCCACTGATGGAGCAGCTACCATGTGCACCCGCCGTGCCAGTCGCTTGATACACCCTATCTCATTTAACCTCAGGACAGAGCTACTATTTTTATCCCCATTTTACGAGAAAGAAAACAGGCGTTCATAGAGATCACATATAACATGCCCATGGTCACGCATCACAGAAGTGACAGAATCTGAATCGGGGCCCAGGTTTGATGGGCTCCAAAGCTTGACCTTAAATTTCTTCATTACACACAAACACAATCTACTCTTCTTAGACCCTTTGGAAGCCCTCTCTTCTCCTAGGCTGTCGTTTGTTTTAAATCCACCTTTCTTATCTGCAGTAAAAGTCTGTGTCTCATCCAGTGGTCCCACTTGCTGAGGTTAGAGCTATCTGTCCCCAGGGTGAGAACAGGATAAATCCTGTGCACTCCCAATATTCAAGGTGGAGTTACTATTCCCTGGATGTGGGAGATCTCAGATAGGGGGCTTTTAGGAGGGACAAACCCGACCCTGTGGCAAGCACAGCTGGCTTCATCCTTAAAGCAGAAAACCCAGTAGTTGTCAAGGCCATGGGTTTACTGGCTTCCCGCAACTTAATTTTAAATGCCAACAATGGAGGCATTTCCCAGAAAGCCGAAATAAGGGGGCATCGTGATCTGGCAATCCTTCCGTTTTTCACAATATGCCAAAAGGCTCTCTGCATATCTGAGGCTGCATATCTGTTCTGAACACACTGTTCAGGCCGCCCTGCCAAGCCTTGTCTCATTTCCCTTCTTTGCGTTTCAGGAAGCTGGAGGGAGGTCCACTGCCCCCTCCCCAGGGTCACGCAAGACACTGGGAGCAGCCGGATCCGTCTGCAGGCTGTACTCCATCAAGGCCCCCGCCGGCCTTTCCACCTTCTCTTGGCAGCCACACTTTGGTCATTGTTGCTCAACGCTGAACGCACAGTGGAATCAGCTGGGGATACAGAGGCCTGGGTCCCACCCCCAGGGATTCTGATAGATTCAGCCTGGGCATCTGAATTTTACAAACGCCCCAGGTGATTCTAAGGTACAGGCAGGATTGAGAAGCTCTGCCTGGACCACCGTGGGATAAACGATTCCCCCGACGCTGAAGTTCATCCCCCTGAACTTTCGTGGCATGCCACAAACTCCCGGGTTTCTCCGCCTTGCTTCACCCGGGGCTCTTCTAGAGCAGCTTTGAATCCCGTCCGCTCGCACGATGACGCCTCCCTGCTCCTCCTCCCTCGCAGCGCCCAGGACCCCAGAAAACTTGTGCCCCGCGCGACCCACCCCCGTCGCTGGGACTTACGTAGTCGCCAGGTGTGCAGACGTCGCAGCAGCAGGGAGCGAGAGCCTGATGCGCCGGGAGGGCGCGGGCGGGAACACCGAGACTGGGGAGTGCCGGGCCGGGAGCGCGCGGCGCCCGCAGCTTCACCAGGGCCAGGGAGGGAGCAGCCGCGGCACCGGCCGGGAACGGGAACTGGCCCGACCGCAGCGAAGGCCGCGCCCCTGTGGCCGCGCCCCGAGCCTCCGCGGCCTGCGCGGAGAAGCCGAGGCCGGGCACGGGCGAGCGAGTCGGACTCGGCGGGGCGGCCGCTCGCCCGGACCGGGCGCGGAAGCCGGGAGAGGCGGCGCGCAGAAAGTGGCCCGGGGCAGCCGGGAGGGGCGGTCCCTGCCCCAGCAGAGCGGCCAGGCCTGAGAGCTCGCCCAGGGTGACACATTGCGAACCAAACGCCAACTCCATCTCGACCTCCGCGAGCCCAGGCCCATCCCCCTAAATGAGCCAACCGGAGGCAGCAGCACCTGAGCAAGATGGTGAAACGCCTGTTAAAACGTGAAACGTGCTCCCGGGTGAAACTCGCGTTAAAACGTGACACGTGCTCCCCGGTGAAAAGTAGCCCAAAATCATCAAACCTTTTACGACAGAGCATATACTTCGATTTACACTTTTTAAAATGTAAGCTTTTCTTCATCTTAAATCTCTTCTTGGCAGTGTACATTTTATAGTCTATACATTATGCTGTGAAGGCATGTAAGGGAGTTTTTAACATGCTAATACCTTTCCCAATAAAATGTTTTTTAAACGTTTTAAATGGAGACTCTACATAAGGCATAACGATGCTATAAATAAGTTATCACATTCACACTAAAGTACAGTCATATGAACACATATGCTCATGAATATTTAGATTACCATCAAAGGCTGCCTTCTGAGAAAAGTTTGTTCCTAACTCAAAAGTGAAACTTTGCAAACGTAAAATTGATGGGCTACCTTGTGCAAACTTGTAAGCCCCAATATAGACATGCTAAAGATACCAATTCCTCCAGTTTATACCCTTAAATGAACCTCTGGTAGAAAAATTACAAAATTTTTCTTTTCTCTAGGATTCTGGATTTTATCTTCCATATCTTTTAAACGCTCATATTTTCCATATCCTGTCTCTCTGGCTGCATTCTGAATAATTTCTTCAGTTGTCTTTCCATTAATCATTTATTTTGTGGCTATTCGAACCCCGCTGTTACCCATCTGTGTTAGGCGGAATAGTCCCTACACCTGGAACCTGTGAATATGGCAAAGGAGAATTAAAGTAGCAGGTGGAATTAAGGGTGCAAATCAGCTGACCTTGAGATGGGAAGATAATCATGGACTATTGGTATGGGCCCGATGTAATCACAAGGGTCCTTATAAATGGAAGAGGGAGGCAGAAGAAGAACTAAAGAGATAGCAGCCTGAGAAGGATTTGGCCTGATGTTGCTGGTTTTGAAGATGGAGGAATGGGGCTATGAGCCAAGAAATGAGGGTGGCTTCTAGAAGCTGGAAAAGGCAAGGAAATGGGTTCTCCAGTAGAGCCTCCAGAAGTAATGCAGTCCTGCTAACACTTTGATTTTAGCCCAGTGAGACTCACTTTAGACTACTGACCTCCAGAACCCTAAGATAATAAATTTGTGTTGTTTTAAGCCACTAAATTTGTGGTAACCTGTTACAGCAGCAATAGGAAACCAATACACCATCCATTTAAGTTCTTAATTTCAACAATAATATATTTTCTAAGAGTGTTTTGGTTCTATTTCTAATTTTCTTGGTCATTTTTAATAGTCTCCTGTTCACTGCTGATTCCATCACTTAAAAAATTCATACATAGTTATTTTTGTTTTTAATTAAACTTTTTATTTGGGATAATTGTAAATTCACATGCAGCTGTAAGAAATAACGCAGAGAGACCCTTATACCCTTAACCCAATTTCCCTTCATGGTAACATCTTGCAGAACCAGGCTGTAGGCATTGATACAGTCAAACTACAGAACATTTCCACCACTACAATGATCCCTCGTGTTGCCCTGTTATACCACTCCCTCCTTAACCCCTGACAATCACTAATCTGTTCCCCATTTCTATAATATGTCATTTCGAGAACATTCTACAGGGGCTTCCCTGGTGGCGCAGTGGTTGAGAATCTGCCTGCTAATGCAGGGGACACGGGTTCGAGCCCTGGTCTGGGAAGATCCCACATGCCGCGGAGCAACTAGGCCCGTGAGCCACAACTACTGAGCCTGCACGTCTGGAGCCTGTGCTCCGCAACAAGAGAGGCCGCGATAGTGAAGAGGCCCGCGCACCGTGATGAAGAGTGGCCCCCGCTTGCCGCAACTAGAGAAAGCCCTCGCACAGAAATGAAGACCCAACGCAGCCAAAAAATTAAAAAAAATTTTAAAAAAAGAACGTTATATAAATGGAAGCACACGGTATGTACCGGGATTTTGTGATCTTGTTTTGGGATTGGTTTTGTTCACTCGGCATAATTCTCTGGAGATTCGTCTAGGGCATTGCATGTATCAATAGTTCTTTCTTTTTTATTACCGAGTAGTATTTCATGGTATTACCACAGGGATACCACAGTTTAACCATTCACATGTTGAACAACATTTGGATTATTTCCCATTTTTGGCTATTATGACTAAAGCTGCTATAGACATTAAACTACAGGTTTATATGTAAACATAAGTTTTCATTTCCCTGGGATAAATGCCCAGGAGTGCAACTGATAGGTCATATGGTGGTTGCATGTTTAGTTTAAGAAACAGCCAAACTCTTTCCACAGTGGCTGGACCATTTACATTCCCAACAGCAATGTCTAAGTGATCCAGTTTCGCAACACCTTCATCAGCATTTGGTGCTGTCACGATGTTTTATTTTAGCCATTCTGATAGGTGTGTAGTGTATCATTATAGTTTTAATTTGCTAATGATGTTGAACATCTTTTTATGTGCTTATTTGCCATCTGTGTCTCCTCTTGGGTGGAATGTCTCTTTGTCTCATTCATTTATTAATTGGATTGTTTGCTTTTTTACTGTTGAGTTTTGAAAGTTCTTTATGTATTGTAGATAATAGCCCTTTGTTGGATATGTGATTTGCAAATATTTTGTCCCACTCCAAGCTTGTCTCTTCATTCTCTTAATAGGATCTTTCACAGAGCAAACATTTTCAATTTTGATGCTCCCTAGTTTATCAGTTTTTCCTTGTATGGATCATGCTTTTGGTATTCAGTCTAAGAACTCTTCAAAAAACCCTAGATGTCAAAGAATTTCTCCTTTTTTTCCCCAAAAGTTTAGTTTTATGTCAGACATTTGAGTTAATTTTGAGTTAATTTTGGAATGAGACTTGAGTTAAGGTTAATTTTATTATAATTGTTACTTTTGTCTGTGGATGTCCAATTGCTGCTACAGAATCACCGTTGAAAAGCTATCTTTCCTCCATTAAATTACCTCTCCACCTTTGTGTGGGTCTATTTCTGGGTTATCCATTCTGTTCCATTGATCTGTGTGTTTATCCCTCTGCCAACACCATACAATCTTGAATTGGGTCAATGGATTCCTACCATTTTATTCTTTTTTTTCAAAGTTGCTTTACCTATTCTAATTCCTTTGCCTTTCCATA
Source organism: Eschrichtius robustus (assembly GCF_028021215.1). NCBI lineage: Eukaryota > Metazoa > Chordata > Mammalia > Artiodactyla > Eschrichtiidae > Eschrichtius > Eschrichtius robustus. The sequence goes on from NC_090831.1 coordinate 83,696,698, forward strand.
TAAATTTTAGAAAAATAATCTTGCTGGGATTTTGATAGGAATTGTGTTAAACCTGTATTGGAGAGAATTGACATCTTTATTATATTGAGCCTTCCAAACCATGAACATGGTATGCCTCTCCATTTATTTAGATCTTTGATTTCTTTCATCAGTGTTTTGTAGTTTTCAGTATACAAGTCTTACACATGTTTGGTTAAGTTTGCACTTAAGTATTTCCTTTTAAAAAATTGTATATGTTGTTGGCAAGAATGTAAAATTGTTCAGCCAACACGGGAAACAGTTTGGCAGTTCCTCAAAAAGTTAAACATAGAATTACCATATGACCCAGCAATTCCACTCCTAGGTATAAACCCAAAATAAGTGACAAGAGGTACTGAAAAATATATATGTACACACATGTTCATAGTAGCATTATTCACAATAGTCAAAAGGTGAAAACAGTCCAAATGTCCATCAATGGATGGATAAACAAATCGTTGTACACATACGATAGAATATTATACAGCCACGAAAAAGAATGAAGTGTTGATACATGCTACAGTGTTGATAAGCCTCAAAAGATATTATGCTAAGTGAAAGAAGTCAGACATAAAAGGTCACATATTTTATGAGTCCTTTAATATGAAATAACCAGAATAGGTAAATTCATAGGGACAGAAAGTAGATTGATGTTTGCCAGGGAATGGGGCAGGGGGAGGGAAGAATGGATATGTGGTTCCTTTTGGGGTGATGGAAATGCTTTGGAAGTAAATAGTGATGGTGGTTGGACAACATTGAGTGTATTAAATGCTACTGAATCATTCACTTCCAAATGGTTAATTTTATGTTATGTGAATTTCATCACAATTAAAAAGTTACAGTTAAAAAAAGCAATTGTAAATGGTATTATATTTTTAATTTCAGTGTCCAAGTATTCTAGTATATAGCAATACAATTGATTTTCGTATGTTTATCTTGTATCCTGTGACCTTGCTGAACTGACTTCTTGGTTCTAAGGGATACTTTTTTATAGATTCCTAGGGCTTTTCTACATAGACAATCATGTCATATGTACATAGAGACTGTTTCATTTATTTCTTTCCCATCTGTATGCCTTTCATTTCCCTTTCTTGCCTCACTACACTGGTTAGAACTTCCAGTACTATGTTGAATAAGAATAGTGAGAGCAGACATCCTTGCCTTGTCCCCAGTTTTAAGGGGAAAGCATTCAATCTTTTACTGTTAAGTATAATGTTAGCTGTAGGTATTTTATAGATGCTCTTTATCAAGTTGTTGACGTTCCCTTCTGTTCCTATTTTTCTGAGGAATTTTTTTTTTATCATAAATGGGTATTGAATTGTGCCAAACACTTTTATGCATCTACTGATGTGATCACATGACTTGTAATAATAGTTAAAATACAGTGGATTACTTTGATTGATGTTCAAGTATTGAACCAGCCTTGCAGCTCTGCAATAACCCGCCTTGGTCATGGTATAGAATCCTTTTTATGTATTGCTAAATTCTATTTGCTAGTATTTTTTTAAGAATCTTTGAATCAATATTCATAAGGGATATTGGTCTGCAGGCTTATTTTTGTTGGTTGGTTTTTTCTACTGTGCCTGGTTTTGGTATACTGACTTCACTAGCTTCACAAAATGAATTGGTAAGGGTTACCATAGTGCCCCCTGTCTCTGGTAATTTTCTTTGCCCTGAAATCTACTTTATCTAATAAAGCCACTCATTCTTTTCTTTGATTAATGTTTGCATCATATATCTTTTTCTATCCTTTTATTTTCAAGCTGCTTATACTGTTATAGTTGAAGTGAGTTTCTTGTAGACAGCATAAATAAGGCTGGGCCATGTTTTTAATCCACTCCACCAGCTTCTGTGTTTTAATTGGTGTCCTGAGATCATTTACATTGAATGTACTTATTGATATGTTAGGGCAGTGGTCCCCAACCTTTTTGGCACCAGGGACCGGTTTCGTGGAAGACAGTTTTTCCATGAATGGGGGGGCGGATTGTTCAGGCGGTAATGCAAGCGATGGGGGGGATGGTTCAGGCAGTAATGGGAGTGATGGGGAGCAGCAGATGAAGCTTCACTCGCTTGCCCACCGCTCACCACCTGCTGTGTGGCCCAGTTCCCCAGGGGTTGGGGATGCCTGTGTTAGGGTTTTTGGTTTTTTTGGGTTTTTTTTTACTTTTGGCTGCGTTGGGTCTTCATTGCTGCATGCAGGCTTTCTCTAGTTGCAGCAAGCGGGGGCTACTCTTCATTGCGGTGCACGGGCTTCTCATTGCAGTGGCTTCTCTTGTTGCAGAGCATGGGCTCTAGGCGCACTGGCTTCAGTAGTTGTGGCACGCAGGCTCAGTAATTGTGGCTCACAGGCTCTAGAGCGCAGGCTCAGTAGCTGCAGAGTGCGGGCTTAGTTGCTGCATGGCATGTGGGATCTTCCAGTACCAGGGTTCAAACCCATGTCCCCTGCATTGGCAGGTGGATTCTTAACTGCTGCACCATCAGGGAAGCCACTATAATTGTTTTAAATAGTACCTCTACACATATTCAGAGCCACACTCACAATATTTTAATTTTTGCTTCAACCATTATGTAGGAAACTCAAGAGAAGGAAACTCTATTGTATTTATCCATACTTTTGCTTACCATGTTATTTTTTTCCTTTCTGATGTTTCCAAGTTCCTTCTTTTATCACTTCCTTTCTGTTAAGAGAACTTCCTTCAGTCATTCTTTTAGGGTAGGTCAGTTGGCCACAAATTTTCCTAGTTTTCCTTCATCTGAGAATGTCTTGATTTTTCCCTTCATTCTCAAAGGCTATTTTCACTGGATTCTGGGTAGACAGTCCTTTTCTTTCAGCACTTGAAAAATGTGCCACTTCCTTCTGGTCTCCCTGGTTTCTGATGAGAAATCTGGTGTAATTGAAATTGCTTTTCTCCTGTAGGTAAGGTATCATCTCTTACTTGCTGCTCTCAAGAATTTTTGTCTTTAGTGTTCAGAAGTTTGACTACAGTGTGTCTGGTGTGGATTTCTTTGGGTTTATGTTTGGAGTTCACTCAGATTTTTCTTTTCTTTTTAAATGTTAATTACTATTTATTAGACAACAGCTGTATACCAGCCATTGTGCTGGGCATTTTATGTACACTATTGCTAATCCCATCCACAAACTTGGGAGTTAGGTGTCTGTTAGGTTAAACCATGTGAGACTGTCATAGCTTCATTAAACTTCTTTAATCTGTAGGTTTGTGGCTTTTGCCAAATTCAGAATGTTTAAACCATTATTTCTTTGGGCACTTTTTCAGCCTGTCCTCTCTCCTCTCCTTCTGAGACTCCCATGACACAAATGTTAGATCTTCTGTTATATCCCCACAGGTCCCTAAGGCTCTGTTTTGTTTTTTGGTTTTTTTTTTTTTCAGTCTGTTTTCTCTCTGCTTTTCAGACCAGGTTAATGTCTATTGTTCTGTCTCCCAGTTCACTGATTCTTTCCTCTGTTCCCTCCATTCTGCTGTTGGACCCATCCACTGAGTTTTTAATTTCACTTACTGTATTTTTCAGTCCTAAAATTTCCATCTAGTTCTTCTTTATACCTTCTGTTTCTTTACTGAGAATGTTTGTGTTTTCATTTGTTTCAAACACATACCTCATTGCTCACTAAAGCATTTTTATGATGTCTGCTTTAAAATCTTTGTCAAATAATTTTAACATATCTGTCATTGTCTGTTTTGGCATCTACTGATTGTCTTTCTTCATTTAGTTTGAGATCTTCCTGGTTGTTGGAATGATGAGTGATTTTTTCAGTTGAAACCTGGACATTTTGGAAATTATGAGACTGGATCTTATTGAAATCTCCTATTTTAGCCGGATTACTCTGAAACCATTCCAGCAGAGGAAGGTGAGGGCCACTGCCTCAATACTGCTAAATGGAGGTAGAAGTTCAGGTTCTCCCCCAGCTTCTGGTGTCACCCAAGGGAGGGTCCACCTTGTTACTGCTGAGGGGAGGTAGGAGTCTCAGCTTTCCACTAGGTCTCCACAGATGCCTCCTTGGCTGGGAGGAGTAGGAATGCCTCATTACTGCCCCCTACATGGCCTTCACTGACACCACAGGGAAGGGTGGCTTTGTTACCACTGGGTGATAAAGTCCTGATCTGCCACTTGGCCTCCTCTGACACCACCCAGCAGGGACAGGGAGGGGCACCTTGTTACTGCCAGATGGGGTTTTAAGTAGAGGCTCCTCACATGGTCTCCACTGACACTACTGGGGGGGAGGGGGAGTGATTGTTACTGCTGGGTGGCTCTCTACTCAGCCTTTTCTGACACTACCCTGGCAATGGTGGTGGGGGACAGGGTTAGGGTGCCTTGTTACAACCTGGCAAGGGTGGAAGTCCAGGCTTCCCTCTTGACCTTTTGCTGGCTTGGGTGGAGGTGAGGGTTCCATAGTTTTTCTCCGTGGTGTTTGGCTGGGGTAAAGCACTTATTCTCTAAGTTTTATCTGGCTAGATTGTCCATTTCCCAGTCCTTTGGCTAGAGAGCAGCTTTTCTTGGTTTTTTTTGTTGTTTGTTTGTTTTTCATCTCTGTTCATGCTCATTGGTGCTTTCAGGTTGCTGGCTTCTTCAGCTAGAAGTCTGAGATGCATGAGGCAAAAGGAAATCCAGGGAATTCAGCACCATGTCATGCCTTGGGTCCTAAGGTCTCTAGCTGTTCTGCTTGTTTTATATATTATGTTCAGGGATTTTAGTTGTACTTAACTAAAGAAATAGGGACGAGTATGTCTATTCCATCTTCCCAGAAGTCAAAGTCTCCAAATATACTTATATTCTGTTTTTGATCATTTCAGTATCCTAAAACCTTAGGGATGTACATTTGTTTTTTCTGTTCTCATTCATAGTGTATCATTTTCCTATTATCTTTTAAAATTTTAAGTGGAAAACCTGAGAACCTGAATTAGGATCACTTTCTTCAGAGAGGATTTGCATCTATCTCTGCTGGGAGCCACCAGGCTTACTAACTGGGGACTGTTTTAGTTCTCTTCAAGGGTCCTAGTATCATACAGAATTCTCAGGTTCAGTTTTCCTGTCCTGCAGCAGGAATGCTCAAGGCTTAGTCATCTAATTCTGGGGCTATTATTGGCAAGGACATCCAGGCCATTTGTTTACCATTACTGTCTAGCCTTTCAGCTCACTTTATCTTCTTTCTTTTTGTGGGAGAGGGATTGGTACAACTTCAAGATTTTCCTTATTTTCTTTCAAGCCCAGAAATGCTTTTCAAAAACTATGTTTGCTATAGTATATCCAGGAGCTGGTTGTATTGTGGTTAGAGGGTCAAAATCACTGGTAGAAATGGAAATTCCTTACATATGACATTTGCTAGTACTACCTTGAAAACAACCAGAAAAATAGTCATGATTAACAGATTTTTGTTAAAAGGCCAGACATGGAGATTTTATTGTTAATGTTTTAAATTCCTTAATGAAAGCTGTCATTTTAGGTGGGAGAGACAGATTTTAGAATAATATGCAATTTTTAGTACCTACAGCACAACTGAGCCTTGCTTACTATATTACCATAACTGGCTTCTGGGTCACAGACAAACTTGGTCTTTTTGGGAAGAGTTAATAACTAGCGAAAACTGGAATACTGGAGGGTATACTTGAAAACAGTGAGGTGTAACAGCTATGAAACATGGTCAAACCTGTAGTCTACGGCTCAGCCTCACTACAGAATTGCAGCTGTAGCTGAGAAGTCCTTTGGTCCTTCTTCCCAAGAGTAAAAACCAAATCTTTGTTTTATGCTCCTGTGGCTTGTTCTCTCTCATTCTAATAACCTGTTTTGAAGGTCCAGCTCACTGCATTCCACAGAGACATAAGAGATTTTTTGATAACCAGTGTTGTTTTATTCATGACTCTTCTTTCTTCCACTTATTCAGTAAATAAATTTAAGAAGGTGACCATTTCTTGGTAAGCCAAGAATCAAATTTCAGCTTCCGGGAAACACTTTTCCCTCATAATCTTGACCCTTCTACTTTAAAATCTTGTTCCAAGGATAGCTCTGTACAAACTTAATTCTTCAGTAAGAACAATAATGATTGCTAATACTTATTATATGCCAGGCTCTGTTAAGACATAGATATTTGGGCTGTCCTCAGTCTGCAGGCAAGGAAGCTGAGGCACAGTCATATAACCCAAAGTTTCCCAGCTAGAAAGTGCTGGAACTGACAGTCAATCCTCAGCTGTCTGGTTCCAGAGTCTGTGCAATTATCCTTTAGTATAGACTGGCTATAGACCAAGACCAGACCCAGTATGTGTGATGATATGAGTCTCTCTAACAAAATGAAATGTAGTATTTTAGTAGGGACTATAGGTTAAACTACAAATACATTTATTCCTCTAAGAACAGTATGCCATCTTTTAAATTTTGAAGTTGTTATAATCAATTGTCTCTGCAGTTTGCTTGCTCTTAGTAAGCTAAGAAAAAATCCCAGAGCAGAGTGATTTACCAGCACCATCCTTAAGTTGCAAATCTACCCTTTATCACAGAGCAAAAATACACTTCAGATCAACTCAATAAAATAACTTTAAGGGTTCACAGAAGGAATACTCACATCTATTTGTCATGCATTCCAATGCCGCAAGGCCCCCTTTTCAATTGTCTAACTCCTATCCTGGTCTTTTTATAGCCTGAAAACAAGGAATCACCCAAGTGAGATATCCCTTCAGAACACTGTTGAAAATATATTAAACAGAGAGATATCCCAGATCCCTGGTCTAAATGTTAAAAATGTATTAGCATATAGAGAAAATATCTGTAGATGTATTCTATTAGGTTCTAATGAGTTTTTGCTTCCCCCTTTTTGATAATGTCTTCAATTTCTTCTGAGACCTTTCCTTTGTAGTTATTTGGTTCTATTGCGTTTAACTTCTTTTGATACTCCAGTGGCAAACCATTCTCTTTTGCACCCAGGCAAATCACCTAGAAATGGTTAAAATAAACAAAAAACCCTTTAGTTAGGAACATAATTTAATTTAGTATACCACACCTTTATTTGTAGTATCAAAGTATGAAATATTAGCTTTCAGATAACTCTAGAATAAACAATTCTAGAACAAAATGGAGGGATAGTCATTCCTCTCACAATGAGCATGAATGTGCAGGGAGTTTTCAAAGCCACAGGATACACTCTTATGGAAGAGCAATTGTACTCAGTAATATGATTTAAAATATTTTTATATTAAGAGAAAAACTTATTGTACAGAATTTGCATGACTTTTTAAGAAACAAACACCATTCTCCAAAAAAATTTCCAGTTTACAGGTATCAGTTGTAGTTGAATCCTGGAGTCTACTCTACCTCTGAATTAGACGTGAGGGAATAAATAGCAAGTGTGTCCAGTGGTACTTCCCAGATCCATACCAGGCTTAACTCCTCTAGGTTCCTTTCTAGAAAATTCCAGATTAGGCCCAGGAACTGGGTCACCCTCTCCAGGTATCATGTCCTGATTGGGCCTGCCAACAAGTACCTAAGTTTGGGTTTCTGAAAAGGGATGTTGGACTCTCTATCCTGAATTCTTTTCTGGTGCTTGAGGGAGTGGTATCCCTGATTTTGAAAAGCAGTGTGACTTATTTTTCCCTCCATCTGGAAATGGAAAACATTTCAGCAATAGGAAATATAATTTTTACCTACAAAAATGAATCTTGGTGTTCATGAAATACTGTTTTATGGAGGAAGAAAAAAATGATTACAAAAGCATGGGTATAGAATAACTCTACAAAAAATACACTCATACATGCTATTTTAAAAAAGAAAAAAACATGTCTAGAATTATGACTCAAATACATTTCTACAAGCTTTTTTTTTTAATAAATGAGTTTTAGGGACATATTTCTATCATTATAAATAAATCTGAACATTTAGTTATTTGGTAAATAACTATCATTTTTTGTATTAAAGAAACATTTTGATTAAAATGAATTGTACATGTAGAATTTAAAACACACAAAGCCTTTTAAAAACAAGATATTCGGGCTTCCCTGGTGGCGCAGTGGTTAAGAATCCGCCTGCCAATGCAGGGGACACGGGTTTGAGCCCTGGTCTGGGAAGATCGCACATGCCGCGGAGCAACTAGGCCCGTGAGCCACTATTACTGAGCCTGCGCGTCTGGAGCCTGTGCTCCGCAACAAGAGAGGCCACGATAGTGAGAGGCCCGCACACCGCGATGAAAAGTGGCCCCCGCTTGCCACAACTAGAGAAAGCCCTCGCACAGAAAGGAAGACCCAACACAGCCATAAATAAATAAATAAATAAATATTTTAAAAAAACAAACAAGATATTCTTTAGTTTAGCTCAGTGAAAATTAACAAGGAATTACCAAAAGTCCTTGTAAGTAGTTAGTTAAAAGGATACCTTTTTATACTGGGGTGATGGGGGAGCACGCTCATAATTTGTCATCTGATAACTTCGACAGGTTATTTCTTTTCCTTCTTGAGTAGAAGCATTAACTTCTATTGGGACATACATTCCACTTTTAACCCCTTCTTGCCTGAAACCAGAACAGTCAAATTTTAATCATACTTGACTTAGCCAAGTTAGTTTACCGGATTAAAATTTTTAACTATTTATGGATGTACTTGCTCCCTGTATATTTTGGGATAGAGTAGAAGTACCACCACATCAAAAGGAAGTTTAGCATTTCAATTAGAAAGCTGGAGACTTACTATTACTGGGTATGCTTCTAATAGATCTCTATATTTAGCCTATCTAAAAACATGCTTCAGTGTAGTTATTTCAAGCTTTGTAACCCTGAAACATTGCTCTCTAGGCTACAAAAACGACTATGTGTTCTGACAGCAAGAGAATATACACCCAGAGAAAAGTAGAGAGAATGGCTCATTCCTGTTTGCAAGTGAAGTAAAGTATTAAGCATGTCAGATGCTTGTCTGCTCTTCTCAAATCCTACTCTTTTCTGCCACTTTCTTTGCATTAAATGCTCTGCCACACAACTCTTGAGTTCTATTTATAAACAGCATCAAAGCATTTCTAATATGTTTTGAAGTTTTTACAAATGATTATTACTGTTTTTACTGATTCAACTGCCACCTTAAAGAATTATTTTTTAAAAACTGACTAATAAAAACTGAGCTGCTTTTGAAATCAATAAAAGTATGTAACAATTACAAAAATCTTCATGCCTTCTCACAATATGAAACTACAAAGATATTTTTATTAAAAAACAAATAGAATGAAAATAAGGACTTCCATCAATTATAGAAGAGATTACAAATGTCTCCCCAAATCTCAATCAGAGAGTGTGACCCTTCTAGGCTTTTCTTTTTAGGAATGAACATTATACCTTTTAGGTTAACTCTAAAGTATAAAGAATATGTCCATAGTATATGGTTTTGAAAAACCAACACATATATACACATCCTTGCATATGATCCACTTTCTAAATTAGTAATTATTTAACTTATAATTAGAAGTCACCTACTTATCTAGAGAACTTAAATTGCTTTTGTTCATTTTCCATACTACTCCCCATACTTCATCGCCAGGACTTTCAAAAATGGTGGCTATACCTCCATGCCAAGTTTCACTAGTTTTGCCTTGGGGATTGCCAAAGTCAAGCTTAAAATCCTACAAAGGAAACCAAAGTGATATGATCAGTATCCATGTGAACCAAAATTTCCTTCCTCAAAATAAAAAAAGATTTACCTTGAACTCCATGCAACTAAAACAAACTTTGAGTTCCTTCTGTAAAAAATACAAAGATAAATAACCAAGGACCCAGATCTCAAGGACTATAATTTTTCATATTTTTCTTTAAAAGTGAACTGTATACTGAATATGTACACGTATCTTACCATAAACAAGAGGCTTAAAGGGGAAAATAAATCCCATAATCCTGATGCCTTAACACAGCTATCTTTATTTTTGAAAACTACTTCCCAGCCCAGTTACATACACATAGATTTTAACTTAGAGACAATCATAGTGTACATAATTGTTGAAGCTGGGTGATGGCTACATAAGGGTTATAACAGTCTTTCCACTTTTACGTATGTAAGTGTATCCTATTAGCATATTTTTTTTGTCCTAAGGGAGTTGGCATTAGAGGGTGATCTGTACACTTATAAATTTAATATTCCTGAATTGTATTAACATATCTATAATAATCATAAGAGCAGCTAACACTTACTGGAAAATTACTGGGTTCTATACACTGTGCTATGAGCTTTATACGGACTTCTTTTTAATCCTGTCAACAACTTTTTATACCCATTTAACAGAAAGAAAAACTGTGGCTTAAAAAGATTAAGCAACTTGCCTAAGGTGTCACAACTAATAAGTAATGGAGTCAAGGTTTCGAGCTTAGTTTCCTCCCTCACAGAGATGAGTAATCAAAGGACACAGCCAGGAAGATTAAAAATCCTTATTTGGCTGTTTGGTCTAAGAAGATTTCTTTCCATCTTTCCAGAGCTTAGCTTCCTTAATGATAAAAAAAAAAAAGGTTAGACTAGATAATAAATCTAAGGTTTATATTTTATCTCTGTCACCTTAATTTTCTTAAAAACCTGTCAGAATTTCACAAAAAAGGTCGGTTTGAGTGACCAGTACCTTCAATTGGTATACTGGATGTTCTAGGACCAGGTATCCCTGACAGGACATCAGGAGATCTGATAAAAGTTACAACCACACTAGGAACTGGTTGTCTATTGTTAAATCCAACAGACAACTTTCATTCCTTGTCTTGCTCTACTTCTCAGCTGCTTCTGACATCATTAACCACCCGGTCTTGATCTGTCTCCTTTCTTTTAGACTGTTCCTTGATCTCCTCAATTCCCTTTGCCAACTCCTCCTCCACTATCTGGTCTTTAAATGTTGGAGTTTCTGAGGGCTCAGTTTAGGCCCTTTTCTCTGTTCAGCAGTTTGCTCAAGACAATCTCATCCCCTCCAATGGCTTCAAATACCATCCAATATTCCAATCGTCTTCTAATCCAGCTCAGATCTCTCTTCTGAGCTTCAAAAGTGCTTAGAATATAGTGAGTATTTAATGAATGTTCACTAATATTTTTCTGCTCACTTGGATATACAACAAGCATCTCAAACTCAGTACAGCAGACCCTTGAATAACACGGGTTTGAACTACACAGGTCCACATATACGTAAATTTTTTTCAATAAATATAGCATCTATATTTTCCTTTTACATATCATCAAATTAACTAAGTATGGGGAAAAGTTCGAGTAGAGATTAAAATAGAGAATATGTGGCATCAAAAGAACTAGGGTCTGAGTCCTGATTCTATCCAAACTTTTTCAGCTTCCTGCCCTTGGGTGAGTCATGTATCAATTCCTTTGTTTTCGAGGTAGAGATGGCAGTTCTGATTTTCGGCTGGGTGAAGGGTGGGCACCACTAACCCCGGCATTGTTTAAGGGCCAAATACATGTCCAAACTGAGCTTGATTTTCCCTCCCAAACTAATTCTCCTCTTCTTTTCACAAACATCACCGTCATCTACTCTGTTGCATCAAAAACCTTAGTCATCCCCATTATCTCCTCTTCCTTTCACAATCAATCACCAAGGCCTAACAGTACTCACTCCTAAGTATCTCCCAAACCCATCTACCCTCCACTGCTACCACTGCAGGGTACCATTATCTTTAGTATGGATTGATGCAAAGGCTTCCTAACTGGGCTCCCTACATCCACTGCTGCCCCCACCCCTCCAATCCATTTTCCATAGCAACCAGAACCAGCTTTCAAAGATGTAAATCTGATGTTTCATTTGCTTAAATTTGGCAGAGGTCTTCTCGTTGATCTCAAGATAAAGACCCAAGTCTTCTCTGGCCTCTGTGGTCCTGTAAAATGTGGCCCTTCCCGACCTCTCTAGTCTTCATGCTACACCCTCCTCACACACTAGATTCCAGCCACACTAGCTGGAAGGTCCAGCTTTTTTCTTTCCTGAGGTCTTTTGTCCCTGCTGGTCATTCTGTTTGCTTCCCCCATCTCCAGTCATTCAGGTCTCAGTTTAAAAGTCACATTTTCAGGAATGGCTTTACGGAGCATCCCGGTTAGGTCAGGTCCCCAAGTCACACACTTCCATAGCACCTTGAATGTCTCCTTTAAAAAAAAGAAAGATTTCACTTTTTTTTAGAGCAGTTTTAAGTTCAGAACAAAACTGAGAGTAAGGTATAACGTGTCTCCTTTTAAGACTGACCATACCTGTGACGGAATAATCATTTGCTTGATAGCTCTTTGCTGCATTCCAATTATAAACCATTTGAACTTCTTTCCCACGTTTGGGGAATTCCCTACCTTATGAGTTTGGGGGTAGACAGTGTTCAGAGCCCAACTCCCATTTCTGAAGTTTCAAATGCCAGAAGTTGATTCTCCCAGCTTTTCTTGAAGTCACGGCATGGGCACGTGGCCAAGACTTAGCCAATCAGGACACCCACCTAGGGCTTTGAATTAGAAACTAGTGACCCAGGGCAGCAAAAACTCCACCTTGGTGGTGGCAACCATATGTGGGTTTCAGGAACTTGGAGGTGTAGTGACAGTAGCAGGCAGGGTCCGGAGCAGGTGATGCACAATGCAACGTCCACGTTTACCAAGCTTAGCGGCGATGCAACAGTGGCCTACTGGGCTGGTTCTGTTGGTGTGATACTGGCTGTTTTACAGCTTCCCTTTTATGCCTGCTTGTTTTGTCAGCTTTGTGGTCCTACCTTCCTGGTCATTCTGTGAGCTCTTCAAACGGCCTTTCAACACATTCTTTTTCTGCTTGAATCAGCCACTTCTGTTGCTTGCAACTAAGAACCCTGACAACAATAGCAGAGACCATGTTTGTTTGGTTCAACAATGTCAAAAGGCTTTGTACATAACTTGTTTGAGTGTCTCTCCTATAGACTGGGAGGTCCTGAAAGCAGCCAGCTTTACTCAATCATCTTTGTATCTCCAGGTAAGTGCTGGAAGACTACGCACTAAATGAATAAATGGACTGTACTGAGAGCAATGATTCTTACCAAGGCAAGCGAAGGTTTATCCAGCCACTTGACTTAACTGAGCACAGCCGTTACTGTGAATAAGACACGGCTCCAGCTTTCAGGACCTCTCGGATCGGGAGCAAAAGGCAGGTAAATGGATTTTTACAAAACCAGGTGACAAGTCCTGGAGCAAAGGGAGGTACAGAACAGAAAGCAACTGACTCCCTGACTTGGGTCAGAGAAGGCTTCTCAGAGGGACCAACCGAATGGATTCTGTAATGATGCCCCTAAGTCAGTGGCCAAGGGAGAGGCGCTGGGATCTGGGCAGAACGAGCAGCTGGTGAGAACGTCAGGAGGGAGACCTCAGCGCAGCCCGGGAGGCACAGGTGCCAGAGTAGCACAGCTCAGCAGGTGTCAAGCACAGGGCTGAGGGCGAGAGCGACCGGCCCGGGGTCGTGCAAGGAACCCTGATGTACTTTGAGCAGAAAGAGCTGCATTCCCGGCCCAGTGCTGCCAACGAGCGGCGCAGAGAAAGCGAGTTCTCGAAATCCTGGCTCCCTCGTCTGCAGAAGGGGCAGAGGCCATCGCAGGGGACGGGCGGAGAGCACTGACCTGCAGGCGGGCCACGCTGCAGAACACGGCCGAGGGGTTTCGGAGGTGGATCCGCTCCGTCAGCAGGTTGCTGCCATAGGCGAAGTAGAGAAAACTCTCCCCTTCCTGGCTCCGGAGGTCCTCGCCGCCTAAGTTCGCCATGTCCCACCGGACGCCTGTACGGACCTGGGATCTGTAGCAGGAGAGTGAGGAGAGGACGAGGAGCATAGCGCGGTGGCAGATGACCCCAATCCAGGAACCGCGGCACCGCGCAGCCTTAGAGGTTAGGGGAAAGGCTGGAAGCTGCGGCCGGGCGAGTCACCTGCGAGCACTCTACTGACTGGCTGCCAGTATCCAACGCTGTGAGTTGCTCCCTCTGATTGGCCAGCCCACCGCCTCCTCTCCGCTCGCTGCTTGGACTTTGCAATACTCTGCCCTGAGGCGACCCGGGGCTGATTCCACATTGGACCCGTTCCTCTGTTGTCCCGCCCCCGTGTTCAAGGCTCCCTCTGATTGGCTCCCTCTACGCGGGGGCGGGTCAGGGCCCCTATTTGTGGGTAGTAGCTCGCCGGTCCCGGCCAGATGGTTTTTACCTCTGGGTGGCTCCTGCGTGGTTCACTGGCTTTGTGTGCTCTTCAGGGAATTTTTGGTCCATTTAAGGTGAAACAGCAGCTCTGGCCATGCCCCCCACGGTCCATCAGCCGGCAGCTTGCCCCTGTCCCGCTCTCTGCGTTTGGAGTTGGGACGTCTGTTCACCCCCACAAGCTGGTACCCGCACCCCCAGTCCTGATCACCTCCCTAATACCTTTTCTAAGGACCCTTGGCTTCCTGGAAAAGCTCCTCTGAGTGTCAGGGGCTCCCTTCCCTGGTGGAAGTAGCGTGCAGCGTTCAAATCACGACGCTTGCTGTTTACTTGGAAGCCTAACCTCCTGCACTTCTCGTCTCCGGTTCCTCCTTTTTTTTTTTTTTTTCTTTTTAAACATCTTTGTTGGAGTATAATTGCTTTACAACGTTGTGTTAGTTGCTGCTGTATAACAAAGTGAATCAGCTATACGTGTACATATATCCCCATATCGCCTCCCTCTTGCATCTCCCTCCCTCCCACCCTCCCTATCCCACCCCTCTAGGTGGTCACAAAGCACCCAGCTGATCTCCCTGTCCCATGCGGCTGCTTCCCACTAGCTATCTATTTTACATTTGGTAGTGTATATATGTCCATGCCACTCACTCACTTCGTCCCAGCTTACCCTTCCCACTCCCCGTGTCCTCAAGTCCATTCTCTACGTCTGTGTCTTTATTCCGGTCCTGCCCCTAGGTTCTTAAGACCTTTTTTTTTTTTTTTTTTTGGATTCCATATATATGTGTTAGCATACGGTATTTGTTTTTCTCTTTCTGACTTACTTCACTCTGTATGACAGTCTCCAGGTCCATCCACCTCACTACAAATAACTCAATTTCGTTTCTTGTTATGGCTGAGTAATATTTCATTGTATGTATGTGCCACATCTTCTTTATCGATTCATCTGTCGATGGACACTTAGGTTGCTTCCATGTCCTGGCTATTGTGAACAGAGCTGCAATGATCTGGTTCCTCCTTTAAAATAGAGATTATAACATGTTATGATCACAATTACATAAGTTATGATCACCTATCTCCTAGGGTTGGTGTAAGTATTAAAAGTAACTTTGTTAATGTTATTAGGTGCAGAAGCTCCAGTGTAAAGATATAGAAGTATTGTATAATAAAAATGACATAAAAACTCTATATTGTTAACTTTGAAATGAAAATATTAATATGAACTCAGGGCCTAGAAGCAATGACTATCCTTGGCACCCGGATTTTGATCTCTATATACCACTTTTCCACTAAAAGGTACCAGGGCTCCTTGGAGAAATGGCTGATGTCAGTTGGGTCAAGAGCTGAGAAATAATAGGAGCACTTAGAACATCATGTGACAGAAAATCAGGAGGTATTAAAAAACGAGGTCCTTTGAAAACACAGAAGCTAGCTTGAAGGAATGCCCACTGGCCAAAGTTAGAACAATTTGAGCGTCAAATTAATAACCGCAATTTATTTAAAATGTCAAACATAAAATTCATTTCCACTAAAGTGTAAAGCAAATCTAAAAAAACAACAGTTTTAAGAAACTTTCTTTGCCATACTACTGGCAGTGACTATTACACCAACTCTTTACTCTGAAAAGTGGTAATTTAAGAAAATTACCATTTATCCTGCTTTTCTAGTTGCAGCTGTATTTCAGGGTAACTAAATGGCCCCAGTTGATGAGGAAACAGTTCTCTTTACAAAAACATGCCAGCTAAATAATGTAAAATGAAGGATAGAATTAGAAATTCACCATTTTGCAGTCCCTAGTGGAATAATTGATTCATGCCAGGATCATCAATGAGACCAATTGGTGAAAGTGCGATAGGGAACAGGATATTCACATAGATATTCACACGTGCCGGTAATCAGGGAAATCCATAATGACAAGGGAGAAATCTGGCCCCTTCCCACCTTAACCTAGATCGATCTTATCATCAGTAAAATGGACCAACCTGACATTATGTGTCTCCTGATGTGATACAATATGAAGCACCAGCATCATTTGAGAAGTATTGTTTCCAAAAATCTTTAACCTCAGTATAATCAAGCAGGAACTACAAGGGTAGAAGTAGACAATCAGAAGAATCCAGAACAAATGGTGAGACATCCTGCAGAACAAATGGCTCAATTTCTTAAATTAACTCAGTGCCATAAAAAAAAAAAAAGAAAAGAAAAGAAAAGAAAGAAAAAAGAAGAGAAATAAAGCAGTACCGAGGGAGGGCTGTTTTAGATTAAAAGAAAACTAAGAAACGTCATAACCAGATACAATGGCTTGTCCTCGGTTCTGATTTAATAAACCAGATATAAAAGATACTTTGTGAGCAATCGGAGAATCTGAATACAGACTAAAACATTAGATGATATTAGACAGTTGTTTTTTTATTAGGTATGATAATGGCATTGTGCTTATGTAGAAAAATATCTCCTTTGAGATACACATATTTGTGTATTTAGGGGTAAAATGTTTGCTATCTATATATTTTTTTTAATTAATTTTATTTTTATTTATTTTTGGCTGCGTTGGGTCTTCGTTGCAGTGTGCGGGCTTCTCACTGAGGTGGCCTCTCTTGTTGCAGAGCGCGGGCTCTAGGGCACAGGCTCAGTAGTTGTGGCGCACGGGGTCAGTTGCTCCATGGCACGTGGGATCTTCCCGGACCAGGGCTCGAACCCGTGTCCCCTGCACTAGCAGGCAGAGTCTTAACCACCGTGCCACAAGGGAAGTCCCTATATTTTTAAATAATTCAGAAAAATTAAAATGTGGAAAAGTGTTAAATGTTAAACTGAGTGCATATATGGATGCTTGTTTTATTATTCTTTTCTATATATTTGAATATTTTCATGTTAAAAATTCAAAAAAGAAAAATGGTGATATATGTAAAGCACTTGACATACTGAGCATTCAATAATAACTTTGTTGTTATATAATCTGCAAGTAGGAAGGCTCATACCTTCTCCTGCCCCCTAAACATTAAGGCAGAACTTGACGTACTTATTTCGTCATTTCAGTAAGCAAGTTGCCTTCCTTGACAAGATAGGCCTCTATTGCACCATGAATTCCCAAGGTCTCTGCTTCGGAGCACTACCATTTAAAACATCCTTCTGTGTTTTAAACTGCTTTCAACATTTAAAATGTATTTATTATTTAATTAATTATTTTTTAAGGTATTTTACTTCTTTTCTCTTCCTATACTTCTCACTAATTGCTTAATTTTATGGTGACTGATTTTTCTCAACACTATTCTGTGAAAATTTTCTGAAGTTAAACATTGATGTTTCCTCAGACACAGAAAATCTTTTCTTACCCCAGTGAAGCATTTTATTTAGCTTCCCCATGTTGGTTGCCATGTACTGACCCCTGTTGGCCAACAAGAGGCAGTAGGTAACAAGGGGTTTTGTCTTTTCAAATTTAACCAAAATAGACAACCAACAAGGAGCCACTGTATAGCACAGAGAACTATACTTAATATTTTGTAATAACCTATAAGGGAAAAGAATCTGAAAAAGAATAGATATATATGTATGTATAACTGAATCACTTTCCTGAACACCTGAAACTGACACAACATTGTAAATCAACTATACTTCAATAAAAAAATTTTTTTAATTTTAAAATTAAGAAAAGTTTTAAAACTTTTTTAAGAAAGCAAAGCACACTTAGGAAAAAAAGAACAAATTTAACCAAAGCCTGGTTAATATTAGTTAACAATCACTGAGTGCTTATTAAATGCCAGTCTAAACTCTTACATATATTAGTTCATTCAATCCTGAAAGTGGCCCTATGCAGAAATTACTAATATATCCTCATTTTACAGTTGAGGAAACAGATGTGCAGTAGGTTAAATAACTTGCCCCAGGCTGTAGTTAGCGATGACTGAAGCAGAGATTAAGCAATCTGATTCTAGAGTCATCACTGGGTGTTGCTTCCCAAATTTCTCAAATTGTAAAGCCCTCGTGGTCTACATATAACTGGTTATTAATAGCTCGCTTTCAAGTACAATCTCTATCATATCTATAAGGACACTATGAAATAATAGTACTAGCATTCAATTACTTGATAATAAAGATAATGAGGTCAGATTTCTTCTAAATGCCATCTTTTAATCCAGTGGACTTAAAGTTTTTGGTTGTATCATTAAATTTTTTGAGCACATATTCTATATATATAACAATATATATAAAACTATATATATGATATAATATCCATAAAATAGAAATTTTAAAAATAACTATTTAACTGTCATATCAATGCAAAACATTCAAGTGGGGCAAAGTTAATTATAAATAATAGTGGATAAAAATCCATATTTCAAATAGTCCTCCTATAAATTTCCATTTTCTAGCTAACCTTGTCAAATCATATTAGATCATCATTATTTTTATATCATTAGGTAGGTGATGAAGAGTTTGTCCCAGAAGTCAGAAATGTCAGCTCTGTCCCTTTCTTTTTTCTTTTCTTGTGCTTGCAATTTTAGTAAGAGCTTCAGTCCAGTTCTTGGCAGAAATCTTCTTTGTGAGAATTAGTTAGTTCTCTGGAAATCCACTTAACCAAGCAAATTACAGTAAATCACGAGCACAGAAAGTGAATGAAGGAGGGCTAGTGTCACTGTCAACCGCTCCTCAGGAAGGCACTCCCACCCCTCCCCCAGGGTACCTCATATCTCTTAAGAGACAGATGATGACTATCTATCTGACTGACTGTGGGTTCTAGTGTTAAAGTAAAATTCTATATTAGTATATATTTACTAAATATAGTAAAGGTAAAGCATAGTAAAAAATTCTAGGGAATTCCCTGGCAGCCCAATGGTTAGGACTCTGCGCTTTCACTGCTGAGGGCCTGGGTTCAATCCCTGGTAGGGGAACGAAGATCCCGCAAGCTGCAAGGCACGGCCACAGAATAAATAAATAAATAAATGAATAAAAATTCTAATATTTCAGATTAAAAATAAAAATAGAATTTTAATTGTTTTCACACCTCAGTGGATCAACTCACTCATCCACTTTGAATACCATTGTTGCTATCAATTTCAGCGCTATCATTTTTAAAAGAATACTTCAAGGCAAAACATTTGCACACCATGGCAAGTTTGAAGAGGTGTATGGTGAGAAGGCAGTGTGTCTGCTGAGGAAGGGCAGCTGGCTGCTTAGGCAAGGCCATTTGGGGCAGTAGAACTTCAGTGGGACAGAAAGGGACTGGGTGTCATGAATCTATCTCTTAGCTCTGTGGGCTGAGAAATTTAATCTTGGCTCTGGGAGAAGATTCGCACAACCAGACTCATGAGAGATGGATGTATACATCAGAAAGCCAATTTTTTGATATAAGATGAGAACTATAGTAGATAAACCAGATACCTGTGTTCATTGATCAATGCATTTTCTTCCACGAAGAAAATAAAAGCCAAATGAAAAGGCTTCGGGTGTGAGTTTAGCATGTCTGAGGAACATCAAGGTGGTCAGCTGGTTAGAGTGGAAGGAATAAGAGAAGGAGTGGTAGCAGATGAGGTGGAGAAGTAGGCAAGGGCCAGCTAGTGTAACACCTTGAAGACCATGATACGGAGTCTGGATTTTATTCTAAGAAATCAAACGCTATTGGGGTGTTTTAGGCAGGCATATGATGTGACTTACTTTTTAATAGGATAATTCTGGATGCTGAGTGGAGAATCAGTTCCAAAGGGATAAAAATGATAGTTAAGAGACAAGTAAAGAAGCTATTCAAGAAGTTTTGACAAGACGGTGGCTTTGGACTAGGGTGGTGGGGGTGAAGGTAGAAAGGACTGATACGGGTGCTTTTTTATGGCAGAGAAGACTGGACTGCTGAGGGATTGGAGGTGTGACTCCATGCCCACCAAACAACTTTCCAATGGTAATTTGTCTTTTGAGTAGATTTTCCTTCCAGAGAAGGAAGCACTGATCTGGGAACACAGGGATCTGGTTTTCCTGCTCATTGTACTTTTGTTCCCTGAGAATTTGAACTTGAGTCTGAAAGGGTTAGGTTACTCTGTGGGTGCCAAGACTGTAGCTGTAACACTCTGAGCTGGTCTCAGCCACGTTTACAACAGAAGGAATGAGAAGAGGAGGAAGGTGATCTGAGTGACAGAGACGAGAGCAGACCACAGCCTAAGGGGAGGAGGGAGATAGAAAAACCTGAGTCCTGAGTTCTTTCCAGTGCCTGGCTCCAGCCTTACCAAGATCCAGTTGAGTTTCTCACTTCAGTTTTCACAGGGCAATCTCATCCACCTTGTACTCCAAACCACTCTGGTAATGAGATAAGAATTCTTATTAAATGCATATAGTTTATGGGGAAAGCAGCATATTTAATTCCACAACAATATTTTAGAGTGTATCTAGAAGACTTCTAGCTCCTTTGGGAGCTAAAGTATTTTGCTCTGCCTGTATTATTTTAAATAAATATATATTACTGACCTAAAGTATAGAGAAATCATTATTTTTTTTAAACAGGAGAAAATCAAACAAAAGTTTAATAACACGAATACATGGAAGAGACCCAGGAAAACTAAGAAACTTCAAGAAATTATTATTAATTATATGTGGTCCCAGGTTACACTGGCAGTATGAAATAAGTATGAACCTCCAACAACTACGAGGATGTGGAATAAGCAGTTACTGGGAAAGAATTCTATTCACTGCCTAAAACCTAAAATGAGTTACCTCTGACTGATCTCTGCTCTCCTTTGAAACCTATACCCAATCAGTCAGTAGATCTGTTACTACTCCCTTCGTTTCTGCCTTCCTCTGCATTCCCATGCTCCCCGTCCTCGCCCTGGTGTCATCGTCACACACCTGGATCCCTGCAACAGTTTCCTGGACTCTGCTTTTCTGTGGAGATGGGTTAAGGGTGCGAATCACATGAAGACAGCACAGACATGGGTTTGGGGAGTGGTGAGTAGTTCAATTTCAATAGAGCAATGGATTTATATCAGGAAATGGGAGACAAGTCTGGAAGGAGATTAGCATAGTTGATGGGAGGGCCTTGAATTTTCACTCAAAAGTTCATACTATTTGGTGGTCAAAGGGGAGACTTTTTTTTACTTTTGAGCCCTCTCCTGCACCTTTGGAAACTCATTCTTGTGGCTGTGTGTAGGATGGCCTGGGAGGGAGTAGGATGGGGAGATGGCTGAGTGCTGGATATAAGTTCACTGCAGTAGGCAAGGTCATGAAAGCCTGAAATGGGGCAGTAATTATGGAGGGGAAATGAAGGGATGCAAGGGGGTAAAGACATAGTCTTTTAATTTTTTTTTTTGATTTTTTATTGTATCACTCCTTTGAGTAGAAACCTTCAGAGGCTGCCTGCTATTTATCACTTTATCAAGTTCAAGCCCTTGTGCAAGCCTTTATTATCTGATTCTATTCTGTCTGTCTGGTCTAATTTCTCAGGTGATAGTAAACCCACTGGAGGTGAGGACCACACTTTATATTTCTGTATACCTACAATGCTTACTACAGCAGAGATGAATAGTAAATACTTGCTGATTAATTGAACCAGAGTCAAAATCTCCCCTACCCTTTACACAGGCTCCCAAATCCTTTTTTCTCTTTGATTTTTTCCAGCTTTCCTTGATTTACTGAGAGTCACTTCAGCTCTGAGTTATTTTAAAATTTATACTAATGCTCTAACATACAGGATCCTGTGTAAATTTTATTAACCATAGTAGTATTTATGTCTCCTCCCAGCTTATGGTCTGGCATATGACAGGGAAACATGTCAGAACACGTTAAACCCAAAATGTTTTTTTGGTTGTTTTTTCGTTTTGTTTTTTGTTTTTTACTTTTTGGCTGCACCTTGCAGCATGTGGGATCTTAGTTCCCTGACCAGGGATCGAACTCTCACCCCCTGCAGTGGAAGCTCAGAGTCCTAACTGCTAGACCGCCAGGGAAGTCCCCAAAATGTTTTTTTTGGGAAAAACAGAATTGTAAAACTCCAGGAGGCAGTAATTTCTCAGTAATTTGATAGATTTGATTGATAGATTTGATAGTTAATCTGTATTCTTGTTTTGAGATTAACCCTGAAAAGTAGTTCCAATAAAGTTTATTATTTAGTGCTTGGGTAAATGGTCTCTTTTGATATCTATCTCTATGTCTATTTATATCTATAACTATACACTTTGGAAAGGCATCCACCAAACTGTTAACGGTGCTTACCTGTGGGAAGGGAAATGGCATTGGGAGGGGAGCAAGTTGAACAAAAAGCTTTCATCTTTTCATTCTGTATTCTTTTTTTTTTTTTTTTGCATGTTTGAGCATGTATTCTTGTATTTCTTTTATTATGTAAAAATACATATATTATTAATATTATTAAATTCACATCTTATGGAATTTTAGGTCAATATCTAGAGATCTCATGTCACAAGGATAAAAAGAGGGTAATGACTAAATAAATTGCCTAAAGAGAAAATTGATGCAGCAAATACATTTCCAAGTTGGCCTACCTCTCAACACATCAATCAGATAATTAGGCCAGATCAACTCAACCTTGCTCTATGGAAGGATATGATCTCATTCTGAAGGCCCCAAAGCTGCAGAATCTTATGGTGCCTATCTGGATGTTCTCTCTTTGCTCTTTGAGATGTCAGTGGATACAAGAACAAGAATATTTCCCTAATCTGGCATTGAAGAAGGTCTCACATATGTTCTAGGATAATGATCTGTTAGATCTTACTGCCAACCTTAAATCAGTTACAGAAGGTCCTGGAAATATACAGCGATTCAGCTATCTCCATGTTATTTACCACAGGTATATTAGATCCAGAGGAACCATTCTCAAGATTTACTACTGTTAATGTTAAAGTCTGACAAACTGCATCATAATATATTCATTTTCTCAGCTTATATGTCCATGTTATTTCCAACACTTTAAATTCAGCTGAAATTAAAATGTAAAAAAAAATTTTGCTGCTTGTTTTTACTGTTAATAACAGGAGTAATCTAAGTAATAACATTTTAGAATGTAGATTTACTTAAATGAAAATCCCAATGTTTCTCTTGGTGATAGACCTCATTCTTTTCTTCCTAGAAAGAAATTTAAACTCAGAAAACTCTTAATACCATGCACAGTAATTAGATGAGAGCCCAGCTTTTCTTAATGTCCCCATAAGAAGACTGACTTTGGAATGAGGCCTAGGTTAAGCATTTGGAAACATTTTTGGAAAGTGAGAACTATGCTTGGGTTCTCTGCTCCATTAATGTTCTTGGATTTCACGTTTTCAGTCTATTCAACAATATTTAATTGATAATTAACTCTTCTCAGAGACCTATATGCAAGTGAAGCTGGTTTACCTGACTATAATACAACTCTGGATATTTCAAAATCTTTCCAGAAGAGCTGATCTAGTGCTGGTGTCAACCTTTTTTCTTCTTTATTATTTCTGCTTTCACATGGGTACCACAAATCCCCATAATAGAGCTACCAAAAGGCATCTCTACTTATTGTCTTTGTTAAACGCTTATTGGCTGAGAAGACAACAGACACTCTATACAGCTGAGTAACAGAAACTCAAACAGCTCACTGGAAATGAACGGTATTCATGGGAGAAATAGGTATGTTTTGTGTATAGAGAAGAAACTTGCTTCAGTAAGTCATTCTCTAAGCTTCCTGTGGGTAGTGCATTTTATATGCATGTTTTCCCAATGCATTAAAAACTATGTCTCAAGCTAGCTAAATCATATGAACTGTTTGATTTGCCTTATGGTGCCACAAAATTGCAGTAGCAAAATTTTATTTCCATGACCCAACAATTCCACTCCAGGGTACATACCCAAATGAACTGAAAACAGGTATTCAAATACTTCTACATGAACGTTCATAGCAGTACTATTCACAATAGTCAAAAGGTGGAAACAACCCAAAGTCCATCAAGGGATAAATGGATAAACACATGGTGATATATCCATACAGTAGGAAATCATTCAGGCACTACCAAATGTAAAATAGATAGCTAGTGGGAAGCAGCAGCATAGCACAGGGAGATCATCTCGGTGATTCGCGACGACCTAGAGAGGTGGGGTAGGGAGGGTGGGAGGGAGGCTCAAGAGGGAAGGGATATGGGGATATATGTATGCATATGGCTGATTCGCTTTTTTGTGCAACAGGAACTAACACAGTATTGTGAAGCAATTATACTCCAATAAAGATGTATTAAAAAAAAAAGGAATGATGTAGATGCTACATCCACATGCTACAATGTGGGTAAATCTTAAAAAACATTATGGTAATTGAAAGAAGCCAGATATAAAAGGTCACATATTGTATGATTCCATTTATATGAAATAGCTAAGTCCATAGAAACAGAAAGGTGATTGGTGGTTACCAGGGCTGAGGGGAGAGGGGAATGGGGAGTAACTTAATGGGTATGAGGTTTTATTTTGGAACTGTCTTGTAACTAGAAAGAGCTGGTTGCACAACATTGTGAATGCACTGGATATTACACGCCACTGAAATGTTCATTTTGAATGGTTAATTTTATGTTATGTGAGTTTCACCTCAATAGAAAATATAGAAAAATAAAAACTTTATTTTCAAGGGTTTCTAATTAGTGGTTGTGAGAGGTAACTGCAGAATATTGGTAGGTAATTTGGACATCAAATTCCTTTGATTTGAAGTGGGGGTGAAGAGGTTAAAGGATTTGACATGTCTCCCTAACAGGTCACTCCCATTCCCATGTGCACTGCACTCAAGGAATGCAAGGCCCTTACTATTTTGAAAGGGATGGTGCCAGAACCCTTGCCCCTAGTAGGTAGTCAGTGGATGCTGTGGGAAGGGAAAGTCAGTCATTACTAATATGCTGCCCCTTCACTGGAGTATCCTTCTTAGCGTGTCCAGTGCTCTATTAACAATGTGGAGTGTTTGAGAATAACAAGTAGACTTGAACAGCAATATTTCCCAAAGTGTGCTCTGTGGGACATCAACCCCATCAGATGGTCTTGCATTCAAAAACAGCTTCTGGTGAGAGTAGCATCGACATATATACACTACCGGATGTAAAATAGTTGGCTGGTGGGAAGCAGCAGCATAGCACAGGGAGATTGGCTCGGTGCTTTGCGATGACCTAGAGGGGTGGGATAGGGAGGATGGGAGGGAGGCTCAAGCGGGAGGGGATATGGGGACATGTGTACGCATATGGCTGATTCGCTTTGTTGTGCAACAGGAACTAACACAGTATTGTGAAGCAATTATACTCCAATACAGATTAAAAAAAAAAAAAAAACAGCTTCTGTGATCAAATGAGCTGGAAACCACTATATTCTACATTTCCTCCTGGAGATCCATGATGTCTGCTACCACACAAAGAAATCTGAGGGATGCCTGTAGTAAAGAAACCTTGTGAGCTCTGTTTACTCCTGACTTTCCCAAACCTTCTCTGTCACAGAACCCCTTTGAAGTGGAGAGCATAGTACTGAGAGTGTGGGAAATGCTGCTCTGTGTTAATAATAGTCTGGCCTTGATTTGTTTAGGATGATTGTTCAGTTCTTGAAAAATCATATTAAATAAAATCCTAAATTATCCAGAAAATTGAAGACAAGCAGTGGTATGTCAGCTAGAAAGGGAAGATTCTAAATCTTTGTACTGCTCTGGTTTACCACTGCCTGGCTCGGCAGGTGATAACCCTTTCTCATGGAACTGACTCAGTGAAGCGTTGCATGGCTTTGCTGGTTAAACACCTGAGAATCAGTCTGAAACTGCAGAGTTATGTATAAAAATACTCATCAACCATCAGCCTCTATTAAATGCAGTAACGGTTGCAAGCTGTTGAAAAATAAGAATTTGATGGCAAGGCTGAGTGCAAACGTGATAGAATCCAAAATTCTCAGTTAAACTGGAAAAAGATTTGACTCCTTGGCTCTATTTCCCATCCTTCTTACTTTGTTCCTTGTTCATTCCTTTAAGATTGTCAAAGCAGTTTACAGGCTTAATAGAACAGGTTAAACAACTTCATGGAAATTATCTAATTAGCATTGGTAACAGTGGCATGTGTTGTTAGGCCAGTAGCTTGAGACAAAATGCTTGAGCTTAGTCATTAAAACATTTTACGAAGTGTCAGTATTGATTCATGTTTTCTGCTGCAAATAAGAGTTCTTTCTAAATTCCAATTTGGAGGAATCTGCGGGCTTAGCAAGTTCTACTCCCTGGTGTAATGTGATTTTCCATGCTGTCAAGTAATTAAAAATTTTCTCTCTATATAATCACTAATGAATTGATGATGACCAATTTGGTTATTATATTTGGCAGTTCCAAGTCCTTCTGCCAGTCTGGTGTACAATATCTGATGGGCTCCTAAGCTACTCCAAAGTGAGCAAATAACAGTAAACACTGGTCTGGCAAAGAACAAGGCGTGTTTTCTGGGTTCTCAGCCAGGTGTCAGAGAGGAAGGTTTTAGCGGTAATAGGGAGACCATTTTTAGGAAGACTATCTTCCATCTGTCTTAGAAATTACAATAAATTAAAATATTTCTGAGGAAGAAACTTAAAATACATCTTTTTTTCCTTGAATTCATTTCATCCACTCTGTCAAAAATAATCTCTTTTGTATAATTGTTTTGCCTCTAACTTTGCCAACCGATCACTACCTAGGGAACAAAAGCAAAAATAAACTCAAAAGATTGAAACCCAGCAAAACGCTGATTAATATTTATATTAGCAAATTAGGATTAGATTGGAGTGAAAAGAATCCTGCTAAAAATAGGACCTGTGAATTTGGGGCTTCATGCAAAGACTTTTCCTACTTTCCTTTCCTGGAAAAACTCTTATTTGTTCTTCAAGATCAAACAAATGTTACTTCCTTTATCAAACCATCCCTAACTTCCAGGTAGATACAGTCCTCTATATTTATAATACCGGAATTATTCCTTTACTATTGCACTAAAACCATTGTAATTATTTGTTAACATGCTTCCCTCCCCCTACTAGACTAGGATGCCCATAGAGGGCAGGAATTATCATTCATTCAACACAAATTTATTGAGTGATACTATGTGCCAGCAGGCCATTTTGCTACTCCTCAAGAACGTAGTATTCATCTTTTTATTCCCAACACTTAGTACATGCCTGTCCCATTATTGAGTAGGCACTCAGTAATGAGTTGCTAAATAATTGAATAACTGAGTGAAAGGATGAATGAATGAATTGAATCTATTGTGTAATGTAGAAAAGGTACCAGTTTTGCAGTACAGTTTAAGTTTCCCAATTTGCAAACAGAATCAGTACAAAGCAAAGTTAAGCTCCCAAGGAGAGCAGGAACTGTCATTCTGTAAGGAGACACAGTGATTCAATTCCTGGTGGGCCTTTAGGGTTTAAAGAGACCAAGGCTATAAGGTGGTATAACTGGGAGAGGGCAGCCTTAACCTGGCCTCTTCTATGTGCTGGAGCTCCACCTTGTTCTGTGATCAAGATTGATAGCTGGCTAAATCAGGAGAATTCCCAGGGCTCCCTTGTTAATAACCAGAGAGGAGGGGGTGGAGGGAAAACGGACCAAGGATGAAAGAATAATACAAATGAGGTATTTAAAAGACTGTAGGGCTTTCCCTTCACTGCAATATGCTTGTGGCAGAATCCATAAGGCCTGTCGATTTTTCTATTATAATATTTCCCTCTGATATTCTATCCCTCTTCATAAATAATATGCTAGGCTCTATATAGCTGTGGCTAATCATTCTTGACAGCAGGGAGTACTTTCCCAAGATGAGCCTGAACCATCCTCAGCCCTGAACTCACTCATCAGCAGTTTGCCCACACAGGCAGTCTCTGGGGCTGGCTCAGACAGGCTGCAATGCCTCTGAATTTCACTCCTGAGATGAAGGCTCAGTGCATGGAGGCTGATCTAGTTCCAATATCAAGCGTGATTTCTGTGGTTGCGTTTGGCATAAAGGAAGAGAGGCACGAAAGGGAATCATCAATCTTACTTGTGTTCCTAGTAGATTCCCTTGCCTATTTTCTGCCTGTCTCTTCTGCCAGTCTCATCAAGCTACCTCATGGTCAGCAAATAACATGTCTTGTATTTTAATCTTAAGAGAAAATAGAGACCATCAGGCACCTACCTTTTCTCCTTTCCATATCATGCCTGTCCTCACCTATCATTCTCCACTTTCCTTCTGTCTCAGAGAAAGAGGGAGTGTTCATTTTCTATTGCTGTGTAACAAATCATCCCTAGATTTAGTAGCTTAAAAGTACGCTTATTATCTCAGAGGTCCCATGCGTCAGGAATTTTGAAGTAGCTTAATTGGGAGAGCCTGGCTCAGGGTCCTTCATGAGGTTGCAGTTAAGATGTTAGCTCGGGCTACACTCATGTGAAAGCTTAACTGGGGCTAGAAGACCAACTTCCAAGATGGATCACTCACCTGGCTGTTGGCAGAAGGCCTGAATCCCTTACCACATGGGTCTCTCCACTGAAATGCTTGCCTGTTCTCATGAAATATCAGCTGGCTTCCCCCAGATTGAGTAATCCAAAGAACAAGTATGGAGGTCACAACGCCTTTTATAACTTACTCTCAAAGTTGCATACTGTCACTCCCACCACATTCTATTAGTTAGAGGTGATTCACCAAGTACTACCTACACTCAAGGGGAGGGTAATTAGGGTCCATTTTTTGAAGGAAAGGGGATCAAAGAATTTATGGACATCTTTTAGTACCACCACATAGGGATCCCTCCTCCTTTTCAGGGCTAATTCCTCCACCTATGAACTTGATTCCATCCTTTCCCACCTGCATTTGGCTAATCAATTATGTTCTTTCTTAATCTCTTAATAGTAGATCTCGTTTATTGAGCATTTAATACATCCTGGCCACTGTGCCAAACACTTCATTAAGTGGATAATCTCACTTAAGACATACAACAACTCCATGAAGTAGGGGAATGATTATCCTGCTGTTACAAATGAGTAGACCAAGGCTCAGAAGGTCTAATTGATATGTCCAGTGTCAGATAACTAGTAAGTAGAAAAGTGACTGCTTAAACCCAGCCCCGACTGACTCCATAGCTGTACTCCTCTCCACTAATCTACTTTAACCTGCCCCACATGGACCTTTGAGCTCTACCTCTCCATCAGCTGCTTCTTAGCTGTCAAAGAGGCTCAGTTCTTCTTCACACAAAAATTACCTTCCTTTGTGTCCTGCCTCATTCAAGCTTCCTCACATCTTCCCATTTGTAGTGGTCAGCAAATAGTTCCTACTTCCACACTCCCATTTGCTCCAACTCACAGCCATCCAGTTCTGCACTTACCAACTTAGTGAAATGGATTAACCAATGACTCCCTAACTTCCAAATCCAATGCCTCCTTTTCAGCCCACATTCTGCTGTATTTCATCAGTGCTAAGATGCTCAATTCTCAACATTTCTGAAATAGAGATGTCTTAAAAGCAATGGCACTTCGTATGTGATTGAATAAATTTCTTTGCTCCTCTTTAATTTCATTGCATGGCTCAGTCCATCTTCTTTGCCTGCTCCTCTTCTTCACACATCCCTCAGATGGTGGCGTAGTTAATTTGTTGGTGTAGGAGAGCAAAATTTGCCACCCCAAAGTATCTTTTTGGCATGTGGATTATTTCAAGATGAAAATAATCAAGGCCCAAAAGACTCATGAAGAACCTTTGGCCGGCCCCCTAACTGCCTAAAGAATGTAGACAGAGGACCTGTTCCAGGAAAGGAACTATCACCATAGATAACTATAGTGTGAACTAGGTGTATAGACAGGGAGGAAGCTAGCAAAGTCTGTTTGTTAGAATTTCTCTCTGTGTCCCATTGTCTCTCTGTGGCCCAGCAAACATTTGTTTACCAAACACTTGCTTTTCCGTCTTCATGTAAATTGCCTTCTTCTCCTTTGAGGTCCGAAACAACAACCCCCAACATCCTCTTTTGTCTTTAGCTAAAAGTGGTATTTAAGGTGAGGGTTTCAGTCATTTACGAGAGTTATTCAGTTTTCCTGGGCTCTCCCATGTATACATGTTATTAAACTTTTGTTTGATTTTCTCCTGTTAATCTGTCTCATGTCAATTTAATTCTTAGACCAACCAGAAGAACCTAGAAGGATAGAAGAAAATTTCTTCCTCTCAGACAGTGGTGATTCACCATTTTAACATTATGCATTACTGGGTAATCTATTACAAAATCGTCCATACCACATCTGTGTTAATCACCTCTAATTTCTGCTTCAGCCTCCATCTTTCCTTTTAATTAATTGCTTATCACCTGTATGTCCTTTACAAGTACCACAAACTCGGCATGTTCCAAACATTAACTCCTTTCCAGACTAACTTCCCTGCTTTTATTCCCTATCTTGGATGTTGACATCACCCTTGTTAAAGAACATCTCAGAGACATTAATTTAAAGCACAGCTGACATTTACTCATCTATAAGGGAGATTAGTTGTATACAGATTGCCATCCAATAGGCAAAACAGGGTTTATGGAGGGAACACTCTCAGTCAGGGGAGCAATGACAAAACTTCTTGTTTTGTTTTGTCCTTGCGTGTGCTGATTGGCTAAAAGCTATCAAGAGGGCAATTTGCACCCAAGCAGACTGCATTATTATCAGGGAAGGTAATTTTAGTTATTCATCATTTTTCCAAGAAATCTTGTGACTCAGCTGTGGAGTAGGAAGGTGGTATGTTCACCTTTCATATTTCCTGCTGATGTCCTTCCTTTGGTATCTACACCATAGTTGAGCTAGGACTTATTATAAATACTTACTCCCTTTTTGTGGTCAAATTCAGATCCAAGACCATGGTTGACCACGAAGAATTTTGTGTCTTCTTGATGTGGTATCATTCACTAGATGTTGGTTTGAGATAAGAGTTTATAGTAATATTTAAACACATATTGGAAGTGCTCAAGAAATTATATTTTATAATAAAGTTAAATATAATTTAAATTAAATATAATTTAAATATAATTTAAAAATTTGGAACCATTTGTATCCAGTTTCCTAGTCGGCCTAAACCTAATCAGGAGAATTAGTCTCATGTCTCTTTATCCCTCATATTCCTTGGATTCCTTTGAGGCCTTTGTACATTTTAGGAACAGCAGCTAATGGTTGGGGGCCTAGGTTCAGTGAAGACATATAGATATATGTTAGCAGGTCTTATTAGAGGAGTCTAAAGACAGATGGTAAAACCACTTGTTGGAAAAATTGGCAGCCATTACAATTGTTTGAGAGAGGTAAACAAGGGAGTTCAAAGAGTTTATGGGAAAGAAGACAGCTGAGAGAAAGGCAAAAACAACTATGGCAGTTATTTTACAATCTAATACCTTGACCCATACAAAGGAAAGAAGTAATAAAAGGAGGCAAGTGTTAAACTGTTATATCCTAATCACAAATCTTAATCTAAAAGTCTTATATGGGAACTTGAGTAGCTACCCACTTTCAGAGCTCTGTGCTTCTAAAGCTTTTTACTGAGCCTTAGGTTTATACACCTCCAGTGGGACTGGACGTCCAGGTTGTAGAATCCTTAGTGACTTCACACTGGGAATCATAAACCCATGAGTATATACCCTAGAGTTTAAGAGTATTACTTGTGGTTAAATATATTTGATATGACCTTTCCAAGGCTGACGTCTTGGCATCCTCAGTACATTTCTTTTTCTGACTCACTTCACTTAGGATGATGCTCTCTAGTTGCATCCATGTTGCTGCAAATGGCATTATCTTTTTTTAATGGCTGAGTAGTATTCCATTATATATATATATATATATATATATATATCACATCTTCTTTATGCATTCATCTGACGATGGACATTTAGGTTGTTTCCATCTCTTGGCTATTGTAACTAGTACTGCTATGAACATTGGGGTTCGTGGATCTTTTCGAATTACAGTTTTGTCTGGATGTATGCCCAGGGGTGGGATTGCTGGATCATATGGTAGTTCTATTTTTAGTTTTTTGAGGAACCTCCATACTGTTTTCCATAGTGGCTGCACCAATTTACATTCCCACCGACAGTGTAGGAGGGTTCCCTTTTCTCCACACCCTCTCCAGCATTTATTGTTTGTGGACTCTTTGATGATCGCCATTCTGATATATACCGGTGTGAGGTGGTACGTTATAGTTTTGATTTGCATTTCTCTAATAATTAGCGATGTTGAGCATCTTCAGCAAGTGGTTTTGAATCCTTAAATCTTTAACAAGGTGGTGTGCTCTTGTTAAGAGGCAGAGAGTTCAGAAGTTACAGCTTATGCAGCACAGAATGTACTTTATTTTAAAGATAAGAACTATGAAAAAATAATGTATCAGCATTGGCCAGGGGACAGAGAATGCTGAGTTTGAAGAGCTGTTCAGCAGTCGTGGGGTTCATTTTTACTAGGAGGGGGAGCTAGATTGGTTTCCTTAGGTTGGAAACTAAGGAAATAAGATTACTATTTCCTAGGATTACTAGGAAAAAAAAAAACCCCTAGGATTACTTAGGTTGGAGTGGTTCTTGACAATTATGTGGGAATTAGACAACAAAAAACTGCCATAGGTGAAATGTGACTATTGTGCATTGTTTTGAAGCAATTAGGTTTGAACAGCAAATCTTATGAGGGCAGTGAGTGAGAAGGGGATCTAGAATAATTCCCGCTGAGGCACCAACTAGCTTAACTGTTTCTGCCACAGCACCACCGCAATAAACAAGGTAGCTAACCCTACCTAAGGTAGACGGTAGGCTTGCGATGAGATTTTAGCTTTTGCGTAAGCACTTTTAAAGCACAACTTACCTTTTCTGTACGAACAATTATGAAGGATTCAGTATAGTCAGGCTGCCCAAAGTCAGGTGTTGCTCTAATGTCTGAGTAGGAAAGAAAAAGGCCTATTTAACATTTGTCTCCCAAGGGAATATCTGTTTTAGTTTGCTTTTGTAGGGACTGAGCTAAAAGCAATATGGAAAAACCCAACATGCTAATGATCTCTAGGAGACAAACAGTGCTACCCAGTGCCCTTCTGAGGAGGGTCAAGATTGCAAGAAGTATCTTAACAAATTTGCTATTTTGAATTTAGGGCTTGAATATGGGAAATGCAAAATAAAAGAGTTATCACAGGTGAGATATGAACATACATAAAGATCAGAGCATAAGTAATGGGTGCCTAAAGATAAGAAAATCGTTGCAATCTTTGTAAGATGGACAATTTAAAATAAAATTAAAAGAGTAACAATAATTACTAGGAATCCTAACTTAGAAGTAAAGAATTTTTGTTTAAAAATGATTCAAAAGCATGACAAAAACCAAAAAAAAAAAAAAGATATCCAAAGATCATTCTTTTTCTGAACTGTCATTCACAAACTCTTTTACTAATTCACATGCCATATATATATATACACACACATACATACACACATGCACATATAATTAAATGATAAATTTATAGCTTTATAAGATAAAACATATATATCACATTAAACTTACCATCTCTTAATAAAACTACAGCAATTTCCTTGAAAACCCAACAAAACATATCCATTACCTTACATATTTGTATGTCTTTGCAACTACTATTTGAGTACTCATTTAATTACAACTTTTAACCAAAGAAACTAACTTCTGTTCCCTGTCAGGCACAGAGAAAACTGGAGAGGAAGCAAAGGAGCACTGTCTGCCATACTCAGGTACCTAGCAGCAGACCACAGCTCTACAAGGATGCCTGCTTGTGTACCACCAGCTCACATGCCACATTCATTCATTCTGCATGTCTGTAACATAGCAAATAGTACCCTGTATGCTAACATGACCCAAAGGCATTGGTATATCCTTATTAATTCACTAACTGATGGTCACTCTCTAAAGGATAAAAACAGGAGACAAGGGCAGATATGTTAAAATTATGCTTGCTTGTTTTATATTCTCCTACTTTTTAGTTTTGATCTGCCAAGAAATTGGGCATCCAAAGGTTATTTATTAACTCAATTAATCCAAGGTCTCTCTCAAAGCCAATTTAGGATCTTGGTATTATGATTTAAGTTGATGCTATAAAATAATACAGTCACTGCTGATATCAAAAAGATTGTCAGACAGATGATATTATGAAATTTATATGGACAGTGGAAATAGAGTAACTAGTTTTTAACATTTTCTGAAATTCTTAAGAGCAAATACTTTTAAAAGATATAATTATAACTCAGTGTAGTTGGACATACAAATTTCTTACGCTTTTTTTTTTTAATTAATTAATTTATTTATTTTTAGCTGTGTTGGGTCTTCGTTTCTGTGCGAGGGCTTTCTCTAGTTGCGGCGAGCGGGGGCCACTCTTCATCGTGGTGCGCGGGCCTCTCACTATCGCGGCCTCTAGTTGCAGAGCACAGGCTCCAGACGCGCAGGCTCAGTAGTTGTGGCTCACGGGCCTAGTTGCTCCGCGGCATGTGGGATCTTCCCAGACCAGGGCTCGAACCCGTGTTCCCTGCATTGGCAGGCAGATTCTCAACCGCTGCGCCACCAGGGAAGGCCCTCTTACGCTTTTATATTATTAAA
This sequence comes from Eschrichtius robustus, assembly GCF_028021215.1. NCBI lineage: Eukaryota > Metazoa > Chordata > Mammalia > Artiodactyla > Eschrichtiidae > Eschrichtius > Eschrichtius robustus. The sequence goes on from NC_090831.1 coordinate 83,731,306, forward strand.
TAATTACTAATGTAAGCTTATCTGAAGAACAAGACTAGTAAAAGATTTAGGGAGTCCAGATTAATATGGATTTCTATGAATAAACAAATCCAGGTCTTGCAAAAGTTAGAATATTAGCTAACATTATTTTTTACCCTGTTAAAAACAGAGAAAACTTATTATTGTTTTCAAATCAAAATTGTCAAACCGGTAGATTCAAAGTGTATGGAATTAAATCTTTCTTTTCTTTAATTCTCTTCTATTTATATGAAAGAAGATTAGCTTCCTAAGTCAATCAAAATAGAAGCTCCTTTACCTTTAAAGGGCTTTATAATTTATAAATTCTCTCTGGAGGTAGGCAAAGATACACCAATCTATTTGTTTAGAAATTATTTATGCCCTAGATTTGTCAGAGTTCTCCAGAGAAACAGAGCCAACAGGATGTGGACCTTTACAGAGATTTATTATAAGGAATTGGCTTACACAATTATGGAAGATGCAAGTAACAATCTGCAGTGTGGGGCAGCGGGCTGGAGACCCAGGAGAGCTGATGGTACAGACAAAGTCGGCAGACAGTCTGCTGGCAAACTCCCTCTTGCTCAGGGAGGCCAGTCTTTTGGTCTATTCAGGTCTTCAACTGATTGGATGAGGCCTACCCACATTATGATGGGCAATCCAGATTTAAATATTAATCTCATTCCAAAGCACCCTCCAAGACAACAGAAAATTAACCATTACATACCCATACAATGAGAAAATCTTATTAAACTCTCAGGAAAGCTAGGTAATTACAGAAAGATATAGAGCTGAATTTCTACTTTATGATATGATATTTTTCCATACTTGTTCAGTCCATCTGTAAGTTGAGCTAGGCGTTCAGCTTTCAGATTTATCGACACCTTGCTGTTGGGTCACAAAGCTTTCCCTCATATCTTGACATTGCTCATTTGTATTTGTTTGTTTGTTTGTTTTTTAATTAATTAATTTATTTATCCATTTTTGGCTGTGTTGGGTCTTCGTTTCCGTGCGAGGGCTTTCTCCAGTTGCGGCGAGTGGGGGCCACTCTTCATTGTGGTGCGCGGGCCTCTCACTGTCGCAGCCTCTCCCGTTGCGGAGCACAGGCTCCAGACGCACAGGCTCAGTAGTTCTGGCTCACGGGCCTAGTTACTCCGCGGCATGTGGGATCTTCCCAGACCAGGGCTCGAACCCGTGTCCCCTGCATTGGCAGGCAGACTCCCAACCACTGCGCCACCAGGGAAGCCCCGCTCATTTGTATTTGTATGTTCTTCTATAGAACTTCCCTATTTCTTTTACTAGAGAATGGAGGAAGAGTCTTGTACTTAGAGCCCTTTCAATTTCTTAGGATGTCATGAAGCTAAGGACAAGCCAGAAGCAATCATTCTTATTCCATCTGCATTCCCAAAACACATGTTCAGATACATTTCTACAATTGCTATACAATTAGAGTTCTTTATTTTTCAAGTCATAAAAAAAGTTTTAATTTTTTCTTTTTTCTTTGCCAGCGTTTCCCTCCCATCTGATAGCAGATGTGTCTGAGTTAGATATAACCTATGGAGTTCACAAATAACAAATTCCTGTGGCTAGTTAATCTCCAGTAATTAACAACAACAACAAAAAGAAGCTGTCTGATGGCACTTCTGAGATGCTGGTGTGAGTAGCCAAATAAATTTGAAAAGAAGATCACAGTTGGGAGATTCACACTTTCTGATTTCAGAACTTATTACAAAGCAGCAAGACAATGTGGTCCTGGCATAAAGAAAAACATACACATCAATGAATTGAGAGTCTAGAAGCAAACCCTTGTGTTTATAGTCAATTGATTTTCAACAAAGGTAATTCAGAGGGAGAAAGAACAGGCTTTTCAACAAATGGTGCTGGAACAACTACGTATCAACATGCAAAAGAGTGTAGTTGGACTCTTCTCATATCATCTACAAAAATTACCTCAAAATGGTCATAGACTGAAACATAAGGGTTAACACTATAAAATTCTTAGAAACATAGGGGTGAGTCTTCATTACCTTGGGTTAGACAAAGCCTACTAAAATGTGACATTGAAAGGACAAGTGAAAAAGAAAAAAAGTAGATAAACTGAACTTTATCAAAATTAAGAACTTCTGTGCTTCAAAGGGCATCATCAAGAAAGTGAAAAGAAAACACACAGAGTGGGAGAAAGCAAAAATCACGCAGTAGGTGAAACACTGAGCCTTGGATTTTGCCTTTGGCCAAGTTGATTGCCTGAAAACTACCAAGGAGAACAGTTTGCCCCAGAGGAGCAGAAGGGAATTTCAGTTATTTCTTGCTCTAGTTCAGGTCCCTATCATCGGCAGCCTCTTAACTGGGTGCCCCCATCCATCTGCCACATCGGTGCCAAAATTATCATAACAAAACACAGATGTTTGCCATCCCTCTGTTTAGCAGCCTGGATGGACTCTATATTGCCAGTAGAATTAAATCCAAATGACTTATAAAAATGGCATTCAAGGCTCTTCACAATCTAGCCCCTATGAACTCGGGCAGCTACATCTCCACCAGAACTCCAGCCCCACCTGCCCTTCCCTGGATGCCATCAACTGAGCTCCTCCTCTTTCTATCACAGTTCCCTCTACCTGGATGCTCTCTCCTTCTCTGCAAGGAAAACCTCCACTCAGCCTTCAAATGTTACCTCTTCCGTGAAGCCTCCCCTGATTTGCTCATCAAAGCAAGTCACTTCCTTATTTGTGTTCCCAAAGCACTTCATACTTACTTACCACATCGTATGGCAATTATGTGGCTGCTTTGCTCTCACCCTGAGGCCAGGGGCAGTGACTGTTTTGTCTTTGTACCCTCTAGTGCCTATCTTCTGATGTGGCTCCGAGAAGCTTCTCAACAAGTATTTGGTGAATGAATGTGTCATCCATCACAGGGACACTGATTGGTGAGTGTTTTTTCAGTGCCTATACTAACACTGCAGGTGATTAAAAAAAAAAAAAAAAAGACAGTTTATAGTCTGGCGGAGGTTAAAAGAAGTAAATATGAATATCATAAACTATACAGCAAGCTAAAAGCCATAAGAGAATTATGAACCAAATATAACAGGGGTCAGGTAAGGGAGAATGAATCCTAGAGAAAATTCTAAAGATTTCTACAGTTAGCGATGGGGGCCAGGTGACGGTAGGGAAGGGGCAGCCAAGGAGCTGTTTACAAATTTGACGCAAGCCAATGTTGACAATTTCAATAACTTTCAGTGGCATGCTCTATTGCTGAAATTAAAAGTCGGGGGTATTAGGGATTTTATAAAAGGGTTTCCCTCTCTGGGAACTCCCTCCACTCAGACAGACAATATAACTGGAGTGCTTCCTTTGGCTGCCAAGGTGACCTTCCACTTGTTGGGGAAGGGTTGTTCTCACTGAGACTCCTGAGTCTGTCCACACTGCAGCAGAGGTTTCCTCATTGTCCCCAAAACGTTCAGCTTTGGTAGTGGCAAAGCCTGGAACTTCTGGACCACTGTCCCCACCTTGATCTGATATTTCTATGACTACACTGGCCTGAGTAGAGGAAGGGGCAAAGAAAGCTTCACTCCTACAGCTCCACCACCACTAGACTTTCAGGCTGATACACCTCAAGCTTTTGTTGACTGAAATAAGGAAGCACAGCACAAAAGTTGTGAGTCAAGTTTTCTTTGGGGACCTTACGGAGGACTATAGCCTCAGAGACGGCCTCTCAGGTAGCTCTGAGGAACTGCTCTGAAGAAGTAAGGGAGGAACCAGGACGTATATGAATTTTTTTTGGCTGGAAAAAACATGCAGTTGAACATCAAAAGATGACTGCAAATCACAAAGAACAGACATCTCAAGTTAATGATTTTAGTGCTTCTTTATGTATGGGAAGATGCAAGAATCTAGGGTCATTTGAAATTCTTCCCTAGAGATGCATCTTAACTCTCTAGGGGCCAGCACAGAATGCAGAATGCTTCCCGTTTTTCTCCATCCTGAATTCCTCTCAGGAATACAATAATAGTAGGAGACTTTAACACCCCACTCACATCAATGGACAGATCCTCTATACAGAAAATCAACAAGGCAACAGAGATCCTAAATGATACAATAGAACAGTTAGACCTAATTGATATTTTCAGGACATTACATCCAAAAAAACCAGAATACACATTCTTTTCAAGTGCACATGAAACATTCTCTAGGATTGACCACAAAACAAACCTCAACAAATTTAAGAGCATGGAAATTATTTCAAGCATCTTCTCTGACCACAACAACATGAAACAAGAAATCAACCACAGAAAAAGAAATGAGAAAAAAACGATTACATGGAGACTAAACAACATGCTACTAAAAAAAACAATGGGTCAATGAGGAAATCAAAAAGATAATTAAAAAATACCTTGAGACAAATGACAATGAAAACACAACCATACAAAATCTATGGGATGCAGCAAAAGCAGTTAGAGGGACGTTCACAGTGAATTCCCCTCAGGTGCACTGTCAGTGGGCAACTCCAGTGGCTAATGGCTTTATCCTTATAGAACTGGAATAGCAGGCAACATTTTTTTCTTTACAGTCTGGTAGTGAGAGACTCAATATACAAATGGACAATAGCCAGACCATATATAAAACAGAACTCTGACCCACAATCTGCAGCAACCAGCGCAGGAAGCCAACCTACTATCTGCAAGTCAGACTTCTATCTCTAACAACTAGTCCAGCAAGTGAAACAATAACTCCTGTAACAATCGGTCCCAAATGGCCAGGACTTTATTAATATCTGATAGCCTCCCTAATTTTTGTTGCAGCTTCCAACTGGGGATCAACTGGGGAAAGCAAATATGCTCCCCTGACCAATCACACAGGATGCCATGCTTCTGGTTAGCCTGCCTGCAGCTTTCCATGTCAACAGCCTCCAATCAGGGCACACCTGCAGCCTTCCTCTTTGTCCAGTACAAAGCTTTCCCACTCCTCTGCCTGCCTTTGGGTGTCTGCCAAAACCTAAGTGATGTTGGCTGACTCTTGCTATAGCGAGCCCTGAATAAACAGATTTTGCTTGATCTCAATCGGTTGGTATTTCCACAGTAGAAAAGGGTTTTTATTTATTTATTTATTTTTAAAATTTTATTTATTTATTTATTTATGACTGTGTTGGGTCTTCGTTTCTGTGCGAGGGCTTTCTCTAGTTGCGGGAAGTGGGGGCCAGTCTTCATCGCGGTGTGCGGGCCTCTCACTATCGCGGCCTCTCCTGTTGCGGAGCACGGGCTCCAGACGCGCAGGCTCAGTAGTTGTGGCTCACGGGCCTAGTCACTCCGCGGCATGTGGGATCTTCCCAGACCAGGGCTCGAACCCGTGTCCCCTGCATTGGCAGGCAGATTCTCAACCACTGCGCCACCAGGGAAGCCCCTAGAAAAGGGTTTTTAAAACCAGATGCTAAATATTATTCCCAGAATCAAAGTGGGGAAAATGGTAAATGATTTATAAGAGTTCTCTCATGGGGTAACCAGCTTTCACCTCACTTTTTCTCAAATTTAACCACCTCGTCAATTCCCTAGGCTGTGCAGGGAAGCATACACAGGCTGATCTTGCCCTGGTATCTGCTCCTCCACCCTGAACAGCACAGTGGAGCGTGCTAATCCACAGGAATCCCTTTCCCCAAGTAAGAGTCTAGTTTAGAATCATATCACCGAGGAGCTCCAACAGAGGAGCATGGGGTAGGCATTGGCCCCCCCACCCAGGGCAAGGTGAGGTCACAGCTCCTCCTGTTCCCTATAATCTTCCTGCCCCTGAGGGTGACTCTTGGACGGAAGCCCACAGCTCGCATGATACACAATGCTCAGAGACAGTACACTGGAGAGCCACATCGAGGAAGAAGAATATTTTCCTACAGCAGCATAATTGGAAAAGAATGTCCTCTTCCTTCTATATGAGCTCGCAGGGAAGTTTTACTTGCACCGCCCCTCCTCCACTGCCCGGCCTGCCCTGGGTCCTCTTGCCCACAACGGTGTCCTGCTGTTTCCCCCTCCCAACAGCTGAGACCCCTCACTCTGGGCGTCCTCACTAAAGACGCGGAGAATTAGAAGGAGATTTCTCAGTTGTTTTTCATTTCTAGTTTATATTCTTAGGCTCAGCTGTGTCTTCCTACCAGGCTGGATTAAGAAGAAAGGCAGTTGATAAGATTTGCTCTCCCTGTATCCAGAGCAGACCCCAGGGATTGGGGTGTGAGTAAGACGAAGGGGAGTTTTTCTTGTCAACCTTGTGTATGAACATACAATTTAAATGAATTAAATATTCCTGCTTTAAATTTATTTTTTAAATGTGGTAAAATACACATAAAATTTCCATCTTAACCATTTTAAGCGTACAGTTCAGTGGTGTTAAATACATTCACATCGTTGTGCAAACAATGTCTAGAACTCTTTTCATCTTTTTTTTAGACATTCTTTTTTAATATTCTTTTCCATTATGGTTTATCACAGGATATTGAATATAGTTCCCTGTACTATTGTTGTTTATCCATCCTATATATAATAGTTTATATCTGCTAATCCCAAATTCCTGGTCCTTCCCTCCCCCAAACTCCTCCCCTTTGACAACCATAAGTCTGTTCTCTATGTCTGTGAGTCTGTTTCTGTTTCATAGATAGGTTCATTTGTGCCATATTTTAGATTCCACATATAAGTGATATCATATGGTATTTGTCTTTCTCTTTCTGACTTACTTCACTTAGTACGATAATCTCTAGTTGCATCCATGTTTCTGCAAATGGCATTATTTCATTCTTTTTTATGGCTGAGCAGTATTCCACTGTATATATGTACCATCTCTTTATCCACTCATCTGTCAGTGGACATTTAGGTTGTTCCCATGTTTTGGCTATTGTGAATAGCACTGCTACGAACATAGGGGAACAATCCAGTGGGATTGCTTGTTCCTATGGTAACTCTATTTTTAGTTTTCTGAGGAACCTCCACACTGTTTTCCATAGTGGCTGCACCAATTTACATTCCCACCAACAGTGTAGGAGGATTCCCTTTTCTCCACACCCTCTCTAGTGTTTGTTATTTGTAGACTTTTTAATGATGGCCATTCAGACCGGTGTGAGGTGGTACCTCATTGTAGTTTTGATTTGCATTTCTCTAATAATTAGTGATGTTGAGCATCTTTTCATGTGCCTACTGGCCATCTGTATGTCTTCTTTGGAGAAATGTCTGTTTAGGTCTGCTGCCCATTTTTTAATTCGGTTGTTTGTTTTTTTTGTTGTTGAGTTGTATGAGCTGTTTGTATATTTTGGAGATGAAGCCCTCATCTGTCACATCATTTGCAAATATTTTCTCCCATTCTGTAGGTTGTTTTTTCATTTTTTTATGGTTTCCTTTGCTGTGCAAAAGGTTGTAAGTTTGATTAGGTCCCATTTATTTTTGTTTTTATTGCTATTGCCTTGGGAAACTGACCCAAGAAAACACTGGTATGATTTATGTCAGAGAATGTTTTGCCTATGTTCTCTTCTAGGAGTAGAACTCTTTTCATCCTGAAAAACTGAAACCTGGTACCCAGGGTTAAACAACTCCCCATTCCCCGCACCCCTGTCCCTGGCAACCACCCTTCTACTTTCTGTCCCTGTGATTTTGACTACCCTAAGTACCACATATAAGTGGAGTCATACAGTATTTGTCTTTTTGAGACTGGCTTATTTCACTCAGCATAATGTCCTAGAGGTTCATCCATGTTGTAGCATGTGTCAGAATTTCCTTCCTTTTTAAGGCTGAAAAATAGTCCATTGTATGTATGTACCACATTTGGTTTATCCATTCATCTGTCAATGAACACTAGGGTCGTTTCAGCCTTTTGGCTATCGTGAATAATGCTGTTATGAATATAGATGTTATTTTCTTTATTCCTTTGTTCTTGACTCTGGCCAGAGACACTGACAGTACCTCAAGCAGTGTTATTAGGGTGAAAATAATCAATGTTCAGTTTTTAAACTTATTATATTGTTTTACTTCTGAAATACACTTTAAAGGAAAGTCTGAGGAGAACAGATCCGCAAGTTTATGCCAAATGATAGATTTTGAAAGAAAACAGAACAGAGCTTCTCGGCTCTGGCTGCACTGAGGCAATTTGAAAAAGCACCTATGCCCAGATCCTAGGCCCCCGAGAGTCTGAAAGAATTGATCTGGGCTTGTTAGAGTCACCTGAGAGCTTTTAAATGGCACAGTGCCCAGGATCTACCTGAGACCCATTAAATTAGAACTTCTGGGGGTGGGGCCCAGGCACTGATGTACTTTAAAGCTTCCCCAGGTGAGTTTATGGCTAGCTGGGACTAAGAACCACTGGCATAGCCCACACCTTCACCCCTAGAGGGACTAAAGATGGGCCACTTGGACTGGAACGGAGTAGGGAGAGGGCTGGGGCATGAGCCTATAGAAAAGGGGACACCTGGGTGGGATTCAGGTGGAGGGAGGCCATCCCCTGAACCTATTCACCTCTGTATGTGTCCTTTCATTAAACTCTCCTCAATTACCTTGTTTGAGTGAGTCACCTTTTCCTGCTAGGTCCTGATTGATATAGTTGTCCTCACCTTGACAAGGTTGCAAAAATCACTGAAGGTCAGTTTGCTATGCGCAGATGCTCTAACGCTACATCTGGAAAAGACCTGGATCAGGAAAGCTGTCAAGAGCCAAGCATGCTGAGAGACAGCTACTCCAGCCCAGCCCCTCCCCTGAGCCTCTCTCACACTCTCATCTCTGCTGCTTCTGACTCTGCTCTCTCCTTGCTGCCTCCAAATCTGCAGCCCCAATGCCAGCAGGGGGCACCTGGTCAGCATCCATCTCAGGTCCTGGCTGACCTGGTGCAGTGGCTGCCACCCCCCAACCCCACCCAGAGCAGCGCCTCGAGGTCCCCTGGGCAGAGGACTATAGGCAGGGCAGTGCCATATAGAAGGGAGCACAAGACCAAACTGTGATTGACATTTCCGGGACACAGAGCCATCACTACCCGTTAGCCTGATGGATTTCAGACATTATTTTCTTTTTACTTTTGTGCAGATTAATAAATTACACAAAGTGCATAAAACTGAATGCAGATGAATACATTTTTACATATGTGTAGACCTGTGTAACCACGACTCAGAAGATATCAAGATTTCCAGCGCCCCAGGAGGCTCTCTTATACCCCTCCCAGTCAACCTGCCCCCACAAGGGCAAACGCTATTTTGCCTTCTTTCACTAGAGATTAATTTTGCTTATTCTTGAACTCCACGTCAATGAAATCACACCCTATGTACTCTTTTGGGTCTGGCTTCTCTTGCTCAATATTACATCTGTGAGATTCAGCCATGTTAGTGCATGAAGCAGGAGTATGTGTTTTTCACTCCTGTGTGGAATTTCATTTACAAATACGTCACAATTTATTTATCCATCCTACTCTTAATAGACATTTGGGTTGTTAACAGATTGGGGGCAATTATGTATAAAGCTGCTACGAACAATTTCCAATGCATCGTTTGGTGAACATAAACACTCATTTCTCTTGGGAATATACCCAGGAGTGGAACTGCTCGGTCATAGGGTAGACATAGAAGATGCTGCCAATTTTCCAAAATGACTGTACCAACTTACACTCCCACCAGCAATATCTGAAAGTTCTAGTTGTGCCACACTCTCTTTAATACTTGATGTTATCAGCTCTCCTAATTTTAGCCATTCTGGGAAGGGTATGGTTACACATCATTGTGGTTTTAATTCGCATATTTAGTATATTATTAAAGAAACTAGTGAATTTATAAAACAGAGATATCAAGGAGCTTTTTAGGTTGTTGCCACTGTCAGGGAGGAAGAAATTGTCCTCTATCCTTCTAGGTTCTTCTGGATGGTCTAAGAATTAAATTGACGTGTGACAGATTAACAGAAGAAAATCAAACAGAAGTTTAATAACATCTATATGTTGGGGCCCAGGGAAGTTCACCCCAAAATATGCAGCAATGGCATACTGATTATTTTGAATTAAAGTTACTTAAGAAAGAGCCATTACAAGAGGGACACTCTGACCCTCCTTTCTGTCTCCCTGAAAGCAGGAAATAAATCTCCCATGTGAAAGGTGCACCCCTGCATCTGGAAGTAGAAGGACACCCTTATCCCCAGAGATGGGGGAATTACAGGCCTAGAAGCTGCTGGAAACAAACCTTCTTACTTCTTTAATTTACTACCCCAAGCCCACATTCTGTTTCGATTCTTCACTAATTGGGCACCCAAAACCCACGTTTCTTTGTCCTGTCAATTCCTCACAAATTTATTGTTTCTTTGTCTAAAAAGTATAAAAGCTGCCTGCTTTGGCCACTTCTTAGGTCCCATTTCCATGAGACCTCTGTGTGCACGAATTAAAATTTGTTGTTTTTTCTCCTGTTAATCTGTCTTGCATCAATTTTGTTATTAGTCCAGCTGCAAGAACTCAAAGAGGGGTAGAGGGGGAAATTTCCCCCTCCCCAACATACACATGGGAGAGACTCAGGAAAACTAACTCTCCAAGATGGCCAAAACCCTCGCCTTAAATACCACCTGTGGTTAAAGACAAAAGAAGATGTTGGCGGCGAGTGGTTTAGAACTTCAGAAAGGAGGAAGGCACTTCATATGAAGATGCAAAAGAAAATGTTTGGTAAATAAACGTGTGCTGGGCCACGCAGGGACAATGGGACACAGAGTGGACTCTGATCTTTATGTTTTTACAATTCAAGTAAAGAAAAAATGAGGGAGGCAGAGTCAAGATGGCGGTGTGGGAAGACACCGAGTTAGTGTCTCCCCACAACTAGGGCTCCTGCCGGCCACTGGGCGGGGTCTCTGATGCCCAAGGAGACGGGAGGAACCTCAGAGTGAAATGGTAGGACGTAGTGGGACTGAGGGGGGGAGGAGAAGTGGAGGCCAGGCAGGCTCGTCGCCCCTGAGGCCGGGGAGATCAGGAGAGGCAGGCAGGAGGGGCTCTCCGGGAAGAGCGGGAGAGAAGCGGAGGGCAATTGCCTGGCCCACTCGGGCTGGGGAGCCTGCTGAGCTCCCAAGCCAGTATCCCACCCTCCAAAGCCCCATCCAGGCCGCATGGGTCCTGGGGGCATAGGAGGGAGGCCAGGGAGATCAGGAGAGGCAGGTGGGAGGAGCCATCCAGGAGGAGCGGGAGAGGAGCGGAGGGTGATTGCCCCGCCCACTTGGGCACAGGGAGCCTGCTGATCTCCCAGGCTGGTTCCCTGCCCTCCAAAGCCCCCTCCAGGCCACGTGGGTCCTTGGGGGCATAGGAGGGAAGCCGGGGAGATCAGGAGAAGCAGGCGAGAGGGGGCCCTCCCAGACCAGAGGAGCAGGAAAAGAGAGAAGGGCGTTTGCCCCACCCACTCGAGCCCAGGAAGCTTGCTGGGCTCCAGGTGGGGTCCCCTGTCCTCTGAGACCAGGGGTGGCAGGCGCGCCTGGGCCCCTTCTGTTACTTGAGCCTAAGCTCCACCGCCCACAGCCCCCAGGGCCTTCTCCAGCCCTGTGGGTCCTGAGCGTTGGCCCTGCCCACCACCCAAACCTCACCCTTTTAGTTCCCGCCCTCCACAGCCAAGGCCTCCCCACCCCCCCTTTTTTTTTCCTTTTCCTTCCTCCTCTTTTGTACTATTGTGGTACTGATGTACCTTCTGGTTGTTGATTCATCTATATTTTTATTTTTATATTCTTCCTAACATATCTGCTGGTTTCCTAGTCTAATTTTATTTCTTACATTGTTGTTTGTTTTTTTTTTGCCACCCCAGGCGGCTTGCAGGATCTTGGTTCATGAGCCCAGCGTTGGGCCGAAGCTCCTGCGGTGGGAGCTCTGAGTCCGAACCACTGGACTAACAGAGGCTCTCAGACCCCAGGGAGTATTCATCGGAGTGAGGTCTCACGGAGTTCCTCCTCTCAGCTCCAAGACCAAGCTCTACCCAATAGCCTACAAACTCCAGTGTTGGAAGCCTCAGGCCAAACAACCAGTAAGACAGGAACACAATCCCACTCATAAAAGAAAAAAAAAGGGACGGCAAAAAAATATGTCACAGATGAAGGAGCACGGTAAAAACCTACAAGACCAAATAAATGAAGAGAAAATAGGCAATCTACCTGAAAAAGAATTCAGAGTAATGATAGTAAAGATGATCCAGAATCTCAGAAATAGAATGGAGGCACGGATTAAGAAAATACAAGAAATGTTTAACAAAGATCTAGAAAAACTAAAGAATAAACAAACAGAGATGAACAACACAATAACTGAAATGAAAAATACACTAGAAGGAATCAATAACAGAATAACGGAGGCAGAAGAACGAATAAGTGAGCTGGAAGACAAAATGGTGGAAATAACTGCCAAGGAGCAGAATAAAGAGAAAAGAATTGAAGACAATCTCAGAGACCTCTGGGACAACACTAGATGCACCAACATTCAAACTATAGGGGTCCGAGAAAAAAAAAATGGGTCTGAGAAAATATTTGAAGAGATTACAGTTGAAAACTTCCCTAATATGGGAAAGGAAATAGTCACCCAAGTCCAGGAAGCACAGAGAGTCCCATACAGGATAAACCGTAGGAAAAACACACCAAGACACATATTAATCAAACTAACAAAAATTAAATTCAAAGAAAAAATACTAAAATCAGCAAGGGAAAAACAAAAATTAACATACAAAGGAATCCCCATAAGCTTATCAGCTTATTTTTCAGCAGAAACTCTGCAGGTCAGAAGGGAGTGGCAGGATATACTTAGAGTGATGAAAGAGAAAAACCTACAACCAAGATTACTCTACCCAGCAAGGATCTCATTCAGATTCAAGGGTGAAGTCAAAAGCTTTTCAGACAAGCAAAAGCTAAGAGAATTCAGCACCACCAAACCAGCTTTACAACAAATGCTAAAGAAACTTCTCTAAGCAGGAAACACAAGAGAAGAAAAACACCCACAAAAACAAACCCAAAACAATTAAGAAAATGGTAATAGGAAAATACATATCGATAATAACCTTGAATGTAAAAGGATTAACTGTCCCAACCAAAAGACACAGACTGGCTGAATGGATACAAAAACAAGAACCATATATATGCTGTCTACAAGAGACCCACTTCAGACCTAGGGACACATACAGACTGAAAGTGAGGGGATAGAAAAAGATATTCCATGCAAATGGAAATCAAAAGAAAGCTGGAGTAGCAATACTCATATCAGATAAAATAGACTTTAAAATAAAGAATGTTACAAGAGACAAGGAGGGACACTACATAATGATCAAGGGATCAATCCAAGAAGAAGATATAACAATTACAATGTTTATGCACCCAACATAGGAGCACCTCAATACATAAGCAAATGCTAACAACCATGAAAGGAGAAACTGACAGTAACACAATAACAGTAGGGGACTTTAACACCCCACTCACACCAATAGACAGATCATCCAAACAGAAAATAAATAAGGAAACACAAGCTTTAAATGACACAATAGATCACATAGATCTAATTGATATTCATAGAACATTCCACCCAAAAGTGGCAGAATACACTTTCTTCTCAAATGCACATGGAACATTCTCCAGGATAGATCACATCTGGGGTCACAAATCAAGCCTCAGAAAATTTAAGAAAATTGAAATCATATCAAGCGTCTTTTCTGACTACAACGCTATGAGATTGGAAATCAATTATAGGAAGAAAACTATAAAAAACACAAATACATGGAGGCTAAACAGTGTGCTACTAAATAACCAAGAGATCACTGAAGAAATCAAGGAAGATATAAACAAAATACATAGAAACAAATGACAATGAAAACACGATGATCCAAAACCTATGGGACGCAGCAAAAGCAGTTCTAAGAGGGAGGTTTATAGCAGTACAATCCTACTTCAAGAAACAAGAAAAATCGCAGATAAACAATCTAACCCTACGCTTAAAACAACTAGAGAAAGAAGAACAAAGAAAACCCAAAGTCAGTAGAAGGAAAGAAATCATAAAGATCAGAGCAGAAATAAATGAAATAGAAACGAAGAAAACAATAGCAAAGATCAATAAAACTAAAAGCTGGTTCTTTGAGAAGATAAACAAAATTGATAAACCCTTAGCCAGACTCATCAAGAAAAAAAGGAAGAGGACGCAAATCAACAAAATTAGAAATGAGAAAGGAGAAATCACAACTGACACTGCAGAAATACAAAGGATTATAAAAGACTACTACAAACAACTATATGCCAATAAAATTAACAACCACGAAGAAATGGACAAATTCTTGGAAAGGTACAATTTTCCAAGACTGAACCAGGAAGAATTAGAAAATATAAACAGACCTATCACAAGTAATGAAATTGAAATTGTAATTACAAATCTTCCAACAAACAAAAGTCCAGGACCAGATGGCTTCACAGGCAAATTCTATCAAACATTTAGAGAAGAGCTAACATCGATCTTTCTTAAACTCTTCCAAAAAATTGCAGAGGGAGAAACACTCCCAAATTCATTCTATGAAGCCACCATCACCCTGATACCAAAACCAGAAAAAGATGTCACAAAAAAAGAAAATTATAGACCAATATCACTGATGAACATAGATGCAAAAATTCTGAACAAAATACTAGCAAACAGAATCCAACAGCATATTAAAAGAATCATACACCATGATCAAGTGGGATTTATCCCAGGGATGCAAAGATTCTTCAATATACACAAATCAATCAATGTGATACACCACATTAACAAATTAAGGAATAGAAACCAGATGATCATCTCAATAGATGCAGAAAAAACTTTTGACAAAATTCAACACCCATTTATGATAAAAACCCTCCAGAAAATGGGCATAGAGGGAACTTACCTCAACATAATAAAGGCCATATATGACAAACCCACAGTAAGCATCATACTCAATGGTGAAAAACTGAAAGCATTTCCACTAAGATCAGGAACAAGACAAGGATGTCCACTCTCGCCAGTATTATTCAACATAGTTTTGGAAGTCCTAGCCACAGCAATCAGAGAAGAAAAAGAAATAAAAGGAATACAAATTGGAAAAGAAGAAGTAAAACTGTCACTGTTTGCCAATGACATGATACTATACATAGAAAATCCTAAAGATGCCACCAGAAAACTACTAGAACTAATCAATGAATTTGGTAAGGTTTCAGGATACAAAATTAATGCACAAAAATCTCTGGCATTCCTATACACCAACAATGAAAATCAGAAAGAGAAATTAAGGAAACATTCCCATCTACCATTGCAACAAAAAGAATAAAATACCTAGGAATAAACCTGCCTAAGGAGGTGAAAGACAGAAAACAATAAAACACTGATGAAAGAAGTCAAAGATGACATAAACAGATGGAGAAATATACCATGTTCTTGGATTGGAAGAATCAATATTGTGAAAATGACTATACTACCCAAAGCAATCTACAGATTCAATGCAATCCCTATCAAACTACCAATGGCATTCTTCACAGAATTAGAACAAAAAATTTTACAATTCGTATGGAAACACAAAAGACCCCAAATGGCCAAAGCAATATTGAGAAAGAAAAACGGAGTTGGAGGAATCAGGCTCCCTGACTTCAAACTATACCACAAAGCTACAGTAATCAAGACAGTATGGTACTGGCACAAAAACAGAAATATAGATCAGTGGTACAGGATAGAATGACCAGAGATAAACCCACACACATATGGGCACCTAATTTATGACAAAGGAGGCAAGAACATACAATGCAGAAAAGACAGTCTCTTCAATAAATGGTGCTGGGAAAACTAGACAGCTACATGTAAAAGAATGAAATTAGAACACTCCCTAACATCATGCACAAAAATAAACTCCAAATGGATTAAAGACTTAAATGTAATATCAGACACTATAAAACTCTTAGAGTAAAACATAAGAAAAACACTCTTTGACATAAACAACAGCAAGATCTTTTTTGACCCACCTCCTAGAGTAATGGAAATAAAAACAAAAATAAACAAATGGGACTTAAAAGCTTTTGCACAGCAAAGGAAACCATAAACAAGACAAAAAGACAACCTTCAGAATGGGAGAAAATATTTGCAAATGAAACAACAGACAAAGGATTAGTCTCCAAAATATACAAACAGCTCATGGAGCTCAATATCAAAAAAAAATCCAGTTAATAAATGGGTGGAAGACCTAAATAGACATCTCACCAAGGACGACATACAGATGGCCAAGAGGCACATGAAAAGCTACTCAACATCACTAATTATTAGAGAAATGCAAATCAAAACTACAATGAGGTATCACTTCACGTCAGTCCGAATGGCCATTATCAAAAAATCTAGAAACAATAAATGCTGGAAAGGGTGTGGTTTAAAGGGAACCCTCCTGCACTGTTGGTGAGAATGTAAATTGATACAACGACTATGGAAAACAGTATGGAGATTCCTTAAAAAACTAAAAATAGAACTACCATATGACCCAGCAATCCCACTACTGGGCATATACCCTGAGAAAACCATAATTCAAAAAGAGGCACGTACCACAATGTTCATTGCAGCTCTATTTACAATAGCCAGGACATGGAAGCAACCTAAGTGTCCATCAACAGATGAATGGATAAAGAAGATGTGGCACATATATACAATGGAATATTACTCAGCCATAAAAAGAAATGAAACTGAGTTATTTGTAGTGAGGTAGATGGACCCAGAGTCTGTCATACAGAGTGAAGTAAGTCAGAAAGAGAAAAACAAATACCACATGCTAACACATATATATGGAATCTAAAAAAAAAAAGTGGCTCTGAAGAACCTAGGAGCAGGACAGGAATAAAGATGCAGATGCAGAGAATGGACTTGAGGACACATGGAGGGGGAAGGGTAAGCTGGGATGGAGTGAGAGAGTGGCATGGACATATATACACTACCAAATGTAAAATAGATAGCTAGTGGGAAGCAGCCGCATAGCACAGGGAGATCGGCTCAGTGCTTTGAGATGACTTAGAGGGGTGGGATAGGAGGATGGGAGGGAGGCTCAAGAGGGAGGGGATGTGGGGACATGAATATGCATATGGCTGATTCGCTTTTTTGTGCAACAGGAACTAACACAGTATTGTGAAGCAATTATACTCCAATAAAAATCTATTTTAAAAAAATGAGGACCAGGGGAATTAAGCACCCAAAGTCACCAAGATTTTATGAGCAGAGCCAGGCTCAGAACATAGGACCCCCTTATTGTCGCCCAGGGCCTCTGACACAGCCTCTGATGATCTGATTCTCACACAACCTCTGGTGATCTTTAGTTCTGTCTGGAGGTCTCAAGGCTGAAAGGATAAAAGTCTGCCTGACCCGTGTCCGGGCTGACCCTTCATCACTTGTGGGATTCCTCAGGCAAAGCCGTGTAAATCAAAATGTTTATTTAAAAGTAAGTTATTTCAAATCAGTTTTAATGCTAATTATTTTAACAATAATTCATACTAATAGTGCATGTGGTGTGGATCATTGGAGCACCCCATAATTAGAAGGACCCTCTGAAGGGTTCCAGGCAACGATTGCGAACCTTCTCTTTGGGTAGGTATCATTTTCAGAAGCAGATGAAAACTCTCAAACTTCTCCCCAGGGAAAAAAAGCACACATTTTCTGAGAAATTCCGTCTTGCCTAATATTTCACGAGGTATATAGACTCCTTGAAGCCCAGCCCTGAACTTGAGATTGTGTTCTATATCATGTATCTCCTCCCACAGACATCCTGGACAGGACTTTTCATCTACCTTTGACAGAGATCCAGATACCAAAAACTTTATAGTTTTGGACATACATCTTTTTATTTTAAACTTATTTTTATCTAATTAATAGAGATGTAAAACAATGATCATGATTCTCTAAGTTTTTGTGTTAGAAAAGGGAATAATAAGGAGATTTGAGTCAAGTAGTCAGTATACATGGGTCCAATGCCAGGGGAGCTTTTGCTGTCATTAGTACCAGGATGACTAAGATCTCCTATCCTAGGCAAAGAGTGAGACGAACAAACCCAACGGATAGCACTTTTTAAAAATATTTATTTTATTTTTGGCTGCGTTGGGTCTTCGTTGCTGCGTGCGGGCTTTCTCTAGTTGCGGTGAGCGGGGGCCACTCCTCGTTGCGGTGCATGGGCTTCTCATTGCGGTGTCTTCTCTTATTGTGGAGCACGGGCTCTAGGCTCGCAGGCTTCAGTAGTTGTGGTGCACAGGCTTAGTTGCTCTGAGGCATGTGGGATCTTCCCGGACCAGAGCTCGAACCCATTGTCCCCTGCATTGGCAGGTGGATTCTTAACCACTGCACCACCAGGGAAGCCCCGCAGATAGCAATTTTTGATCACTTACTTTGTGCCCTGTTCTTGATGTTAGCTGCCAATCAAATGGCTCCTGATAATGACCTAGTATAACATTTGTTTTCATCTACTAAGCATTTAAGGTGTGTGAACATCAAAGGTAATTTCATTACAATAAAGTATAGGGGAAAAACATTTTAATTTAATTAGTACAGGGACATATACATAATCTGTTTATCCAAGCCTGGTCAGGATGTGGTGAGAGTTACGGGGTCACGGTGTAGTTACAACTCTTGTCCCTACCTGCTAGTGCAAGGCTTCCCACTTCTTGCAAATTTCTCTCCAAATACTTCTTCTCCATCCCTTGTAATGTTTGTCTCTCAGGGCTGGTTTTGCGGGACACAGTGTCCTACACCACTTTCTCCACCAGGTGGCAGCACTATATTAGCAGGGACAGCCTTCAATTCACCGAGCCCTCCTCCCAGATTATGACAAAGAATTCTTTTCTCCCCTTTGCATTACTTTTAAAGAGTTCCCAAAGAGACCAAGTTTTACACCATTGTAAAGCAATTATACTCCAATAAAGATGTTAAAAAAAAAAAGAGACCAAGTTTTTTTGTTTTCTTTTTGTTTTTAGAGGATATAGCTTTCTCAGCCCCTGTCTCTCCATAGGAATCAGACATTAGTCCCCTGAAAGCCAAATCTGAGTCACAGCCATAGAGCTGTATTCAGAATAGCCTTGCCCCTCTAATAGTGAAGTCTTTGCCGCTGGGTCCTTCCAGTCCCTGGGCTGGTTGAGAGCTTGGGAATAAGACAGATCTCGAATGAGTCCTACCTCTTCCCATCCCTAACTATGAGATTTTGAGCAGATTAATCTCAAAACTTCTGTGTCCTCATCTGTAAATTGGGGACAATGATGGTACCCACTTCATCACGGTGATGTGCAGATTAAATGAGACTCTATCATAGTCCCTGGCACGAGGAATGCATTGATCAGTGTTAGCACTTATTATAAACATATATACCTACAAAAAAGATATAAATTATTAACAGGGATTATTTCTGGTGGTGGGATCAAGCAGATTTTTAATTTCTTCTTTGTTTTCCAAATTCTTTTCACTAGGCATGTATTGTTTTTATAATCAGGGAAAAAAAGGCAATTAAAATATGATAGATTGTTAACTCCAGTTCCTGATGATTCCACTGAAACATTGAAATACTTTCTCCACTGCTCAATGAGCTCTGGAGGGCTGGGCCTATGTCTTATCTACTTTGGTATCTTTAACATTAAATATATCATTTGATGCCCAGTAGGTAGTCAATACTCATTTCCTGAACAAAATCTCAATGGTAATTGCTTCAGATTTTAATCTCTCAGTGTAACTGGACATCTTTTCCTTCTCCATGAATTCTTTTTTCTTACTTAGATCCAATTTCGATTCCTTTTACGAATTTAATTGAATCCTCTCTAAATTCTCCCCATCAAAATTCCCCTTAGACTGTTGAGTTGGTTTCAGGTGAGTTTTCAGAAAGCCTTTCACCTGAGCTCCACACAACTCCTACCAGGAGGGGATATGGATGGGGTCACTGAGTTGGGATCAATCTTCTTAGTAGATAAACAAAGACACAAGGGCTGTTTCATTCTTGCGAGAGCACAAGAATCACAACTAACTCCTCAACAATCATCGACAGGAAGACACTGGAACCCACCAAAAAAGATACCCCGCATCCAAAGACAAAGAAGAAGCTGCAATGAGATGGTATGAGGGGCGCAATCACAATAAAATCAAATCCCATAAACACTGTGTGGGTGACTCACAAACTAGAGAACACTTATACCACAGAAGTCCACCCACTGCAGTGAAGGTTCTGAGCCCCACGTCAGGCTTCCCAACCTGGGGGTCCAGCAATGGGAGGAGGAATTCCTAGAGAATCAGATTTTGAAGCCTAGTGGGATTTCATTGCAGGACTTTGACAGGACTGGGCAAAACAGACATTTCACTCTTGGAGGGCACACACAAAGTAGTGTGCACATCGGGACCCAGGGGAAGGAGCAGTGACCCCATAGGAGACTGAACCAGACATACCTGCTACTGTTGGAGGGTCTCCTGCACAGGCAGGGGGTGGCTGTGGCTCACCATGGGGACAAGGACACTGGCAGCAGAAGTTCTGGGAAGAACTCACTCCTTGGCGTGAGCCCACCCAGAGTCCGCCATTAGCCCCACCAAAGAGCCAGGCAGGCTCCAGTGCTGGGTCATCTCAGGCCAAACAACAAACACGGAGGGAACCCAGCCCCAACCATCAGCAGACAAGCAGATTAAAGTGTTACTGAGCTCTGCCCACAAGAGCAACACCCACTTCTACCCACCACCAGTCCTTCCCATCAGGAAGCTTGCACAAGCCTCTTAGATAGCCTCATCCACCACAGGGCAGACAGCAGAAGCAAGAAGAACTACAATTCTGCAACCTGTGGAATGAAAACCACATTCACAGAAAGATAGACAAAATGAAAAGGCAGAGGACTAGGTACAAGATGAAGGAACAAGACAAAACCCCAGAAAAACAACTAAATGAAGTGGAGGTAGGCAACCTTCCAGAAAAAGAATTCAGAATAATGATAGTGAAGATGATCCAGGACCTCAGAAAAAGAATGGAGGCAAAGATCAAGAAGATGCAAGAAATGTTTAACAAAGACCTAGAAGAATTAAAGAACAAACAAACAGAGATGAACAATACAATAACTGAAATGAAAAATAAACTAGAAGGAATCAATAGCAGAATAACTGAGGCAGAAGAACGGATAAGTGACCTGGAAGACAGAATGGTGGAATTCACTACCATGGAACAGAATAAAGAAAAAAGAATGAAAAGAAATGAAGACAGCCTAAGAGACCTCTGGGACAACATTAAATGCACCAACTTTCACATTATAGGGGTCCCAGAAGGAGAAGAGAGAGAGAAAGGACCAGAGAAAATATTTGAAGAGATGATAGTCAAAAACTTCCCTAACATGGGAAAGGAAATAGCCACCCAAGTCCAGGAAGCACAGAGAGTCCCAGGCAGGATAAACCCAAGGAGAAACATGCTGAGACACATGGTAATCAAATTGACAAAAATTAAAGACAAAGAAAAATTATTAAAAGCAATAAAGGAAAAATGACAAATAACATACAAGGGAACTCCCATAAGGTTAACAGCTGATTTCTCAGCAGAAACTCTACAAGCCAGAAGGGAGTGGCATGATATATTTAAAGTGATGAAAGGGAAGAACCTACAACCAAGATTACTCTACCCGGCAAGGATCTCATTCAGATTCCACGGAGAAATCAAAAGCTTTACAGACAAGCAAAAGCTAAGAGAATTCAGCACCACCAAACCAGCTCTACAACAAATGCTAAAGGAACTTCTCTAAGTGGGAAACACAAGAGAAGAAAAGGACCTACAAAAACAAACCCAAAACAATTAAGAAAATGGTCATAGGAACATACATATCGATAATTACCTTAAACGTGAATGGATTAAATGCCCCAACCAAAAGACACAGACTGGCTGAATGGATACAAAAACAAGACCCATATATATGCTGTCTACAAGAGACCCACTTTAGACCTAGGGACACATACAGACTGAAAGTGAGGGGATGGAAAAAGATATTCCATGCAAATGGAAATCAAAAGAAAGCTGGAGTAGCTATACTCATATCAGATAAAATAGACTTTAAAATAAAGAATGTTACAAGAGACAAGGAAGGACACTACATAATGATCCAGGGATCAATCCAAGAAGAAGATATAACAATTATAAATATATATGCACCCAACATAGGAGCACCTCAATACATAAGGCAACTGCTAACAGCTATAAAAGAGGAAATCGACAGTAACACAATAATAGTGGGGGACTTTAACACCTCACTTACACCAATGGACAGATCATCCAAAATGAAAATAAATAAGGAAACAGAAGCTTTAAATGACACAATAGACCAGATAGATTTAATTGATATATATAGGACATTCCATCCAAAAACAGCAGATTACACGTTCTTCTCAAGTGCACACGGAACATTCTCCAGGATAGACCTCATCTTGGGTCACAAATCAAGCCTCAGTAAATTTAAGAAAATTGAAATCATATCAAACATCTTTTCTGACCACAATGCTCTGAGATTAGAAATCAATTATAGGGAAAAAAAATGTAAAAAACACAAACACATGGAGGCTAAACAATACGTTATTAAATAACCAAGAGATTACTGAAGAAATCAAAGAGGAAATCAAAAAATACCTAGAGACAAATGACAACGAAAACATGACGATCCATAACCTATGGGATGCAGCAAAAGCAGTTCTAAGAGGGAATTTTATAGCTATACAAGCCTACCTAAAGAAACAAGAAAAATCTCAAGTAAACAATCTAACCCTACACCTAAAGAAACTAGAGAAAGAAGAACAAACAAAACCCAAAGTTAGTAGAAGGAAAGAAATCATCAAGATCAGAGCAGAAATAAATGAAATAGAATCAAAGAAAACAATAGCAAAGATCAATAAAACTAAAAGCTGGTTCTTTGAGAAGATAAACAAAATTGATAAACCTTTAGCCAGACTCATCAAGAAAAAGAGGGAGAGGTTGGAAATCAATAAAATTAGAAATGAAAATGGAGAAGTTACAATGGACACCGCAGAAATACAAAGCATCATAAGAGACTACTACAAGAAACTCTATGCCAATAAAATGGACAACCTGGAAGAAATGGACAAATTCTTAGAAAGGTATAACCTTCCAAGAATGAACCAGGAAGAAATAGAAAATATGAACAGACCAATCACAAGTAATGAAATTGAAACTGTGATTAAAAATCTTCCAACAAACCAAAGTCTAGGACCAGATGGCTTCACAGGTGAATTCTATCGAACATTTAGAGAAGAGCTAACACCCATCCTTCTCAAACTCTTCCAAAAAATTGCAGAGGAAGAAACACTCCCAAACTCATTCTATTAGGCCACCATCACCCTGATACCAAAACCAGACAGAGATACTACAAAAAAAGAAAATTACAAACCAATATCACTGATGAACATAGATGCAAAAAATCCTCAACAAAATACTAGCAAACAGAATCCAACAACACGTTGAAAGGATCATACACGATGATCAAGTGGGATTTATCCCAGGGATGCAAGGATTCTTCAATATACGCAAATCAATCAATGTGATACATCATATTAACAAACTGAAGAATAAAAACCACATGATCATCTCAATAGATGCAGAAAAAGCTTTTGACAAAATTCAACACCCATTTATGATAAAAACCCTCCAGAAAGTGGGCATAGAGGGAACCTACCTCAACATAATAAAGGCCATATATGACAAACCCACAGCAAACATCGTTCTCACTGGTGAAAAACTGAAAGCATTTCCTCTAAGATCAGGAACAAGACAAGGATGTCCACCCTCGCCACTCTTAGTCAACATAGTTTTGGAAGTCCTAGTCATGGCAATCAGAGAAGAAAAAGAAATAAAAGGAATACAAATTGGAAAAGAAAAAGTAAAACTGTCACTTTGCAGATGACATGATACTATACATAGAAAATCCTAAAGATGCCACCAGAAAACTCCTAGAACTAATCAATGAATTTGGTAAGGTTTCAGGATACAAAATTAATGCATGGAAATCTCTTGCATTCCTCTATACTAACAATGAAAGATCAGAAAGAGAAATTAAGGAAAAATCCCATTCACCATGGCAATAAAAATAATAAAATACCTAGGAATAAACCTACCTAAGGAGGTAAAAGACCTGTACTCAGAAAACTATAAGACACTGATGAAAGAAATCAAAGATGACACAAACAGATGGAGAGATATACCATGCTCTTGGATTGGAAGAATCAATATTGTGAGAATGACTATACTGCCCAGAGCAATCTACAGATTCAATGCAATCCCTATCAAATTACCAATGGCATTTTTTACAGAACTAGAATTAAAAATTTTTAAATTTGTATGGAGACACAAAAGACCCCGAGTAGCCAAAGCAATCTTGAGGGGAAAAATACGGAGCTGGAGGAATCAGACTTCCTGACTTCAGACTATACTACAAAGCTACAGTAATCAGGACAATATGGTACCAGCACAAAAACAGAAATATAGATCAATGGAACAGGATAGAAAGCCCAGAGATAAACCCATGCACCTATGGTCAACTAGTCTATGACAAAGGAGGCAAGGATATACAATGGAGAAAAGACAGCTTCTTCAATAAGTGGTGCTGGGAAAACTGGACAGCTACTTGTAAAAGAATGAAATTAGAACACTCCCTAACCCCATACACAAAAATAAACTCAAAGTGGATTAGAGACCTAAATGTAAGACCGGACACTATAAAACTCTTAGAGGAAAACATAGGAAGAACACTCTTTGACATAAATCACAGCAAGATCTTTTTTGAGCCACCTCCTAGAGTAATGGAAATAAAAACAAAAATAAACAAATGGAACGTAATGAAACTTAAAAGCTTTTGCACAGCAAAGGAAACTATAAACAAGATGAAAAGACAACCCTCAGATGGGAGAAAATATTTGCAAACGAATCAACGGATAAAGGATTAATCTCCAAAATATATAAACAGCTCATGCAGCTCAATATTAAAAAAAAACAAGCAATCCAATCAAAAAATGGGCAGAAGACCTAAATAGACATCTCTCCAAAGAAGACATACAGATGGCCAAGAAGCACATGAAAAGCTGCTCAACATCACTAATTATTAGAGAAATGCAAATCAAAACTACAATGAGGTATCACCTCACACCAGTTAGAATGGGCATCATCAGAAAATCTACAAACAACAAATGCTGGAGAGGGTGTGGAGTATAGGGAACCCTCTTGCACTGTTGGTGGGAATGTAAATTGATACAGCCACTATGGAGAACAGTATGGAGGTTCCTTAAAAAACTAAAAATAGAATTACCATATGATCCAGCAATCCCACTACTGGGCATATACCCAGAGAAAACCATAATTCGAAAAGACACGTGCACCCTAATGTTCACTGCAGCACTATTTACAATAGCCAGGTCATAGAAGCAACCTAAGTGTCCATTGACAGATGAATGGATAAAGCAGATGTGGTACAAATATACAATTGACTATTACTCAGCCATAGAAAGGAATGAAATTGGGTCATTTGTAGGGATGTGGATGGACCTAGAGACTGTCATACAGAGTGAAGTAAGTCCGAAAGAGAAAAACAAATATCATATATTAATGCATAGATATGGAATCTAGAAAAATGGTACAGATGAACTGGTTTGCAAGGCAGAAATAGAGACACAGATGTAGAGAACAAATGTATGAACACCAAGGGGGGAAAGTAGCGGGGTGGGTGGTGGTGGTGAGATGTACTGGGAGATTGGGATTGACATGTATACACTAATATGTATAAAATAGATAACTAATAAGAACCTGCTGTATTAAAAATAAATAAATAAAATGAAATTTTAAAAAAGGACATCAGGGCCAGGGTAACCTAGATTATGCAAAAAGATTTTAAAAGGAAATAGACTTTTCGAGAAACGTATCATATTTTAACTTGAAATCCATGGTGAAGAGGGTGGTTGTCTTTTACCTAGGGTAAAGAGTGAAGGGTTATTGATGACAAAGCTTGGCTGTTGCTCTCCTTTGGTTCCTTTGATCTTCACTTTGCATGAGTGGGACCGTCAGGATCTCTCTAGAGAGGCCAGGTTCTGGCACAACACTGCACCGGCGCTTCTTCTAGTGAAGCAAAAGCAAAATAGATGACATCAGGCTTTGGCAGCTGATACATTTTAGTTCTTTCCTCACATGTTGATAAACCTTAGGTTCTCTCTTTCCAGGGAATTTGAACCTGATGGGGAGTCCAAAGATGATTATCACTGAGCCATCTGCAGCAGGGCCTCTGAGAGACATGGAAACTCTACAGCGGCCCCATCTCTTCAGAGTCTCGATATTCAATCCCTCTTTTGACCCCTCGATCTACACTAGATTCTTCTTCGATTAAGATGTCCAAAGACATAGACTCCTAACTGGGTCTTAAAATGTTCTAGGCCAGGCTTGGGTCCAGGGCCCAGGTGGAGGTGGTGAGGGGTGTTGAGATGTGACAAGATGTGGCGATGGTGGCCCTGTCATTGACGGCTGCATCAGGACCATGTGGAAGGTGGAGGGAGAAAGAAAGTTGGGTGCTTGCACACATTGGTCAGGCTGGTTTCTGTCCCCAGTAACCTCAGATTTCAGTTGACGTGATGCCAAAGCAGGGCTGTGTTCCCTTTGGCCCCTGCACCTGAGCCCCCGATCTTGGCAGGAGTGTGAAGAAGCTCTTGCCCCTCTGCCATGCTCTTGCATCTCACCTGGGCATGTGGCCCCCTGACAAAAGAGCTCTGTCTTCTGCTGCCTGGCGGCTCCTCTCTGCAGACGGCTCAAACCTGGTCCTTGTGAGGCTGAGGTGCAGACACTGTCTTTCCACCCTCTGTCTCTGCCCCCAGGCACTAGGACATAAATGGCCTCTCTCAGCATTTAGGCAACAAAGGAATAAATAAGTGAAAGTCAAATCATGCACGTCTCCTTGACAGAGGCCAAGTATCCCTGGGTTGCCAAACTTGCCCTGACACGCCTGAGCTGAGAAGTAAAGGCCGATCAAACTCACATCTAAAACCCTGGATCATAAGGAAAATTCCAGCTAACAGGGAACGTTGCCCTGACCCCTCCCCTATGATGTTTCAGCAAAGAGCTGGTCTGGGAAAAACTCTACTCGTTCAAAGATGAGTCAGCAAAAAGGAAGCTGCAAAGGATCTCTCCAAGCAGAGGAAAGGGATAGGAAAAGCAAGTGGCAAATGCAGAATCCTCACCAGAAACACTGCCTTAGAGCAGACAAGAGCTGTAACCAAACAACTGCCAGGCATTTTAAAAAACTTAATGAAATGGTTGCCTCTAAGAAGACAGAGTACAGGGAAAAGATGGTGAGACATCTGGAGGAGAAACATGAGCTCAGGGAAAAAAAGTGGAAAAAGAAAAGAAAATAGAAATTAGCCCAAGGAAGGAAAAACACTGCGGAAAATGTTGTAAGGACATAGAGGGCAGGAATAACAAAAAGTCAGCAAAATGAAATGGAAATAAAAGAGTTTAAAAGAATTAGATAGGCAAAGACACCTGACATTTATTAACTGATTAAGCACCTGTGATGTACCAGGCACTATTCTAGGCACTAGTGTAGCGGAGCAAAACTTGCCCCCCCCCCAAATATCTCTTTGCCATGCGGATTATTTTGAGCTGAAAACAATCAAGGCCCAAAAGACTCAGGAAGAGACTTTGATCTGCCTGAAAGAATTTAGATAGAGGCCCTGTTCCTGGAATAGAGCTATCACCAGGGATATCTGCAAAGAATATGGGCCAGGTATGGTGGGGGGAACTCAGCAGGGCCTAGAGATGAGAGTCCACTCTGTGGCCCATGGTGTCTATGGCCCAGCAAACATCTGGTTACCAAACAGTTGCTTTTCCATCTCCATACGAATTGCCTTCCACCCCTTTGTAGTCCCAAACCACTTCCCCCCACATCGTCTATTGTCTTTAGCTGAAGATAGTACTTAAGGTGAGGGTTCACTCATTTTGGAGAGTTACTCAGTTTTCCTGGGGCTCACCCATGTATACATGTTATTAAACTTTTGTTTGATTTTCTCCTGTTAATCAGTCTTATGTCAGTTTAACTCCTACACCAGCCAGAAGAACCTAAAAAGGTAGAGGAACATTTCTCCCTCCCCGACTCTGGGAATACAGCAGCTCCCTAACTGACACTGGCCAGGCCCTTACGGTCCTTGAAACAAAATTGGGTCTTGTTTTCAGCTTTCTACACCATCTACAGTCGAAAATGCAAAGATCACTGTAGAAGGATCAAGGGAATGGAAAGTGCCCACCGAACTGAGAAGGTATCTTGAGACAAAAAAATAAGGCAGGCAGCTCCATATAATCAACGGATCAGTTGATTGTAGGGTAACTTACTCACAGGGTGGGATCTGGATCAGGCAGACAACAATCCAGAGCATTTACAGCTGCACTCCACACCACCGAGGGGCCATGGGGACAATTTTGTAGTTAACCTAAGATACGGGGATAGGAGCTTGGAAACAGGACATGCATTCCTAAGGCAAGATTTATGAATGGGTAACTAGTCTCATGGGTGCTGGGAATAGGTCAGCAAAGGTTTTCATCATTGTTTGGGGACTAACTGAGCATAGAGGCCACCTGGTCTTAATGATTATTAAACAATATCTATTAACTACAAAGCCCTTGATGACACAGAAGTGATTTGCTGGACAGTACAGTCCTGGGTAGGGTCGGCAGAAGGAAAGGAAACTGTAAGGTCTCAAGATGGGGTCAGTTATGCTAACAGCCATACAACCACCCAACAGAGGATCCGTAGTCAAGGTATTCCATGGACCTCTCCTGCTCCCTCCCGTCGACAGGCATCTGGTATGACCCAGCATTTGAATAGCCTCCTCAAAAATGAATTTTCCCAAGATTTCTAACTTTACCTTGTCATCTCCTCCATACCTCGGTCACTGTTATGGCCTGAATTGTGTCGTCCCCCCCACCCCCCGGCCGCAGTTTATAGGATGAAGCCCTAATCTCCCCAATGTGACTGTCTTTGGAGATATGGCCTTTAGGGAGCTAATTAAGGTTAAATGAGGTCATAAGAGTGGGGCCCTGATCCAATACGACTGGTGTCCTTATAAGAAGACGAAGAGACACAGGAATGGGTGCACACACAGAAGAGGCCAGGTGAGGACACATTGAGAAGGAAGCCAGCTACAGGCCGGGAAGAGGCTCTTACCCGAAACCGAATTTGTGGCACCTTGATCATGGACCCCTAGCCTGCAGAACTGTGAGAAAGTAAATGTCTGTGGTTTAAGCCACCCAGCCTGTGGTATTTTATTACTACAGCTCAAGCAATCTATGTAATACAGTCACTGAATTAGATAGATTACAGTCTATCTAATACAGATGCCCAGAGAGGGACCATCTCCTCTTTTTGCTTCCTGGGTAATGATCAGAACAAAAGTGGTGGTGAGCAATATAAGCTTATTTTGAAATTTTGAGATTCTACCCTGACCATTCCTAGGCATGATGCTTCCTTTTTTTCCCTAGATGCAACACCAGGCCAGGCTGGTGTGTATCCTCCTGGTGGCAGATCAACCAAAAAGGGACTGAGGGGATCCAAACTGAATTCTGGTTCGGCCACGCAGATTTTCTTCTTGGCTTGAGATGGCCCTAGAGCATAAAGATAATAGCTACTTGGTTGAGAGCCCTGCTTGGGGCTCCTCCTGGAGCAGCCCATGTAGGCACTCTTGTGGGTCTCTGTGAATTTGGTAAAAATGCCCTTGTCCCTCTCGTATGTGACCTTTCTGGACGGAAGGTCTGGGCAGGTTGTGGGGATGATTGAAGGAAAGATGAAGGTATAGGCACTGGAACAGGGTGTGCCAATTTTGCAGTGGTAGAGGAAGAACAATAACCCTGGCATCCATGGAGGGCATGCCTTGGACCCTGGAGCTGTTGAGTTGCAGGGTCAGGGGTGCAATTAATGGCTCCTTGTCCACAAGACCTGGCACAGTTACACTGTCTGCCTAGACCAGGCAGCAGCTATTACTACAACCTGCCCTTCTGTGGGGTTTGTCACCCCGGTCTGAATACAATGAAAATAGGAAAATTCATGTGGGCACAGCCGCTTCTGAAGTACCCTTCTGTGCCTGATGCTGCCAGGAGCAGCCCCAGTCACGCCTCCCAGAGCCCCCTCATACTGCTGAAACACCCAGACTGGTACAACCTCGTCTCTATCTGATGGACACAAAATTCGCATGCTTCTTCTGATGCCCAACTTGTTATGCCATATGTGGCAATCAAGGCTGCAACAACTTGGTGACCTCTTTTTGTTCCTATCCAAACCACCACAGTGGTGACCCAAATCAAACTGAACAACTAATCCCAAACTGGAGTGACCTATGCCCCCTTGGCTTGTTTCTTTGTATGTGAGGGAGAATGGGCCACAGAATGTCTCTCCAATGGGGTCTGAGTCTCAGCCCTGGAAAAGGCCTTCTCCAAGGTGATTTCTTCCTTGGGTACTCCTTCAGTCCTAGACCCACTCTTCCTGCAATTTTTTTTTTTTCTGTTGTGGTAAAATGAACATAAATTGTACACTTAAAATGGTTAAAATGGGGCTTCCCTGGTGGCGCAGTGGTTAAGAATCTGCCTGCCAATGCAGGGGACACGGGTTCGAGCCCTGGTCTGGGAAGATCCCACATGCCGCGGAGCAACTAAGCCCGTGAGCCACAACTACTGAGCCTGTGCATCTGGAGCCTGTGCTCCACAACAAGAGAGGCCACGATAGTGAGAGGCCCGCGCACCGCGATGAAGAGTGGCCCCTGCTCGCCGCAACTGGAGAAAGCCCTCGCACAGAAACAAAGACCCAACACAGCCATAAATAAATAAATAAATAAATAAATAAATAAATAAATAAATAAATAAAAATTAAAAAAAAAAAAGGTTAAAATGGTAAATTTTGTGTCATTACGATGACATTCACGACGTTGGATTAACCATCACCATTACCTATTTCCAGACTTTTCCATCACCCCAAACTGAAACTCTGTACCCATTAAGCAATAACTCCCCATTCCCCCTCCATCAGCCCCTGGTAACCTCTACTCTACTTTCTGTCTCCATGAATTCACTTCATATAAGTGGAACCATATGATATTTGTCCTTTTGTGCCTGGCTTATTTCACTTAGCAAAACGTCTTCAGGGTTCATCCATGTTGGTGCATGTGTCGGAATTTCCTCCCTTTCTTTGGCAGAATAATATTCTGTTGTATGTATATGCCACATTTTGTTTATCCGTTTATCTCTTTCTGTGCTCTTCAGAGTTCTCTTTACCCCTTAGTGGTTAACCCTCTGTTATCAGTTAATAATTATTCATATTAAACTTCCCTTGTTCACATAGTGTAGTTCCTGTCTCCTGACTGGGACCCTGACCAACACACCTGCCTTTGGGAACTGCCTTTCTCTTCTCACTCAGTGTGACTTTGATGGGGCCAAACATGGAACCTTGTTTCCCTCATCATGAATCATATTGCCCCATCAATCTAGTAATGGTGATGAGTTCCAGGGCAGGAACACGACCCAACCAATGTCAATCAGAATCCTTCCCCAGGATGGATGGGTGAATATGGGAATCCCCATAGGATTGCTTCTCTGGAGTTCTTGCAGCCACATTCCCAGACACGTACAGGAGGCTTATCTTGTGGTAGGATAAATTGAGATGAATATTCAAAGAGAACTAGAGAGGGAAATGAGAAATGAAGAGGTTTCTGATATACCTAGAGGCAGTATAGCTGGAGAAGAAGGTCAGAATTTAAGGAAGTGGGGGAGTCAATAAGAATAGTGAGAAAGGGCAGCCAGACAGCAGAGGAAACATCAGGAGCTGGTGGTATCCTGCTATTGTGATCAAGACAGGATCTTTCCTTTTTCTTCTTTTTTTTTTAACATCTTTATTGGAGTATAATTGCTTTACAGTGTTGTGTTAGTTTCTGCTGTATAACAAAGTGAATCAGCTATATGTATACATATATCCCCATATCCCCTCCCTCTTGCATCTCCCTCCCACCCTCCTTATCCCACCCCTCTAGGTGGTCACAAAGCACCCAGCTGATCTCCCTGTGCTATGCAGCTGCTTCCCACTAGCTATCTATTTTACATTTGGTAGTGTATATATGTCAATGCTACTCTCTTACTTTGTCCCAGCTTACCCTTCCCCCTCCCTGTGTCCTCAAGTCCATTCTCTACGTCTGTGTCTTTATTCCAAGACAGGATCTTTTAAGAGAAAGGAGGGGGTGGGAGTTCCCTGGTGGTCCAGTGGCTAGGAGTTGTGCTTTCACTGCCATGGGCCTGGGGTTCAATCCCTGGCTGGGGAACTGAAATCCCGCAAGCCATGCGGCGCAGCCAAAAAAAAAAAGAGAGAAGGAAGGGGGTTAAAAAATGGGCTGGAGAATGGCCCCTGGACTGGGCGCTAGCTGATGGTGGACCCCAGTGAGAGCAGTGTGGACAGAGCACTCTGGTTTAGCACCGTGGGCCTCTCCCTGTCTGTCTCTGCGACCCTCGAGGGCCCTGGTCTCAGGCCATGCTTGCTGCTCCTTAAAGGTGCTCTGAAGCTTCCCCAGCTCATCCTTTTGACCAAGTCTGATTGATTCTCCCAAATTCAACTCGAGCTCAGCTCTTCAGAGAGGCCCAGCAGTCCAGCTTCTTGATCCCAAAGAGGAGGAGCGATTCCCGCGGCACTCGGTGTGTTCTTTCCTCTGTCAAACACTTATCACGCTGTTGCCTTCGCAGGTTTGTCTCCTGCTCCAGCCTGTGGACTCCTTTAAATCAGGGACTTTAGTTTATACATCTCT
The DNA here is from genome assembly GCF_028021215.1 of Eschrichtius robustus. Classification (NCBI taxonomy): domain Eukaryota; kingdom Metazoa; phylum Chordata; class Mammalia; order Artiodactyla; family Eschrichtiidae; genus Eschrichtius; species Eschrichtius robustus. The sequence goes on from NC_090831.1 coordinate 83,764,047, forward strand.
GTGTTTCAAGCACTCAGCACAGGGCCTGGCCTTGAAAGGAGTTCAGTGCACACAAATGGATCAATGTCTGCAGGGGCGCACTTGTGATTCTTCTGTGAGAGGAGAATGCGATCTGGTTGCCATGGTGCTGAGAGAGCGATTTCTCCACCTGCTGTTTTCAAAAGGAACAAGTCACAGTGAGCTGACTGCATTTGGGCATCTGGCCAGCAGGATCTGCAGAATCCAGCAGGATGGATGCCGTGCTAACCCTGAGATGGCCGAGACACTTTTCCAGCTATGCAGACCTTTCTGCCCTTTTCTCCCAGGCAGGTAAACTGTCAAGTACCAACAAAGAATTGCCTTCTTTCTGTCCTTGGCAGATTTAAAGGGCTCCTCTTTTGCCAATATTCCCTTAGCTCTCATGGCAGTTTCTTCTCTCCCCTTGCATTGTTCTTTCTACCTCCTTGCCCACTGCTACCCTAAGACAGGGGCTTCCAAACTATAGCCTGTGGGCCAAATCCTCAGAGGACCTCACTCTTTTCCTAAAGGCTGTCTTTAATTGATTGGATTAGGCCCACCTACATGGTGGAGATTTACTTTACTCAAAAGTCGACTGATTTAAATGTTAATCTCATCTAAAAAATTCCTTCATAGCCACATCCAGATGTGTTTGATCAAATATCTGGACACTGTGGCCTAGCCAAGGTGACGCATAAAATTAAACATCACACTGTATGACCCAGTGCTGGTCAACGGGATGTCAGCAGAAGTTGTTGAGCGGGGAGGGCTCCTGAAGAGGGAGGCAGCTATGCTTGCCCACGTCCTGTTATCTCTTCCTCATCCTTCCTGCCCAAGAGGTGAGCCTGGTGATTGGCACTTCACTAGCCATCTTGAACTCACCCTGGAAAAGTCAAGAGAAGCTCAAAGAACTCAGCGCCAATATCCTCAAGCCTCGCATCTGCCCTGGACTTGTCACCTTTGGCCTTCTTCTTAGATGAGAGGAAAATAGAGCACTGTGTTATTATGCCTGTTTTTCACGTCTCTGTTACTTGCGGCCAGAAGCAATTCCTGACTAATAACTCTCTGCTTCTTGGCCATTCAGACCTCTCTCAGGTCTGAGCATTCTTGAGCCTGGCCCCCAGGCTCCCACTGAGACTCCCGGATGTCCCTCCAGTAGGTGTCCTGTCATTTGGGCTAGCCTGAATGGGATCTTGTTTGTATCCAAGAACTCTCCCCGGTATGAAGCATAAGCCAGGTGGGAAGGACTAAGGGGATTAGGGACATGATGGGGGTGAGGGGGCAGTGGAGATGAAAGAAAATGTTCCAGGTAGAGATATGAGAATGTGCAGAGGCCAAAGGTGAAAGACCATGCCTCCTGCAGGATAGTAAGGCTGGATCATAGAGGGCAAGCAAGGACTGGCTAGAGTGAGGCTGAGAGGTAGGCTATGGTGAGAATGGATTTTAACCCCAAGGGTAAGGGGAGTCGTGGGTAGGTTTTATGTGTGTATGTATAGGTCACATGACCATATTTCCAAACTGGGAAGCTCACTGTAATTGTAGCAAGGAGAAAGGATTACAAGGGGCCAGTCTGAAGACAGCAACCTGTTGCAGGGATGCAGGTAAGGAATGATGGAGGCAGTGGGGAAAGAAGAAACAAATTTTAGAGAGGTTTGGAGATAAAAGAGTCAAGAACTATATTTGGAGGGTAAAGGAGAAAAAGATGTCAAGTTCAGAATCAAGAATTCTGTCTTGATGAATGGATAAAGAAGATGTGGTATATATACACAATGCAGTATTACTCAGCCATAAAAAAGAATGAAATATTGCCATTTGCAATAACATAACTGGACCTATACAATATCATACTAAGTTAAGTAAGACCGAGAAGGACAAGATTATATGATATCACTTTTACATGGAATCTAAAAAATAAAATGAAGGAATTTATTGACAAAACAGACACAGACTCACAGAAAACAAACTTATGGTTACCGAAGGGGAAAGGTGAGGGGAGGGATAAATTAGGAGTTTGGGATTAACAGATACATACTACTATATATAAAATAGATAAATAACAAGGATTTACTGTATAGCACAGGGAACTATACTCAGTATCTTATAAACTTATAACGGAAAAGAATCTGAAAATAACATATATATATATATACACAATGGAATCACTTTGCGGTACACCTGAAACTAACATAATACTGTACATCAACTATACTCCAATAAAAAAAAGAATTCTGTCTGGAGCACCCAGATGGATACCACTTTTTCCCACTGGCAGGCAGCTTACCATCCTCACACCACACCCCTGTGCCTGTGGAAGTGTTCTCGGACCAGAGAACAAACCATCCCTCACCTCTCCCCTGGAGTCACAATGGTCACAGCCTTTCAGATGGTCTCAGGTTGCATCATCAAAGGTACTGAGTTCAGAACAAGGCAGGTGAGGCTCCTGCCCTCTTGACTCTGGTTAGAACATGTACCAGGTGTATGGTGTCTAGTCTTGGTCCCTAACCACAAAGAGAAGTTTAACAACTGGAGCTTGTCCAGGTGAGGCGACCGTCAGGAAACCACAGCAGTGAGGACCTTCTGAGGGACCGGGGACCAGACAGCTTTTAAGGGGATGAGCCTGCTGTGCGTAAATGTCTAAAGGCGGAGGCAGCAGAGGGTTCTGAGTGGCCCTAGGACAGAGCAAGGACTGCTGGGCCGAAGCTGTAGGGACGCAGATTTTTGCAACGTAAAAACCTTCTCTGGGTCAGAGTTGCCCCGTGTGGACAGGAAACAGGGACGGAATGAACAGCTCATGCTGAGGGGGGTCTGGAGGGCAGCCGAGGGTTTCCCCCTCCCAGACGCCAGCGACATGTGGAACAGGGACCACAGCTCAAATGCCCACAGGTGCCAAGTGAGGCACTCGGAGGAGCGGTCCAGCTAAAGGTACAAAAATTCAGAATTAAAACCAATGGCAGCGACAGCAAGCGCTGTGCATATGGAACAAAGTCTGCTGCAGAGGTGGGACAGAGTGGATGCACAGCCTCTGCCCAGGAATGTGGGGCGGCGTGTATTATTTCCTGGGGCTGCCATAACCAAGTACCCCAAACTGGGTGGCTTCAGAGAAATTTATCATCTCTCAGTTCTGGAGGCTAGAAGTCCAAAATCAAAGTGATGGTGGGGTCGTGCTCCCTCTGAAGCTTCTGAGGAAGGATCCTTCCAGCTTCTAGCAGCCCTAGGTGTTTCTTGGCTTCCGGCAGCATGACTCCAATCTCTGCCTCCGTCTCCACGTGGCCATCTTCCCCCCGTGTTTCCCTCTTCTTACAGACACCAGTCACACTGGAGTAGAGGTCCACCCCACTCCAGTAGGAACTCATCTTAACTTAATTAGTTACATCGCCCTGGCCCTATTTCCAATGAGGTCATATTCTGAGGTGACCTTGTCTTTTTGAGGGACACAATTCAAACCATAACTGGGAGTCTGAGGTCCCGTCCAGCTGGAGACGTGTCAACCTAGAGGTAGCCGCTAGCTTTGGTGAATTTGTCTGGTTTTGCTGTCTTGTCTTCCCAGCTTGCATAAGCTTTCTCCTCCCCACCTAACTGGCAAAGCCAGAGCCCCCCTGATATTTAGGGACTGACCCACCCTCTCTCTGCAGGACAGGTGTAGAGGGTCGGGATGCCTTAAGGAAGGGCTGAGAAGGGGCTCCAGGGCTTCCCTGTGGTCACTCTCTGGGGCCTGGGTCTCTGGTGCTCAGAACTCTGGCTCAGAGGCTACTTCCCGCACGGAGGCCCCAGAAGGCTGGGCCTGCATAGGCCTGTCACAGCGCTCACTCTGCTTAGCTGCTGGTTTGTGGGGAGATGCTCCCCTCTGCTGGGCAGACGGAAATCTGCTGTCCTTCCATTTCTTAGGGGTTTGTCTCCCTAAGTCACAAATTCACAAACCCACAGTAAACACAGTCAGGGGCCAGAGGTCAGCAGGGCCAGTTCCCCCATTTTTCAGTGGGGGAGATTGAGGCCGGAGAGGGGAAAGGCCTTGTCTAAGGCCACACAGGGACCAGACATGTGTCGCCTCCCTCCCACACCAAGGTCTGGGAAGCATCTTTTAGGATCCTGGAGGCGCGGGCTGGAAGAAAGCCAGGGTGGGGCTCCCGGGAAGTCTGCATACAGCTGAGCTTGGAGGAAAAATGGCCAGAGAAGGAGAAGGCAAAGAAGGTGGGCACCTTATTTCAAGTACAGGCATCAGAAAGCTGGACAGATACTGACCCGGCGAAGAGAACCAGGACCGCCAGTCAGTCCACTCACTCTGGATGATTCCCCATCAGCCTGTGTCAGTGATCCCAGCATAGCCTAACCCCATACTCCTAAGAAGTCATGTGCATACAGAACTTCTGTAAATCAGATGCTCTTTTTACCCTCTCCCTCCTTCTCCTGTGTCCCAGATACCCTGACCATCTTTCTCATACGTGGCCCAGTGGTAGCACAGTAGTTAGGGCAAGTTTACTGCTCTAACAAATAGGCCAGAAGGTATCATAGCTCAAACGCAATGGAAACTTACTTTTTGCTTGTGTCAACAGTTCACGGAGTTTATCAGAAAGGGTTGGGGCGAGGGGCTCTGTCCCACATAGTCACTCAGGGACCAGGCTCTGCCGTCTTTAACATATGGACATCGAGAGACAATCAGCAGAAAAGGGAAGAGCGTAGAGGATGGCACACAGGAGTTCTCCTAAGCCAGGCTGGGAAGTGGTGTACAGTAAATTTTAGTCACGTTCCGTAAGCTAGACCGCAAAGGATCCAGAAAGGACAAGAAAAACCTGGGTTACACGGTGATCTGATGGGAGGTGTGGCAAGAATACACAAGAATACACCTCACAGACCTCCTACCACAGCTGCTGCTCTCTGGAATCCATGACAGAGCTTGCGCCAAAGCACGCCTCCTACAGGTTGCTCCCTGCCAGTGACAGTGTAGCTGATGCACTAAGGCAGCTGGTTCCTTGAAGTACAGCCGACTCCTGTATTGTCAACTTTCGTTCCAGAACTCCCAGGGGCTTTGCTGAACCTTCCTTAGACTATGTGGCAGGTTAGGATGCTTCACCCAACTGTCACTCCCTCTTTCCTTACCTCGGGGTCAGACTTGCATCATGGTCTGGTGGTTCTTCCAGCCTCCCTGGCTTCCTCCTGCTTTCCTTTCACATAGGTGTTTCCCTTAATAAAATCCTTGCACACTCAATCCCATCTTGGTGTCTGCATCTCGGAGGACTCAGTCTAGCACAGGAGACTACTCCCTGGTATTGTGACTACCCCAACTCTCGTTGGGGTCATTTAACCCAGGTGGTGAAGATGGACCAGACTTGTTTGAACAAAAGATGCTCTGGGTAATCCCAGAACCTGCTAATTTCATATAGAGGTACCAGGGGTTACGATTTCAACATACTTTTTTGGGGGGAGGTGCAATTCAACTCATAACAGTCTCCGCCTTTGGTTGGGCCTCCAGTACTGGCCTGACTCCTGTCCACATTTCCCCGACAGGGTTACTCTACTGTTCTTCACAAGGGCTTTTCCAAACCTTCTCCACCCTCTTCAACATTTCAGCCCCGCAACTTTCCCTTTCATATTCAACAAATGACTTTACCTCCTCCTTCACAGAAAAATAGACACCGACAGAAGGGGGGGTCCCTTAACCTCACGCCGTGTCTGCCTCTCACTTTCTCCATCTGAAGGCTTCTTCTGTCCTCCTCACCATGTTCTTCCTCAAGTCTAATCTATGTTCTCTTTTTTGGATCCCTTTCCTCTGATGCAGGAACCCTGCACGTCTCCCAATTTTCTCCACATCAGGAAATGACACCACAATCTACCCCACTGGCTCAGGCTAAAATATCTACAAGTCCATCTTTATTATTTGCTTTTCCTGACTCTCATTCATCCTCCAATACAACTAATCTACAGCATGTCTGATTTGCTTTACCTTCAGAATATTTCCTAAATCCAACCTCTTTCAATATCACCACTATTACAATTCTGATCTAGGCAATCTAATGGGCAACTACAGGTAACTACCTCTTAACTGGTCTCACCACCTCCACTCTTGTCTTATTTCAGCCCAATCTGCACACACAGCCAGAATGATCATCTTAAAAGACACATCAGACCATTCACTCCCCTGCTTCAAATGTTTCAATGACTTCCCTTTGCATTGAAAATAAATAATTTTTTTTTTTTAACCATGGCCAACAAGGTCTATATGATCTGGTCTCTGTTTACTTCTCTGATATTATTTCATGCTTCTCTCCTCTTCACTCACAACATTCCAGGCATGTGGGTTTTCTTACTGTTCTTTACACAGGCCAAGTAGGTAATGCTATTACCTCAGATCTTCTCATGGCTGATTCCTTGTCATCTTTATATCCTTCAAATGTCACCTCCTGAAAGAGGCCTGACCATCTATCTACAGACCACCTTTACCCCAGATCATGCTCTATACAATTTCTCCACTTTGTTATTTTTAGAGTCTTTATCACTGTCTGAAACTATTTACTAATCAGCTCATTTTTATCTTGCCAGTCTGGTCCCAAAGAACATAAGCTCCTTGTGAACAGGAAGTCTGTCTGCCGTGTTCACTGCTGTCCCTCCAGTGTCTAGAACAATGTCTGGCACCTAGTAGGCACTCTGTAAATGTCACTGAATGAGTATGTGACAGGTGCCAGGGTTTTTAAGCAGCATGGAAGATTCAGGGAGGCCACTGTCTCACTGCTGGGATATTCACTGAACAAGTCCTAAGAAGTCCCTTGAAGGACAATCGTTTGGTCACTTGCATGCCAAGCTGGAACACAGGAATCCTTTCAAAGGCTAGGAGTCCTGGCACTTGGATCCAGCCTCCCTAGGGGTGCTGCATAAGCGGTTCTCACCGAGACCCTGGTACTGTGGCCAGAACGGTGTTTCGGAACACTTGCTGGTCTCCGTTTCTTGAGATCCGCAGACCTTGGTTCCCTGTCTCAGAGAAAATCCTGCCACTCTAGCCACTTCTGCTCCTCACTTTCCAAGCCCCTGGTTGGGCAACTTTCCCCATGCCCCCTAATTTAACAGAGTTAGAAGATAAAAGTCTTCCTTTAACTATGCTCTGGGAATCAAGGAGGGAAGGGAAGCAGTTTTCTTTCCTCCTGATGCTTCTACACCAGTAAAATCAAAATAGAAATTAATCTGATGATAAACTACTCTGCCTCAGCCATAGACAATTTCACTCAGGTTTCAAGGGACCTTGCCTCCTTATTTTTAGAGGACAGAAACTGAAATAAATCTTTGCTAAGGCAGGCTGGAGATTGAGGCAAAACTTTGTTAATGACCCAGGAGCCAGAAAAGAAAGTCAGTGAGAGAGAATCAAGGAAGCTAGATCAGCTGGATCACAGGGTGTGTTCGTTCACTCACCCTGCATTTAAAATCTTTTTCAGGCCTTCTCCCTGCTTTAGCCCCCATTAGAGCCTGCACCTAAGGGAAGAAGACCCAGAAAATCAAGCCTTGGAGACCTCTGCGTCTCAAGTAAAAGGTAAATGTTTATCAAACGACTGTATGACAGGTTCCTGGCTCTTCTGTACATAGTAACGAGTCAAGATGTTGGCTGGTGCTGCAGTCATCTGAAGGCCAGATGGGGGCTAGGAACTTGTTTCCTAGGTGGCTCACTCACTTGGCTTATGGTAGGAGGATTCAGCTCTGCACTGGTCATTAGCACTAATCATAAAAAAGCTGGAGTGCCTGTACTCACGTGAGACTAAATAGGTTTAAAGATAAGAGGTATATTTAGAGATGAACATTTCTTAATAACAAAAATGTCATTTGGCAAGAAGATGTAACAATTACAAATGTGTATGTGCTGAATAAATTCAAAATATGTAAAGCAAACGTGACAGAACTAAAGGGAGAAATAGACAAATTCACAATCATAGTCAGAGATTTTAACATCCTCTCAGTTATTGATAGAACCAGTAGACAAAAAAATTAATAATGAAGAAGATCTGAACAGCATCATGAACTACCTTGTCTAGCTGACATTTATAAAACACTACACATAACAACTGCATAATGCACATTCTTTTTAAGGCATGGAACGGTCACCAAGGTATGCCATATCATAAAACTGATCGGAGTCAGCAAATTTCAAAAGTTTTTCCCAGACCACAGAGGAATTAAACAAGAAAGTAATTCTAAAAATAATAAGATATGTTTAAAAGCCCCAACTATTTGGAAGTTAAATAATGCTCCTCTCAAGAACTAATAGGTCAAAGAAGAAATCATAAGGAAAATTAGAATTTTGGACTAAATGGAAATAAAAACAACAATCAAATTTTGGGGATTCAACTAGAACAGTACTTAGAGGCAAATCTATAGTTTTAAATGTTTGATTTAGGAAAGAAGAAAGGCTTACAATAAATTATCTAGGTTTCTACCTTGAGAAGCCAGAAAAAGAAGGGCAATTTAAACCCAAATTAAGTAAAAGGAAAAATTATAAAGATAAAAGTAGAAATCAATGTAATAGAAAATGGACAAAACAATAGAGGGTATTAACAAAGCCCAGGAGGGAACTTTGTGAGGTGAGGGAAATGCTCATTATCTTGTTTGGGATGTGGGTTATAAGTGGGAATTCCTTTGTTAAAATCCATTGAACTATGCTTAAGATTTGTGCATTACTATGTAAATGTCACTCCTTCAAATAAAGAACTTTAATAAAGAAAGAAAAAAATATGACCATGTGTAGACAGTGCTAGGGCCTCTTCCAGAGCCTTGAGAGAGTGCATCCAAATGAGCAGGTTCCCATGCTCATTGAAAGCTTCACCAGCTTCATGAGTTGCATGGCAAAACTGCCGCTCCCCCCCACTCCCTGCCCCAGCCTCATATTCTGGTCTCCACTCTCAGTAGTTGTGTGACCATAGCTGTTTAATATCTTAGTGTCTTGAATCCTGAATTTGTAAAATGGGAATTATTATGTAGCCTGTCCTGTCTCATTGGATTGGTGAGTAAATTACACGAGATAACTCAGAACACTAACTGGTACTTAGTAAGCGTTCAAAGAATATAAGCCATTATTACTGTCTTGCAGAAGTAGTTTCCTAAGGAAAACCATTTAGGAAATTCTACTAAGGGCCATGTGGACCTAATGGAGTGTCCTGAGCAGAGGTGCAACAAGCACAGCTTTGCCTTTTAGAAATAATCACTGAGGCAGCAGTGGGGAGGATGAACTGGAGCGGGGAAAGGATAGATTTGGAGACTAGGGATGAGACTATCCTCACACGAACATGGATGAGACATTACTGACCTAAGGAATTTTTAAAAATATGTAACTGTATTCAAAGTGTACAGAATTTGAATATACATAAAAATGTAACTAAGAGTATGTGTAAAAATTTTAATTGCTTTTCATATTGAAAACTATTAAGATAAATTCAAAATTACCTTTAAAATAAAGCCAAATAAAAATTACGGTTAATAAGTATCAAATTTTGAAATAAAAGTTTTAAAAATGCAAATAATTGTAAAATTTGTATGGAATACAAAAGACCCTGAAAAACCAAAACGATCTTGAGAAAGAAAAACAGAGCTGGAGGAATCATGCTCCCTGACTTCAGACTTTACTATAAAGCTACAGTAATCAAAACATCATAGTACTAGCACAAAAACAGACAGATCAATGGAGCAGGATAGAGAGCCCAGAAATAAACCCACACACGGTCAATTAATCTATGACAAAGGAGGCAAGAATATACACTGGAGAAAAGATAGTCTCTTCAATAAATGGTCTGGGAAAATCAGACAGCTATATATAAAAGAATGAAATTAGAACATTCCCTCACACCATATACAAAAATAAAATCAAAATGTATTAAAGACCTAAATGTAAGACCAGAAACCACAAAACTCCTAGAGGAAAACAGAGGCAGAACACTCTTTGACATAAATTGTAGCAATATTTTTTTTGGATCTGTCTCCTAAAGCAAAGGAAATAAAAGCAAAAATAAACAAATGGGACCTAATTAAACTTAAAAGCTTTTGCACAACAAAGGAAACCATCGACAAAACAAAAAGAAACCTACTGAATAGGAGAAATATTTGCAATGATATGACTGTTAAAGGGTTAATATCCAACATATATAAACACCTCATACAACTCAAGATCAAAAAAAAAAACAAAAACCCAAACAACCCTATTTAAAAAATGGGCAGAAGAACTGAATAGACATTTCTCCAAAGAGGAAAAGCAGATGGCCAACAGGCACTTGAAAAGATGCTCAACATCGCTAATCATCAGGGAAATGCAAACCAAAACCACAATGAGGTATCACCTCTCACCTGCCAGAATGGTTATCATCAAAAAGAATACAAATAACAAATGTTGGCGAGGACGTGAAGAAAAGGGAACCCTCATATACTGTTGGTGGGAATGTAAATTGGTGCAGCCACTGTGGAAAATAGTATGGAGGTTTCTCAAAGAACTAAAAATAGAACTACCATATGACTCAGCAATTCCACTCCTGGGTAAACCAAAAATACTAATTCGAAAAGATACCCACACCCCAACGTTCACAGTGGCATTATCTACAGTTGACAAAATATGGAAGCAACCTAAATGTCCATCAACAGATGAATGGATAAAGATGTGGTACATATTTACATTGGAATACCACTCAGCTATAAAAAAGAATGAAAATTTTGCCATTTGCAGCAACATGGATGGACTTGGAGAGTATTATGCTAAGTGCAGTAAGTCAGACAAAGACAAATACTGTATGATATCACTTATATGTGGAATCTAAAAAATTACACAAACTAGTGACTATAGCAGAAAAGAAATAGACTCACAGATATAGAGAACAAACTATTGGTTACCAGTGGGGAGAGAGAAGGGGGAGGGGCAATATAGTGGCAAGGGATTAACAGGTACAAACTATTAGGTATAAAATAAGCTGCAAGGATATATTGTACAACACGGAGAATATAGCCAATATTTTATAATAACTAAATGGAGTATAACCTTTAAAAATTGTGAATCACTGTCTTATACACCTGTAACTTATATAATCTTGTATATCAACTATACTTCAATTAAAATGTTTAAAATTACTTATTAAAATAAAGCCAAATAAAAATTCTGATTAGTAAATATCAAATCTTGAAATAAAAGTTTTAAAAATACAAATTGTTTAATATTGCAGAAGGTCCTTCTGTACCTGCTCTGCTTATGGTAAACTGTGTGTACTTCTCCAGAACCACAAACCGGAACAAGAAGAGAAGTAATATGAAATTTCACAGGTCTGGGAAAGGTGACTTCACTCTGTTGAGCTTGTCTACTCTTGTATACTCCTGGGGTGGAACTGCTGGTCACCCATTAGGTGTGTATGGTTGGCTTCAGTAGCTACTGTTAAAGAGTTCTCCAAAGTGGCTGTACAAATCCACATTCCTCTCAGCTGTGTGGGAGAGTCCCAGAGCATCACTTTGCACTTTCCATCATTTCCATTTTAGGCACTCTGGTGGGTATGTGCAATGCTATTTCTATAACTAATACATTCTTTATTTTTCTATTCCCTCTGTAGAAAGGGAATCCAGCTTTTGCAGCCAACCCTCCCTTGGGGCAGGAGGGAGGGAAGAAGCCATTTCCGGAGGGTCCATCAGCGGGGGCCTAACTACAAGAGGCAGGTCAGCTGAAGCAAGGCCAGGCAGAGGGAATCCCAGGCACCTGGACGCTCATCTCCACTCTCCGGCACATTACCTTTTCCCAGCCTTTCCTCATCTCTGCTGATTCAAATCTTGTTCGCCCTTCAAAGGCTGGTCAGCACTGATCTTCTCCAAAAAGCCCGTCATTCTTCCCCTTCCTTTCCCCAACTTCTGTCTTTACATTGGAAGGCATGGATGGGTGAAGGTGGGCAAATCATTAACCTCTCTTGATCTGTTTCCTTATCGGAGGATCATCTGAGCTGAGCAATATTGAGTCTAAGTCCTTATCTGATGTGATGTCTAATGAGCCTTTAAGAACCAGGGGGCGAAAGAACACAAACAGAAGTGTGTACTCCCGTCGGTGAGCCAGAGCGTCAGGGCCCCTGAACAAGCCTGTGCTCTGAAGGTCCTCATGAGTTTCGGTCAGCATGTGTCGGATGGAGCTGCGTCCTTGAAGCCACACTGACGCATAATCGTGCAAACCTGTTCACTGGGGGGGGTCTACCTGGGACCTCGTAACCCTCCCGTGCGCCCACGGTGGGGCAAGCCCTCTAAGGGCTCTGAGGGATTCCGGGTCCTTCCGGGATTTTGTGTCGAATCGGCTGGTGGCGACCCGACGCCGCGTCGGGGGTGGGGAATGTGCGGCTGCGCGCGCACCGCGGCGTTTACGCGGCGATTTCATCATGCACCCGGCCCGGCCGCGCGCGCCGCTTCCGCCGCCGCCCCCTCCGGACCTCCCAGGGCAGCCGTCTCATGCCCTCTCTGCGCCCGGCGCTGCTTAGAGCCGCCCGCGCCGCTCTGCTGCTGTCGCCGCCGCCCCGGCTCCCGGCCCGGCCTCCTCTTCTGCCCTGCCGGCCCATCAGCAAGCCAGCCCGCGCCCCGACCTCGTTCCCCGCTGCCGCCTCCCGGAGCAGCATGGATGGCGCGGGGGCTGAGGAGGTGTTGGCACCTCTCAGGCTAGCGGTGCGCCAGCAGGTACCGGCATTCTTCGCTTGCCCTCAGCCCCGGCTCTCCTCTCCCTGGTCCCCTCCTTCTCATCCTCTCTCTCTCTCTCTTCCCCGGGCACCGGTCCACCTCGCCGATTATCCCTCTCCTTCATTCTCTGGAAGCACTTGGTTTCTAGGCATCTTCCTCGCCCACCCCACGTTGGACCCAAGTCCCCGCGTGCGCCGGCCACCTTCCCTCCGGTGGACCCCTGTCCTCCCCTCTCCTGGGGTGACTTCCTCGGATCCCTCGACATTCTGCCTCCCTCCTCATGCGATCTGTTCTCCCTTCGCAATCCTTGTTACTGCCCGTACCACTTGCTTCTCCGATGGGGCTGGCATCTGTGACCCTTTGCTTCTCCTCCTGTCCTAGCTCAATAGCCTCAACTAAAGATTTCCTGTCCCTCCTGTGTTCTTTGTGCTTCCTGGGTGGCGAGATTCCTAATTCTTCCCTGATCAGTTACGAGCCGAAGCTGCGGGTTCTCTCTTCTTACTGCCTGACTCTTGTTTTTTAATCTTCAGGATGCTTTGAATAGTGTTTCCTCCTTGACATCTTCCTTCATTCGGTGCTTAGTTGGCCGAATGATCCGTTGAGGAAATAAAAATAGTTGAAACGTGGATGTGGGGAGGTGCTGAACTTTTTCTTTTCTAATAATGTGAGTTCATCGTCCTTCGCTTCTGTCACCTTTTCTGGGTTCCCCAGAATGAGTGAGCTTTCAGATCGTAAACGTGGGAAGCTGTAAATGTCCCTGAGTGACTCGGTGAAGTCAGCCATCCTTCGTATGGAACATTTTGAAATTTGATTTTGCGGAAGGGAGGGAGGTTTCATGGGCTGGAGAGCTTGGTGATTTAATACAGGCCTCCTTTTCCTAGGGCACTGCATGAATATCAGGGTTTAGAGAGAACAAGGAAAAGGTTATTTCAAAGGGATTCTCACATCCAGTCAGGTAGAGCCAAAAGCTCGTAATAGGACCCCGAGGATTGATGACCTAGTAGTGAGCACCGAATGGGTTTCTCCTGCACGGGCGCCTGATGCAATAACTTGCCTTAGCTATGGAGGGTGGATCCCTCCCTCGGAAATAATTCATTGGGGCAGAGCTGCCGAAAATTCGGCAAATTCTGCCACTTTATCTACTTCTTTCTAGTTTGAGCCTGACTGATTCAGTAGTGTTTTATTTTGAAATTTCACTATGGGCTTAATTTTTTCTTTATTCTTGATACCAAAGCGCTGTGAATGCTTATTCTCCATCTCCCTCCACCCACCCTCCCCAAATGAAATTAGGTGTGGTTCCTTTGTCTTTTCTCTAACTCTCAACTTTTTTTTTTTTTTTCCACTTCACTTTAGAAGGGAGAATACATCTAATTTGGAAAAACATACACCCAAACCCCTCCCTCTGCCACGTTAGCCTGGAACTGCAGTGCAAATTATCCATCTGTAGTAAGACTGTGGAACTAGTTAACTGAAGTAAACTTTGATGATGGAATAGGCTTCCGATGTTATTACTATCTGTGTATTGTTTATGTTGGCTTGATTATTAGTTTTTTGGTACCTCAAGGTATTTTTTGAATATGTAAGTTAGTTTATGTAAGTTAGTTTTTGTTTTTTTCCCTCATTGTCCAGGACCACACATATATTAGTTAACTACCTGGAACTTTGAATTGCACTGATTCCAGGGTCAATTGGAAGGGAATTTAAAGATCATCTAGTTAAACCGTTTTTTTTTCTTGTTTTTTTTTTTGTTTGTTTTTTTTTTGCTTATATGAGGAAATGAGACACACGGTCACTTCTACTCATTCTGCATATTTCCACTGTGAAGTTTGTGCAGTTGAAGGCATCCTTGGAGTGGGATTTTTTAAGGTGATTAATAACTGGTCTTGATAGTGGCATGTGTTTCAGATAAATATGTATTTCATATAAATTTCCCAATCTGCTGTGCTACGTGGATGCTGTTTTCTAATGATTTGGTTTGTTGATTGACTGAAATGTATCAACAAACTACCATCTTATTTCCCCTTTTATTTCATAAAAGAAAGTGTATTTTAATACCAAAGAAAGGACAGACCATAACTCAGAATAAAGAACAGTCTTTTATATTTAACAGGTTTAGCTTTGAAAAAAGGTCTAATACGTTGTCTTTTTTTTTCTTTTTTTCCCCCTTTTACTGCATATTGGTGAAAACTTTGTCCTGGAGTATCTTGTTTGGGAACTATTGCTCTAGGGCAGTGGTTCTTAAAGAGTGGTCTGCAAATTCTTGGAGGTCTCCAAGGTCAAAACCATTTTTATAATAAAACTAAGAATATTATTTGCATTTTTCATTGTGTTGACATTTGCACCGATGGTGCAAAGCATGGTGAATAGAACTGCTGGCCCTGAGCACTAATCAAGTCAGGGATACTAAGCCAAGCCATTATATTCTCTGCCACACTCTCACACATTTTTTAAAAAAACAAAAAACAAAACAAAACCTCAGTTTTGCTTTAGAGTATCCTTGAAAAAGCAGTAAGAATTATTATTATTTTAAATATTTATTTATTTATTTATGGCTGTGTTGGGTCTTCGTTGCTGTGCGTGGGCTTTCTCTAGTTGCGGTGAGCTAGGGCTACTCTTCGTTGCGGTGCGCAGGCTTCTCATTGTGGTGGCTTCTCTTGTTGCGGAGCACAGGCTCTAGGTGAGTGGGCTTCAGTAGTTGTGGCATACGGGCTTTGTTGCTCTGCGGCATGTGGGATCTTCCCGGACCAGGGATCGAACCCGTGTCCCCTGCATTGGCAGGCGGATTCTTAACCACTGCACCACCAGGGAAGTCCCAATAAGAATTATTAATTTTATTAAATTCGGACCTTTGTGCACACATCTTTTTAATATTCTGTGTGACTAAATGGGAAGTATGCATAAAGCATACCCACACATGATGATTGTCTGAGGAAGAGCACTTATGATTGTTCGAGTTGCAAGAATGAAACACTCTAAAATGTCTGACAAAAAATTGTTATTCAGTCTTGGGTATTGGGCATTCATTCATTTTCCGGAAAATGAGTGAAGTGAGACTGTCACTTCCATAAGCAACTGATAATATTTGTGGCCAATAATAAAATTCAATTTTGGGAAATTTTAGAGCCCTTGATTTTTCTCTGCTTTGATTTTCTGAACTGAGAGTGCCCATTAAAACTGTTGCTTAATGCACAAAGGACAAATGATAAGTTTATGAAGTTTTTGTCAATGGTTATAAAACTTGGAAATCTGAAATTAATTTTTTAATCTTAACAAGAACCCTCTAGGCCCATATGTGTAAAGCCAAACATCTTAAAAAGGTGAGGAAATGTTTTCTTGTTTTTCCTTGGCCAACTGAATATGCATCATGATATATATGAAGGGTGCATGAAAAAGATCCCTTGAAATGATTTCTCACCTAATAACTATTCTGCTTTATAATCACAGGCTCTTAGTTCTAATATATGTCTTTATGGTAAGAATTTATGCAGGAATTAAGCTTCTAGTTGATGTTTCTCAAAGGTAATTTAGAAATATTGATGATGTTTCACATCGGTTTCATTCAACACACACACACACTATAGTTGGTGGAGAAGAAAGAGGGAAGAAAATAACTAGAAATTAGGAATCCTTAAGTACTTACTTTCCATGTTTCGATCACCTCCAATTCTTTTGTTTACACAGTTAAATCATTATAAATCATGGTTTTAATGATTCCATTATTCAGAATAAACACGATTATTTCCTTGATTCACTGAGAGTTTTAGAGATGATGAACTCAGTGTAGGAATCCTCACTCTCCCACTGCTTCTGTTGATAGCTAGCCTATCCTTGAATGTATGTGTGCCTGATTCTGTGCCTGAACTTTAAGAGACAGAAAAATGATTCAGGAAAACTTAATTTTAATTTTAAAAATTTTAAATTCTTTCTACCTTTACCTTTACCTACTTGTGGCCTTGCTTGCCCAGTGTCCTTTGAAAAGCTCCCAAAGAAAATATGGGAGTGCCAATACTTGACACATAAGGGTAGGTATTCAAAAGAACTGCTTGCTTACTTCTTTAAGCCATTCAAAAAGAACTACTTGCCACTCTCTTTTCAGAACACAGACCCTCACAAGGTTCTTATCCCCATCAAAAAGCACTATTAGTGAACATTTATGAGATAAGTGTTCTGACGGGTAGAGGAAGGGAAAAGAACCACTGAATGAGTAAAGAATAAGCCAGTAGATATTTACCAAGCACTAAGTGCTTAGCGTTGTGCTAGGTTTAGGTTGTGATAGCAGGCAACAAATATTTGAGTGCCAGAATTGACATGCCGGAGTTCCTGTCTTAAAAGAGGCTGCTTTATAATGACAGGGACAGATAAAATGCATGTAAATAAATAAGCCAATCCATTGATAGGGTGATTTCAGGTATTATACATGTAATAAAGAAGTTAAAATAAAGTTAGAAGGTGACTGAGGATGTTGCTTTAGCTAGAGAGGTCAAGATAATAGAATAAAAACTGCTAGTATAATAACAGACCAGATTTATTTGTATGCAGTAAGAGATTGAGAGGAAGAACCAATTCAATGGTTCTCAACTATATCAGACCCAGTGTACCCTTTTACACCAGATATTTTGAAATTCTCCATTACTACCCTGTAATGAAATTCATATGAAATATCTACATAAATTAAAGAAAGATATGTGTACACATAATGCTCTAAATGTAATACAAATAAATAAAAAGTAATTTATAATAAAATAATATTATTTTAATATGTAGATTTGGGGGTATGACTCCACTGGAAGTTATACTGAATTAAGCAGATGCTTATACCTCTACGTAGATTTACTGTGAATGCAGTTGCTGTAAGTGCACATTGATAGAGGTATACTGTATTGTTTACTCAGATAGGACAGCAGCATAGCCTGTGGTCACATGGTTGGTTTGTTTTTTATTTCAAATAATAACAACTTTGTAAAATTCTGATCAAAACAAGGTACAATTTTCCTTTTTTTTTTTTAAACTGTAGTTGATTTTAGTCTTCCTTTAAATTACATTTTCCTGGGTGCATTCCTGGAGAATTCAGTGTATGTTAAAACTGGGAAAATTCTTCTCATTGTATATAAGCAGAGTTAGGCTCTAGGTTGAGATCATTTTATACAGCTTTTTCACCTCCTAACTGGGACATTCTAAAGTAGAATGAATTGCAGGAGAGGGAGACTGTCATTGAATGAGGGAAAATAGGCAGGAGCTTGGAAAATATCAACAACGGGGGAAAGGGTGATGACAGGCTCCTCAAAGGAGCTAGAGTTTTAGAAGGAGAAAAGAGGAATTAGTTCGAAAGTACAGAGGGGAATAAGGAGGACATCTATCCCATTTCCATTCTCTTCTCTGTGTCTCATTACCTCATTTGTATTTTCAACTTTGTCTCTCTGCTGCATTCCATGGCATGGAAATTATCCACGGATAATTTCTTTAGGTCGTTCTTCTAGGTCACTAATTCTCTCTTCAGCTGTGTCTGATCTGCTATTTAAACTGTCCAGTGAGTTTTGAATTTCAGTGATTTATTTCCAGATGATCTGTGTGGCTCTTTTTCAAGTCTCCTGATTGTTTCTGATAGTCTCTTGTTCTTTGCTCATGTTGTTGATTCCTCCTTTTATTTTAGTTTAAACATCTTGAGCATTTAAAAAGTATATTTGGTCATTCTAATACTTTTAAAGGATGTAATTTTGTTATTTGTCATTTCTGCTGAGTCTCACTCATGGTGGCTTCTTTCCTCATGGATTTTTAAATTTTGAGTTTAGTGCTTATTATTTTGGTAACCCTAATCTGGGAAAATCCTGAAAGGCCTATGGAAGGTCTACTCCTTTAGAGAGCAGTTGCTTCTGTTGGGCACCCAAGGGCTCTATTAATTTGATAACTTTAATTTCTCATCTTGAAGTTTCCCAGACCATGTGGTAGTGTTTTGTTTGTTTTCTCAGATTGCCTATTCCACCACATTACTGTAATAAAATCAGTGTACAGGGTTGTTGGAAGTGAATAAAGTAGTCTAAAGAAAGTAGCAAGGAAAAAATTCCAACAATAAAGGGCAGAGGAAGATTAGCCAGTAGTGACTGAGAAGAAATGTTCAGAGAAGTAAGCAGAAAACTAAGATAGTCATTTTTTTGTATGCAAGAAAGGAGAGGGATTGAAGGAGAGGGTAGTCTATTTATTGGTTCTTCTGTGTTCTCAGTAGTTATATTGCTCTTTACTTTTTTTAAAAAATTTTTTTATTTATTTATTTTTGGCTGTGTTGGGTCTTCGTTTCTGTGCGAGGGCTTTCTCTAGTTGCGGCGAGCAGGGGCCACTCTTCATCGTGGTGCGCGGGCCTCTCACTGTCGTGGCCTCTCTTGTTGCGGAGCACAAGCTCCAGACGTGCAGGCTCAGTAGTTGTGGCTCACAGGCCTAGTTGCCCCATGGCATGTGGGATCTTCCCAGACCAGGGCTCGAGCCCATGTCCCCTGCATTGGCAGGCAGATTCTCAACCACTGCACCACCAGGGAAGCCCTTGCTCTTTACTTTTTATCAATGCTTTTCTCTCCACCATCTGTCTCCTCCCCACAAAGAAAACAAACAAACAAACCAGTAATAATCACCCTGCAAGCATAGTTATTTATGTACTTGTATTTGGATATTCTGCTAGATTATTAATGCTGAGGGCAATGAACTACAGTTACTCATAATGACCTTTCACATAATAAACATTTGAATTTCCTCATTCTTACATGGATACTTTTTAAAAGGCATGCTTAAAAACCCATTCCTAACTTTTCTTGACTTCTGAAACCAGTTGTGAATACAGATTCTCTTTGTTGGCTAGGGAGATCTTGTGCGAAAACTGAAAGAAGATAAAGCACCCCAGGTCGATGTAGACAAAGCAGTAGCTGAGCTCAAAGCCCGGAAGAGGGTTCTGGAAGCAAAGGTGAGTCTCAGGATCCTCAAAAAGGAATGTAAGTAGGTATAGGATTGTTTATCTGTATTTAGTCTCTAGGAGAGACCTAGAAAAGTTTCTGAACAAGTAACATTTGCTTTATCTCTATTTATCCAGTATGCCTTCTCCTCCTCCTCCTCTACTCGGCAGACTCCTCATCCTTTCAACGTGTAATTCAGAATTTCTCTACAAAGCCTTCCTCAACCCTGACCTACCCCTTCTCCCCCGAGACTCAAATCCTAGACTGGTTATGTTCCATGAATTTCCCTGGAAGGCATTGTGTTCTTTATGAATTCTCCTATACCTGCAAATAATGGTTATGCTGTTTTAAATTATTTTCTTTTAAGGAGAAGTTCTAGTCACCTGATACCTGCTCCCAAACTTTTCAAATTATAAGCGTCCCATCAACAAACTGAAATCGTTTGGAGTTTTTTCTTTTTTTGGCTGCACTGCATGGCTTGTGGGATCTTAGTTCCCCAACCAGGGATTGAACCCAGCCCCGTCAGTGAAAGCACCGAGTCCTAACCACTGGACCATCAGGGAATTTCCTGTTTGGAGTTTTAAGTTGCTATTTTGCTACAGTGATCCACTAAAAATGCAGATATTGCTTATCAGTATCTGCATCTAAGTAAGCTTAGTCTTGTAATCTTGGAAATGATCGTATACTTTCCTAAATAATTAAGTAAAAGTATCTTTTCTGTAACTCAAAGGGGAAAAAACCTTAAGGTTTCTATTGTTTTAAGGGTATCAAAATCTTGTCTGATAAATTTTATACTGAATTCTGCTGAGGAATAAAATAAATTCACATGTATAAATTGAAATTCCCACTCACTCGTTCAATCACATATTTTCTCTTTAAAAATCCCTTACAGGAGCTAGCGTTACAGCCCAAAGATGATGTTGTGGACAGAGCAAAAATGGAAGATACCCTGAAGAGGAGGTTTTTCTATGATCAAGCTTTTGCTATTTATGGAGGTAGGGGATTAATGAGAGAAAGAAAAATTGTATTGTTAGTGGCTTTAATATTCTTCTTAAATCAAAACCACAGCTTGCTTGATATCTAATAGTTTCAGGTCACACAAAGCAGAGGATAGATATCTTGCTTTCATTTGTTTAGAGTCATTCATTTGGCATGATATCAGTTCTTATTTCCCTCAACCCTATTTATTTTTGGAGATAGCATTTTTCCATTAAGACTTAGGGAATTTGGAGAGGCCCAGATATTAAGTGTTTGATGTGTCCATGTACATATCAGACCCTTCTTAAAATGCCAGTGAAGACCTGAGAGCAGTAGAGGGCCATTCTAGCACTGGCTGACTGTACTGTGCCGCTCCCCACAAGGGCAGTGGTAAACCATAGTTTCTAGATTATTCATTATGGCGACTGCCAGGAGAAAACATTCTTCATGGCTATGCAGATAAATCTCTACATCTTTCTGAACACTATATGAATTTATGTAGACCAGTATAATTCACTGATATTTTTCATAGTTAACAGAGATTACTGCAACAATATTAGACTTTCAGTACTTTGCCACTGAAGCTTGATTTGAGTTTTAGTCTGAGCAGATCTCTAAATGTTTAACTTCTTGAGGTTTAAATAGTGGCTCAAATACCCAAGAATAAATTAGAGAATTGGGTGCTAAAATTTGAGATCATTGTTATTCAGCTGATGCAGCAAATTATTTTCTAATTTCTATGGCAGAAAACTATAATTTGCTTTTTCATTTTGTTTCTTACATATGGAGGAACTTTTGTTTTTAGTTCTTTGCTAATCCTACTTGAAATTTCAAATATGGAAATACTGCAGTTAATGGAGTAAGACCATTTTAGTTTTACTTCTGTCAGCTAGCTGGAAATAAGGCTCTTCAGTATTAAGGGATTTGAAGTGTTGTCTTGAATACATTTTTAGGGAGTATGTGAAGTCTTACAAGTATCAGTTTCTCACGTCTGCTTACTTTGATTCGTTCAGAGTGACAAGGTAGAGTACCCGTTTTCCTCTCATATTTTGCAGGTGTTAGTGGTCTCTATGATTTTGGGCCAGTTGGATGTGCTTTGAAAAACAATATTATTCAGACCTGGAGGCAGCACTTTATCCAAGAGGAACAGATTCTGGAGATTGATTGCACCATGCTCACCCCTGAGCCAGTTTTAAAGTAAGGTCTTTACTTTGAGGGTTGACATTCTTTAATATGCATACTTAAGTAACTTTTTGATTCAAAAAACTACCCCTGTTCATTGTGAATATCTGGAAAATAAAGAAAAACAAAGAAAATATATACTCATTGCCCACAGGTAGCCATGTTAAAAATGTTGTATTTATCCTTTCTGTCTTTTTAAGTTCATATGCATTTAGTAGCACAGTGCTTTTTTTCACATAATATAGGTGAACATTATGTCATTAGGTATTCTTCTAAAGTATTTTTAATGACAGAATAGTATTCTCTTTTATGGATGTGCCATAATTTACCTAACTAGTGCATGAGTGTAGACATTTAAGTTGTTTCTGATGTTTGATTACATTGAACATCCCAATAGATGAATTTTTATGTATATCCTGATTATTTCATTAGTATAAATTCATAGAAGCTCTGGGCAAAGGTGTATATGTATTTTAAATCAAATGCTACTATTTGTATTGATGTTTCAATGCAGAAATTTAGATTATTCCTACCAACATTGTTGAAAGCAGGTCAGGATTTCTCAAATACGAAACTGAAAGAGGAATTCTTACATTTTGTATCTCATCACTTCATTCATTTAATGTTGCCTGTTAAAGAGCTAATTTTCGCTATTTGTATAGTTTAGGCTCTCTCTTAATAATTTCAGCCAATTAAAACAAGTTGAATTCTTGATGATGGATCAGGACAGCCTATTCTTTAGCTACTTGCCCCACTAATAGCTGTACAGAGATAATGCCAGTGTCCAACCAGGTTTCAGTGGCAGAAAACTCTTTCCTTAAGGTTCAGTGTCTATACTGAGTTATCACAAAGTCTTGGCTAGTCAAATTCTCCATGGTTTTGGCCTTTGCTTAGACCAGTAATAATAATGGGATAGGCATGGATTTATTGATTCTGCAAAGTAGCACAGACTTTATGACAATTTGTGGAAAAGTGTAATCTAGTTAGTATTTTTTTCCTAAGGGGAGGAAGAAGTTGGGGAGAGGGTGGGAATAGATTTGAGGAAGAATTTTCTTCGGTGTACATTTTTATCTACCATGGGATATATCATAATAGATATGGGAGTTTCCATCTTTCAGATATACAGATGTAAACTTTGGATAAATATATAGAAGGGAGATTGTCTTATAAGGTAAAATTTATGTGTTAATTTGTATGAAAATGACTAATTGGTTTGGCATTTGTTAACTTAGGACTTCTGGCCATGTAGACAAATTTGCTGACTTCATGGTGAAAGATGTAAAAAATGGAGAGTGTTTTCGTGCTGACCATCTATTGAAAGGTATGGTTCTTCATCTCAGATAAATAACCTTTCAAGTAGGATTGATCAAAACAAAGGGTTTGGATTAAACTTTTCTCTCAAGTTTTTAAATTTTTTCTTGGGACATAACATATATAAAGAGTAAAGTGCACAGATCTTAAGTATACAGAACAAGACCCTTATTGAAAAAAAAAGTTATATACAGATAATTAGAAGTTCTAAGTCATGGAAAGAATCAAGACAATATCATTACTGTCCCTGTAAAATCAACCATGGGATTCATATAAATTAAGAACATTATCCTTGGGTTCGTTTTTTTACCTGCCCAACATTGAAACTCAAAAGTACATTGTCCTTTTTCCCATTGATTGAAATTGACATGTACTAACACTGTTGTTCTTATAGCTCATTTACAGAAATTGATGTCTGATAAGAAGTGTTCTGCTGAGAAGAAATCAGAGATGGAAAGTGTCTTGGCCCAGGTGAGTACTTGAGAGATCGCAATAACCCAGGTAGGTGCTGTGTGTCTTTCAGCATTTGATAACTGTTGAATTCCATATTGTGCTGACCTGGTCACAATAGTAAAAAAGGAGAGTTTACCTTCTGTCCCCCATATCATCTCTTTTTGCATTTTTATTTTCTTCTCTGTCAACCTTTTGTGACTAACCTTTATTTCTGTCAAACTAGCAAGTCAATGTAAATAGGCATGAAATAAGTTCTCTCTCTTCGGAAACCAGTTTTCTGGATTTAACAGCAAAAACCAGGACAGTGTCTAATGATGGATAGCATTCAGTGTGGAGATTTAGGGCAGATATCTATATGAGCACTGTCTCATCAGCCACTTGATCTGCTTCTGGTTGCACTGTCCCTGACTACATGCTATTCTTTTTAGAACCTGATGGAGCAGGCCCCTGCTTTTCCTGTAGACCTTTAGTTTTATAATTTGTATTGAAGTTGACAAGTTTTAGGAAAGGCATTGAGATCATCTATTCTGACTTTTACCAAGTGCAGAAATACCTTCTATATCAGAAGTAGTTCTTATCCTTTTTTTAGGTCACATACTACGTTAAAAATATGATGAAAACTGCACACCTTTGCCCCAGGAAGTTGAACATGCCTGTATGTGAATGTTGCTGATTTCTCACCTCATCCATCCTTTTAAGCAAAGTACATTTCTCCAGCACCATGTTTGATCATGAGGTCCACCAGGGCTCACCTCTTTAATTTTTTTTACTTCCTTGGATAAAAGAAAACAACAACCAGTGCTGTGTTTATATATTTTTTCTTTACATTGGTATATAAATGAGGCTGAATGTAGGACTCTAACTCTGCTTTTCTCTCATGAAAATTACTGGATACTTCTCCACTGTTGCCCTAATTTTTTTAAACATGCTGATTTTCCTCTGTGGTATCTAGCTTTCCAACGTTAGCTGAGAAATTTTCTCCTTCCTCATTTAAATTGAAAAACCTCTTAATCTGGCTATTGACTCATCTGCCAATTTATTTTGAACCTTGTGAAGTATGTTTTATCCCTTGCTTGAAGCACATTGCTTTAGTGTTGTTACTCATGGTTTAGAAAATCAATTCTTGTTCTTTGATACTGTTATGGCCACACCGTCATTTCTCATTTCCTTCCTTTTCCAAAGGCATGACCTTTATAAGAAAGAAGAAATGAAAAGCACCTCAAATTACCCTTAAATTATTCTGTTTCCCATTCAGAATTTTAGACTTATTAAGGTTTTGTGTGCACATGTCTTTGATCTTAACAGTTCCGTTTATTTCCAAATAAATTGTCAGAAACAGGAAGTAATTAGTTGTTTTGTTAAGTCATAATTTATGGTTTGAGCACTTTCTGTTTCATCTCAGATATGTGTTCCAGGAGAACAGTTTGGGTTTTGATTTGCCATATTGTATCATTTGTTGACCCTTGAACAACGTGGGTTTGAACTGTGCAGGCCCACTTACACTCTGCTATTTTTCAGTAGCAAATACTACAGTACTACACGGTTTGTGGTTGGTTGAATCTGCAGATGCATGGGAACTGTGGTTACAGAGGGCCAGCTATAAGTTTTATGTGTTGTTCAAGGGTCAGTTGTATATAGCTGTCAGTTTAATCTTTAGTGAAAAGTTAGGAACCCATGGAAACGGCCTGATACTCAGAAATGGCCCCAGTGGATTCCCTGGCCAGAGGCGCATCTGTTGCTTCAACACATAATGGCATTTTCTGGACCTGTTAGTGCCTGTGACTCCTTGTTAGCTTTATGAAGCGTGATAGTTTATCTAAAAGGCATTGAGGGGGCTTCCCTGGTGGCGCAGTGGTTAAGAATCTGCCTGCCAATGCAGGGGACACGGGTTCGAGCCCTGTTCTGGGAGCATATGCCGCGGAGCAACTACTGAGCCTGCGCTCTAGAGCTCGCGAGCCACAACTACTGAAGCTCACGCGCCTAGAGACCGTGCTCCGCAACAAGAGAAGCCATCGGAATGAGAAGCCCGCCCATTGCAATGAAGAGTAGCCCCTGCTCGCCGCAACTAGAGAAAGCTGCGTGCAGCAACAAAGACCCAATGCAGTCAAAAATAAATAATAAACTTAAAAAAAAATTAAAAATAAAAAAGGCATTGACAGACTTCCCTGGTGGCGCAGTGGTTAAGAATCCACCTGCCAATGCAGGGGACATGGGTTCGAGCCCTGGTCCGGTAAGATCCCACATGCTGTGGAGCAGCTAAGCCCCGTGTGCCACAGCTGCTGAGCCTGCACTCTGGAGCCCGCAAGCCACAACTGCTGAAGCCCATGCGCCACAGCTACTGAAGCCCGCGCGCCTAGAGCCTATGCTCTGCAACAAGAGAAGCCACGGCAATGAGAAGCCTGCGCACCGCAACGAAGAGTAGCTCCCCGGTCGCCGCAACTAGAGAAAGCCTGTGCGCAGCAATGAAGGCCCAACACAACCAAAAATAAATAGATAAATAAAAATTTTAAAAAATAAAATAAAAGGCATTGATTCACCCTCTGTGGTTAAGAAGTGAGGTAGAATCTGTTCTTCCTATTTTACAGATAAGCAAACTGAGGCTCAGAGAGATTAGGTTGGAACTTGATCCTGAGTCACACAACCCATAAGTGGTGGAGTTGGGTGATTTACCCTGGTTTTTCTGACCCCACATGCCATCACTCATTAGTTGATTTATCTAATTATTTTATTTCTATTAGAAGTTTTTTTTTTTAAGTTTTAAATATTCTTTACTGTTAGATGGTTTGTCATAGTCATTTGAAGTTTTTGAATTGGAGCTCATATATCATTTTAGAGGGTTTGGCATTGATCATCAATGTATAGGATGTGCAGTGCCCTGGAAAATGCAGAAGTGAATACGACACAGCTTCTACCTTCAAGGAACTTAATATCTGGTGGGAAAGGAAAGTTACATGCACATTTAAGTAATAGACAGGGAAGTGCACCTGGCTCTTAAGTATACAGAGTAGTAAAATTCAACTGTGAAAACTTATTTATGTGATTCAGATTCTTGCCAACCAGTAACTATTATAATTCAACAAGAGGTATTTTACCTTATCTTTCATTGTACCTTTGTATCTTTCAATGGTACGTGTGTGAATTTTAGGTCGGTCCCAGAAAGATACTCCATTTCTCTGTTGGTAAATGGAAAGAGTATAAACTGTTTATGGGTTTAATGTAAATATCTTGAAGGTTAGGTTAATTCTGATGTTTTTATTTTGGGTGAATTTTAATGATGGATGGGGTTTTATATATAATACTTTATTGTATGCCTTGTTTTTTCTGTCTTTTACACTAATCATTTTCTTGATGTATTCTTCAGCTCGATAACTATGGACAGCAAGAACTGGGGGATCTTTTCGTGAACTATAATGTAAAATCCCCCACTACTGGAAATGATCTTTCCCCTCCAGTGCCTTTTAACTTAATGTTCAAGACCTTCATTGGGCCTGGAGGAAACATGCCTGGGTATGGATCACTTATTGTTTATGTAATGAAGTTATTAAAATTACTTGTAATAAAAGGTAAATATCAATATCAGCCATGAAGGAAAATGTTTGAAAAGTGATTTGTAGAAAGTGTAGACAAATATATTAAGGAGAAATAATGACAGATGTATTCTTAAATTTTATTTCTTCTAATTGTTTCTGAATATAGTTTGTTTTTTTTTTTAGCATATATGATGATTTTTTTTTTGGTCATAAAATAAACACAGAAGTCTGTGATCATCACATCTTGTAGTTATAGCTGCATAGGGCAGGAGAGAGGGTTGGAGAATGATTTTGAAAGACGTTGAACTTACTGTCGAAGGAGACTTTAGAAACCATTTGTTGTAGATCAGCACTGCCCAATGGAGCTTTCTGCAGTGGTGGAAATATTCTATAATCTGTGCTGTCCAATATGGTAGCCACTAGCCACATGGGGCTGTTGTGCACTTGAAATGGGGCTAGTGCTTCTGAGGAACTGAATTTCTAAATTTATTTAATTTTAAGAATTTAAATTTAAATAGACATGTGACTAGTGACCTACCATGTTGGACAGGATACGTTTAGCTTGTTGATTCAAGCTAAAGTGTGGTTTTCACAGATAGAGTAAAGAAAACCTGAACAGTTTACAATATGATTCAGAAGAAGAATCTGTATGTCCAGATTCCTTGTCCATTGTTAACAAACTTAGTCAAAGTATTCCATTTCATAGCTTCAGATGTTTTTCTCATGGTCTCATTTTAGGGTAAGAGGATGGGTTTTGCTAGATGAAGCTAGATAGATCATATTTCCTGGAATAGAAACTAAAGAATAATAAAAATTAATTGTGACAGGATGTATTATTGGAATTATTTTAATAAGACAGTGGGTTGATTTAGGATATTTTGTGGAAAGAGGCCAAGGGTGAACCTTTCATTTCGGCAATACATACAGAGAGTCATAAAATGGGCCATGCCCTCTGACCTGCCTACCCACTCCTGTGAATTTATCTAAGGAAATAACTCAAAAGGAAAGGAAGCTATACTTATCAAGAGTGTATAAATGAAAAGTAGAAATAACCTATTTATCCCATAATTTCAGGATGGTTAAATAAATTATAGTAAAGTAGGTTATTTTAGTAGAATCTAACTCTGTAACTGTTAAATATGAGAAAATTTTACGATATTTTTAGAAAATAGAAAAGTATAAAGTATAATTTAGTACATTCTACTTAGTAAATATACATATTAACTGTAACTATACTTATATTTGGATAAAAACCACAAAATGAAAAGAGTTGTTGAAGAGAAGAGTGAGACGAGAGTAAAATTTTAATTTTTCTTTACTTTAAAGTTGTTTTCATAAAACGTTTCTTTTGAAGTAGGCTGTTGGGAGCGCTTTCTTATGTGATGTTTCGCCCAGAATATTGTCTGTGAAATTGAGAAGAAAACAATGGCTATCAGGGTGTATTTGAGTGACGGTAACTTTTTAAAATGTGGAGAAATACAGAAGAGGCCTCTGGCTGAAGATATAAAATACCACAAAGAGTCGATCATTCTGGACTTCTCTATTTCTTTGTGTCTCTGGGTACAAAGAAGAAAATGATATGAAAAACCCTGAAAATTGCCTGCCATGGTGTGATGATTGTGATGAGTGAGCTCTAATGTTAAATGTCAGCCCGTACCGGCTTCTTTTTAGCTCCACAGTTATGCTTTAATATGTGGGTTAACAGCAGAGGTATACTTACTTTATTTTCAAAAGGATCTAAAATTGTCATCTGCCTCCAAAGTAAATGATTAGTCAGGAGAATATCAGAGGTTTTAGAGATATTGTAAGAGAGGTCATGTGTGATTCACTGGAGTGATGAAATTAAATGACATGTCTAACAGTGGTATTGCCATGCCAATCACCTGATACCTTCTCTATTACCTGTTTGAGAATGTTTGCTACTGAGGAAAATTTCTATTTCTAAAACTTTTTTTTTTTTTTTTAAGGCCCATACAGCTTTGTGTGAAGATAGTATATTTAGGACTTTTAGGATTTGTATCTAGAATTTCAGATTTATTGGAAAACATAATCTCCTCCTTTATAACAGACTGATTTGTTTATATTTCCAGATACTTGAGACCAGAAACTGCACAGGGGATTTTCCTGAATTTCAAACGACTTTTGGAATTCAACCAAGGAAGGTTGCCTTTTGCTGCTGCCCAGATTGGAAATTCTTTCAGAAATGAGATCTCCCCTCGATCTGGACTGATCCGAGTCAGGTACCGCCCATGTTATTCTTCTGGTGAAATTAGTAAATGATTTTGGCATTGAAGTGGAAACAAAAGCTTGCTGTTTTAACATGATTATATACTTGCTGTTTTAACATGATTATATACTTGCTGTTTGTTTGTTACCTCCAAATGTAATCTCTGGGATGACGGACAGTTTTGAGTGACTGAAGTGGACTTGAAGGGAAAGGAAGGAGGGTGAAGAATAGCTGAAGTTTCACATCTGATCCAAAATGATCTTTTCTCCTTGTTCATCTTATGTTTTGAGGATGGCAAGATCTTGATTGTCTACACCGAGGCATTCTCTGGCAGTGGTGGTATAGATGAGTGTAGGGTGAGGTGGGGAGGAAGGAGGTGATGGTTAGGGCAGGAGGGCCATGCTAGGTGTCCAGGGCAGATGGCATTGCTGGTATTGGGGTGAGGGTGTTTCAGCAGCCAGATGGTGTTCCTCCAGATATTTGGGGCACCTTTATGACAGCGTCCAGCTAGCAAGCTTACCGCTATCTATGCTAGTTCAGATGCTCTCTTGTCTCTATTCTAATAACCTCCCTTTGTCAGGTGTATCCAGAATGTGCGGGAAGGCATCCTGGCGCTTCTGAGTTACGTTTTTCTTTAGAAACTTATTATGACTTAGCTATTTATGACTTGAGTTTTTTGAGATTTCTATACATTTTCTTACTGATATCATCTCTTAAGGTAATAAATTCGATATAAAAAGGGGATATGTAGGTAAACTTAACTTTCTTAGACTCCAGAACTATTTTCCACAGTCCCAGTGGCCCGCCCATTTCCTCTCTTCTTTTCTTACTTGCTGTAATTACAGGCGTCAGTCATAGCATATCCCAGCCTGTGACTCTACATCAAAGCACCTGCCTAATCTTGTTAGTCCCCATGACACCCTCTGAGGAAATGCTCCTGTGTTCTCACCAGACTGTATCTTTAGGCCTATAGTCCCTTCAGCTGAATGGTCTAGAAAAGGGAGACTTCATGAGGAAGGAGCTTGCACAACCTAGAGAAATGGAGTGGGGAGGACCCTCCTGGACCTTGCTGCAGAGAGAAGAGGTAGTCCTAAACTTTAACTAGGTGTTGTAACAATGAAAAACTTGTCAGACTTAAATCTGTTTTATTTCTCAATGTCTGGGTTTCTTCGTATCTTTTCTCGTTTTGCTTCTGGGCTTCCCCTCTGTCCCACTAGTGTCTGCACGCATGCTTTCAGAATACTGAGGAAGCTGTGTGAGACTGAGCTTGTCTAAAGCCACTGTTTTGGAGAGGATTTACATCAAGTAGTGTAGCTGTTGGATGAGTGTAAAGGACCGTGAAGTAAGACAAAACCTGGGGCCTGTGGAATAAGAAATGGTAAATAGGAAAACCAGCTCAGAACAGAGGAGCAACCCCAGGAGTTAACTGGGGAAAGTCCCTTGGGGCTTCCTGACATTTTATTCCTTGGGCACTTTCAGTTCAAAGTGTTCCATCTGGATTTTGGTTGGTTTTGTCATGTGTCTCTGCAAGATCCTGGCTAGAAATCCACTCATTCTTCCACAAGTCTGTATCCCCATGGCTTTTGTTTCATGGTAGGGCTAGGACTTGTTTGTTTAGTGTTTCTTCTTGACATAGAGTTATCAGGTGATAAGTCTTTGTATAGCTATGCTTCCTTTGGTTTAGGTTGGGAGCATTGGATTGTTCATATGAAATTTTTTTAAATTAAATTTTATTTTGATTGGCTGGCTCTGTCTTCTAGTCCTATGTCTATTTTATGTCTCCAGAGTTTCAGGTAGAGTCTCTGAACTCAAAGACAACAGACAGCTGATACAATCAGTATTAGTGTTGATTTCTATCTCCTGTCTTTGAGCTGGGATTATTTGACAGAACAGATGGAAAGACTTTGGCAGCAGATTATTTGGGGATTCTGGACAAGGTCCTTATTTTGATCTGCCCTTCATTTTAGATGTTGTGTTGCTGTCATCCCAGTTGGAAGCTGTGTGAGGACAGACATCATACTTCTCTCTCTCATATTTCTATGCGCACAGAAGATGTTTGATAGCTGTTGAAAGACAAGACATAGGTGCTGCTGGACCAAATAAGGGATACCATTAAAAAATAAAATTGAAAAAAATATCAAAGCTCTTTCGCAATGCATTTCATGTATTTTTAGGAACCATTTAAGCAATTTTTCATTACTTCTAAAACATCTGAGATAATCATGAAAGTGCACTAGTAAATTGTGTGTGTGTTTTAAAGAAGAGAGATTTGATTTTGACTCCTAAAATTAACTTAAAACTCTTTTCCACCCAATAGCTACTAAATTGCCATTCAGGGAAATCTCTTTGGGAAACCATTACTATGTGCCTACTTATTTCATCATTATGCAGTTAGCTTGATGTTAGCTTTTTCGATTCATGCCTATGTCCTCTGCCTTGAATAACACTTTATTTGAGAAGCTGCTACTCTAAAGACACCAGCTGTATGGTGCCATTATCAGTCATTTACTTGTTCAGAGCAAGAAAAAGGAAGAAATCACACTGCTATAAAAGCTAAAGAATAATTTCAATGCACTTTTAATTTCCCATTCTATGAAAAGTAAATATTAGGAGCTTCATTTAGTGTACATCTATAAAGACTTGCTAATGCTTTAAGGAAAAATCATTTTATTCGGAAGCCATTATTCAGTATCTCATTTTTTGTGTGTGTCTGATGTTTACTCAGGTTCTCCTAACTTTAAAAAAACTGTATCAATCTGTTCTCTAAAAACTATTTTCCATATCATTCTGTATCATTGTAGAATGAAGTTGAAAATAATGGCTTTTGTTTATTGTTTTTTATAGTGAAGTGTGCATCTTTTATCCCTTATATTTTGGCTTTCAGAGAATTCACAATGGCAGAAATTGAGCACTTTGTAGATCCCAGTGAGAAAGACCATCCCAAGTTCCAGAATGTGGCAGACCTCCACCTGTATTTGTATTCAGCGAAAGCCCAGGTCAGCGGACAGTCTGCTCGGAAAATGCGCCTCGGAGATGCTGTTGAACAGGTAAGATTCCACAGGTAACTTAATTTAGATTATACCTATTCCAGGTTTTCGGCACTTAGCAAATTCTGTGTACTGGATGACAAAATATCTTATTTTGGCAGTCATTTTATTTTGATACAGTATGTGTTTTTATACAGTATTTATTACACACTATTATTATAGTGGGAGGAAATTACCTGAACACGCCACTCTGTGGACCATTGGGGCTAACATGAAAAATATGTTTAGCAGAGCACTTGGAAAAAAGTTCTTGGTTTGAACTGTGCCCCATCAATCTGACTTTTAACAGTGTATACTACTTTTGGGGGGACATTTTGACTCACAGAAAGCAAGCCCTCTGGATTTTAAACTCTTCTGCATTACCCATAGCAGTTGGGGTAAGGCCTTGCATGTAATAGAATTTCTCTAATTATTTGCTTGGAGAAATAAGTGAGTGAAAACATTCCAACAGTAGCTGCTGCCTAATAGTGGAATGAATTGCCCTGGGAACAATGAGCTTCCTGTCTGAAAATATTCAAGTAGAGGCTAAGGGGTAACTTGTCAGTTGTTTTGCAGAAAAGAGCCCTGCGGGGGCTAGGAGATGGGGCTAGATGATTTCTAAGATCCTTCTGTACTAAAAATATAAGATTACATATACTATATGGGATTCACAAATTTCATTGGATAAGAGTACATTAAAATCCCCTCAACATGTCTTATGACTTCTGCTAATTCAGAAGAAATATATTTATAATTCCTTAGGGTCATTATTATGAATGTCATTTTTAGCACTGTAGATTTAGAAGGTATGAGGTATTAGGCTGAATTTTTGCTGACCCAGTGAGTATGGTAGAAAGATTTTGAATGACGCCATTATTATCTGCTTGTTATCTTGACAGTTAAACCTTTTGAAAATAGCCAAGATCACATGTTGGGTATCTAAGATTGTTCTGAAAGCTGGATAAATTAGCTTACCTTGTGTTTCAAAAATTTTTCAGTAGATGATGAATAACTCAATGGAAAATGGTACCTTGGCCTTCAAAAGCATTAATGTTTGTGTTTTTGTTCGTTCCTCTATGCTTGCTTGCATGCTGCTTGCCTATTTATCTACTTATTTGTTTATTCATTTATTTTTAGGGCGTGATTAACAACTCAGTATTAGGCTATTTCATTGGCCGCATCTACCTCTACCTCGTGAAGGTTGGTGTATCTCCAGATAAGCTCCGCTTCCGACAGCACATGGAGAATGAGATGGCCCATTATGCCTGTGACTGTTGGGATGCCGAATCCAAAACATCCTATGTAAGTAGAATGCAGTGGTTTTTACCATGTGATTTTCACATTGTTAACCTAGAAGCATGGATATCAAAGTTGCCCTTTGTGTGCTTCATGTCAGAGTGGAACAAAAAGAAAAAAAAAGATCTCTTCCTGAGCTAAATGGAAAAAGTAGTTGCCCCCCTGCGCTCTCATAAGTGGGGGGCTACTCCTGTGCCCCAGAAGCCCTTTGTAGACTTGGATGGCTTTTACAGAGAGAGTAAGAGTGAGAGAGAGCGAGAGAAGGCCACTGATGGGGCAGTGCTGGTGTGTCCTTTCCTGGTGTGGGCAGTGTGATTGGTAATATCCCTGAGTGCAGCTAAGATGGGGTGGCCTTCTTCCTGACAAGGACCCCAGCAAACGTTGGAAGTGGTGGTGAGGCTGAGTAAAGAAGGTCATAGTGCTCTTAGTTTCGAGAGTTACTTGGTAGATTTGGGGGATAGACTAGTAGATTCTGATCTCTTGTTTAGGAACTACCTTTTCTCAAATTCTGTATATTTAATAATAATTCAGAGAAGACCTCCAGTTTACCTCTTCACTGTTCCTTCCCACCCCCAACCCTCAAACATGAACATTAGTGCTGAAGCTTCGGATTGAAAGGCATTTGGATATAGGAGATGCTTCCTGCATTGGTGGCAGTGGGAACAGGGTGGCATCCAAAACAAGGGGGCCAAGAGCCTTCTGGCGTCTCCCTCATTTGGTGCTAGGGAGGCTTCTCACCCATATGGAGACTTTAGCCCAGGAGTCCGTGGTTCCCACATGTCCTTGGTTTCACTTTTTACTTTTTAAAGTGACTTTCTTTTAATGGATACATTTTTTTTTAATTAAAAATAAGTCATTAAAAAAATGATGACCCTTTTTTGTAAAACAGAAAGCAAAAAATAACTCTTAAGTGTGTTATGGAGAAAGTGAAACTTCCTATTGTATGCTCCCCAGAAGTGTTTCATGTCTCTTTTCTAAATCAGGCATGAACAAATGTTTTCTTTAGTAAATGTAGTAAATATTTTAGGCTTTGTGGGTCTCTGTTGCCTCTCTTCTTGGTTGGGGGTTTTTGTTTTTTGTTTTTGTTTAACAACCCTTTAAAAATCTAAAAACGATTCTTAGCCTATGAGTCTTGGTTTGTCAACCCCTATTCAAGATAATTTTATATGCTTTACAAACATATACACATGTGTACATGCATAATGGTATGCATATACCTGTAGTGGCTGTTACTGATATTGTTTTTAATATATTCTTTTTCCTTTGTGGAATTAGGAAAGAATCTGTTAGGTTTTTCTTGTTACTTTACTTTCTTCATAAGCTTACTTGACATATGCTAAAATGATAGTGGTAACTATTTTTGGATTGTAGGTGATCATTAACTTCAAAATGTATTACATTTTCTGGAATTTCTTTTCATTTTCAAATTAAGCCAATAAACTATTTTCTGTTTTGTATGAGAAGATTTCAAGTTAAATTGGACACAAATTCTTTTCTTTTTTATAGATTTATTTTTTATTTTATTTATTTATTTGTTTATTTATTTATTGGCTGCGTTGGGTCTTCGTTGCTGTGCGCGGGCTTTTCTCTAGTTGCGGTGAGCAGGGGCTACTCTTCATTGCAGTGCGCAGGCTTCTCATTGCGGTGGCTTCTCTTGTTGCGGAGCACAGGCTCTGCGTGCGCAGGCTTCAGTAGTTGTGGCACGTGGGCTCAGTAGTTGTGGCTTACGGGCTCTAGAGTGCAGGCTCAGTAGTTGTGGCACACGGGATTAGTTGCTCCGTGGCATGTGGGATCTTCCTGGACCAGGGCTCAAACCCGTGTCCCCTGCGTTGGCAGGCGGATTCTTAGCCACTGTGCCACCAGGGAAGTCCTGGACACAAATTCTTGCTATCTCAATTTAGATTCTGAATCTGGCCTGGATTACATTTCATTTGTTTGTTCATTTAATATTTGGAACTGTTAAGGGCTGTATACCGTTCTAAGTGTATTATTATCTTATGTAATCCTCACAGTAATTCTGTGCATTGGTCCTATTTCTGAGGAAACTGAAGTGCTGAGAGGTTAGGTAATTTGCCCGAGTCTCACAGCTAGTGAGTGGTGGCACTGGGATGTGAACCAGGGCTATCTGACTCCAGGCCCCTGCTCTTAACCATTGTTCTACACTGCTTTCATAAACCCTACTGCACTCCTGCTCATCCTTTCCTGAGTGTCACTGTGAGCTGTGGCCAAACCCTCAAGGATGAGAGATCAGAAAATGTGAGCCTAATAAGTCCTGAGGATGTAAGGTACAGCATGGTAACTATAGTTAATAGTACTGTATTATGTATTTGAAATTTGCTTAGAGAGTAGGTCTTAAATGTTCTCATCACAAGAAAAAAAATTGTAACTGTGTATGGTGACGGATGTTACCTAGACTTATTGTGGTGATCATTTTGCAGTATATACAAATATAGAATCATTATGTTGTACACCTGAAACTAATATAATCTTATATGTTAATTATACCTAAATTTTAAAGAATTAAGAAAAAATTTTAAAAACAGAAATGTGGGCCTAGCTTTGAGATTAGGCTACAATGTTTTGTGTAAGGTCATTGGAAGACTGGACTAAACAAGACCAGAAGCTCCGAAGTAACAAAC
Organism: Eschrichtius robustus; assembly: GCF_028021215.1. Classification (NCBI taxonomy): domain Eukaryota; kingdom Metazoa; phylum Chordata; class Mammalia; order Artiodactyla; family Eschrichtiidae; genus Eschrichtius; species Eschrichtius robustus. Next base: position 83,800,266 of record NC_090831.1, read on the forward strand.
TTTTAAAGAGAGGGGAGAACTCCTTTAAAGCCTTTAATATTTTCTTTTTGTGTGCTTCATATTTTATTTTTTTTAATAAAAAAGTTACTGATACAGCTAATGTTCCACCCTTTTCCTCTCTCTGCTCAGAGGTAAGCACGATCCCAAAGTTATTGTCTACCATTCTTAGGCGTGTTTTTGTAGTGTCACCTTTCAGTACATAAATATATTCATTGACATCTTTAGTAAATGATAATGAGCAAGTTTATATGTTTTTGTTTTTTAATTTTTATTTATTTACTTACTTATTTTTGGCTGTGTTAGGTCTTCGTTTCTGTGCGAGGGCTTTCTCTAGTTGCGGCAAGCGGGGGCCACTCTTCATCGCGGTGCGCGGGCCTCTCACTCTCGTGGCTTCTCCCGTTGCGGAGCACAGGCTCCAGACGCGCAGGCTCAGTAGTTGTGGCTCACGGGCCCAGTTGCTCCGCGGCATGTGGGATCTTCCCAGACCAGGGCTCGAACCCGTGTCCCCTGCATCGGCAGGCAGATTCTCAACCACTGCGCCACCAGGGAAGCCCCAAGTTTATATGTTTAAGAGCATAGATATACTAGTTGACGTCTTTAGTGACTGTCAAATGATCAAGTTACATGTTTTTAAGCTTTTTTCTTTAATTCCTATTTTTTTGTTGTTGTTAAGTGTTGGGGTTTCTGAGCTTATGTGAGTTTTATATTTGCCTCTTTATTTGAAGTACCCCATGTGGTAGCATGTGCTTGGAAAGCTTAGTAGTTGTGATGGTTGAATTTTCCCAAACTCTTGATTAAAGGCAAAAGTAAGTATTCATGAGAAGGACTAACTAGATATCTACTTAACTAAGCTTTTTACCTCTTTTGTACTTATTCAAATAACAGGTTCTTAAGAATTTTTGAAAACACTTTGCTTTTGAAAAGTAACTTAGGCGTTAACAAGAAATGGAACCTGCCACCCCTGTGGTAGTAATGCTGTTATTAAGTTTTATTCTGTGACCGAAACAGTATCTGTTCTTTACTGAGTTTTCTTTTGTTGGGTAGGAAACTGAATTGAGCACAAATGCCCACATTTGTGGCCAGCTGATCTGTGTGTTTAGTACAGCTATCTGATGCCAAGTTTTGAGAGCAGTAGACACTTCATACAGAGGGAATACCGTCATCCCTTGGTGTCTGCTGAGGCTTGGTTCCACAATCCCCACGGACACCAAAATCCTGGATGCTCAAGTCTCTTATATAAAACGGCTTAGTATCTGCACAGACCCTATGCACATCCTCCCGTATACTTTAAATCATCTTTAGGTTACTTAGAATACCGAACACAGTGTAAATGCTACACCAATAGTTGCCAGATTTGCAGCAAATTTAAGTTGTGCTTTTTGGAACTTTCCGGAATTTTTTTTTCTGAGTATTTTTCATTCACAGTTGGTTGAATTCGCAGATGCGGAACCCACAGATACAGAGGGCTGGCTGTATTATTGGGTGTTAACACTTAAATACACCCTTCAGAATCTACTTAACAGTTTTTTCAAAACTTTTTAGAGGGAGAAAGTCACTAAAACAATGAAATAGCAACATAGAAAAAGTTCCTTTTTCCTCTTTGAGCATCTGTCCTCTGTCCATTCTGTTTACCCTTCAAGGCTGATGGGATGCGTTAGCACTCTATTCATTTCCTCCTTCTTGTGATGCATCGTAATCTATTATTTTTCTTTTTCTTTCCTTTTTTTTTTTTTAATTAAAAATTTTTTTTTTTTTTTGCCACTCAGCGCGGCTTGAGGGATCTCAGTTCCCCAACCAGGGATTGAACCCGGGCCCCAGCAGTGAAAGCCCAGAATCCTAACCACTGGGCCACCAGAGAACCGCCTTTCTTTCCTTTTAAATGGTTCAGAAAAATGCATACACACTATATTATTTTCTTTGTAATTTCTCATAAGAGTCTTCCAGCGAAGAGTTATGAACCTGACTGACGTAGGTGCGGGGTGTGCTGTGATATCCCCCCACACATGTTATCCTTCATAACTTTGTCACCTATGTTCAGACTTACCATCACCACAGCATCATAATAGCATGTTCTTATTTCTGCTGCTCTTTTATTATAATGTCATGATTTCTGTTGTAATATCTCCTCTTCTCATGTTGCTGATCCCTTTGGTGAATCCTTGCCTTCCCACCTGCTGCTGCTACTACCAGATGTATAAAACTATTCCCATTTCAAACATTTATAAAAGTTGAGTGGAGATTCTATAATTGAATTATTCTTGAGTATGTGAAAGAGTTAACCTATAATCCGCATGCATTTGTGAATGAACCTTGTGTGACTTACAAATGTTTCTCTCTATTATGTCTTCTTAGGGCTGGATTGAGATTGTCGGATGTGCTGACCGTTCCTGTTATGACCTTTCCTGTCATGCGAGAGCCACCAAAGTCCCACTCGTAGCTGAGAAGCCTCTGAAAGAGCCCATATCCTTTCTGGTCACTTTAACAGCTCAGGACTACAGTGTAAACATCTTGGAAATGGATAAGTCCAAGTCTATACCTTGTTCTATGGATAAACTGCGATGTTTTGGCACTTTATTTAAACCTATTATCTTACCCATCTCATTGCTCCTTTCCTATTCTCTTTACTCGTAATCTGACATGTGCCCCCTCAGTGTTTGGTCCTTGAAAGAAAAATGCTCTGTATGTCTTTCAGGATGTTGACCAATTTTTCTCAGCCATTTCCCACACCTTCATCTACATACATGCTCTTTGATTAAAGGGTGCCTGGTGAATACTTTCTCTATTAAAAGATGAGTGCCTTTTATGGTAGATGAAATAATTTAGTTCACTTGATCTGTAGATCATCAGAGGAGAAGTTTTCTTCTTTTACCAGCCAGTGAGATTGTGAGCTGATCTAAGGGCTAGGCCAGTGACAGAAAATAGATCCTGTCGTGTTGAGACATTTGAGAAATGAATGAATTGTTTTCAGAGGTTATTATGCTATGTATTGGGTTATACTGCTGATTAGATAATATCCCTTTATCTCACTGTAACTTTGAAAAAGTCTTTCTTGATGATGTTTACTTATTTTGACTGAGGTTTATCTGAATGATTTTGTGGGTAGTTGTTTCATCTTGCACTGGAAATCAGCATGTAGAGGATCTCGGACACCAATAGGGAACTGATAGTTGTTTTAAGTCGATGATGGCTTGTCCTCAAGGTCATTTCCCGAAATACTAAGGCAGTTCTGTAGTTTTGTATTCCTTGACTACTTCATACAAAACAGTCAACGTTGTTCAATTTGAGCCTAATAAGGGAGCAATTGGCAAGGCGTATAAGAAGGATGCAAAGCTGGTGATGGAGTACCTTGCCATTTGTGATGAGTGTTACATTACAGAAGTGGAGAAACTACTGAATGAAAAAGGGTACGATTTAAGATGTGTACTTTTACATGGGCTCCAGTCAGCTATGTCTTCTCTGCCAGGTTTTGAAAGTTAGGGTGAGATGAGTTTCTTTAGAAATGTTTTGCAGGTAAGTACTATCTCTTGGCTACATTTAAAGGACTGTGTTTGTCAAGATTTTGGCATTATGGCCTGGAAATAGACTTGATATGGACTATAAAGATTTTTTTTTTCCCCCGATAACTTTCTTAGAGGAGGAGACTTATCCAAGGTAATTAGAAACTACGTCTATCTCTTAAGTCAGTGCTCTTTTTTTGAACTTTGGAGTCGTCTGTGTAATTGTTGTAAGTATAAATGTAAAAATGATAGAGAAGAATCTTTAAAGGAATTCAACAAAATCCAGCACTAAACAATATAAAATTTACTGTGTCTGGCAAACAATAAAAAATTTCTAGACATATGAGAAAGCATGAAAATATGACTCATAAAGAGGAGAAAAATCAGTCAAAAGAAACACCCAGAAATGACAAACGTGATGAAAGTAATACAGAAGGATGTTAAAACAGTTATTATAGGGGCTTCCCTGGTGGCACAGTGGTTGAGAATCCGCCTGCCAATGCAGGGGAGACGGGTTTGATTCCTGGTCCGGGAAGATCCCACATGCCGCGGAGCAAGTAAGCCTGTGAGCCACAACTGTTGAGCCCTCATGCCACAACTACTAAAGCCTGTGCACCTAGAACCCGTGCTCCGCAACAAGAGAAACCACTACAATGAGAAGAACGCACACCGCAGCGAAGAGTAGCCCCCGCTCGCCGCAACTAGAGAAAAGCCCACCCATAGCAACGAAGGCCCAACACAGCCAAAAATAAATAAATTAAAAACAAACAACAACAGTTACTATAAATATGCCTCCTGTGCTCAAGGATGTTAAGAGAAAACATGAACATATGAGGAGAGAAATGGGAATGTATATGTAAAAAAAAACCAAATAGAATATCTAGAGGCAGTATCTCAAATGAAATTCTGTGTACCTACCCACAATACAATAGAATGAAATCTTTTTAAGTGCTTACAGACAAAAGTCATATACCCAGCAAAAATATCTTTCAAAAATGAAGAGAAAATATTTTCAGACAAAAAAACTCAAGAGGATACATTGCCAGCCAGACCTACACTGCAAGAAATGTAAAAGGAAATTCTTCAGGCAGAAGTGTGGAAATTTAGATCTACCCAAAGAAATTAAGAGCTCTAGAAATGATACATATTTGGGTGAATGAGTAATATTTTCTTTCATTTCTTTAAAATGACATCTCCTAATTTCTTTAAAAGATAATGGGTTGTTTAAAGCAAAAACAATAACAATGTACTGTGAAATTTATAATATGTAGAAGTAAAATGTATGACATCAGTAGCCCAAAGGATGGGAGCGAAGACTTAGGAATACGTAAGAATATGTATACTGTTGTAAGGTGTGTACATTACGTGTGGAGGGAGACCATGGTAAGTTTAGAAAAGGAAATACCGTAAAGTCCAGAGCAATTGCCTGGATAAAACACACAGAAACCAAAGGGATGTAACTAATAACCCAATGAGAGGGCTAAAATAGAATAATAAAAAATACTCCAGAAAAAGACAGGAGAAGACGAAAAATGAACCACGAACAGATGAGACCAATAGAAAATAACTCAGGAAATGGTAGATTTCAACTCAACAGTATTGATAGTTATGTTAAATATAATGATGTAAACACTCAAATTAATAGCTTTTAACTGTCAAACTGGTTAAAAAATTCGAGACCCAGTTAAATGCTATTTCCAGGACACTGTAACTGTAATACACGGGCATACCTTGGACATATTGTGGGTTCAGTTCGAGACCACTGCAATAAAGTGAATGTTGCAATAAAGTGAGTCACACAAATTTTTTTTGGTTTCCCAGTGCATGTAAAATTTATGTTTACTCTATCAAGTGTGCAATAACCATTACACTACTCTATCAAGTGTGCAATAGCCGTTATATTTTAAAAAACAGAGAATTCCATGGTGGTCCAGTGGTTAGGGCTTCATGCTTCCGCTGCAGGGAGCATGGGCTTGATCCCTAGTCAGGGAACTAAGATCCCACATGCCGTGCGGCATGGCCAAAAAAATAAAAAATAAAAACCAATGTACATACCTTAATTAAGATATACTTCATTGCTGAAAAATGCTAACGACCATCTGAGCGCTCAGCAAGTTGAACTCTTCAGTGACATCAAAGACCACTGATCATAGATCACCATAACAAATGTAATAATGATGAAAAAGTTTGCAATTTTGTGAGAATTACCAAAATATGACTCAGAGACATGAAGTGAGCAAATGCTGTTGGAGAAATAGCACTGAGAGATTTATCGATGCTGGGTGGCCATAAACCTTCAATTTGCAAAAAATGCGGTATCTGTGAAGCACAATAAAACAAGATATGCCTGTACACAAATAGGCTTAAAAGGAAAAGAATTTTAAAATATTTCCCATACAAACATTAATCAAGAAGGTGGAGTGGCTTATTAACATCAGGCAAAGTTAACTTCAGAACAAGGAAAATTACCAGGTTGCATTTCATAATGATAAAGGGATCAATTCATCAAGAAGGCACATCACCTCTAACCTTGTATACCACTAAAAACAACTTCAAAATATATAAAGCAAACTTAACAGAACTGAAAGGAAAGTTAGACAAATCTACCATCACAGCTGGCGATTTCTACACCCCGTCTCAGTGATCAGTAGAGCAAGTAGACAAAAAAGAATCAATAGGAATTTGAAGATATAAACACTGTTAATCAACTTACTCGCCATTTATAGAATACCTGATAACCAAAGAGTATACATTTTAAGTGCACTTGAAACATCTTTCATATTGTTTTTTTGTACCACTATCTAGCTAAGAATGACTTGCATTTTCAAAGCGTTGTTTAAAAAAACAGAGTATGAGAGTCTGCATATGGCCTGCAAACCCTGAATATTTCATACACAGAAATTTTGCCAAACCCCTTTTACACAAAGGATTATACGCCAAATTCTAGGAAAGACAAATGTAGTTTATAGCGATAGAAACAGTGGAGGGGATTGAAGGAGAAGGGACTTAGGGGAACCTTTGGGGTGATGGTGGTTGCATATGTATGTGTATTTGTCAAAAGAACTATCATAAGATGAACTCTTGTAAGCTGAAGATAAAATTTACAAGAAATTTTAAAACATTTCTGGTCTCCCAGAATTAATGTCTGTTTATGCTAAAATAACATCAAATGCCAATAAAATAAACATAGGTTACTAGCAGATATCTTTATCTACAAACAAGACAGGTTTTAAAAAATTATTCTCAAATAATGGCTATCTCCTTGCTAATTTCAGCTTTTTTATAATTATTACCTACTCTACACTTAGATTGTGCTCATAGAGACAATATATATGATACTGTTTATATGGAGTCTTTAATGCATGCGTGCACAGACTTCAGACAGAATAGTAAAAATGGAGGCAATCAGTGAAAACCATTCCTATGATGCATGAGATGATCACTGCTAGAAACTAGCAAAATGCAGTGAACCATGTATCAGCCATACAGCTTCAAGGACAACCACGTGAGGGCACTCTTCGCTGCCCTGAGCTGCTTGTGAGCTAAGACACATCCAAATTGATCTTCATAGTGTGAGGAAATAGCTCATAAGCTGAAATACAGGTATTACACGAAGTGCTTTATAAAGGTGAATTCTTATAACCTGAAATGGAATGGGCATATCTCAGGATGTGAGCATATGGCACGCAGGCAGTGATTTTTGTGGGGATAGTATTTTATATTGACATGTCAAGCAGAATCATTAAACTTCTTTTAAGCTGATCTTCATCAACGTAAGTGTCGAAGTTTATTTTGGAAATAGTATGGGAGTTTTAAAATTTCTTTCTGTAAGATGACAAGTTGGTCATTTTTACATTTGTTGTGACAGTAATGAGAACAGTGGTCTTTTTGCCAGCAGGACTGTTTTTGACAAATTTATTGTAATTATTCTAAAACTGAATTTTAAAAAATTTTTCTTTGGTTTTACCTTGATCTCAAAACCAAAGGAACTGGTCATAAGTCACTTGTGGAATTTTATAAGACTAACCACATTTTTGGGTGCCTCCCAAAATACTGTTTGGTGCCGTTGTTAGAATAATTAATTTGGTATTCCTTACGAAATAATTTAAATTTGACTTCAGCTGTTATATCTGGGTTGTTGACCAAGTTGTATTACACTTAAAATGAAAAACAGTTTAGCAATCTGTAAAACTTCTTTAAATTAAGGCATGGGATATGTGTTTTCACCGATATGTAATGTGCCTTGTTTCTTTGTAGGGAATTTACTATTGAAACTGAAGGGAAAACATTTCAGTTGACAAAAGACATGGTCAATGTGAAGAGGTTCCAGAAAACACTACATGGTAAATTTGTAAAAATAATTAAGGAACAAACAAACAAAAATCATTACTCCTTAAAGGCATTTTGTTTTTTTTGTTTTTTTAAGTTTCATAGCATAACCATTTTATGGAAAATTTGAAGAAGAAAAATAAATCCTTAATGCTATAACCCTAAATTTGATGAATATGTTCAAGGTATTATCTCGGGTTTTTTGTTTTTTTTTTTAAACATAATTGTACTCATTACTGAAGAATAATTTATAATGCCACCTTTATGTTTCCTGTGACCTGAGGTACATATGAAGAATATCTCTTTGATTATAAACATCTTTTTTTTTTTTTCCTCACTTTAAGGAAAAGTCCTTTTGTTTCTTAAGCAAAAGAGAGAACTCATCCCTTCTGTCTATTTTGGCAAATTGTTAAAAGGCGTTTGGATTAGTGATCTTTCATGCTTTTTTAAAAGCCAAGGAGATGATTATTTTTGGTAGAACAAATTCCATGAATTGGGAAATGACTATTTTGGAGAATATACGAAGGATGCTTGTGGTTAACTGGCTGAATTGAAGCTTCTGGAAACTAAGAGTAGTGGGTATTTGAGATGTTACTGCCCATGGAGCAAGCAGGCCTCCTTTTCCATTTGTGTTTGGCCTGCATAATTGTCACCAGGCTGCAATGAGCTGTAAAAGGAGTCTGAAAAGTGATAGGAGGAAGCAGGGGATCCTTCTTCATGCTCTGGGGCTTTTTAGGCACGATCCTGGCAGCTGGCTCAGAGCTGTACTTCACCATTGCTTGGATGCCAGGAAAGGATGGGCAGGAAATGCCTTGATCATATTTCTGAAATGTTATTCTCATGTGTAAGTTTTTGGTTCCAGTTATCTCATTTCTCTTGAAACATAAATTCTCCAAGGTTAGGGTCAGTTACCTTAGACCTGGATAGTGCTTAGCCATGCTTCCTTTCTGAATAATAAGTAATAATGAAGACAGTTCCTGTGTATACCACAGGCATAGCCTCACCCATGGGAAGAGCTGTGGCGCCCCTGGTAAATGTATTGGATTGAGTGCTGGTCCCTGAGCCAACTCTTCTCTGAGGGGCTCCTGACCCCAGATCCTTGGAAATACGATGGCAGTAACTTGGCTCTCTTAAGGAGTTCTCATCCAGATAGCAAGATAAAGAGTAAAACACAAATCACATGATACTTGTTGTATGTAGGAGTTGTTTTTGTTAATTTTGCCAGCTGTGGTGGTAGATTTTTTAATTCTAGCAAAGTTACAGATGCTCTAGAGTTTTAATGCTTTCTGCATAGCCGAGGCAGATGATAGAGTGTGGCTGCTATTGTTCATAGCTTACCAACTGGGGAAGGAATACCCTGGTATCTTGTTTCATTTTTATGCTGTATAAACAAAATTAAATTTGGTAAAAAATTTTTTCACTCCAGTTTTCTCTTTAAAGGCATTGTGTTTTCTACCAGGAAATAGTTTTTAGGATTGTTCTGATCTCTTTGTCCTGATGTACAAGATCAATCACAATCTATCTAGAATAGAGATATTTTTAGGGCCAGTAAAAATTGTTTAGAGAGGACCTGAAATGCATTATGTGAGGTTTGAGAGAGTGTTACTGAATTTCTCTCTCTCTTGCAGTGGAAGAAGTTGTTCCGAGTGTAATTGAACCCTCATTTGGCCTGGGTAGGATCATGTATACAGTATTTGAACATACATTCCAAATACGCGAGGGAGATGAACAGAGAACGGTGAGTTGTCATGTACAGTGTACTGTTTGTTCTCTTACAGTGTCAGAGAACAACATTTACTGAGTGATGTTAAGACAACTCTGAAACAATCAGTTGTTATTTACTGTAATGTTAACACCTTTGCTTAACTGTTTACAAAGCAAAGCACTTTTTTATCTCATTTGAGCTTGGATGTGTAGCTTATTCTAGATGCCATTGTTTTAGTTGCATTTGAGTTCTGAGACAGAACATATTACTTTGGGAGAACTGTCTGTATTGCATCAATGGAAGGAATGGTACTTTCTGGATATACTCGTGTTTTCAGAAAATTGGGAAGGAGGAGATAATTCATAGAATTTGGCCAAACCAAAAAACTGTATTTATACATCGGTAAAGCATTGAAAGGAACCTTCTCAAACTGCATAAAATAGTCTGGGGTATGTTGGGGGTAAAGATGTAAATTCCTAGGTTCTATTCCAGAGATACTGATTCTCACTAGGTCTGAGACTCAGGGATCTGGTTTTTTGGGTTTTTTTAAAATAAGAACCCCAGGTGATTCCAGTGTGGGAGATTGACAGATAATAAATTGGGCAGTAGTATGTGAGGTGTAACCTTTCCTAACATTCAAGCCTAGCTAAAGATAAATGTTTTTAAGAAGTTTTCATCCACTCCCTCAAGTTTTCTTTTGGCTCGGATGCTTTTGAATCACTGCTGCATGCCTTCCACGTATCTCTTCATTCTGGCTAATTTCACCTTTCTCACCTCGCCTCTGCCTGTGGAAATTATACTCCTTTAATTTATAGCTTCAGGTTTCCAGGAAAGGCACTCAGAAGAAGAATGCTAGGGAGGAGAGGTTGTATAGGTCAAATTAACTGAAAGAAGCATTCTTGCCTGCATGACCAGCTAAAGCTGAGTGTGTACCCAACGTTGGACATGAGCTCTGTAGTTCTTTCTAGGGTGTTTCATCTTGAAAACGGACTGATGAGTTCTTGGCACCAGTATTTTTAAAAGTCTGACATACCATGGGTAATGTGTAGCTCATAAAGCTACTCTTTTATTCTCTGCCGTAAAGTTATATCTTCATTTCCTGACATTAAAGGAGCAGCTTTCCATTCATTAACAGATAGTAAGCACCTGAGCTGGACACCAGACATGCAAACATAAGGCATGGTTCTTCCTGAGGAATGATGTCATACTTAACTGAATGTGCTCTTTTTAGAGGTCAAGTTTGCTTCAAGCTTTTCCTGCTATTTTTCTAATGAAAAGTTTTTTAAAAAAATCTTTTAGCTATTCCTTTGAGTCTAATGATATTGATATAACTAGAGTTTTAATTAAAATTTCATAAAGGCTAGGCAAGAATAAATTAGTTACAGTGTTTTATGAATTACATAGAGATTCTCATCATGGAGAGAAATTTGATTAGGCTGTGAGAAGCCAAAAATGTTTCTAAATTGTTAGCACATAGTCCCTCGATCCATCTTCCTGTAAATTTGGTATAAAAGCATTGCTGGTGAGATTAAAAAATTAATTTTCTATAAAGGCAGGTCCCCACTTCTCTCTCACATTAAATGAAATTATCACAAGATGGAGGAGAGGAGCGGAATTCTGAGTGTTCCATGATTCAGGTGCCATATTGGTAGAGTCTAGGGTTTACTTACAGTGGAATATTCACCATTGCTTGGCATTTAAGATTAATTAGGCTTTTGGGAGGATAAACTGGACCCTGTGTCATTCATTATTTTAATGGGACCTATTCATTCTGAGTCTCATATTCTTGCCTTCAAGTGAACCTTTTTTACAGATATTATTTAAGAACTATCTTCAGCTCTCATTTCCAACCCCAAATGGTAGACTAGTTTGCCTTCAACAGAGTATCTTTGTTTTATTTCTGAATAACTCTGAAACCTGTTTCAGGAGCAGTTTAGGAGGGCTGTACTTTTCTATGGGTATACAGAGCATCTTTCTTGTTTGTTTTCTACTATTTCTTTGGGACACACATTTGTGAGCTAATTAAGCTTTTCTGTTTTACTTAGTCACTAAGGCTCAGAGAGCCTTCAGCTATGCTGAATCTCTTAAAGGACAGAATGGAATTTTGTCTTTTGACACTACTTCTCTGATGATTTGGGGGGAGGTTCTTTAGGGATCTCCACAGAAAGAAGTAAGGCTTTTAAGTGGTACCAAATAATTACCATCTTAGATGGTAGCTTTCAGAATGCCTTTACATCATTTAACTTTCTGACAATAGACCTGCCAAGTAAGCAGAGCAGATGGTAGAGACCTCCTTTTAAATGGAGAAACTAAGGTCCAGAGAGGGAGAGTTCACTGAGTTGGTCCAAATTCAGAACTGAGAACGAGATCTTTCTGATTCTACTTCTGGTTATCCTGCTTTCTCTGTTTTGTCACACTGCTTTTTCATATCATGTTTTCTAGTATTTTGATAGTGAAGATTGGGCATTAATGTTTAGATCTTTATACACTAACATATTTGGATTTCTTTCTTTTCAAACCATCTAGTTCTTCAGTTTCCCTGCCGTAGTAGCTCCATTCAAATGTTCCGTCCTTCCACTGAGCCAAAACCAGGACTTCATGCCATTTGTCAAGGAATTATGTAAGCAAATCCAGTTGGGTAATCGCCATGGGAATACTGTCAAGTAGACTGAATTTTAGGAAATGTCTCTCTTTTTTTTAATATATAAATTTATTTATTTATTTATTTATTTATTTATTTATTTATTTATTTATTTATGGCTGTGTTGGGTCTTCATTGCTGGGCGCGGGCTTTCTCTAGTTGTGGCGAGCGGGGGCTACTCTTCATTGCGGTGCGCAGGCTTCTCACTGCGGTGGCTTCTCTTGTTGTGGAGCACAGGCTCTAGGCACGCGGGCTCAGTAGTTGTGGCTCGAGGCTCTAGAGCGTAGGCTAATTAGTTGTGGCACACGGGCTTAGTTGCTCCGCGGCATGTGAGATCTTCCTGGACTGGGGATCGAACCCGTGTCCCCTGCATTGGCAGGCGGATTCTTAACCACTGTGCCACCAGGGAAGCCCCGGAAATGTCTCTTTTCTTCAATAAAAATACATATTGAATAAAGAATAAATCTAAGGGATTTTAGCATCTGCTCTTATTTCTAAGAGAGTATGCTTGCTCGGGATGTTTTCTCTTGCATTTGAATGAGTCAGCGTAGGACCCAAGAGTCAGATTTCAAACATCCTTGCTTCTCCTATTGACCCTGCTGCTTGCTTCATCAGGGGAACCCTAGTGGAGGGTAACATCCCCAGTGGATCTACAGCCACTGGACCCACAACACTGAAAGGGATCCTAGTGGCCACCTGGTGTGGCCCACATATTTCAGAGTTGGAAAACAGGAAGCGTTCACTGAGCTGCTCAGGGTCATGCAAGCCTCCTGGCCTTGGCTCTTAGTCTGATGCTCGTCCCCCTGCAGCTGAATGAGATGTAGGTATGAGTGAGGGGTTGGGCGCCAGCAAAGGATTATACTTTTGGAATTTTTCATTCTCTTGCAACTGCAACTTATTGCTCTTTTGTGTTAGTCCCTTTTATAAGCGTCCTGAGCTTGTACGACATTTAGATGACATTGGGGCTTTCTCATTTTTAAATTTTTAATTTACTTAATTTATTTTGGATAGCGGAAGCCTTGACCAGGCACGGCATCTCTCACAAAGTAGACGATTCCTCGGGGTCCATCGGAAGACGCTACGCCAGGACTGATGAGATCGGCGTGGCTTTCGGCATCACCATTGACTTTGATACAGTGAACAAGGCCCCTCACACGGCAACCCTGCGGGACCGAGACTCCATGCGGCAGATAAGAGCAGAGGTGGCTGCCTTCTCTTTGGCATTTTTAATCTTAGAAATGTGTACTGGTTCCTTCTGATTTGAGATGGATTTTGTTGTGTTTATGCTCCCCTTTTTTTTTTTCTTTTTAATTTTAATTATAGGTTACTATCAGAGCACAGATTCTGAATCTCCTCGGCTTAGTTATAAAAATATTCATTAACACTTCTCTAATATTTTATAGCCATTTAGATCACTCTGGGCTCATTCTCTGACAGTTCCCTTTTATAGTTCTTTATTTGGACAAGGGAAATATGATCCCCGGTGGTTGTTGCCATAGTTTTATTGGTAGGCTTTGGGGGGCTTAGACAGTTTTATCTTTATATTTCTATATAAATGTACACATGAGTATGTATAAACTTTTTCATGTTAATCAATTCAAAACAGTGAATAACGTTTCAGTAATTTTACTTGATGGGAAGGAAACAGTGGAGATGGGAAAGGTACAGGAGGGAAAGGAAAGAGTGGCCACTTTAATTGACAGCCACCTGACTATTTTGAGCAGGTTTTTATTTAGAGTGCCTATCATGTGCTCTGCTTGTTACAGAGAGTTAGTAATAGGGAAAACAGAAGTGAAAGACTGCTTTTTTCTAAGGGAATTTTTAGTCTACTACAGAGGCCACGGATTTCTGGCTCATCTTTTTACAGAACCAGATCTGGCGACTCCGAACCGATGTTCCCATCGGGCAGGGGTTCTCAAAGTGTGGTCCCTGGACCAGCAGCATCTGCATCACCTGGGAACTTGTTAGGAAAGAGAAATCTCCACCCCAGACCTACTAAATCAGAAACTGGGATGGGGTTTCAGCTTGGAGAGAGAGAGAGGTCGGGCAGAACTGGTTTAACAAGCCCTCCAGCTGATTCTGATGGTTACTCAAGTTTGAGAACCCCTGCTGTGTGGCAGCCAATGTTTGGTTCTAGCTGAGGAAGAGCTGGCCCCCTTAATGGGGGCTCTCCAGTTTCCCAGCTCCCTTCACTCATGTTACTTGATTGACCCAAGTTCTAAGAGTTAAATTTTACACACGTGAAGTAACTTCAAGTGGCACAGAGATTTGGAATAATCAGGAAAGGCTCTGCGGGAAAATTGAGTTATCCAGGGAGCAGGCAGGCATTCTGGGCGGGAAGAAGAGCATGAACCCAGGCCTGGGAAGGAGGTGGGTGTAACTAGGTAAAGAGGATTCAGTGGGAGTCACAAGAAACATGCTGCCGGGACCAGTTTGTAGAGGGATCCTGTCATTGTGTAGACACTGACTTGGCTCTCTATATAGTTTCCTGAGTTCAGGGTAAATCCTCTTTTTGACAATCTAATCGAGTTGGTTGATTCTGGGACTTCTCTTTCCTTTTACCCCAGGTCTCTGAACTGCCCAGTGTAGTTCGCGATCTGGCCAATGGCAGCATCACGTGGGCTGATGTGGAGGCCAGATATCCTCTCTTTGAAGGTCAAGAAACTGGGAAAAAAGAGACAATCGAAGAATGAGGACAGTTTTGGCAACTTTTGACCATTTGCGCTAATAAAAGAATAACTCTCATCATGTCCACTTAACAAAAAAAAACAGCATTGCATCTCCTCCCGGGGACTGCATTTTATCCTCGGTGGCTGCCTGATCTTACTCTCACAATTAAAGCTGAAGGAATTCTGAACAAACCTGTAATCCACTTGCTCATCTTTCCGCGTTTTCAGCAAAGCTATTTCTCCTACCTTTGGGTAGACACTCATGGCTTAATGTTAAACACAGTTAATACATTTTAAAATTAACTTTATTCATAGAGCCGTAAAATTCGCCTGTTTGAAGCGTACAATTTGATGGCGTTTAGTATATTTACAGAGCTGTGCAACTGCCTTCCAATTTTAGAACATCTCCCTCGCTCCAAAAAGAGCGCTCATGCGCATCCCAGCCCCAGCTGCAAGCAACCACTCATCTGTCTTCTGTCTGTGGATTTGCCTTTTCTATCCTTTCTCTTTCTCCGAGAAGGTGGTGATGCGCTGTGCCAAAGAGGCAGCAGTCTCTGAGTAGGTGGGCGGCTACTGGGAGGGGCTGAGGTGCGGAGGAGGCTTGCTGGGGTGGGGTCAGGGCTGCTGACCCCCGTGTCCTGCTGACAGAGCCTCCGGGAGGGGGTGCCTTGACAGAAACCCTCTATGTGAATTTTAAGATGTGCTTGTACTTGGCTTCCCAGGTAGCCCTGGAAATCACTGAACTCCTGATGCTAGAGGAACCCCATCTGCCTTGTCTGACTTGGCACTTCTCAGCCATCAGAGCGTCTTGATTCCAGCCTAGTAGTTTTTGGCTCAGCTTCTGAGGGACTTTACTTCTATGATGTTTTTGTACAGGACACTCAGAACACAGATGTTTATTTGTTAGGAAAAAATTCAAGGATGTGCCAATTTGAGCAGCTCTTTATTTACAGACCTAAGACTGTCTGCCTTCCCATCTTCCTCTCAGACAGTAGAGGGGAAGGGAGGGGCCCTTTCCAGAATGTTGTCCTTTGTCTTGGGTGTGAAGAGCAGTTGAAGAATCCCCCGGGGATTCTCTCGTCTTTATCTCATCTCTGATGACGCCTACCACAGTATTACACATAGTAGGTAGTCAATAAATAGACTTTGGATGAGTCTTGAAGTTTTGAACAAATCTCTGGGGAAGAAAGCCTTTCACTGAAACTTATTTCTCTTCTACCCAATGCTTTTCAAAGTATTCATTATTAAATTAGAAGGAACTAGCTTTTAAATAAACTTGAGTTTTTATTTTCTAGAGATTCTTTGCACCTCAGATTCCTAATAATATAGCTCTTCACTTGGGGTATATTCCAGCATCGTCACATTGGGGCTGGAGTAGGGGTGGGGGGCAGTTGTCTTTACTTCTTACCACTTATTTAACTTCCTTTTACAGTGGGCACCTCCATAGTCAGACAGTCACCACCGCCTCAGACACTGTTATGAGCTCCTTAATGGGAAAAGATATATTAAACACATAGTGGGATTTACCTACTTTGGATCATAAAGGGATTGGAACCCAAGCGCTCTTCGCTTTTCATTGGAAAATACATTTGCCATGAGTTAGATGCTGGATATTAATTCTACCAGCCCTGCTTTCTCTGTTCTTTCCTCTGTGCGCAATGCATGATTTCTCCTGAGAGCACCCAGTGTCTCTGAAGCGACTGATTACCTGAGTGGGGAAGATGGGCCAGTGGCAGAGCCCGCTGGTTCTGTGTCACGTGTGCTTGATTCTGAGCACAAGCAGTGAAAGAGCTGTTTTCTAAACAAAGAGGCTCTTTACACACAAGAGTTGTGTGCACACACACCTCTCCTCTGTTCAAGCCCAATGTGTATTTAAAGCCAGGGTCTTTCTGGCTTGATATACTGTAAGGCCCTTATTATTTATGTATTTGTATGTATCAAACTGGGCTATAGCTCAAGAGCTGGGTAAGTAGCACTGCCTCTCAGGGAAGCCACGCCTGTTCTTCACTCTCCCGAAAAACAGGGACGGGGAAGGGTCAGATTCTAACTGGTTTCCATGGAATGTACATAGGAACACAGGAGTTTCTTTAAAGCTTCAGTTGGAATTCAGGAGTTGAGTCTAGAGGGGTGGTCTGTGCCTGAGTTCTGCAGGAGTCCAGAACCTTAATACTGCTTAATAGCTCATAGTAGTAAAATACTGAATATAGATGAGTGTTCCAGGAAAGGAAATCATTGCCAAGTCGTGCAAATATAGAAATGATCTTACTAATTGGGCGAGATGGTACTAGAGATGTCTGATGTCCAAAGGTCTTTGTGACAACAATTTGCAAAATTATTTTGTTCAATTAATCACTTGAAATACATTCATTCTAGACCTTTATTTATTATTGGTCCCTTAACCAGTATAAACTTAGGGTGATGGTAGTGACTGTCTTAGCCAGTGGAGTCTATTCACAAGAGAACCAGATCACCTGGAAATAAATCCAAATTATCTCTGGATACAGCTGCACCTAAATTAACCTCCTGTCACCAGGGAAAACTATTAATCTGTATCTCTTACGGGGGCGGGGGCGGGGGGCAGCTAGGATGGAGAGATTTTGATAGCATCACTCATGTGAAAGAGCCTTGCACCAGCATCTTTGCTGATAGTCTGACTATGTGTAAGGCAGGTTTTGTTTGTTTGGCATTTAGCCTACAGCACAAAGAAATTTAGCTGAAGATTCGGCAAATGAATGGATGAATAATTTTGCTGTGCCTCAAAATTCGCCTCTTGTTGTCTCTTCAATAATTCTTGGTTATTGGGCTGCGTCTAACCAATAATTGTGTTAAGACCATGTGGAAGGGATTAATATCTCTTCCGGAAATTGGGATATAATTTGGGAGCTTCACCAGGAAATGCCTGAGAGCAGTAGCCTGTGGCCCTGCCCTCCTGCCAGGAGCTCCTCTGGTGCTGGTGACTTCTGTTCTCCCAGCTGGGATGGTCTGCCTTCCTTGCATGTTTCAGGACATATCTTTTTAAACCTGTTGCAGCGGTGAAAGAGTTAGTTCTCAACCCTGGCTGCACACTGGAATCACTGGAGCTTTAACAAATGCTCACATCTGTGCTTCCCTCAAACCAATTTATTGAGCTCTGATGCCCGGGCATCAGTATTTTGAAAGCACCTTAGGAAAACCTCTGCTATAACGGAGGCTTCAGCTCAAGCCATAAAGAGCCTGAACGGCCCCCCCCCTGCCCCCCACTCACTCCGGGGTGGGGAAGGGTCTTCTGAACAAAGTTTCTAATGACAACAGGGGTCAAAAGTTGTCAACACCAAAATTCCCAGAGAAGATGGATTTAGCGGGCATTGTTTTCATGTTGCTCCGCTGAGGTGACTGTGAATGTGCGCTCACGAATCCTCTACAGCTCCCATCCTGCTTCCCTTGCCCAGTGTCGGGGGTGAATTCCCCCCCTCGGCCCCATAGGCTGGCCTACCCCATTCCCCAGGACTTCAGTGGTTGGAGCACAGTGTTTCCAGGGAGAAGGGCACGTTTGCTGGGTGCCTACCATGTGCCAGGCTGTGTTCTAAGAGAGGTCCCTTGTGCTCTCTCTTTCTACCCTTACAATAATTTAAGTATCATTATCGTCCTTGTACATAAAAGAAAAAGGAAGCAGAAGCTTTACAGGTTCACTCAGCTAGTAGGGGGCAGAACCAGTTTTGAACCAAGTTCAGAGGACATGATCATATCACACTATGCTGCCATCTCTGCTCTGCTAGTTTCTACCTTTTGTGGCTGGGGATGAAGATGACTAGAGGAAGGGTGCCTTGAAGGGTCCAAAGAAATCTTTCCTTTGAGAAGAGAAGTGCTCCAGCGTATTCAGCCTCAGAGAATGAGGAAATCCGTGTGTTCTCTGACAGCCGTGGAAACTTACCTTCTCAAATGTTGAGAAAGCTTGAGCTTTTGCAATCCAAATGGCTGACCTTGAGCTTAATCACTCGGTACCGTAGAGTCATGGAGTTGGCTTTGTGGCTAACTGGACAGGTTCGTAGGTCTGTAAGGGATGGGGCTCCTGGAGGAACCTTACTTCCCGTCCTTGTCACTATCCTAACTGCACCTAAGCCTTACTCAGTCACTTTTTACAAAGCTTAGACAGTTTGTTGCCATCGGGAAATTCTTACTTGTATACAGCCTCGCCCTGCAACTCAAGACCTTTCCTTCTTGTCTCACACTTTGGAGTTTGTAGAAGCAGATTCTCAGCCACGTTAGGAAGTCTAGTTTTCTCAGCCATGACTCATTTCACGAGAAGCTGTGCCTTCCCTCATCTTCCTCTCTTTGTTGCCCGCACTAGAGAGGAAGATGAGGGAGGCGGCAAGAAGACTGTCCACAGGCTCACTGGTAGACTATAGCACTGATATTCTCTGTCTCCACAAACCCATTTCTGTCCTCAACCACCAATTTTGCTTAATGCCCTATCAAGCTAAAATTTTCCTCTTCTCATCTCTCTCTCGCCCTTGCTCATCTTCCTACTTTTATCTCTTGTCCACTGTTCAACATTTGCCCATTTGGGCTATTTCCCATAAAATGCATACAATTTTTACTTGGCATCAGGATGTTCACAGCATTCCTGTTCGCCTCGATATATAGATTTACCAAAACCATTTAGGCATCATTTGTGAAGCCATTTAAGATTCTTTTGCCCAGGTTATGGCATGTGTCAGGACTGAGTCATCAGGGACTTCCCTGGTGGCACAGTGGTTAAGAATCCGCCTGCCAATGCAGGGGACACGGGTTCAAGCCCTGGTCCGGGAAGATCCCACATGCAGAGCTACTAAGCCTGTGCACCACAACTACTGAGCCTGCACTCTAGAGCCCGTAAGCCACAACTACTGAGCCCGCGCGCCTAGATCCCGTGTGCCTAGAGCCCATGCTCCACAATAAGAGAAGATACAGCAATGAGAAGGCCATGCACCACAACCAGGAGTGGCCCCCGCTCGCCGCAACTAGAGAAAGCCCGCGTGCAGCAACGAAGACCCAACGCAGCCAAAAATAAATAAATAAATAAATTTATTAAAAGAAAAAAGAACTGAGTCATCAGTGCAAGCAGCTAGGGCATAAACGTATGCACAGCTGTCTGCCGTCTGGGTCTGTGAGGAGTGCTAAGAGTCATTACACGGGAACCATAAGAGGCTCTCACCTGGAGAGGGGAGAGCTGTCACCTGAGTCACTCGTTCCTTTTTCTCCTCTCCTTGAGGGTTCGTTTCCTTTTCTGAAAGCTGGTTGAACAGAATGATTTAAGTTTTTAGTAGGTCTGTCCATAAACAGCTGAGTAATACCTTTCCCCCTCACTCCTGTGAGTTACCACTGGAGCCAGCTGAGTGGGAGGTGCCTGTCTTTGGCCTGACTGCTCTGTGCTTGTTGATACTTGGGTCCGGAATCTATGACCATTCTCGTTGTCCTGCCCGATGTCATTTCCTGCTGGTGAGGTATTATCATAGTAAAGGGTAGACTCTGGAGGCAGACACGTCCACAAGTGCATCAACTCAGACACACAGGCAGTGTTACTGTGGGCAATGTGTATAACCTAAAGCTGACGATTCTTTACTATTAAAGAAACTGTGTCCTCATTTAGAAAGAAAGAAAGAAGAAGAAAGCCCTCCATCAGCACAACTTTCGGCAGGTGAACTTGTGTTGGGCCCAGTGGGGTGGGGGTGGAGGGTGGCCCTTGAGTTAAATGAGAAAGGCTTGATTTTTTATTTTTTGATTCTAAGCCCACTCCAAGTTGGCCAGAGAGGAGACTGCAGAACTGCAGCTGTGGACACTGGATGGAGAGACCCAGTCCTGGGTCATGGGCAGTTAGATTAGTTGGATTTCAAAGAGAAAGGGTCTGTTTGAATGAGCAAATGTGCACTGTCTGTCTCCTCTGTGGGAGCCCAGATGCTGTGGACTGTACGTGTTGGGGACAGGGACAATGTAGTCAAGATGAGCCTTAGGGGCTCCCTCAGAGGGGGCGTCGTCCCTCTTATTCCTTTCAGTGTTTTCCCTACTCTTGCACCGTTGTGCACTTTCTTGCCATGTGAAGTGCTGGACCCATTACTCTCCCAAAAGGAGCTTCTCTTTGACAATGTGAATTTAAAAGAACCTTGTATCCAGTGACACAATTAGACAAGAGGTGTGGGGATGGGGAAGTGGGAGTTTGGTTTCCCCAGGTGATTTTACTTAAGGAGCTGTGATCTTGCTGGATGGGGGTGGGTGCAGCTGTGAGCTCTGTGTTGGAAACCCTGCAAAGTGGATTCCAGTCCTGACTCTTCGAGAATCTAGCTGTGATAGCCCTGCTCTAACCCTCCACACCTCTGTCCCAGGCCACAGCCTGAGCCTGACCCTAATGGAAGTTTCTTGAGCTTGGGGCTGGGAAGAGAGGGCCCTTCTCTCTTTGGGAACCAAAGCTCTCTGCCCTCCTCTTTTACCATTCAGGACTTGGTGCAGAAGTGAGCCGAAGTAGAATTTTTCCAGCCAATGTCTGCCTTTGTTGGGTCTTAAAACTCAATCACGAGCAATTAGCGCAGAAGCAGTTATGCTAACTAAAACAATTCAGGCTAATTAAAACCTTCTTTGGCTCATCAAAACCCACTGTTCTGCATCTGAGGACGAGTTAATTGACAGTGAGATTAAGCAGGATGAGATTATGGGAAAGAAAAAAAGCACTGACAAGCTTTAAAAAATATGAACATTCTTTTTTAAATTGAGGCCAGAGCTCCCATCTTTCTAAGAAGAATTCTGAAGCAAGCTTGCAAACTGGTCCACTCCATTAACCTGTCCTCTGGGTTAGTGACAACAGATGCCAGTCTTGATTTTTCTTTCTCTTACGTGCCACATCCAGGCCATCAGATCCATCTTCACTAGCTATTCAGAATTGGGCCACCACCCTGGTCCAAGGCACTGCCATCTCCCACCTGATCTTTTGCCAAAGACTCTTACCTGAACTCTTTACTGTACCTGCACCCCTTCACAACCTGTGTCACACCCAGCAGCCAAAGTGATCCCATTCAACCTAAAAACTCAGTGGCTTTTCTTGTCACTCAAGAATAACACCTGCGTGGCCCCCTCCCCCTCCCCACCAAACACACACACACACACACACACACACACACACACACACGCTGATTTCTGTCCTGTTTGCCCAGCACACACGGAAGCAGGCCCTTTGCCCTCTCTGTTCATCTGCCTGCAGTGCTTTCCATCCCAATCCTTACCCATTCTCCCTCACTTCCTCCAGGACTTTGTTCAGCCATCACCCCAGTGAACACTCCCCCAGCCATTCCATCTACAGTTTCAACACTGAGCCACACCCTCTCCCCATCAGGCACATTAAGATCGATACACCCTTCGTACCCCCATTTCTGGTCCTCTTTTCCTCTTTAGAGCTTAACACTTCATAACATATTTTGCTTGTTTGCCTTGTTTAATTTTCAGTCTCCCCATCAGAATGTAAGTTCCATGAGGACAAGGATTTGGGTCACTTCATTCAAGGCTATATCCTCCGTTATGCCCAGAGGAGTAACTGGCACTCAGTAGCTGCTCAAGAAATATCAATACTTGAATGACTTCTGAAAGCATCTTCTCCAGGGCAGCTGCCACGTTCAGTGTTTTGGTGTAAAAACTGGCTTACTTCAAGATGACTTCCCTGGACATGCATACATAGATCAACATTTGGCTCAAAACACCTGCCCCACTTGGCAAAATCCCCACAGCCTCTGAGTCATTCTGACCAAGGCAGGTTCTCAAACTTGGTATTGTAGTGGACTTTGTAAAAGAAACAGATCTCTAAACCCCCTGGAATACATCAGGGAATCCTCAGTTTGAGAAACTTGAGCTAAAGTTTTGTACTGTTAAACTGTCTTTCAATTGATCCTGTGAAAAAGGTGTTTTAAGATAAAATATGTTTTACTAAATTTTTTAGATTATAACCAAAATGAAAGTAGTAAATTTAAAAATTTTTATAAAACCTGTAGACCTAAGAAGAGATTCCAGACAGAGAAACTCTTAAGATTCCAAGGCCTTTTAGAGACAAGAGTTCCTGGATCTGGGTGAGGCCCCCTAAAAGGAACTGGTAACTCATGGTAGCTACCTTTTTTTTTCTTTTTAAACTGAGTTTTCTATATTGCAGGATTAAAAAAAAATTTTTTTTTTATTTTTTGGCCACACTGTGTGGCATATGGGATCTTAGTTCCCCGACCAGGGATTGAACCTGTGCCCGCTGCATTGGAAGTGTGGAGTCCTAACCACTGGACTGCCAGGGAAGTTCCTGTATTGCAGGATTTTTAAGAGGATTAAATGAGAAAGTACACGGAAAAACTTTTAGTCCAATCTGCCATGCAGAGCCATGCAATGCTCACGTCTTCCTTCCTTTCTCCACATTCAATGCACTGATCAATCCATCTGGACCTACAGTTTCTACAAATCTGTGTACTGTCTTTTCTCATTCCATTGTGCCTCAGTAGAAGGTCCCTCCAGCAATCTCACTTAGAAAACTACTTCCTACCCCCAGGGCACCAAAAGGAAAGAGGGCAAGGTGAGAAAGGCTGGGACTTGGGGCAATTATGAACAATAAGATACAAAAACGCCACAAACCAACTGTCATTTCTGAGGTGCTGGGAGCAAAAGCAGGGTACTGTGCGTGACCCCTGCACACAGCACCACCAAGCAGGGGGGCAGAGCACCTAAGCCACGCCTCCTGCCCAGCCCACCAATCCACCCCTACACTCACCCCATTTAAGGAGCTGGCTTGTCACCCTCCCCCGCTTGGGGAGCGATGGAGGGCACCTGTTACTTGGTTTCGCTCCCTCGTGCTGCAGCATGAATCCCAATAAAGCCTTGCCTGAATTTCTGGTCTGACCTCCTATCAATTTCTACTGATTAAAGAATCCAAGGACCCAGGTTGGTAACAAAGGCACTAAAATTGTGCAAATTCAGTGGCTTTCAGATTCATGCTTTTGGGACCCTTAGTTCAAGTGAAATCTCTCTTGAAACCCTGACATTTCCTGGGTACTGGCAATTCAGGGCTGGGGCAGACAAGCCCCTGCCCTCATGCCCTTCATGACCTGCTGGAGGAGATCCAACCTTACGTACGTACTGTAGGTGAGTGTGGCCACTGAGGAGGATCCGGGAAGGAGTTGCCCACTGCCAGGGCAGGTGGGCACAGTGGGAGACACAGCACGGGAAGGGCCTTGTGTGCTGGTGGCTCCCAGGGCCCTCCTGTGTGAGGATGCTTGTTAAAAGTGCGAGTTTCCACCTCCGGGATCGTGTTTCGGGAGGTCTGGAGTGGGCTCAGAAACCTGTGCGGCTTTAAATGCCCTGGTGCTTCTAACACACACCACCAACACAGGGAATTCTTATTAGCTAAATCAGAGCATTTAAATTTTATCCGGAGGTCAGGGGCTTTTAAACTTGGATCCGTGGTTCCTTTGAGGGTTTTTGTAGACATTTCGTGTGCTATTGAATACACTGTATTTTTGCACATTATACATTTATACTTTTCTAGGGAAGAGAATCCATCACATTTCCAAGGAAGGACTTCTTTCTCCTCATTCCTTCAGATGCAGACTTTACCATTCAAGTGTGCCTGTTGATGGTGTTGGGGAGAGCCCAGAATCTGTGTCAGGCAGAGGAATGAGACGGATTTAGAGACACAGGGCAGGGGGAGTTCATTTGCTTAGGAACTAGCGGCACAGACCCCGTAGTGCACCCTTTGGAAAGCCCTGAAAGGACGATGTATTTGGGGCTGAGCTGGAAGAATAAGAAGGAAAGGAGGCAGCTGCAGGGCCGCTCGCGGGTCTACCACCAGCCTTCCCCAGAGAACTGGAGGCCGGAACTGGAGGAGGCAGGAAGAAATGGCAGGTCTTTGAATTTCTCCACCTTCTTGGGCAGAGGGGCCTCCATGGGGATCCATGTTGCCGGACTGTTTATCGCCAGTTGGGGCTCAGGGAACCAGAGGGAGCCTTAGTGCCCTGAAGAGCTAATTAAGAATCACGATTAATTACTTTGTTGTATTCACAACAGAGGCTGAGGGATGAATTTCGTTCTTCCAGATCTAGAATCAGCTCCTCTCTGCCCCTCCGTGCTCACGCATTTGTCCAACAAGCAGATATCCAGACTGGACATGGGACTCTACCTCAGAGGGTCCCTTCTACACGGGCTCTCCTTCCAAAGCGTAGTAGCTAACATTTGGAAGTTTCTGGGGATCTGGCTCTCATTCATTTATTCAAGCAGGATTTGTGGCCCCTCCTATGAACTCAGACAAATGTGGGGTTTAAGCAGGGTGATCATACAGAGTTGACCATTGAACAAAACAGGTTTGAACTGCATGGGTCCACATGGGCAGACTTTTTCCCACTAAATGTGAGCTCCAGAACTACACAGTCCAAGGTTAGCTGAATCCCTGGATGTGAAACAGCAACTATGGAGAGCCAACTATAAGTTCTAAGTGGATTTTTTTTTTTTGATGTGGAGCATTTTTAAAGTCTTTATTGAATTTGTTACAGTATTGCTTCTGTTTTACGTTTTGGTTTTTTGGCCACGAGGCATGTGGGAACTTAGCTCCCCGACCAGGGATTGAACCCGCACCTCCTGCATTGGAAGGCGAGGTCTTAACCACTGGACCACCAGGGAAGTCCCTATAAGTGGATTTTTGACTGCCCGGGGTTGGCACCCCACTCCCCAGCATTGTTCAAGGGTCAACTGTAGTTCATTGTCCAAATCAGGACACTTGTGAGAGTAAGAGGGATGCCTTTAATGACACCAGGACAATAGGCGTAAACCTAGATGAGCTGGGGCAGACCAGGTCTGGTCACCCTACCTGGTGAAGGCCAGGCTCACCGTCCACCCAGCAGGATGTCAGGACCCACCAGGCGTGGGGCCCCTCGGGTGGGATGAATCTGTGGACACCTGCAGGAGAGTCTTGGAAGGATGTGGAGGCTTAGCTCCTCCAGTTTTCTGTCTACATGTGAAGTGGAGAAGAGGGGATGCCCTCAGTCTGGGCCTGGCCTCTGGGGTCTGTTGGTGGTGAGGTATGGAGCCAGAGAATGGATTTTTTCCTCGTGCAAAGCCAATAGATCTCTGAGAATCTTTGTGCCTATGGTCTGTCTTGCTAGCACTGAACTCTAGCCTGTGAGTTAACCAGCTCTGGGTGGAACAAATAGAAAAGGCCAGTTTATTGATTGCATGTTTCTAGAGTGCCTACCGGGCGCAGAGTTCTAGCTATGGGCATAAGTAACAGCACATGCCTCCAGCAATTCCGGCCCAGTGGTGGAGCCTGGCAGGGATTTTGTTAGCTCCCAGTCAGGACACGTCCTACTGATGCTATCAGGAAGGCTTCCTGGAAGAGAGGCTCTTTGAGTCAGGTCCTGTAGGGCAGGATTTGCCGGATGCAAGCCACTGTGATAGTTCTGTGGTGGGGAAGGCACGTTACAGCTCTGTGGGATGGCCGTAAGCTCTGGGAAGAACTCCCTAACAAGAAAATCTGGAGGAAACTCAATCCCCACAGGGCAGTGATCTCAGCCCACGCTCCTCCCATTCCTCCTGCTAATTACCATCTCTAAGGGGGCGCCCCCTCCGGAGAATTAGTGGCACCTTAGCGGCAGAGCCTGGAAACCATACTGAGCATACTGATGAACAAATCTACATGTTTTAAACCTGCCTCTCTCCCTCCTGCTGCAGCCGCCCCTCCTTCGAGGTTTCCAGAAAAGCAGGTCACTCACTTTCCCTTTCTATAGTACACAAACGTGTGTGCGTGTGTGTGTGGGTGTGTGTGTGTGTGTGTTGTAAAGAAGAGACAAGAGATGTTCCCTTGTTCAGTGGCTCCCACACCAGACAGCAACCGAAACACTGTTGAAAGCGCTGATTCCTAGATCCCACCCAGTCTGGAAATAAAGTTTCCCCAAGTCTGCTCTCCGTTGGTTCTGGGTGTCCTCGGAGCAGTGGGTCCCTAACCAGGCCCCCCGGGCTGGAGGGACAGCTCTTGTCCACCAAACTCTCCCTGACCCTGGATGAAAATGTCACTCTAGGAAATGACTCCCCCGGGGCCTCGCAGACCCCAGAACTGCCTCACGATGGCGCCAGGCATGTAAAGGGGACGACTTGTTCTGAGGGTGCCCTTCACCTGTCTCTCCTGTAACAGCTCCCTTCTCATCCAGCTGCCTCACTGCCCCTGCGCCCCATCTGCCCACGGGGCTCTGGAGACACTCAGGAAGGAAGAGCAGCGAACTGGGTCTGTGTCTGTCGGTCCACGGAGCTCCCGGGCCTGGATGGAGGGAAGTGGGAAAGAAACAGGGGAGGGTGGCTGAGGCTTTGTGTCCCATGAACCTTGTCTGGCTGGAGGGCACGGGCTCAGAGATGTGGAAAAAGCAGGGGGCTGAGGAAGGTGGCGACTGCAGAGGCTGACTGACCCCTTTTCCCCACGAGGACAGACAGAAACGGACACTGAGAAATCCACCCAGGGAGAGATGCAGAGCACTGATCCTTTTTCCTGTTTTTACCTTGTACTGTTTGGGAGCTGTTTCTTCTCAACTAGATTTTGAGTTTCTTGAAACGGGAACCTTGTCTTATTTAGAGTGTTATTTCCATACTGGGCACACAGTGGTGCCCCGTAAATGGGGAATGACTGACTGATGGACATGTGTGTGTCTCGTGTCTGGGTCTACCTCTGTGCGTCCCTAGGGGTCTCTCTGTGTCCACCTGGGCCCCCCTCTGTGGCCCCAGGGGTGTCTGCCGCCATGCCTGTGAGCCTCTGTGTGTGTCTCCTTCTCTATGTAAGTCCACGTGCTGGCGGTCAGTTTCTGCATCTTAACTCCACCTTAAGTCCCTTTTCTGTTCTCCTGCTAGTTACATCTCCTCCACAGGAAACCAGGTCTAGAGGCTTCAGCCTCGCTGGGTAGCACCTTACATGGACCCTCCCAGCGGGGAAATGTCAGACTTGTGTTTCACTTCCCACCATCACCTGCCATGCTTGCTGACATATGTCGTTTATGGGCTCATACCCCAGCAGGCACTCTGTGGCCCGACTCTGATGATGAGCTGGGGGTGGCAGCCGTGCAGGGGACAGGGCTCTTTCCATGGTCTCTCGCTGGCAGTGGAGCCGGAAGGCTGGTGTGAGGACTACCCTTGTGGTCTCAAGTCTCCCCCAGCTTTATAAATCAGGGGGCTGAAAGGGTTAAACAGGAGAGCCTAAGGGCACAGGGGTCTGGGAACTTGCCTGCTAAAGAGGAGAGTCTGTTAATGAGGCCACTTTCCAGGAAGGCCAGCAGGCCAGGGGCTGTCTACACTGAAGCAGACGCTAATGAGCGGGCTTGGCTGCGAGGAAAAGGGGTCGAACGAGGTTAATGAGTGTAGGACCCAGAGAGGGGGCCTAATGGCTCTGGTGGCATTTCAAAGCCAGAGCTCAGCGGGGCCGTGACCAGGGGCCCCGGTGATGAGGGGATGCATGGTCAGCACAGGGCCGAGGAGGGGCCTCTCCCAACTGCAGAGGGAGCAGGTCAAACAGCTCCCTCTTGCTAGCCCTGCTGCACGAGGGTTAGCGACTTCGGGGCGCTCCAGGGAGCAGGCCCGTGGGGTAACGAGTGGCCAGGACTTGGCGCTGAGGCTGTGCGGAGGCCTGAGTTCTCTGCGCTGCTCCAGTTAGCACTCAGCTCCTCCGGCTGCAGGGCTCTCCAAGTGGCCTACTGGGGCCAAGCCATTTGCAAGAGCCCCCGATGATGCTAATGGAAGCGGCCATCGTGTTGCCTCTGAGGGTGCAGGAAGACTTTGCAAGACCTGCAAGGGTTCTGTATCCGGGGGACACACTAAGTCAGGGCGCCCCACCCCTCTCAGACGCACAGGTGTGAAACGGCGCCGCGTATCTCACACGTGCACCGCCCGGCCCAAGCGCCAGAGGGCACCCAGGTGCCCGGGGTGAACCACCAAAGGAGCTAGTTCTCCAGACAACAAAGCCCTTGGCAAGTCTGAGTTTTTCATTTCATTTTTCCCAGCCAAATTTGAAGAGGACTTCATCAAGTGGCCAGTTGACAGATCATTTGTGATGATAAATCACTATGCAATTTTGGGCACGCATCTCAGAAGGAGTTCAGAGAATTGGGTGACATCTCCTTATTTGTGTGAAAGGCTTCTCAGCATGTAGAGCTATAAAAATGGAAAAAGAAAATGATGCTGAATCCTGATTCATCCATAGATTCACAAATAATTAATTTATCTGTTTCACTAAGATGTGTTTTCAGTATTTTCCTTTTTAGGTTTAACAATTTTCCTTTCAGGATTTTCAGTATTTTCCTTTTTAGGTTTAACAATTACTTATAAAAATTTTTAGTATCTATGTTGTTTTAATCAACTGTACATTATATTTTATATCAAAAATTAGTTGTAATAACTCAATCCAGAACTTTCTAAAAAACTCTTACAATCTTTGGTCACAGGAAACTATTTAAATTCCGATTTCTAAATATATATTTGTGGCAGAGAAGTATGATAAGGTGAGCGATAAAAAACTTGCAACCGTAAAAAATGCTGCATTAGCAAAAACAATTCTGTAGGGGGAATGGAATGAAAATATAGGTTCAAAGAGAAAAGGAACAACCTAAAATTTCCAACTGTTAAAGAAGAGCAGGTTGTGGGTTTTGTTTTTTTGTTTTTAAATAGATGAGAGTATTAAATCACTGCTGTGTCTGGATTTCATAAGATGTACTTTAAAGGGTCATGGCAGTTTTATTTTAAAATGTAAATATTTACCAAATGCCAGAAATCACATCCCTCACAAGTTTTAAAACTTATGTGAAAAATATTAGACATCAACTTAAAAATGTGCAAGATGGGATACATAATTTTTTAAAAATGGGGGAGGGGGCATACCTAGAGCAAAAGCCCTTTTGAACCCCAGCCTGACGGCTCCTCCGGCCCGTTGCCTCCCACCTTCTCCTGGAGGGAAGGGCGGATGGAGGCCAAGATGGAGATGGCCCTGGTTGTGGCTCCCGGAGACTGCAGTCGGTGGGGGGGAGCTGCTCTACATTTCCCTCCAGATTCCAGAACAGGAATGGGCCATGGCCTGCTGGGGGAGCTGGGCCTCTCCTTCACGCTGAATTAAACTGCCTTCAGCTGGGGAGGAGGGGCAGCTATTGGCCTGGTCAAACGATACGGGACAGACCTGCAGGCACGGGTGGAGAGGGAAAACCGGCTCCAGGCCAGGGCGAGAGTCTCTGCAAATGATGATGGACCCAGCCCAGCATCCTTGGCCCACAGCACGCCTTCAAACCTGAGGGGAGGCCGCATTTCCACAGAGGCACAGTTTATTTCACAGACAGTGGAGATGTTGTTTCTGAAGGGGAGGCTGAAGCCCAGGCTCAGGTGTGCGCTGAGGGATTAGTTCCAGTCACCTAAGACGTACTTTGGTTTCTGCTATTTCTACCCTACTCCTTCTTCCAGCCTGTCGTCCCCCAGGCGTCTCCTCCCCGTTTCGTCCTACACCGTGTATCTGGTTGGTCTAAGCGTGTACGGCTGCCCTGGCAACATCTTCCTCCCCACCTGCCCCTCCCCAAGGCCCTGAATCGGTGGACTAGGCTGAGAAGAGGGCTCTCAGCAAAGGAGGCAGCATCCTTCCAAGGGTCCGAGGGGCAGGAGGATGGGGTGTAGGTGAGGCTTCTCTAAGTGAGAGTCCCTGGGACGGAAGCCAGTGGAATGAATCTCTTACTCCAGCTGCTGTGCCTCCCTCCAACTGCAGAGGGCGCCACAGAACTTAGAGGCAGAAGGCAGGGGGTGGGACCAACCATCACCCGCCGCTGGTGGGAAGACCCTTGCCGTGAGTGGGGCAAAGGAGCCCCAGGTCTGTCATGAACTAGCTGTGTGGCTTGGGGAGCCCCTCCCTGGCTCTGGGCCTCAGTTTCCTCATCTGTGAACAGGGCGACAGTGAGGATCCAGCCAGAGAGGCTGGTGCGGGCAATGCCTGAAGACCTGTGACCTGCTCTCCTCCGGGGGTTCCCGTGACTTCTCGGCTCAGCTCCCTCTCGCACGGAGACTTGGGTTCCAGCCGGCCCTGGTTCCCGGGAGCCCCTCGTGCTGCTGCATAGCCTCCCTCCTGACGGCCTGGAGAGCTGGTCTCCCCCCTCCCTCTGCCCCCATCAGAGCCTGCGCAGCCAGGAGAACCCAGAGAAAGGTGCTGGAGGAGGATGGGGAGGCCGCCCCAACGGTGGAGTGATGGGCGAGGTGAGGGTACTGAGGGCTCATACAACAGCCGTCTGCTTGATGCTGTGGAAGCTGATCCGCGTGGGGGACGTGGGGATGGACACGGCCCGGGCCATGGGGACTTGGAGGGAGTGATGGTCCTGCCAGCGGTGCCACTTCTTCCTCACAGCCGAGCGCACCTGCGGGGGAGGAGGAGCTCAGCTGGGCCTGTGGAGGCCAATCCTGGGTCCCGGCCAGTCCTCTCCCCTGCTCCCTGCCCCTTGCAGGGCCATCAAGGGAGGCTGGGGTGGCCCCCCTGACTGCCACCCTCACATCCAGGGACCGGCTGTTTCCAAAAGCAGGGTCCTTCTCACCTCCTCTGCAGCCCTGACCTCCTCTACCTCCTGAAAGACCTGCATTGCTTACCACAGCACGCAGCTGAGATGGAGAGCTAGTCACTTTAAGACCTGACCGTCACTGGTGCTGTTCTATTCTCATTTGTATTGCAATGGAAGAATTTCTTCTGCAAACTGGATCATGTGCCCCACATGCTAGCCTGGCACATGGTTGAACAGAATAACTGTTCCATAAGCATTCATTGTTTGCTTGCTTTAGTGGCTCCTTCTCTCCCTGCCCTCCAGCACATGCCGGTCTCCACTGTTGGACTTTCCTATCTGGGGTCTGCTTTAATTGACAGAGACCCAGGCATGCAGACCCCACCATTGCCCTGTGCACGGGCAGGTGAAGAGGCCTCAGGATGGCACTGGCATTCGTCTGGGGTGTTTGGAAGCTCTCGGGCCCTGGGAGGGTGTCTGCTCTTTGCCCCAGCACCCACTGTGTGTCCTCACCCACCACAGGCCTGAGTGAACATCTCCCCCAAGTCCGCCGTGCTGGGATTCTGGGCCTTGTAAGCTAACCAAGCTTCACCAGAGCCTGGCTCCCTGGAGCCCACCCAAAGGCGTGTGGACTTCTCTGCGGCAGTAGGGGACAGGAAGGGATGCGCTGGTGTCATTCTGCTCCCTGGGTCCATAAAGGCCTGGATGCACGGCTCACACACTTGCTCCTGGAAAGCGCTCTCCTGTCATCACCTGTGTTCTGGCTTCCTTCTGTGAGCCCCTGTGGCCTGGGCTCCTGCCCACCCAGCTCTCCGAGTGCAACGGGGAGAGTCGGTATATCGTTTCTGACCTGCAGAGTCAACCTTCTAAACTGGCTGGAGTCCCTCAGGCAGGATTCCTGGCTCCCCAAAGCTGGGTGGTTTCTCCAGACTTCCCCTCCCTTCTCCAGAGCAGAGTTGAGCAGAGCCAGGGACGCCCAAAAGGCTGCGGGGCTCCCCTCGAACTTCCCTGGAGTGGGGTCTGAGGACAGGCCTCCTGGGCCTGGTGTCATACCTCTCCATTGAAGAAGCAGTAGAAGACAGACACAAAGAAACCCTGGGAAGGAAGAGGGAGAGGTCAGTGACCTGCTCAGGGAGCCACTCTGCCTGGGGGGTCGGCGGGTGGAGCGGGGACAGGATGACTGGGGGAACACTCTGACTCAGGACCCCGGAGGCTCAGAGCTGGGTAGGCGCCCCCATCGTGGAGCAGGTGTACCGGGGTCCTCCACAAGTGACAGGCTGCCATGAGTCCTCAGAGCAGGGGCTGGGCCTGCAGGAGGTGCAGGCTAGGGTGGCCCTGACCCAGTCGGGGGTGGGCCCACCTGGGCCCTGGCGTGGGAGTGACGGGGCCAGGGCCTGGGTTCAGGGTGTGCACACGCTTGTATTTCAGTGCATACGAACTGAACCATGCCAGCGAGGGCACGGGTGCCTGAGCACGCCAGGTCAGGGGCGCTCACTGTGGCCGCATCCCACTACGTGCCCCACCTGGAACGACTGCAGGAAGGAGTTGAAATAGATGAACACGATCTGTGACAGCTCGTCCTCCCCAGGGTTGACGAAGAAGAGCATGTAGGTGATGCCCAGAAGGGGCAAGAGAACCAGGGTGGCCTTCACCGCCTTCCTGGGGAGGGGGGGAAGGGTGACAAGACCCATCTGAGCCCCGGAGGCAGGTGGGGCCTCACTCGCTGGCATTTCTTCTGGGAGCCTGAGCGAGGGCCCTGGGTGAGGACTCAGAGGGCCCTGCCCAGAGGCAGGGGAATGGCCCAGATGGCCTCCTCATTCCTCCCCTGCTGAGGGTCAAGGCACCCATCACTCACCTGTACTGGATCGTCTCCGATGTGGTGGATGCTCGTAACTTTGTCATTAGGATCCTGACGATGTTGAACAGAAATACAAAATTGATCTGGAGGGACAGGGGGCAGAGAGGGAAAAAGGAAGGACCACGAGGTGGGGATGAGCGGAGAGGCAGCCGCCTCCCCTGTAACCCACTGAGAATCCACGTCCCACCCCACTCACCCCAGCACCTGCCTGGGGTCCCAAGGCCTCTGCTCCTCCCTCACCGGGGCAGGCAGGTACCCCGCTTGCCGGGTCCCCTGTCACCTGAGGGCTCCAGAGCCTGCTTCTCTACACCCTGACCCGAGGGAGGAAAAGCAGCCTTGGAGGCAGTGCACAAGGGCACAAGGTCACTCCTTCCTGAGGCGCCCAGAGCTCTGCCCGGCCCGCCCCCGCTGCTGCTGCAGGGACCCCACTTGTCAACTGAGGGTCTCCCTCAGGCCCTTTGGACAGAGGACAGCCCTGCCCTGGTGGAGCAGACCCGGCCAGATGGAGTGATTAATAACTCAGTTGCTGGGAACAGTGATTAATCTCTCACCATTCATCCCCTGCACCCAGGAAATCTCTAGATTCTTCGCAGACACGCCTGAGGCAATGGAGATGAACAGGCTGCTGGGCTGACTCCAGCAGCTGGCTCCTGGAAGGGCCTCATTTATCTTCATTCTGGGCCTCCTCTCACCATCGGAGCCTGCCGCTCCCAGCCTCTCCCCAGGAACTGCCCATGTGGCCTCCCGGGGCAGCCCTGTGCTGCATGGGGTCTCTGTGGGTGTGCAAGTGTCCTGTTAACCCGTGTCGGCTTGTCTGTGTGCCTGTGTGCTGCCCTCTCAATGCTCCCCGTGGGTCTGTGCTCTGTGCTTGTGTGTTTGCCTTGGTGTGTTCCTGTGTGAGTGTGGACCTGGGGACACGGACACACCTGTGTCTCTCTTCATCCATCTCCAAGTGCGAGTAGACAGGAAAGTGAGTGTTGTATGCCTAACACCCTGGGGATCTCTCACAGGAGAGTACCCATGGGTCAGAAGGAGATACATATTAGCCCAGGGGTGTCTGCTGGCTCACGTGTGTGCACATGTCTGAGTATGTGCATGTGTTTATGCACACACACACACACACACCCCTCCCAAGTACTGGTCCTGAGACTCCGTCATTTCTGGAGCCTCCTAAGTTCTGAGGCCTGGGGACACAGGCAGATATCACGGGACACACATCCCTGTGGCCTCTGGATCGCCCCTAAGCTTGAGGATGCTCTGGGGCCCTGGGGGGCTCCCTCCTCAGCCACGGCCTGCTGCTCCAGTGACCACAGCGGCACAGCCTGGTGAACCCAGGGTGAGGGGTGGTGGAAGCGTTCAGCCAGGGCTGCCCACGGCCTGCGGCGCCTTGCTTCCTCTTAAGGCCTATCTAATTTCCAGCTCCTGGGTTTCTGGTCTATTCCCTTGGATCATGAGGTCACTTTAACACATAGGCCGATCCTTATTTTCTCATACAAGTGATACAAAATACTTGACCTTTTCCGATTCTTCATGACTTCTGTGAGAATAGAGGTTGTTGGAGTCAAAATATATTCTCATTTCTTCCACATTTCCCTGCATTAAATCTTACTCACTAATCGTCCATAAACCCACTAACCAATTCACTCAGCTATCCACCCACTCTTATCCATCTATCCATCCACCCATTAATCCATCCATCCATCCGAATATTACTCAACCATCCATTCATTATTTTATCTACCCACCCACCCACTTATTTAACGTGTAACATCCATCCATCCATCTAAACATCTACTCAACATTCCATTCATCAGTTTATCTACCCACCCACCCACTCACCCACTCACTCAACAGGTAACGTACATACATCCACTAACCATCCAACCACCCATCCATCTAGTCAACAAGCAATTGCTGAGCACCTCTGGGCTACAGGGCGCTGTTCCATGTGCTGAGGCAAGAGCAGGGACAGGGGCTGGTGTGGAGGGTCTGGGAGACAAGGCCTTATCCCCTCTGCTCACCCTAGGCAGGAGTTGGTCATGCTGCTCTCACCCCACCTCAGGCTGGTCTGTGCAGCCCCAAAGTCACTCTTTCCTTATGAGCTTGGTTCCCAGCCTCCCCCTCTACAACATCTTCTCCACCTCACTTCACTGCAGGCACCTTCCTCCCTTCCCCAGGGAGCCGCTGACACCGCCCTCCCACCTGGTTTCCAAACCCTCCCTGTCTGCGCATGTGCAGAGGCGGGCAGGGAGGGAGGCAGGAGGACTGACATCTCTTCCTCCTTGGCTTCAGACACGGTTCCTCCTGCCCTTTAAACCCAGGCTGGGAGAGGTAGACCCAGCCCTTGGGGGTGTCCTCCGCTCCCCTCCAGCTCTGGGTATTGGGGTGCTGCCATCACATCTCAGCTCCCTCTCCCCACCTCTCCCAGCCTCAGCTTCCTGTAGCGCACATTCACCAAGTCCAGCAACATAGCTAGCCTGCTTGCCCACCTGGATCTGTGGAGCCTGGTGAGTCTCAAAGGCCCAAGTCCTGAGTCCTACTGCATTCAGGGCCCTGGCTGGGCCGCAGAGAAAGCCCAGACAAGTCACATCCCTGCTCACAAGGCCCCTGGACACCAGGGTTCTCCCACTAGAGTATGCACATCAAAGGCGCTTGTTCCAAATGCAGCTCTTGGACACACCCCCGAGATTCCCAGTGGCAGGTGGAGGCCCTGGGAGCTGCATTTGGAACAGGGGCAGCCGGGATATTGCTGGGGAAGACACCACCCGTGGAACAAAGAGCCAAGGCTTTCACCGGACAGACCTCATGTGCCACACATCATTCACCTGTAGCTGCAGGGGACAGTTCTCAGCTTGGGGCTTTCTCTGGTGCCAGGGGAGCTAGCTCAGCCTGAAGACGGGGAGAGGGGAGCTGGAAATGTGGGGATTCAAGGTCCCCAGGACAACCTCCACTGATGGGGCGTGAAGCGTATGGGTAAGTAACCCAGCTTCCTGACCAGGGGTCAGTTCTGAGACTCTTGTACGTGTTGCCCCAGGGAAGCCTGCTCATCGCTTAACCTTTATTGGTTTCCTCCCTTCCTTGTCTTCTACTCCCACCCCTCGTTGTGTTTCCGGGGACCACATCCCACATGAACATCTGGCGCCAAGTCCTTGTCGCATGGCTCTAATTCCAGCTATTCCAATTGGCATCTGCGTGGCCTTGGGCAAATTACTTAATTCACCTTTCTGAGCTCTGCTTCCTTGTCCGTCCAGTGGGGATAGCCACGGAGCCTGTCTGGGAAGGCTGACACAGGTTCAAATACTCATGGAAAGCACTGAGCTCATGCCTTTCCCACGCCAACAACAGTGACAACAGCCTCCTGCAAACCCAGCCAGCCAACTCCCTTCCCAGAACCCAGAAATGAGCACGGGTCTCTCAGACAGCTGTGGACCGCTGGGGGAGGCCAGGGCTGGCAGGGTATCCAAAGGAAAGGATGGCGGGATCCAGTGTCAGCTCAGCTAGCTATTAGTGATGACCTTGGGCAGCTGTTTCATCTCCCAGGTTCTTAATCTGTGAAACGGGGAGCACCATCCCTACTTCCAGGCATCGAGGATGTGAGGATTGGAAGTAATAAAGACAGAGCTTCTGGAAGGGCTGAGCTTGGAACCTGGAAGCCCTGTCCATGCATATAGCTGGGCGTGGGCCGGGTCCAAAGGGAAAGACAAGCACGGGGCTCTTGGTGAGGGTGGAACCGGAGAAGGGGGCATGCAGAGGAGGCGGGAGTTGGGTATTGTCACTGGGCCTTCCAAGCCTGTCCCCCTTCTCTGTTCATTTCCTCACTGCTGTCCAACATCTTTGCAGAGGGGGCTCGCTTCCCACCCAAGCCAGCCTTCCCTGGCTGAGTCCCAGGCTCATCAGAAGCCCTCTCCCTCCAGGATGGGCTCTCAGCAGCTGGCAGGGAGGGGATGGGTCTCATGGGGTTTCCGTTCACACTGGTGGAGGGGGGAATCAGTGACACATTGCAGCTAGGACCCCAAGGACAATGATTCCCCCCCCTCTGACTGCTGACAAGGACTGGCTTCTAGCTCTGAAATGAATGGAGCCCTGATGGTGGAATTTCAGGCAGTGGGTAAAAAAGCCTTCCTAGTCATCTCCGGTTCGTATATACATCAAGGACACTCCAAAGATGGGGGGTCAAATGAATCCCTGAGGAAGTTACAAAAGGGAGGAGAGTAAGGAAATAAAAAGAGATAAAGAGTCATTGTCTCCAAGGTAGACCAAAGAAACCCCCATTAGGCACCTGCTGTGTGCCAAGAGCGGGGTCGGGTCGTGCTCCCTCTCAAGCTTCCCACAGGGAGCAGGTGGCCCTTTAAGGAAGGTGGTACATACAGGAGCCTGAAATTAACAAGCCTGAAATAAGTCTTACGTAAGTGCCAATTTCTTATGGTGCTTTTTTGTGTGTCTTTTTTTTTTTTTTTTTTTTTAATATGATATATAATGGGTTCGTTTTTCTTGCAGAATGCAGCCTCTACTTAAACTCTACCCTAATTAAAGCTCGTTCTGGTTTAGAGACAGGGCGGCAATTATACCTTAGATGTTAATACATTTGGCAAAGGGCGGGGAGCTGGATAAGGAATAATTGCTCATTACACTTCATTCGTCCCACTGCTCCAGGCTGGGGGCGGTGGGCTGGGCCCTGGAGGGGGTCGCTGCAGGTAGAAGGAGATGTAGGTCTGGGCTGAACAGAATCCCGCAGACCCTTCTCTTGCCACCAGCTGCCCCCTTGCCTGGCTTGTACCTGGCAAGGGGATGTCAGATGTCGGAGGCACTAGAAATCTGCCAGTCAGATTTTCTCCGCCCAGAGAAAGAACCTGAGGGCCAGAGAGGGGAGGGGGCCGCATCAGGGCATGGAGCGTGAGGAAGGGAGAGCCGGGAGCGGGATGCCAGGCAGCGGGGTACTGCATACAGACTGTGTGCCGGGGGGCCCGATCCAGACCCTGTCCCTCCCCAGCATCTCTGCTGGGTGGGTCCTCTGCTGTCCTCCTGGTGCCCAGCCCTGTCCCACTTCCCACTGAGGACCTACCAAGAGCACGAGGATGATGGGGCCCTGGTAGATGTAGTCCACCAGGTCGCCGGGCTCCTTGCCAAACCAGCACCTGCAAAGATGGAGTGGCTGTAAGTGGCCTGCTGAACCACAGCCCGGGGACCACTGCAGCCTCGGGGCCAAGGTCCTCTGGCTTGACTCTTTCTGAGATCCAATCTCCATGGCTGCTCCTTCCCCCGAAGCCTGGGTGGACAGCTGACCACCCTGGCTCATACCTGGGCTGCCTTTTGCCCTACGTGGAGGGTCTGGTCTCCCCAGGCAGACTGAGGCAGGCCCTGGGTCTCCTCCTCCTCCTCCTTGCTCACTCATCCCATCCCAGGATGCTGGGCCCAGGGCTGGACATGCAGGAGGCTCATGAATGGAGAGCTGGGCTCCCCCTCGCTGGCCAGGGCCCAACCGCCTGTACCACCTGTTCCCGCATTGCTTGGAACCCGCCTCTCCTTGTGCCAGGCACTCAGACGCACAAAGCAGCAGATGTGGAGGCGGGAGCCTTCTCCTAGCCCGATCCCTGGCCTCATTCACCCAGGGAAGGAAGCTTGCTGCTATTAGAGGCTTGGTTATTCTTTGGGGATGCTGTGGGTGAAGAAGCTTCAGGGTCTGGGGGAAGGGCTGGCCCAGGACCCAGTCTGGCTCTGCCAGCAACTCCTACTGGACCTCAGAAAGGGCCCCAGAGACTTTAGGAAATTCTGTGTCTTCTGGAACTTCAGAGGTCAGCCAGTACACATTGCCTCAGGTAGGATTCTCCCCTGCAGCCTCCCAGCACTGTTTTTTTTTTTTTTCTTTGCTTGAACACCCCCTTTGATGGAAAGCTCACTACCTCTCAAAGCAGCCCTCTCACTCTTGGGCAGCGTTTATCGTTAGGAGCTCTTCCTAATGTTGGGCTCTTAGAACCCACGCCATTCCTGCCCCCTGCTCCCAAATCCCATCTGCTCTCTCCATCCTCAGAGACCCCTTGAATATTTGTATACAGAGACTGACGTTCCTCTGTCCCCTCTTTTCTCAGCTGGTGGCACCCAACTTCCCCGCCGTTCCCTGGCTGACCTGCAGCCAGAATTGCCATCGTCTGGGCTGAGGCTGAGTATTTCAAAGTCTCTGGTGCAGAGAGGGTCCCAGCGTGAAACACTGCACCCCAGGAAGAGACTGGGATGCCAGAATAAAGCAAGCTTCCACTGGTCTGGCCCGGGCATCTGTGAGAGGCTCAGTGCCACAGTTGGAGGTGCTCTGAGCTGAAAGCCTGGAGCCAGACTTGCCGCATCCAACTCCAGGAGGAGGCCTTACCAAAGGCTAAGAGGGTCGTGCATTGGGTGCTTAAAGGAACCACGATTCCTAACTCAGTTCTACAAAGTTGACTTGACACCTATCGCATGAGTACCTCTGGGTGCCAAGGAAATTCTCTCAATTTAAGGACAATGGAAAAGTGAACTGTCCTGGCGTGGCTGCAATTCTTGCCCCGTGGCTGACCTGTCCTAACATCCCTCTGAGCCCCATGGCTGGCCTGTCCTTACTTACTGTTCATTCTCATAGTAGAGTTTGCCAATGGCCCAGGCAATGATGATGGGGCAGGGGACGCCTGAAAGAAGGACAGACACAGCTGCAGTGGACAGACAGATGGTCAGGAGCCCCTCTTATAGAACACAGTGTGGGGGGGACCACAAAGGGCTAGGATCTTGTTTCCAATCATCTAATGGCAGGCCATCCATGACCTTGAGGGGCCCTGTCCCTAGACCCCTGCCCCCATCCCTCCCTGACTCTCAGCCATCCCCTCCAAGCAGGTCAGAGAGATGAGGGGACAGCGTGACTTTCTGAGAGTTTTTTTGATAGAGAAGTGGAACTGGCCAGCTTTTCTTTTGAAACCAGAGACAAAGGTCTTTGGATTGGCCATTCCAGGCAAGAAGAGGAAGGCTATTTGTGGACTGTCCTTTCAGAGGGACTATTTGCTTCTTCCTCTCCAGCATGGAGGGGAGTGGCTGCATCCTCGGACTGTCCTGGGGATG
This sequence comes from Eschrichtius robustus, assembly GCF_028021215.1. NCBI lineage: Eukaryota > Metazoa > Chordata > Mammalia > Artiodactyla > Eschrichtiidae > Eschrichtius > Eschrichtius robustus. The sequence continues at coordinate 83,840,553 of NC_090831.1, forward strand.
GTAGACAGGAATGTGGTCCCATCCTTGGACCCAAGATGAAGGGAGGTGACCCTGTCAGCAGTACCCTCTCCCCACTAGACCCTGCAGGTCCCCCCAGGACCCTCACACCATCCAATGAAGAGGAAGAGCCGCTTGCGCAGGCGATCGGTGGAGTAGGTCATGACGATGGCCGTGTGCAGGTAGCAGCCCTCCACGAACATCCAGAAGAAGTTAGTCACCACGAAGTAGTTGAAGCTGGTGGTGATGCAGCGGCACCAGACCTGCACGGGGCAGGCAGCAGTCAGTGGCTGCCTGGGGCCAAGGCCCAAGTGCACAGCTTGGGCGCTGATGGAGGGGAGGTCGTTTGAGCTGGGTCATGGACATGGCATTAAACGCCCTCGAATCTCATTCTGGGACGCTTCATCCTTTCTCTTTCACTTTTTCAGAAAGTGCCAGGCTCCCCTGGTACCAGGGGGTCTGACTTCTCCCCAGTGTTTTCTAATCTCCTTTTTCATAAAAGAAAGAGGGAGTCTGGCTCTGAGTTTTCTGCAGGGAGAGGCTAGAATCGAACAGCACTGTCGTGTTTCACCGTCACTTTTTTTTGAGGGTCACCTTCAATTCACAGCGAGTCAGACTGGTTTCCATTTCGGGATGGACTATGAAATTTCATGTAGAAAAAAATTAGTGAGTCAATTAAAAGACAATTGTTATTGAACTAGTATGGGGTCTGTGAAGGTGAGCTGCAGCGGTGGAGGTGATCCTCCCAAATCTCTGGGTTTAGGAGATTCTGGGCTTAGTGTGATCACTGCCGTCTCTGGAGGGAGACTTCCTTACACCGGGACCTCTGGCAACTGGCCATACCTCTCTGAACCTCATTGTGCTGCAGAGAAAAGAATAATCCCATCTTGCAGGTTGGTTCAAGAAGATGGAGGTGGCAAAGGCAGGTGCCAAGAAATGAATGTTGGTGCCATTTGCCTTCTCAGCTGAGGGGGATTTGTCCCCGTCCCTCTGAGCAGGGCTACTACCCCTCCCTCAGGGGACAAGCCTGCCCAGAGCCACCGTGGGCCACGGCCAGGTCTGGCCTCAGGTCAGAGCTCTTCTCAGCTGACCCTACCTGGCCATCTTTCCCAGGGCACCCTCAGAGCTGAGGATGTGGGGATTGGTGGTTAGAGGAGCCCTGTGATGGGGAGCTGACTGTCCCCTTGGACAGCTCAGCGCCTCTCTGTCCGGCTCTAACAGCCGGGCTGTCAGATAATCAATCAGCTGAGCTGATCACAGCCTCCGTGACTTTCCTCCATGGTCCCAGCCCTGATCTTGGGCCCCATGCGGCCATCTGTCTCCTCTGTTCTGAGAAAGTCCTGCTGAGGTGGAATGCGAAAGATCCCCTCCTCCCAATCTTGTTTTTTCTCCAAGTTAACGATGCCTTGTCAGTACAAGCCAACATTGGGCTGCAGGGCACCCCTAACTGACTGAATTCCGTTGGTGCTGAGGCAGGGCTCAACATGGGGCCAAGTGAAGCGTCAAACCAGGCTGGGTGTGTGCTCAGGTCTAGCCATCCAAAGACGATGTATTGAGCAGTCTCTAACGGTGGGCCAAAGAGCTCTGTGCATGGCTCCACTCTGGGCTCTGGTTTTATGACTTGGACACAGTACAACAGTGGTTGACACAAATCCACCGTGGGCAGCTAACGGGCTGGCCTGCTCAAGATCCTGGTGGCCCAGATGTAGAGGCATCATTACAGTGTCATCTAACCTCCCTGAGCCTCAGTTTCCATGTCTGTATAATGGGGGCGAAATTCCTACAGGTCTCTCACTGGAAGGAATTGATCTAAAGCTCCATAGAGGTTAATTTCAGCCTCCTTTTCTCTAAGGAATCTTTGGGAGGTGCTGAAGTCACAAGATGGGGAGTGGAACAGGATAAACCAAAGTCTGCTGTCAGGTTTGTGCCGCTCCCCAGACCCTGGCCTGGAGCCCCATTCCCCCACCCCTGGCTCTGGAAGGACAACGATTGGGCGCAGATGAGCTCAGGTTCGGGTCTGCACGCGAGGACTGGGCAAGAGAGATGGGGGCCCCCAGAGCCCAGAGCCCCCCAGGTCCGGCCCCAAACCTCTCCCCAGAGACCTCATTGCTCTCATGCACTTCATGGTCGATGAGCTGCAGCAGGAACCACATGACATTTCGCAGGATAAACGTGGTGATGAGGTTCCAGTGAATCACGTTCCGCAGACAGCGGATGCTCCTGTGGGAGGACCAGGTCAGGGGTCAGCCGGGACAGGCTGCACCTGGGCTCAGAGCTCAGTTGGGGCAGGGGTCAGGGGTCAGCTGGGGTCATGGGTCAGCTGGGCCTGCGCCCCCTGCCACCCCCTCCTCAGGCGAGGGAGAGGCTCAGCCTGGAGTGAAGGCAGGGCTGCACCAGGAGCCAAATTCCCATTCGTGGTGACCACGGTTGGGTCTCCCAGAGCTGGCTCCCTTTCTGCCTCCTGCATGCCTGCCAGCGGTCAGTGCCCAGGCACCTCCCCAAGCCCCCTTTTTCTGTTGGCTCCAGGGATCCCGGAGAGGAGCTGAGAATGGGAGAGGTGAAGGGGGGTGCCGTGGGAGGAGGGCAGAGAAAAAGCAGGGGCGGGGTGGACTCACCGCAGGGCCAGGAAAAGCAGGAAGGCAGCCACGAGGGCTGCCACAGACACGCAGTGGCCCAGGTAGTTGACAATGAGCGCGACGTGGTAGTGCAGGTCATACTTCCTCTGCTGGACAGACAGACAGACAACGGGCAGACAGAGGCCTGGGGCATGTGGAGGGTAGCCCAGGCACTCTAGCAATGGCCACCCTGTGCGTCCTGACCCTGGAGGCAGAAGAGGCTCCAAGGGTCACCACCAACCCGGCACCCAGAGCTCTCTCCTGTCGGCCCTGCGTGGCTCTTGGTATAAATGGCTGTGGTCAGGTGTCTCCTGTGCAATTGGAGGGCAGATTTGAGCACAATGTATTCTGAGTTATGCCAGAGCTGTGGGTATGTAGATTCTATTTTCTTTTTAATTCTGGAGTGGGAGTTGCTACACCTGTGTTTCATCTCAGCTCACACCCTAATGGGCTGAGCAACTGAGGGTGCATTGATTTATATCTCTGGGACTCTGTTTGGATATCTGTACAATGGAGCCAACCCGTCCTCCTGTCTCAGAAGCAGCGACCTATGGCAGGTCTGGGGGTGCCTTGGGATCAGTCAGCCCCGGGTGCAGCAGTGAGGGGGTACCTTATCTGTAGAGATTTTAAGAGCAATATTAAGACCAAATAAAATCAGTCCGCTTTTTATTATCACCACATGCTGGCAATTCTTAACAGAGGCAATGATAAAATACTCCTTCCTGCCAGGGCAGACTATCCCGCCACCCCATACCCACTTTGGTTTGCCACTGCTCAGAGGGGCTGTGAGATGAAGAGGTGAGGGCAGAGGGCAGGAGGGGACCTCTTTCTCTCTTTTATGACCCATCCCACTTGTCACTCCTGTGGCCCTCACTGCAGACCCCCTTTGGCTCACATTTTGTAGAATCACTTTCTCAGGGCAGACAAATGTTTTTCCTCTGAACTTGGACTTCTTTTGGGGAAAAGTTTCAGCCCCACTGGGGGCTGTAATGGGCAAAAGAGGAGAGGGATGGGGGTGGGATGTATCATTTGGGGTCAGGAATGAGGCGAAGATTCAAGAGGAAGGAGGCTGGCACCGCAGATAACACGGAATCCAGCACCAGAGCAAGGGGGGCTGGTGAGGTCTGAGTGGGACCCAGCTTCCCGTGGGGACTGCCCTTCTGGGGGCTGCACTTGTTTCCATGTGGAGTCATAGAATCAGAATGCCAGATGGGGAAACTGAGGCCCAGAGGAGGAAGGAAGTCACACTGCCTCTTAGATGTTGGGGCAGTGGTTACAGGGTCATCCCCTTCTTGTGTCATGTGCCACCTTGCTGGTGTCCTCTGCCAGCTGAGCTCTCCTGAAGGTGGGCCTCCACGTCCCCTTCTCTACCCCACCACAATGTCACTGAGCACAGGGCAGGACATAGGGTGAGGGCAAGAGGTGCAAGAAAGGGGTGAGTGGGTGACATAGGACTGGTTCTGCCACCCTTGGCATCCTCTGTGCTCAATCTGAGTCCTACTACCTGTACAGGACCAGGGGTGAGGCAGGTGGAAGCCACTCACCTTATCATCCAAAATGGGCTCACACTGTGAGTAGTTGATCCGTGAGGCCCAGGTCCCATTCTCCAAGCACTCTCGGTAGGCATTCCCTACAGAAGATGCACCAAGAGGCGGGTCACTCCCCTCCTCAAGAACACTCCCTGGCTCCCTGGTGCCCACAGGATAAGGTCCCTATGTCTCAGCCTCTCTAGGCCAGGAAACACGTCTGAACGTTCACGTGAAAGTCATTCATGTGAAAAGTGCACAAAAGCCTTACCACTCATGGTAGCTAAAAGGCATGATAAAACCCATTTTTGATACAATTTTTGACTAGCATTTTGTACACTTCTTTTAATTTTGTTTGAAACTGAACCCCACTGTGAGCCCTGGGATGTGGCTGAAGATTCACTGCTTTCAGCATGCCAAAGAGTTTCCATCCTAATCCCAATCATTTTATGCTCATGAGATCCATACTTTTCCCACCAGTATCGGCACTTCCACTTTCATCACAGTCACTATTTATACAGCAGGTGTTTGCCCTGTACCAGGTCCTCTTCTAACTACTTTGTTTACACTCGTCCATTCAACCCTCAGGCAACCCCATGGAGTAGGTACTGAGATTAACCCATTTTACAGATGAGAAAACTGAGGCACAGGGAGATCAAGCAGCTTGCCAAGGATACAAAGATGAGAAGATTCAAACCCAGAAGGTCTGGCTTCAGGGTTTATGTTCCTAACCCCTAGGCTACTGAGTAGCGGTACAGGAATGAGAGCAATATAGGAAGACAGGACTGTGCTGCTGACCTTGAGCTGCGGCTGCCTGGGAGACCACCATGTGATCTCTAAATGTTTGAGAACCTGGCTCTGTGTTAAAGTTGGAATGTGATGTGGGAAAAGACATTTCAGAGCATCAGTGTCTGAGGTACTGAAGTGAGGGTTTTACTGAAGGGGGATGTACGAAGTTCAAGGAAGGCGCATATTTTCTTTAAATCCTAGCTTGACTGTCAAGATCTAGCTCCTAAGCCATGCTCTCCAGGTAGCCCACCATCACTTCCAGCCAGAGGAATGCCTAACACCTGATAACTCCAAAGCCCTCTGCCAGCCTCTGCTCTGCATTTCGCTGTCTTATGTACCCTACCTCCCCCGCTTACTTAAAAATTCTAAACGATCTATTGTTTGGGGATAATTTGTACCAGCGTTCTGCTCTCTGGCTAATGGGCAGTTGTTTGTGGATTTTTCTTTTGGGTTTACATTAGAATCACAATATAAAGCTAATTTTAAAAAAATAGCTCACAGAGCACAGAGTCACAGAGCTGAAGGGGGAACTTTAGATTGTTTTTGGAAGCAATGAGTTCTAAAATAATTAAGTTACTTTAAAAATCCACTTCCGCTGAGGTAACAGTGAGTTAAAAGCAATGGAGTTATGAAGGAGCACTTGCAGAAGAGCAGAAACAATGGGGGAGATTCTATTAGCCTAATTGTTTTTTAATTTGGTGCTCTGAGCTTATAGATTTTTCAAATTCGGGATTTTTACTGGCCTATTCATGCCTCCTGGGCCTGTCACCTATCAGCGAGGCCTGCCTCTGGCAGGTCCCTGGCCCAAGTGTGAGTCAGTCAGGCCAATGCTGGTCTGACACCGACTCTGACCCCAATGTGAGGACACTAGCTCCTAGCCCCAGACCATGGCACCCAATTCCCCACTTGGGTTTTCTCCCTCTACAGGATTGTTTTACTACAGGTTGTATGTTAAGAGAAAGAAAGAAATGTTGTGTGTTAAGACAATTTGATGCATAGGGTCAGTGATGTTACTGAACTTAAGGACAGAGTATGGGGTGAAGCCAATGGGACCAATGTAAAGGCATTTTGGGAGGGTGGGTGATTTTGTAAAATGAACAGTCCCTCCCTGATGGGGATTTAGAGTCCCTCTCAACAGGCCTGTGTGAGGTGAGACAGACCCTGATCCTGGCTATGGTTCAAAGGGCAGAAAAATTTATCTTCTGTGAATGTGTTCCTGGATGTTATCTAGCTTTTCTGAAGTCAATGCTAAGTTCCTTCCTCCAGGAAGGCCTCTTTGATTGCTTGCATCTCACGAGTCTCTTTCTCCTGAGCCTCCCAACGCCCCCAACCCTCTCAGTCCTGACAGCCTGAGCCCCACATTCCAGCCCTTGCTCATGACCTGGCCTCAGTTGTACAGGTGGGTGAGTCTGGTGTCTCAGATCAGTGTGGGGCTCCCTGAGGACAAGACCTCAGAATACTCATCTCCCAAGTATGATATCTTGTGGTGGTACTGACCATGGGGCGGGCTTGCAGAAAGGAGGGGGTCAGGATAGCGATGTTGCAGATCTGAGACCTTTCTGGTCCCTCATATCAATGCCCTTGGGGTACCAAGCTCTGTGGATTCTGTCTCCTCTTTCTTTTTCCGGAGTCCATTCCTCTCCTGCCCACCCTTCCACCCACTCTCTAGTCACCTTGCACTGGCACAACACCCTCCTATCTTGCCTCCTGGCTTCATCTCTTGCCCCCCTCGACTCTCTATCCTTTACCCCCACTGCCAGAGTGATCATGCCGATTTCTGAATAAAAGCCATCAGCAGCTTTTTATTGCTCTTGGGAATAAAGTCCAACTTTCTTGGTGTGCTATTCAAGGCCCTTGGCACCCGGGCCCCAGCCGAACTTTCCTGACCCACCTCTACCACTCCACATGGCAGTTGACATTTACACCAGCAGGCCTGGCACACACCGAGCTCCATACTGAACCACTCCTTGAGACACCCTCTACTCATGGACATAGTCCTACAAACTCCTACTTATCTTTTAACCCCCAGCTCTAATGCCACCTCCTCCTGGAGGCTTCCCCAGCACCCAAGGTATTAAGTAATCTCTTCTTTTTCCCTCTAAGCACCTCCTCTATGTCTTCCCATCTCTTGAAACATAGGTCTTCACACTCTATTGCCCTTGAACTACAGCCACATATCCATTTCATCTCACAGTCCAGTACACACACACACACACACACCGCTCACATGACTGAATCCAGTTTCACAAAGTGAAATTTATCTTGACCACAGCTATATTTTTCTATTACTTTCTAATGAATTATATTTATTCTATATACAAATACTAGTCACAACCCACTAAATTTACTTCACAACCCACTATCGTACAACATAGTTTGAAAAAGAAAAATCTCTTTTAGAGCATTTGCCGTAACTCACTATGAGTCTCATCTCTTTAGAATTGATCCTTCTTTTCTCTGTTACTGAACTTGAGCTCCCTGGGGACAGACAAGTAGGAAGAAACCATATTGGAGTCAACAGATCCCTCCTCAGGAGTGAGCCACTGAGTATACGTGGGCTGAATCAAAGTGACTCAGGTCTGTTGAAGCCTTGGAAAGCAGGGTCTGAGATGTGGGATGTAGTGGTGGGAGGGGGCTTCCCTCTGGGGGCCCAGCCATGCCTGGGAATGAGGCTCTGGCTATAGACACTGGGTACCAGGTGACTGGAAGAGAGATGTTCCCAGCACTTCGGGGGAGCTAGCTAATGAGGACACTGAGCCCTCAGGCACAGCCTTGGACAGGAGAAAGTAAGACAGGAAGAGTCCCCCCTGGGAACCACAGGAAGATGGGCACGGAGAGTCTGAGGGCAGATGGTCAGGCCAGAATTGTGGGGATGGATGTAGTGAGGTGGGTGCCTGTTACCACAGCAACACAGGTGCCTCCGCCGAAGATCGATGTCAATGGTGTGCAGTGTAGTCTGCCAGGGTCATTAGGGTCTGGATGATGCAGGCAAGGTCTTCTCTTCCAGAGCTCTGTGGTCTGGGAAGCCTGGACTCTATCCCCTGCAGCATGCCAGGACTCTGCCCCCAGAGTGGCCCTGGCCTGTTGAAAGCCCTCATTACAATCTGCTCTGTCCCTTTCAGATGCTGACACTTTGACAAGAGCTTCTGATTTGGGCAGTCACCTGAGAGGTCCAGGAGCCTGGCTGGGAGAAGATGGAAGCCTAAATTCTAGCTGTAGTTTTTGTCTCTGGCTGATTAAGCGACCTTGGCTAAGTCCCGTCCCTCTCGGCCTCATTTTCCCCACTCAGAAAAAGTAACGTAAACTGCTTCTCAGTGATGCTATTGGCATCTCAGGTGGGTCAAGTATTTGTTGTGTGGGACTTTTCAATCTGCTAAACTGCCAGTAGTACCCTCAAGCCATTGTGACAACCCCAGACATCCATACATCACTTTTAAGCGCTCCCGAGGTTGGCACTTCTATCTCTGATAGTCGAACTGGCAATATATGGGAGATGGGGACCATGAGGGACCATTTTTTGGTGGTGGTTATGAGGGGGAGAGTGCCAGAGACAGGTTGGGCATGGGGATGAGTGGCAATGTGGTGGAGGAGCAGCAATGTGGTCACTGGCTGTCGGGAAAGAAGATGACAAGAAGTGAGGGTGGGAGGGTGCTGACAGGGTGATGGGAAGGGCCAGAAGCAATATTTACTGAAGGGATGAGGTCATGTGCAGGACTGAAACTTTCAGCACCACGGACAGCAAAATGCTACTGCTGCCCGCTTCACACCATGAACGCAGGTGGGGGACCTTGGAGAGCGCCTAAGACTTGGACCTCCCCGCTCTGCCCATTCAGCCCATAGCTCTGGGCCCAGGCCAAGAAGGTCAAGATAATCCATGACCCTCTTCAATGCCCAGCTTCAATCCTAGTACCTCCAGGTGCTTCCATAACTGCTCCAGCCCCTGGAGGGTCAGCTGCTCACTTCTCTCAGCTCATGCTGGGTCAGTATTGTTCTCTCATTGATTTCTGTAAAGGGGTCATGCCTTCCCAGCTAGCTGAGGAGTAGGGGTGGCAAGGCCTAGGTCACCTCTGGCCCTTTCTCAAAGGCTACACAGAGCTGCGCACACAGGGGCTCAGGATGGACCGAGGTGGTGCTGTTGTCTAGGTTACCGGGGAACTCCAAATGAGAATGAGAGGCTCAGGATGGGCCAAGAGGATAGTTTGGATCCACCCTTGGATGCCCAGGCTCTGCCAAGCTGCATGGCAAATGCAAAACTGTCCCACGTGCAGGAGCATCTTGAGTCTCACACTCATGCCACGGGCAGGCTGAGCCCCGCTGCCAGAACTGCTGACACTGTAAGTCCAACCCTTGTTGGGTAGGGGTGTCCATCTGAAACAGCAAACCTGTGGTCAGCACCCTCCAGATTCCAGGCAAGAAAGTAAACTGGGAACTGAGTCAGCAGGCATCTCCTTGGGAATTTAAGAGGGCGAGGCAACTTCTCCTTCCTTTGGTCTAAAGAGGCCCAAAGAGGGAGACATGTCCAGGGTCACCAGCAATGAAGAGGCAGAAATAGATCTCTCTCCCCCAGGACACACTTTCTCATGGGAGATCCTGGAGTCAGTGTTTCTGGAAGGGAGAGGCTCTCCCTGCTACCCTGTGTTCCAGAAGATGTAGTCAGTTGTGCCACCTCTGCAGTGTCCTAGCCACTTAGTGCCTGGACCCCCAGAGCAGAAAACGCCTAAAGGGCCAGATATGCCACCCTCAGTCCCCTTACTGCTTTTCCCTGCAGTTGGACTACTGCAGACCTAGCTATCTCCTTCCTGTCTGGCTTGGGACCTACACCTTAGGTCACTTTTCTTTTGTGGGAAAAATCTCTACTGCCTGGACTAGGCAGTGATACTGTGGGCATGACTAATTGCTTTTCACCTCCAGTTAAAAGACCATTTGGGGAAACACGGCACAGTCATGGTGCCAACAGCAGTCTCCCTGAGCTTCCCAAACAGTGTGCGTCTCCCTGAGTTAAGCTTGAACGTTTCCCGTCTTGATCTAATCACCGCACATTGGCGGGGGCAGCTGGTGATGCTCAGCCAAGCTCAGGACCAACCTGCTGGGTTGAGAGATCGGGAATCTGCTATCACCAACCCAGTCATCAGGCTGGGAAGGGCCTCCTCGGGGCCATCTGCTCGTGACATCTGGGATGAGAGAAGGGAACTTCTTTCCCATGTCTTCAGTATCGTGTGGACACTGCTCTCCAGACCCCCTTGTCCATTCTGCACCTCCCCAAACCCTCAGCTCTCTATTTCTGAAGGGCTTTTCACCCATGATGCCCCTCTGTCCTTGAGTAGGTATGGCAGGGGTAAATGTCCACACTTACAGCAGACGGTGGGGAAACTGAGTCAGGGAGGCACAAAGCAGATTCATGGAGACCACAGCGGGCCCACGGAAAAGGGAAGAGGTGTGAGTGGAATGCAGCTCACTGTGTGAGATCCCTGGCCTCCCCAGGGAAGGGGCAAGTGGGAGGAGGTGCCTACCCCTGCTCCAGCCCCTACTGCGCACGGCTCCCTCCTTCCAGCCATGCCTAGCAACGCTCAACCAGCTCGTCGCCATGACGCCAGCCAGCGGAGGGAGGCGGAGGGAAGGAACCCGGCGGCAGACGCTGCCGTGGGGTGCAGGATGCCAGGGGAAGGGGCCACGACAACCCACCCAGCTCACCGCCCACCCTGTACAGAGAAACGGGGGCCCAAAGAGGAGAAAACCCTGCCCAAAGGTGAGACAAGCAGGGTTAGAACTGGCTCCCAACCATCGTTTCTGTGAAGTGACGGGGGTGGGCGAGTGGGACGGGCGGTGAAGACATCTCTGGCTGGCAGAGTCCTAAGTCCTCCTGTTAACACAGGGGTCTCTGGGGGCCAAGGGGCTGCTTCTCTCCAGAGGCCTTTGGGGATCAGACCCTCTTCGTGTAGACAGACCGCCCCCTCCCAAGACACCACCCAGAGACCACACAGTTTGGTGTCTCTCGGGGACAACAGAAGGCCACACGACCTCAGAAGGACAACCATCCTCGGCGGGAGTGGGACCCTCAAGGACCTGATCCCGGAGACACGACTGCTCCTCCTTCCAGACCCTAGGCCTCACTCTCCTCCCCTTGCTGACAATAGCCTAGCTGGGCACGGGGAGCCCTAGGCAGCGCCGTCCCCTAGTCGTGACGGGGCCCCATGAGGTTAGGATGTTTTCTGTGTCCTTCACACAGATAAGGAAATGGAGACTTAGATGGGGTGGAGCTGCCCGGCACTCAGTGAGTCAATCGCGGCACAGCCAGGACTTAGGTGAGCTCTCCTGAAGCTGGGTCTGGGTTCTTCCTGCTATTCCTCGCCTCCAGCCTCACCCGTGCAGGAGCTGTGAAAGGAAATTCTGGCCAGACTCTGGGGCACCTGGTTTGAGGTGGGTGAACTGCATTTGCGGTCCTTTGGGGTGGTTCCTGAGAGTCACTGGGGGTGGCGATTTGCCCTGGGGGTTCCAGACCCTTCTGGGGTTGCCAGGGTGTGGGGGGAGTGGGCAGGGAAGGATGCTGCAGCGTCTGACTCAATAGCAGGAGGGAGGGGAGGGGAAGGACAAAGTCAAAGTTCCCAGCCAATCCGGATTCAGATTTAGATGGTACATCCTGAACACCAAGCGGCATCCTTCCAGAGTGCTCCAGTCCTACGTCATGACGCTACGGACAAGCAGCTGGGGCTCTAATGCTAGCAGAACCGAGGCCCACGCCCTGGCATCCAAGGCCTCCATGATCCGGCCCTATTCCCTCTCCACCTCTGTTCCCACCCTCCCTTCCACCCGACACATCACTGGCCCAATTTTTCAAGGCCCTGCTCCACAGCACTTCCTCCATGAAGTCTTCCCAACTTGCTTCTCCCTCTTTTTTGGAATCAACCTCCTCCCATGTACTCCTACAGCCTTGGCTGTGCTATTTCACTTAAGAGCAAATAGCAAAAAGTTCTCTTTAAGAATCTCTCTCTAAGACAGGAGCCCCTGGAAGGCTGGGTCAGGTCTTATGCCTCATTGAAGAGCTTGTTTCTAGTGGAGAAAAAGCAACATACCCACAAACCCAATAAAAGGTGAACCTGGACAGGGAACGGGACATTAAATGGAGGATTCCTGGGGAAGGGGCGAGGGAAAGCAGTGGGTGGCTGCATCTTTGGTCTTCCCTGAGATGAAGGGTCCTTAAGCAGAGGGACAGCTGAGACCCCACTGTTACACTTCTCAGCTGTCTGGGCCCCATGCATGCAGAGGTGGAAAAATGCTAGAGCGTGGGCTGAGAGCTCCCAGAGCCTGCTGAGGCTATTCAGGGCCCTGGCTTTCTGTGGGACCCTGGGCAAGTGTCTTTTCCTCTCTGGGCCAGTCATTTCCCAGCCTTAAGCAGCAGGGGCGGGGAGGGCTGAACTCAGCACAGAAGGCCTCACCGCTGGGAAGTTCTCAGGTGTCTGGATGGCCAGAGGGGCGTCCTTTCTGCTCTGTCTCTCTTTCCTCCTCCTTCCCTCAGCCAGACCCTCAGTGATGGTCATGCCTGTCCCACTTTCCCTCTCTCCCAGCAGGGGACAGTTCTCACACACAGGGTAATGCTGACCCTTGGGCTTCAGGGGTCAGGGTGTGGTTGGGTCTCACTGGGGACTGGGAATGCAGACCTGAGTTCCTGGAGTCACAGCTTCTATTCCTCAACCCAGGGGTCCATCTACCTGGGACCCTCCCTGAGGCTCCACCCCAGCACCAGGCCTGTCCTCAACAAATGTAATGTCCCCACTGCTTCAAGACCTTCAAGAACCACTCCCACCCCCTCCAGGAAGCCTTCCAGGAATGCTCCAGTGCCCACCAAACCCATCTTTCCAATCCCTGATGGCTGATTTGTGTGAGCTTGGTCTTTAAGCAGCCTGGGGCTCTCTGAGGACAGGGCTCAGCCTTTCTCATCACCCTTGGCTCCTGAGCACAAGCAGGCAGACCCAGTGGGAAGACCCCTGTGGCTGGAGACCACCTAGTTTATGTGTTTCCATTTTAACACAACTAGGGCTTCAGAATGTCTCTAGACTGGGGTTCTGGGAAGTGGAGACCCCCAAGTCCTCCCCAAAGGGTTGGGTTAGATGAGGCATCTCTTCCCCTGTCCTGGCAGATGCCTCAGTATTGATGGGCCTGCCATTCTCAGCAGGACATGGTCCTGTGAGCCTGAGGTCAAGGAGCCGAGGCTGAGCTGGGCTGGGCTTGGTGATTCCACAGGAGGAAAATGACCTTGTCCACGAGGCTGCGGGACCCTCTTTGCAGCCACGAGGACCACAGGGACAGGCAAGAGGAGGTGCCTGAGTAGGGCAGATAGAATGAGGGATGGGAGGAGGGAGAGATAGAGGATTTGGGGAGAAGGGAGGGAGGGAGGGGGGATGGAGAGAGGGGGAGGGGGAGGGAGAGAGAGAGAGGAAGGAAGGGAGCTGGAGAGGGAAGATGGAGGGAGGGAGGGAGGGAAAGAGAATCACATATATAGAAAACAAGATAGAGACTGAGAAATACACAGAGACATACACACAGAAAGAGACAGAGAGAAAATGCACCCAGAGACAGAGATAGAACCACACCTAGAAATAGAAACAGAGATAGAGCCATGGAGACAAAGAGAGCAACACAGAGAGAGACACGCACATAGAGATGGGCACAGGAGTGGAATACAGGTGAGAGGTGGGAGGAAAATGGAATACAGTGCCCACCTCTGGCCAGACCACTGCTGGGCTAATCCACTTCCCTTCTCCCTACAGACAGGGAGACTGAGGCCCAGGAAGGGGGTGGGACTTGCCCCAGGTTCTACTGTGTATGGATATTATGATAGTTTTGGGTGGCCCAGAACTTGAACCTGATTCCCATATGGGCTCAGGGAAACCTGGGAGAGGCAGAGAACACCTCCTGCCATAGGGCTGAAATGCCAGGCCCTCACCTTCTAGGCTCCCTTGTAGCCAGAGCTGGAGTGTGGGACCCAAAGCTCCACACTCCCCCCACCTCAACAGATGCACTGGCCCCGAGGAAATCAGTGAGCTGGGGGCCCACAAAATGGAGATGGGCAGAAGGTTTCCTGGGGACCACTGCAGGAAGCTTAAGAACCCAAGGCAGTGATGACAGGAGGGCCATGGCCCATCTGGTGGCCAGGGCTCGTGGCGTTGTCAGGGCCCACTCAGGGAGAGTAGGAGTTCCCTCACTGGGCCAGCTCTGCCCTGAGTTCTTGGCTGGGGACCCCATTTCTGGTTCTGGTTCTCCGTTCCATCCAGTAATTCTGTAAACTCCCCAATAGCCTTTCAACAAATTCCTTCTCTGTTTAACCCATCAGATTTGCTTTCTCAGAGGCAGCAGAGCCTTAGTTAGAATCCTTGTTATAAGCTGTGTGACTTTGGGAAAGTCACTTAACTTCCCTGTGCCTCAGTTTCCCCATGTGTAATATGAGGATAATACTATGTCTCTGTCATTTGGTGTGTGTAAAGATTAATGAGTTAAGACAGGTCAAATGACAGTACAGACACACAGAACCTGCGCCAGGTGGGGGAAAACACTGGAGGGGACTCGGACACGTGTACACTTAACTGGGTTCTGCCATGGACGAGCATGTGTGGCCTTGAACAAGTCTCTTCCCTTCCCTTGGCCATTGCTGCATCTGGAAACAGTCTCTGGATAAGAATAACAAGGCTCTGACCAAGTCTCCCACACTTGCTACCTGTAGCTGTTAGCTAACCACACAAGAACTCCTGAATACCTTGTCTCCAGACCAAGGCACTAGCCTGGGCTTCCTCATCCAGCCAATTGCGTTCTCCACATCTTCACTCAGATGTCCCTCCAGCTCCTCAGAGTCCACATATCCTCTACTGTGCTCAGCATTTTCCTAGTGTGGTCCCTGAATCCTCCCGCTTCCCTGTCTCATCCCAGTCTTGTCAGTTACAAATGCATCCATGCCCTCTTCTGCTCTCGCAGCCTCCACTTGACCTGGGTCAGTCACAGTAGCCTCCTAACCCCTCCTTTTGCCACCAGAGACTCTGTGCCCCAAAGCTGAGCTCCTCTGCTCACAAGCTCCCCTAGGCTCCCTCCTGCACCAAAGGTGAAGTCCTCTGCAATACCGTGCGTCATCTGACCAGCATCCATCCATCTGGTTTCATCTGCTTCTTTCTCCTACTACCTGTGCTCCATATGACACTGGCCAGTCCCGAGGCACAAAGCACAGTCCTCATCTCTTCCCCTAGACTTACTATACTTTCACCTACTAAAATCCCATCTGTCCCTAGAAGTCCAGCTCAGAGGCTAAACCCTCCCTGATCCTCCAGGGTAAAGGCATGAGTCTTTTCCTGTACCTCTAAGCTCTTCTCGCAAACTGTCTCTCATGGATGTGGTGCTGCCCGGTGGTTAAGAGTGATGGCTGAAGGAGCTGATTATAACCTTGAAAAAGTGACTTCATGTCTCTGAGCCTCAGTTTTCTCATCTGCAATATGGGCATAAGAGCAGTACATATCTCAGGGGGCCTTAGGGAGGTGGGGATGATGGGATTATGTATGCAAAGCTCTCAGCGGTAGCTGGCACCTGGACCATGATCCACACTTGGTAGCTTTGTGGCCGATTCTCTGTGCTCAGCTGAGTGGACGAAAGTACACGAGGACTGTTGCCTAAGCTTCTGTCCCATGCGGGCAATGGCCGCCCTCTAAAACATGAGGCTTCAGCGGGGGTCTGGCTGTAGCATAACAAAATTGGGCAGGAAGAGGAGCCGGGACCCTTCCTCCTCTTCCCCCAGGCTTCTCATAGGAGCTTTTTCCCTCCCCGTGTCCTTCTTTCTCCAGGAAAGTTCCCACTGAAAAGGCAAAGAGAGTCGGAGGATGCGGTGGCTAGGAGGCAGGGGAGGAGAGAAATCAATCACCCCATTGCCATTGCCATTAGCTACCTCGGCTCTTCCCACCTCAGCCGCCACACTGGTTAACGGCAATGCTGCTTCTGTCCCACATGCTTCTCCCATTCGCCAGCAGTCAGAGTGCGGGCAGCACTTTGGTCCAAATGAAGAAAACTGTTCATTAGTACCACGGGCTAATTGGCACTACGTTTGCCAACCTCCGTGGCACCCTGACCTTTTTTCAGCTTCTCATTTGACGTGATGTGAGTGGTCTGGTACGTGCTGCGGCACCTCCTTTGGGAAGTCTTCTTGCCTCCCCTCCCCTCTTCCTCCTCATCCCATAGCCCCCTTGCACTCCCCAGTCAGGGCATTTATCACTCTGCATCCCTTTTGTCTGTTGCAATTGTGAGTGGGGGCCTCAATGCCAGTGCAGTGGCTAGCACATAGTAGCTGTTTAATAAACTGTTTGAATACTGTGCTCAGCTTGGCCATGGAGAAGAGATCCAGGCCCTGTCCTTGGGGGCTCCAGGCTGGTTGGGGAGAGAGGGGACAGCTCAGGCTGTAGGAACCAGAGCAGAGCTGCCTCAGGTCCACAGGCCGTGGGGTGGAGGGGCCGTATCACCTCACTTAGCGCTTGGTCTCCGGGCTCAGACTGAGTCAGGGCCCCTGATCTCCACTGCCCCACCCCACACGGCTCACAAGATCCTAAAAATACAGTTTTATAATCTCAGGACTGGGAAGGAGCGTGGAAGCCATTCCTTCTGCTTGCACATCTCCTGGGTCAGGGACCTCACCTCCTCCCAGGGAGGTGTGTTTTAATCATGGATAGGAAGTGTGGTCAGATGACGCAGAAATCTTCCTCAGCAGCCCCACTACCTCTCTCACTCCCTTCCATTAGGAGCACCACTGCCATTGGACTCCAAGCACAGCTGTTCTCTGGGACACGAGAGCCCTCCGCTGGTGCAGACAGGGGAATGCCGCTCAGCCTCAGATGCAGATGCTACCATCTAGCCCTCTAACCATCTCTCGGGGTGAAGGCCTGAGTTTGGACAGGCATGTGTGTGTGTGTGTGTGCGCACGAGTGAGGTGACAGGGGAGCTGTGCCACTATTCAGACACACATTCAGAGACAGGTTGCTATGATGTTTCCAGGATGAGGGGCTTCAGACAAACAGATGCCCTCCACTCTTGCCCAGCGTCTCAGAAGGCTCTTTGCTGGTGGGGCGGGGCTGGAGGTGCGAGTGGCTGTTCAGGGTGGGCTAGTGATGCTGCATTCCACAGCCTCACAAGACACTCCCACTTGGCTCCCATCAGACCTTCCACAGGGCATAGACTCAGGCACCCCCTCCCCTCCCAGAGCCCATCCGGAACAACCCCACCTGGATGCCGTGTGACTCCTGTAGCCTCTGCTGCCGTCCTCCCCAGAGTGTCAAGCCAGCCGGTGATTGGCCAGGAGGAAGGAGAGCACAGGCTGTTCTCCCAGGGAGTGGGGGTGGGCGGTCCTGATTCAGACACCATGCGTTACCTGGGTAGCAGCAGTAGTGCTGACCACCGCCCCGGACTCACAGCCCAGAGGGCCGGTCCGGGGACATTTGGGTAGGGAAGAGGCTACACCCCACACTCCGGCCCAGAAACGGCTACGCTTTGCATGTCCCCCAACACAAGCCTCACCCCATTTTTCCTGCCTCCTGCTCTCCTCCTCTCCCACAGTAGAGTCTGATCGTGGCACTCACCCTGGGGGTTGGGAACTTAGCCTATGCGCCCCACCCCTTCCCACCTCCCCGGGGAGATGGGGGGCGGAAATTGGCTAAACAAAGAGACGCCCTAATGGAGAAACTTCAGGCACCAAGAGTATATAATGTGGGAGAGAGGTTTGTCCTCAAAAGGAAGGAAGTACTTCCTTCTCTCCTTTCTGGGCTCTCAGCGCATTGGAGCACGGGAATCGTGGGCAAATCACTGCCTTACTGAGGTCTGAAGCTAACAGTGAGGTAGGGGCAGAGGGAGCGCCCACAGTATTATGTCTTTAACGCCGTCCGTAGGACGGTGCCACCGCCCTTAGGTCTTCGACGCTGGGTCCGGAGCCCTCGCTAACCCTTAAACCGCCCTCCTGGGAGGCAGGTGCTGAACCCGCGGCGGAGGGTCCGGGGGACACTCACGGGTCGTGTTGTACTTGACGCCGTTGAAGTACTCGGGGCACTGCCTCTCCACCAGAGCTCCGGCCGCGCTCCGGGGCCAGCACGTCCCGATCTGGTCCAAGGTCGTGTTGCAGTAGGAGTAGGGACCTGGCGACGGGAGAGAGCAGAGCGGGGCTCAGAGGGGTTGCTGGGGGCGCGGAGCACCGCAGGACGTAGGGCGCGAGGCGCTCGGAGCACGGGGCCCCGGGGGCACCCAGCGCGCCAGGGAAGGAGCTCGCGCCGACCCGGTCCGCTCGCCTCCCGCCTACCCTCGGGGTCCAGGGGCAGCCCCCAGCCGTCCAAGAGCAGCTCTTCTGCCAGCTCCAGGCTGCAGTTGGCCTCCAGCAGGCTGCGGAGCAGTGCCGCGTCCATCGCGCCCCGGAGCCGCGCGCCGAGAGGGAGTGTGAGTGCGCGTCCGGCGTGGCTGCCAGGGGCTGGGTTCGAGAGTGAGCGGCCGAGAGAGCGCACGGTCCTGGCCCTGCTCGCCCAGCCCGACCTTTCGGACAGCCTCCGGACGCTGCGCCGGATCGCCCGGAGCTGCCAAGTCGGGACCTTGGCGGAGAGGAGCTGCAGAGCGCACGGAGCTGCCGGTCCACCCGCTAGGTCGCGGCCAATGGCGGCACCAGGGGGCGGGGCCAGGCGGCTCCTCTCGCCCTGGCCCAGGCTCCCGCCCCCGGCCCACCAGCCCTGCCCTGGGTCCGCCTTCTCAGGCCCGGGCAAGGTCCGGGGGAGGGTGGCGGGAGTGGAGAGTGTGGGCCTGGTGGGCGGAATGACCCGTCCGAGGATCGAGGCCCAGGGGTTGCGTGGCGCAGCAAAGCGTGCCCGCCCGCCCGAGGAGCCAGAATTAGGTGGCTCGCCGCCTGACTTTCTCCTCCTTGAGGGAGGACACTGGAGGGGGCGACAGAGGGAGTGGCGAGTCCACGTGCAGATGTGCGCTCTAGAAAAGTCCCATTGGCCTCTGGGAAGGAAGTGGATTGGAGGGGCTTCGAGGGAAGCAAGGGAGCCACTGAAGAGTCTAGTGAGATCAAATGGCCTGAATGGGTGCAGACCCGGACCAAGCCGTGGGGGCCGGGATGGAGAGGGACTTCGGGGAGTGCCAGCCCTGGTGAGGAGGAACTGGAGAGAGGAGTGGGTGGGTGGCTTCCAACACGAGCCAGGAGGCAGGGGTAATGCTAGGTCTGCCGCTTGGGTGACTGGGGGCGGGGGTGGTGTTGCCATTTAATGACATGGAGAAGTCCAGGGGAGAATCTGGCTGAAATTATCTGGAGGATTTCAAACACCCGGGTCTTACTGCCCTGGGTTTCAGAGGGAATAAAGTGAGAAGTGAGACCCTCTTTTCCTCTTGGCTTGGGCAGGGCTGCCTGAAGCTGGTTCCACACCTGGGTGTGTGTGTGTGTGTGTGTGTGTGTGTAGGAGAGATCAGACCCCATAGCAAGTGTGGAGGAGCTAAAAACCTTTATTTGGAATTTGCCTGGGCCCCTCAGGACTGCCTGCTCCATAATTCCCTGTGGTTCCACTCCGAGTGCCTAGGGCAGGCCCACTGCTCATGCCTGCTGAGTGGGGGGATCTGGGCTCAAGAGACAGGGCCTGGGGTGTTGTTCACCCCAACTCAATCTCTACTCCCCCTGTCTCCGTCTCTACTCTCTATGCATTTTACCCCAATTCTCACCCTCTCTTCTGGGGCAGTTTCTCCATCAATGACATGTTCTTAGAGGCCCCTCCCAGCCCTGACAATCTCTGGTTCTGAGTTATGAGATGCAAAGGCAGACGTACAAAGGAAGATGTACATGTGTGTGAACGTGTGTGTGAGTGTATGTGTTTCTGTCTTCAGAGGGCAGGGAGAGCTGGGACCCAGTCCCAGCTGGGCTGGAAGCCCCAGGGGAGCTAGACCTATCCCTTCTTGCCATCCTCCACTGGGAACAAAGCTGCCAGAGAAGGCTGAGACCACCCTGAGCCAGCATTATACCCTGAGCAGGGAGAGGAGAAGAGGCAGGCTGGGCTGCCTTTGTGTGCTCCAGTCTCACCAGCCTCCATATTAATGCTGCTGTCACTGCCCAGGCAGAGTCAGAGAGCACTGAGACCAGGGCTGAGCACAGGAATCTCTCCAGGGCCAGCTGATTGGCAGGTACAAGGTACAGACCAGCCAGCCAGGTCTGTCTTCTGCCTTTTGAATGGACAGAGTCCTTGGCTCAGCTCGGGCAGCTGCAGAGGCAGAGGTCCCTTAGTGTCCCTAATAACCAGTGCCAGGAGCAGGTGAGGATCAGTTGAGTCCCAACTCCAACCCTAGGCAGAGTCCTGTTGCCAGTCCCAGGCTGAGATTCGGCCCTGGTCCCAGACTGAGCCCTGCCCCACAGGGTCCCGCATAGGCTAGAGTGTGGCCGGCAGGATCAGCCCATTTCTTCACTGGGAATTAGTCTCATTCATGCACAAAGGAGGGCTCTCCACACACTGATCCCAGCACAGGGGGAAAAGGAGAGATCAAGCTAAGTTGTTAACCTGTTCATCACCAGAGCCACAGCACAGGAAAAGCAGCTATCTCATGGGGTGATGAGTACCCCGTGACCATAGGCCAAGGACTTATCATCTCACATGAAGAATGGAAGGTTGGCCTGGGTGACCTGGACTGCTCTTAACTGGGACAGCACATGGGATATAGGTTCCTCTGGGAAGTGACCATTTCAGGGGCAGAGGCAAAGTTCATTCTGCGTCTTGACGGGACAGTCAGGGCCTGAGCACAGGCCCACAGACCTGGGGTTCCCTGGTTTCCAGGATGCAGGGCCATTTCGTCATGGAGTTTATTATCATAGGTATGACTGTCTGTTATTCTAGATGTGACAGAGAGGAAAATGAAAAAAGGAGCGGCTTTGGAACAAATTGATTTTACAGCTCAGTCTAGTGTCCGCAAATAGGTAAACGAGGAAGATATTGTAAAGAGCAAAAACTTTCCTCACTTAGATTAAATTCAACTACAATTAATAAAGTCTGGGACTTTTGGCTAGCTAAGGAAGCAGAGGTGGGTGGGAGGTCCCTGGGATGGAGGTGAGCTCCCAGGCCAGGCATTGGGGCAGCGGTATTTGGGACAGTCTGTGTGCCCCCAGGCTGGTGGGACAGGTTGCAAATAAGTTCTGGGAAGTGTGACAGGTGCTGGGGAAGATACCTGGGTGTCATGAGCAGAGCGGGGGTGGGCCAGGTGCCTCTGGCCCACCTCTGATGTCAGCTGCAGTGGCAGTGGATGGTCCTCCAGTGCACAGCTAACACCGGACAGGCGTGCACAGCACAATGGAAAGACACACGGTGTCTCGCACAGTCGTGTGTCTGCACAGCACACACACGTTCTCTCACTCATCCCACCACCCATCAAACGTCAGCTAGAAAACAGGATTTGAGGGGACAGAGTCTGCCTTTGCATGTCTGATGGGGCTGTGCTCTGTCAGGCTGAAGAGACAGGGAGTATGCAGGGCTGGGACAGGTTGTGGGGTTCACTGGAGTTACAGTGGGACTGCTGAGGACATGGAGGCCTGGGAGAGGCTAGAAGGTGCCCCTCTCTTGCCCTGCAGCACTGGGGACAGTGCCCCCGGCCAGGCCAGATACTCCTTCCCCATCCTACCCCACTCCACGTTGGCACGGGGGAGATGGCCTGGTGTCTTCAGGTTGAGCCTTGGGATCAGGCTTCAGGCCCCTGGCAACCGTCCAACCCCACACTGTCATTTACAGATGGCCAAAGGGAGGCCCAGAGGAGGAAAAGGAACTTCCTCTCCAACAGCTCCCAGGCCTTCCTCATCTCCACAGCAGACTGGGCTCCTTGTCTCCTTCACTGGGGGAGGAAGTGATTTCTCTAAGACCGTGTGACTTCTTCTCACAAGAGCGGCTCCCCATTGCCCTCGGGACAGAGCCCAGCTCTTTAGCACTGCAAACAACATTCTTCATGATTGTCTATTCCCCATCCTCTCGCTCCTGCTCAACTTGAGATGCACTTTGGAACAACTCGCCATTCCCTGGCAACATTCTCTACCTCTGTACCTTCGCATGTGCCGTTCCCTCTGCCGGGAATGCCCTTACCGCTGTGCTCCAGTTAGCCTAGCCGACTCCCATTCACCCTTCTAATGTTCAGCTTAGCTCTCACCTCCTTTGTCTTGTCTGGGGTGGGTGGCCCTTCTCCGTGCCTCCGTCTGCTGGGTGCTGGTCGACGTCACATCAAGGTTGATGGTTTTTCTACTGTGACTCTCAGAGGGCAGGGCTGGTCATATTCACTAAGCAGTCCCCAGCACCCATCAGAATGCTCCAGGCCTGTGCTCAGTGAGTCACCACTGAAAGAACAAATGCCCTGGCAGCAGCCCTGTCTCCCAGACCAAGGTTCTCTTCCCATTTGACCAGCCCTGGGGTGTGTGTGTGTGTGTGTGTGTGTGTGTGTGTGTGTGTGTGTGTGTGTGTGTGTGTGTGTGTGTGTGTGTGTGTATTGGATTAGGGAGTTATTTCAAGGAATCCTTGATTCCATCTGGATCCTTATATTGCCTATGGACTGAAAAAATAATATGCCTTACAACTTACAGTATATGCTCTATTAGATTCCTCTGTGATGAATAAAACAGAAATAATCCACTTAAAGCCTGCCTTAAGTCTCTTGTGATTATGCGTGTTTTTCCTTTATTTGGACCTCAGGGGCATGCATTTTAATTGATCAGAGTCTTTGATTCATGACCTCTTGTCATCATTAGCCCATATATGGCCCAACTTTATTTTAGTCTTTTCTTTTATGGAAGTTTGTATGTAGTAGCACATATAAGGAATCTATTGCCCAATCCAAAACTAGATCATTACCAATCACTTACGAATTTATCTATATACTCCTCCCTCAGAGGGAACATTCTTTTGAATGTTGTGTTTATCATTCCTTTGCTCTTAGTTTTTTCAGTTTTATCGCATGAATGTACGTCTAAACAATAGGTTGTTTGTTTCTACTTGTTTCTGAACTTTGTTAGTCAATATGCATTATCTCAATCAGTGGACACCTAAAAGGAGATCCCTACCATGTGGGGACCTGAGAAACTATCCCTGAAGTCAGAGGGCATCCTAACAGCCTGCATGTCCCACCGCAGGGGCATGGTTAATGAAGGCTGATGCGTCCCCACCGTGGCTGCTAGGCAGCACCACAGCAACGTGGTGGATGAATAATTAATGACACAGGGAAATGTTCACTCCGAATTACGAGAGGAAAAAGCAGGTTACAAAACTGTGGACACAGGATCATTCCAGTTTTGTGGAGAAAAGAAAAAAAGAAAACACATGAGGCTCTATGGTTTGATAAACTTCTGGCGGATGTAAACATTATAAAAAATTCCTGGGTTGTGGGATAATGAGTACTTATCGTCTTCTTCGGTTTTTAAAAATATTTTTTTCCAAATTAAATATATGTAATATGTATTCCATTTATAAACAGATGGATGATATTACAAGTCAAGCAGGGCAGAGCTCGTGTTTGGAGAGGCTGGGACTCTCCACTAGGCTCAGAGGTGGGGAGGATGCGTATCACCTGCCAGGGGTCACGGGGAAGGCGAGGGTCCATGCCACGCACTGGGCAAAGAGGGAGGGCAGGGAGAAGGTGGTGGATTTGCTGATGAACAAGTGTTGCCTCTGAGAGCAAAGAGTTCTGGCGAGGGGAGGGTGGGAGCTCTCCTGAAATGGGGGGGGGCCTCCATTTTTTGCCCGATGGCTGCTTGACACGCTGGTGTAGCCATGGGCTCTCTTTCAACCTTCACAGTAAGCCTGTGAGGTCGACTTTGACCAATTGTTAACAGATGAGGAAACTGAGGCTCAGATGTTATAGGCTGAATAGTGTCCCCCAAATCCATATGTTGAAGCCCCAATCCTTAATACATCAGAATTTGACTGTATTTGGAGATAGGTTCTTTAAAGAGGTCATTGCTTTAAAATGAGGTCATTAGGGTGGGCCCTAATCCAATGTGACGAGGGTCCTTGTAAAAAAAGGAGATTAGGACACAGACGCACGCAGGGGGAAGACCATGTGAAGACAAAGGGAGAAGACGGCCATCTACCAGCCAAGGAGAGAAGCCTCAGAAGGAACCAACTCTGTTGACACCTTGGTCTTGGACTTTTAAGGTCCAGAATCATGAGAAAATAAGTTTCTGTTGTTTAAGCTACCCAGTCTGTGGTATTTTACAGCAGCCCAAGCAAATTAATACAGATGGGTTGGCTGACTCGTCCAGGGTCACAAAGTTGTTAGGTGGAAGAGCTAGGATCCAGACTTGGGTCTGTCTAACCCTAACACCTGAACTCTCGACCACTCCACTGTTAAGGAGGGCAGAAAACAAGGTTTTCCTCTTTATGCATGACTTGGGCTGCGTTTGGTGCTGGGTCCCAGTTCTGGCCAGCACCCTAGTCTCCTTGTGTTCCGGCAGTAGCTCCAGATCCCAAGGGCACCCATAGCCCTCCTCCTTCCTTGCTGCTTCTGTGGATGCAGCCCTGAGAAGGCCAGGACACTGGGCGGGGCCTTGGGGACATCTTTCCAGAGCCCGTTAAGGCCCGGGGCTCTTCTGAGTTAGCTCTGCAGTGGCTAACCCTGACTCTGAATCAGCCGCCAGGAAACTCTAAGGGGTCAGAACTCAGGGTCCCAGCTGCTACTTCACAGGTTCTTACCAGGAGTTAACACCTGTAGCCACGGCAAAGGGAGAATGTGTTTTACACCTTCTTGCTGGAGTTTGAGAGCAGCAAGGTGCCCCCTCCTCGGGCACCTGAATGCCAGGCCAGCCAGCTTCCTTGGGCGTAGACGCAGGGAGCCGGGAGCTGGAGAAGGACTCCCGGCCAAGTTCTTCATCATCGGTGAAGGACCTGAGCCCCATTGGGGAAGGGGCTGCCCAAGGACAGACACAAGGCCCGGGCCTGGAAGCCAGTCACCCATCACCACCTGCTGAGCTGGGGCTGGCCTGGGAGAGCCCGCTTCTCCCCCAGGCCCTGGGCCCGCCCTCAGCTTCCGGGCTCTACCACCGGTGGTGGCAGGGGGCTGGCATACCTGAGAGGTTGGTGAGGGTCGTGATTGCGTGGCAGTACTGTTCCAGTAGCATCCGGACGGGCTGGTCTCTGGGTGCCTGGCTGGGCCCGGCCGCCTAGAGGACAGGAGAAATGAGGGTCAGGCCCTGGCCATACAGTGACAGCACATGTCTGCCTGTCCCCCACCCCACCCCGCCTCGTCCTGTCACTCATCCCATACCCTCTATTGTACAGAGGAGAAAACAGAGGAGGGAGATGCCCAAGGCCACACAGCAAAACAGCAGCCTGGCCAGACCTGGAACCCTGAAAAGGCCTTAGAAGTGGTCTAGTGCATCTTGGCTCCCAAGGGAAGAGTAATGCTCTGTCCATCCCTTGGCCCCCAAAGGTCTCTTCTTCCGGATGGGATGTGCCCTGTGTCCTTCTGTCACCAAAGCTGGGGTGGGGGTGTCCGCCAGCCCTTCGTTTACCCAGCAAACATTTGTACTGTGCCTACTGTGTGTCAGGCCCTGGCTGGGGGACACGGTGTCCTCAGGGTAGTCCCAGGCCAGGTAGGGAGCCCCTAGGCTTGGAAGGTGCAGAAAAGAGGGGAGAAGAGTGGATGATTTGACTTTGTTTCCCTGTCACACATGTAAACAGGCAGTTACAAATGTTAACACATGGGACGCCTAACTTGGGCCTGGGAAGACAGGGGAGGCTTCCTGGAAGAGGTGGCACTTTGGGGGCAACCAGATGGATGAGTAGGGGAAAAGGAAGGAACCACTGTGCCAATGTGAGCACTTGCCAGGGAACGAACGTGATTGTTGCAACAATGGCAATTCCATCCAAAAGACAGAAACCATCTAGGATCCCATCTCCTGAAAAAATCATGAGGGAGTGCTGGATGTAGAGGGACAAAGTAGATGTGGTTATCTCTGCCCTTCAGGGGACCATCTTCTGGAGGGAAAGATGGATGGGTAATCAACTTGTTACAGTGTCTACAACTTGCTGAGAAGGAATAAGGTAGCATCACAGAGGAGGTCATGCTGATGTGGGCTTTGAAGGTTGAGTAGGAGTTTGCCCAGCTGATAAGGGTGGGGCCAGGAAAGGCATCCTAGATAGAGAGCAAAACACGTGCAAAGGCAGAGAGGCTGGAAAGTGCATGGTGTGAAACTGAACAAAAGCAATGCCCTCTAAAATTCTAACCCTCGTCTCCCATTCTTTCCAGGACCACCACTTCTCTTACCTTGTGGCCAGTGTGTGCGCGCACGTGCACTTGTGCATGTGTATGCAAGATGACTTTTGCATGTCCCCCCAACACTGATATTCCTGATCCTGGGATTCTGGAAGGCACTGCCCCACTAGTGGGCAGCCCCTCCCCTTTCTCCTGCCTGTCAGATATTTCCATCCTGGCAGCTGGGTCAATGTTTGCCCCAGGATGTCCCCAGGACCAGAGCCCAACAGCCCTCAAACATCACGTTCCCCACGTCGGGCTCAGTCCATTTCCTGTGCTGGGGCTGGAGCCTGCATGCTCTGCCTCACCACGCCAGCCTGGAGCTCCTAATTAAGACCCCGCTCGGTCAGGTGGGAGAGCCGAGGACGGCACAGCCACCACTTACAGGCACTCACTGCACCTGGGTTCTGCCAACTGTCGCCACAGGGCTGGAGGCAGGAGGAAGCGCTGGGAAGCAGAGGTGCTGTGTGTGAGATTAGTGTGTGTGCAAGGGGTATGTGTGCGGGGTGTGTATATGTCTGTGTGGGGTGTGTGGTTGTGTGTGTGAGTAGTATGTGTATAGTGCGTGTAGTGTGTGTGCGTCTGGCTGCTGTGAGGGGCTTCCTGAGCCCTCAGCCGGGAGCTCTGGCCGCTTGGCCTGCAGGACAGACACTGGGGGCCATGGTCTTGCTGCTCACATACCCCAGGGCTGCCAGGAGCTCCCCAGCATCAGCTTCTCGGGCATCATGAAGGCCTGGCTGTCCAGGGAGCCACCTGCCAGGGGTGAGGTGGGCTGGGGAGGGGACACTCTGGGTCCTGGGAGTGTTCTGATGCCCCACCCTCAGCTGGGTCAGGGGAGAGTGTGGGCCCTAAGCCTAAGCCATCTCCCGTTCCCATCCCCCTTCTCTTCGTTTGAGAAGCAGCTAGTACGCTCTCTCTGGGGGCAGGGGAGAGGGCTGAGTTCCCAGTGAGCCACCAGCCTCTGGAAGTCACGGGAGAGGCAATGCTCAGTGCAGAGGCATGTGGTGTTGATGGTGGGCTCTGACCAACCAGATTCTGCATCTTAGATGCAAGCTCCTCTTCTCAAAGCCCCCAGTGGCCACACTGTGGCCCCATCACTCAGGCATCTCATGTTCAACTTTGGGAGGGTCTGAACACCTGGCTCTGAGCTCATGGACAGGGGCGGGCGGGCATCCTCCGCCAGGACTCAGGCACTGTGGGGCTGTCCTTGTATCAGTCGCTGCCATCTGAGGCCGTGGCTGAGTCTCCTTGCTGAGCAAAGCAGGGGGCACTGGCTGCCGTGCTCAGTATTGATGTGTGCTGTTCAAGCCTGGGCAAAATGGGCGAGCAGATCGGAAGTGGTTTTGGAATAATTCCCAAGTCTGGGCTCCGTCTCCAACTCCTTCTCCACTGGTCGAATAAGCTGGCAAAGCCAAAGATGTTCATTCTCTTCAAGGGGGCTGGTTGGGTGGATCTGACTCAGTTCAAACCTGCAACATACCCTGGAGGTGCCCATTTTGGACAGAGCCGCTGCTGCTAATGGTGGTGGGTGGGTGGGGGAGGGGCGGGCAGGGAGGAGGAAGGAGAGGCCGGTGCCCCCAGCAAGCCCACGGCGGGCCAGGGAAAGCAGAGACACAGCCATGAATAATTATCCCCAAGGCCTGGGTGATGAGCTCTCAGAGGCAGCAGACTGCAGACATGCCCATCCACGTTCAGAGCTCTGGGGATGTTGCTTCTCAGCTCTGTGGCCTTGGCCAAGTTACTTCACTTTTTTGAGCCTTGGCCTCCGTCTTTAAAATGCGGATAATACAAACCCCATGGGGCTTTGGTGTGCGTTAAACAAATTACTGACTGTCAAGAGCTGGTACACAGAAGACACGTGTTACATGGTGGCTCTTGACAAGGACTTTAGGAGGGGTACAGTTAGGGAGCTCAGCAATGGGGGCTTCAAACCGCATTTGGGGGAGTCCCGCAGCCCAGTTCAAGCCCTTCTCCTCTAGAAAAGCCTCTTAGAAACCCCATGTTCTGCCTTCCAAGCTCTGCAGCCAGCGTGGCTCCCCCTCTCAGCCCTCAGCACCCCTCCCGTGTACAGTGGCCCCTGAAGACGCACCTGCACCTCCCTCACCGGGCTCACTGCTCAGCAGTGCTCAGTGGATGCTGGGTGAGAAAACTGCACGTGGAAGCTGAGTCCAAGAGGACAGAAGGACTTGGTCCAAGGTAGGATGAAGGGTAATAAGAGCAGAAAGAAATTCCAGGGGCAGAAGCTGAACGAGCAAAGGCTCGGAGGCAGGGAAGCACAGGGCCTGCTCAGGAAGCAGCAAGCCTCTGGTTTGGGGATGCTATTAAGAGGACAGAGGGTGGGAAAGAGGCTTCCTGGATGTGAAGTCAGCATTTACTGTGTGCTAGACACAGCTCTAAATGCTTCAGGGCAGCCCATTTAATCCTCACAACAGCCTCTGAGGTGGCTGTGAATGACCCCATTTTACAGGTCAGGAAACTGAGGCCCAGAGAAGCGAAGTCACCTCCCAAGGCCACACAGCGGGTAAGGGGCTAAGGCAGAACCGTTCAGACAGTCTGGTAGGTCACAAGTTGGTCAGATGCACACTGAAGAGCTGGTCCCGTGTGAGGGGGTGAAAGCCTGTGGTCCGCAAATGCTGGGAGGACCCCAGCTCCAGAAAAGGGTGAGTCAGAAGCAGCTCTCACCAGTGGAGTGGGGGCCTGTGGGCAGAGAGCTAGGTCATGGGAGGAGGGGAGGGAGACCCAGCCAGCCCGGCAGGGCCTTGCTCAAGGGAGACAAGAAGTCTGGCTTCTAGAATTGACTCTGAGCCACCTGAAGACCCCATTATCTCTCTTTTGTGGGGGACACCTTGGACTTCTGTACTGATCAGCTCTTGGCTGTCATAGGGGCAGAGAGCTGCCCCCCCCCCCACTCAGCCCCGCCCCATGAGGCTACAGGCTGCTGGAGCTCAGGGCCCACATCTGTCTGCTTCACATCTGGGTCCCCAGTTCCCAGTCCAGAGCCTGGCATGTAGCAGGTGCTCAGTAAATGTTTGTTTGGATGAGACCATGGCCCCCTCAGCCAGGGAGAGCTGCACCCCTACCCCCAATTCTGGGAACTCAGTTCTGGGCTCTTCCTGCTTGTCAGGTAGCCTTCTTTCTGAATTTTCCCTTTGAGGATGGCCCGGGTCCAGCCGCTGTGTGCCTGGAGTTGGAAGCCCTCCCTTATACAGGACAAGGGAGAGGCCCTGGCAGGGGAGCCAAGACAAGAGAGCCAGCTGCTCTTCCTCCACCTCGGGCCCGGTCCAGGCAGAACCTGGGGCCCAGGCGCCAGGCGGGCCTCAAAGGTGCCAGCTCCCTGGAGCCGGGGGTCTGGCCCAGCCTCGTGCTCCCTCCTGGCTTGGCGACAAAGCTTCCTCTAAATTTAGCTGCTGGTCTAAGCCTGGGAGAGTTGGGACCACAGGTCCTGCGGCCAGGCTGCCAGTAACTGGACAGGAACGGGGTGAGCTCCCTCCCTGCCTTCTCCCTCTCCGCCCAAGGTCAGAGAGGACTCCTCTGGAGGGGGAGGGTTCCTCCCCAGTGTTTTCTTTCATTCACTGGTCTCACTGAGCCTGAGCCAGGAACAGAGGAAAGAGAAACTCATGCCCTACCCCGGGGAAGGAGGAAGAGATGGGGACACTGAAGACAGGGTATGGGGAGGAGGGAAGGAGGGGGAGGAGAAAGGGAAGAGACGGCAGGATGGAGAAAGGAGAGGAGGAGGAGGAGTAGAGGGGGGAGGAGGGGCAGAAGAGAGGGAGGAAAGGTGGGGGGACGGGGCATGAGGAGGCAGAGTCTGGTCCCTGAGCAGACACAGGGGAGACAGTACTGGAGCTGCGGCTGGCTGAGGCAGAGGGTGAGGGACTGGCAGTCAGATGAAGGAAGTAGGTAATTGTTTTCTGGAGTATCCGAGCAGGCTTCCTGGAAGGGGAGACTTTTTAGATGCTCAGTTCTAACTTATTAGCTGCCGGGACCTTGACTGAGGGCCCCAAGAGCCCCCAGCAGCTTTCCATAGGGCTCTCCGTACCCTGAGTGTTCCAGCAGGTCCCTCTTTCTAAGATGTCCCACTCTCCCATCTAGTCTGAATCCAGCCACCAACTTGCCTGGAGAAACCTCCAGGTGTTTCCTCGGCATGTGTTCTCTCTCATCTCTGAAAGCCTGTGGCTCCCTCTAGCCTCTGTCCCTCTTCTCTGACCTGTGCCAAGCCCTGGGTCCTGCATACAGTTGTCTGAGGGAGCAAGGGGGGAGGGAAGGCAGGAGCTGGCCTGCAAGAAGTCCTGTAACAGGTCACTAGGCCTAAAATTATCTCCTTAATGATCAACTCATCTAATATCCAGTTTGCCTAAAAGTCACCTCTTTCTGATTCGTTTTGGCATCTGAGTGTCTTACACTTTCGTGAAGGTAAGGGAATATGGAGTCAGGCTGCCTGGTTTGAATCCTGGCCCTGCTACTACCAGATGAGTGACCTTGGGCACATGACCTTGCCTTAGCTTCTTCATCTGTCAAATGGGGATATTGATGGTCTTATGCCCTAGGGTGGTTGTGAAGCTTAAAACAGGTAATGTGTGTCAGAGCTTAGAACAGTACCAAGCATGTGGTAAGTCCTGTGTAGATACTAAACAGAATAAACAAAATAAGCTTATTGGATAATATATCCCTCCCTCTGGCAGATTTGAAATGATATCTTAAAAAATTAGAATTTTGAGTAAAGTGACTTACGACTGACTGAGGAGGCCTAAAAATGCTTAAAATTAAATAAAGTAGAAAATGACAGCTAAGAGAATACAGAATAGTCCCGTAATTCATAAAGTGCTGCAAATCTGAGACTTACTAGGAATACGAAATTAAATAGGCAGACAAACCGGTTTTTTAAAAAAATACTAAAACATCAACAAAATGGCAAAAACAGAGAGACTAAATTAGCTGATTAGGTTAGAAAACACTCAGAGAGTAGTTGAACTTGGGGGAAGAGTTATTAGATGAATTAGCTTCTGGTAAATGGCCCTTGAGTCCCCTGCCCCCAACCCTCCACAGACCCCGGGTGTGTGTGCAGGGCCCTGGCCTTGGTCTTGGGGAGAGCTGTACAGGTTAGGGAGGGTCCAGGCTTCTGGAATTTGGTCCTTCCCTCTTTGTTGAGCCTTCTCAGGACAGACAGCCCCACCAGAAGCATGAACCTGGGGCAAGAGACCACAGAAGTGCTGTCCTAAGGCCCTGGCGGGAAGCACCTTGTTGCTCAAAGGTCCGACAGGTTGGACCCAGACAAGACTTCTTGGGGTCTTCACAGAGGGGGAGGCGAGGTTAGAATCAAGGGGTTTGGAATCCAGCAGCCATATTTCTTAGCCTTACTCAACCTGCATTTCCGTCTGTAAATAACTGTCCCAACCTTCCCAGTGTTTTAGTAAAGGGCTTAGCATGGCACCCGGTGCCCAAGAAGCCTGCATGATTTCAGCACTGCTTCCCAAAGTAGCTTCTCAAAGGCCTCGGGGGGCAACTGGTAGCAGCAGGGTCAAGGCTTGGCTCCTCCAGGCTCTTGCAGTGTGGGCTGACCCAGGCTGTCCTCCCCACTCAACCACCAGCTGGAATTTTCACAATTGCACTTTAGATCAGGCCCCTCCCCAGCTTAGTGAGCGCTGAGCTCCCTGTGCCCTTGGGATAGAAATCCGATCCCACCAGGACCCACCATGCCCCCTGGAGCCTCACACCATCTCTTCTCAGGGTTGGGACTCTGGAGCCTTCCTCCCAGCTTGCTCTTCCCTCAGCCCCCCTCTAGGACCACCCCATCTCCATCCCTGCCATCCTGCCCACCTCCCGCCAGACTTCCTCCCAATCCTGGCAGAGGCTCTTATACCTGCACACACCTGTTCTCAGTTCCCATGACCAGAGTTTGTACATACACACTTAATTCTTAGCCGTTGTTTTCTTCGGCCAGCGGCTTCTTTAGGCTATCAACTTCATAGGGCAGGGGCCATGGGCTGGTGTTTTCACCCTTATGTCTTTACCATGCATGATCCTCCTTAAATACTGGTTGAATCAAGTATTATTGAACAAATGAGAGGGCTGGAGGCCAGACCCTCCTGGATCGCCCTCCTTTCCCACCACCCGCTCCAGGTCACTTACTCTCTTTTCATAGAGAGCAGAAATCTCAGAATAGTTGGACGAGGACCCAGAAATAAATCCCATTACCACGAAGACCCAAAGCAAGGAAGCCTGTGCTTTGGGGCTTGAGAGACCATGGTCCTCTGTAGCTGGTTACGTGCTGAGTAACTTTGGGTGAGTAACTAGTCTAGTCTTGGGCCATCCGGGGAGCTAGGGGCAGGGCCTGGGCTGACTCTAAGGGGAGAGCAGACTGTTGCCTCGGAGGTTGCCAGTTCTGACGTCCCCGGGACCCAGGGTACCCTCCCACAGACCCCTCAACCTGGCCGGGCTCTGCGGCAGCAACCAGAAACCCTCTCCGTCTAACCAGCTTGGGCGGCTGGCATCATGGCCCCCAGAGGGGGACGGCTGAGGGGCCACCCTGGCCCTAACACCAACTGTCTTGAAGGCACCTAACCCCGGAACAAGTGCCAGGGGGCAAAAAGAGCTCAGAGCCCAAGACCTTGGGAGTGGGAGGTGGGGAGGGGGGGTGGTAGTGAACCCACTCCACAGCCTCCACCCGTCCCTGCAATGTCGTTAAAAGGACCTGGCAGGTCTAGGGGCCATCTGCCCATCGGGGCACTGACCACACCTCAGCATGGTGCCCACTCCTCTCCTCCACCTGACCAGACCCCCTGGGAGGGCAGGGCCCCTAGTGCCTTCATCTCTGCTTACTCTGTGCCAGGCACGGTGCTCAGAGCTTTACCTGTACTATCTCAACTATTCCTCATGACAACCCTATTCAGTAAGCACCAAAATCATCCTCATTTTACCCAGAAGGAAACTGAGGCTGAGGAAATTTGAATAGCCTGTCCAAGGTCACACACTAAGCAGCAAAGCAGGGATTTGATCAGGTCTGTCTGCAAAGCCACTTTGCCACAGATAGTGGACGCTCACTACCTATCTGTTGAATGAGTGTTGAACGAAGGAGTCCTCTGTGTACATATGGGGATGGGGCCAGGCCTCCTGACCTCCAGCCTGGCTCTGTCCCTTGCACTGCATGGCCTCTGAAGCCTTTTAGTGTCGTGGTTCTTCATGAAAAGTGTGGCCTAGGACAGGTCACCCTCCCTCCCCGAGCCTCAGTTTCCCCATCTGTAAAATGGGGAGAGGGTAAGAGGTAGATTCCTCCCACATCTGTTTCTGGAAATCACCCCCTCTTAGCCTCACCCCCACTTCTTCAGCTCTTTCTGTACAGCTCCTCTCCATCCTGTCACCCTTGGCTCCTACCTGCAGACCCTGACTCTGGCCAGTGGGCACAGCCACAGCTTTGAGAAACCCCTGGCAAGGCTGGTTCCCCCAAGTGCCCCCTCTGCCCCATTGCTCATTTGATACTGAGGGCTGCCTGGTTTCAGTCACTGAGACAAGTGTGAGGACCGGGCTGCAGGAGATGGGGGACAGTTTTCTGGGGGTCCCTTGTGGGGAAGGGCCAGAACTGGCATGGGGTGAGGAAGGGACTTGAGGCTCCTGCAGGGGAGACAGAGCAGGATCTATGGGGGAGGTGACAGAGTGGACAGGGGACAGGAAATTTCTGGACCCGAGGAAGGGCATGTCCTAGACACTAGGGCGTCCCCCAGAATGCTCTGCTCATCCACAAGGGCTTCCAGGTCCCATCCTAGCTGGTGTGAAGAGTTTCATCTCCCCTCCACTTGCCCCCTCATCCAGGCAGGACATCTCCATCCCATCACCGGACACAGGGATCCCCAACCCCATCCCGGCCACCAAGCCCTAAGACCCCCTGGATGGAGTCCATCCAACTCCTAACAGGGCTAAGTGAAACCGAGCCCAGTAACTGAGCAGTGAGACCCCCTACCGCCTCGCAGTCAGGAGAGCACGGAGCTCCAGCTCCCGGCGCCTCGACCCTGCGAACAGATCCCCCCCACCCCGCGCCTCCCCGCCCGCCACCACTCCCCGCACTTACTCTGAGCAGCGGCGGCAGGAGGCAGAGCAGGCAGAGGAGCGGGTGCGGGGCGTGGAGAAGGCGCCGGGGCCCCGCGGGACCCCCCATGCCCTCAGCGGCTGCGGACCCGAGCGCACCTCAGAGCACAGCGGTCCCGCCCTCCCCCGCCCTCCCCCGCCCCAGGCTAGAGCTGTGTGGGCCCCTCCCTCCCCAACGCACCAGGCGGCCAAGGTATGGCCCCGGGCACGGGAAGAGGGGGTATTCTCCCCCCTCCACGCTCCGCAGTGACACCGCCCCACGGCCCGCCCCCTCCAGGTTATTTATAGCGGTGCTGGGCAGCAACTTCTGCCCAGGCAGCCGGAGAGACCAGACTCTTCTTCCAGTCTGCAGAGAAGGGGTTAATGCCTTTCACCAGCCTGCCACCTTTGCCAGGGCTGTAGCTGCCCACGCTGGGGAGAGAGGAATTGAGAAAGGGAGGCGGGGGTCTTTGTGGTTTTGGCAGAGCACAGAGTGGGCTGGGCGGATCTCATCCCCACCAGGCTTCCCAGCCCTGCTGGCATCTTCTGATTGTCTGGGGAGCTTTTACCACACACCACTGCCCACTGGGACAATCGAAATTTGAACGTGGAGGCCAGATTAAATAATAGTTCTGTGTCAGTGTTCAACTTCTCGATTTTGATAAGTGCCCTATCCACAGGTAAGAGAAAATTCTTGTTCTTAGGGAGTAATATTTAGGGCTAAAGGGATACCATATCTCTAACTTATTTTCAAAGGGTTCAGAAATACACACACACATACACAAATACACATACAGAGAGAAAGAGAACAATAAAACAAATGAGGTAAAATGTAAATAATTGGTAAATGTGGGCAAAGAGTATGTGGGTATACTTTGGATCATTCTTCCAACTTTTCTATAAATTTTAAATAAAATGCTAAAAAAATATATTCAACAACAACAACAACAAAGGAACAACGACAACAAATGCAGCAATGCCAGACCCCACCCAGAGCTTCTGATGATACAGGCTGGGGCAGGGCCCAGGCATTGATATGTTTTAGTAAATTTCACAGGGATCCTGATATCAGGCAGGGCTGAGCAGTGCTGGTCTCAGATGGGGACAGGTCCAGCCTAGGGCTGGGTCAGGGCTCAGGAGGTGAGGATTCTGGGAACCACTGAAGAAGGCTGTGGAACTGTTCTAACAGGTGGGCCTGGTGCACAGCGTTTAAAAGCTTAAGCAGCAATTCCAATGTTATTAGGACCTGAGGGGAAAGCATTTGAGGAATGTGATCAGTGAGGCACTGAGCTTTTCCTGGAGGGTGCAGACGAGGTGGGTACAGCCCAAGTTCAAGAAACTTAGACACTCTGTTTACTCTGGTCTCTGCCTGGGATACTTTTCTGTCCCTCAGTTCTTCTCCTCCACCTGCTTCCTCCAGGCAGCCCTTCCTGACTGTACCAGCTCCCACATTGGCCTGCCCTGAAATCTCAGGGCCTAAATCTGAGCCCCTGATTCTCCTTGATGTGGACTGTTCTCTTATGGCCCCTTGGATGAGGCTGGCCTCCATGCAGCTTGGTTGGGAGGCAGGGGAGGCACTTCTTTTTATTTGTTCCTCCCTTCCTCCTCTGTTGCACAGAGCCTAGCTCCAATGGTGCAGGGGCATTTTTATAGGGAGATCAAAGGAAGAGTTGACCAGATCTCCCCATTCATCTGAAGGTGACAGGGTAGAAACCGCTGAGACAGGATATGGCTTTACTGGACCCAGTCAGATGGGCTTGATCAGAGAGGGCTCCTGGTAGGAGATAACCACTCAGTCAGACTTTGATTGAAGGGTGGGTAGCCTCAGAGCTGATGGGTCATCATGAGGTTCAACAGTTCTTTTCAGCACGTGATACTGGAACATCTCCATCACAATGGGTGCTGTTAAGCAGAGAGCAGAGGCTCTGACCTTGAGGCCAGCCTCATTGCCTGTGAAGAGAGTGCCAGCAGAGGGAAGGTGTGTGGACCGTGTGAGATCTGGGCCTGAATAACTGTGATGGGAGCTGTCCGATAGTACAAGGTGCGGGACAGCTCAGGGAATGGGGTGGGGGTGGGGGGTTCTCTGGGGGAAAGGCACTACAGGAGCTCCTTGAATGATTTAAACAGATGGAGAAGGGAGAGATCTTTCCTCCAGATGGAGGAGTTGGGGAGAACAGGAGCAAGGAGCTGGGCAAGCACAGCTGGCTGGGCTGGGTGTCTAGCTGGGGTGGGGACAGTGTAGGGTCAGGCAGTGAAGGACAGGCTGTAAGGAAGCTAGATCTGCTCTAGTTCTAGGAGGGTCTACAGAGCAGGCACGTGGGTGCTCGGTCCTGATGCCTCCCTGGTAGGACATTCTGTGTGTGCTTCCCTGGCTTTCCTTGTGTTTCCAAACAGTGCCCTCCTCCAACCTGGAAAGTTCATAGGAGGGCATCTCTTGGACAACTAGAGCTGCATTTTGCACCAAGGTAGGGATTGATCCCCAGGAACCCAGGTGTTTACATCTTCCAACCCCCAAGGGTATGCTTTGCCATTGACTGGCTAGTGTTCCTTTTCCTGGAGGTGAACCAACTCCAGATGTAAATTACCTTGGGGCTCCCAGGCGTCTCACTGCTGCGGGTTTTCTTTCCCGTTTCTGTCCTGCTTTGCCCCCTCTCTTACCAGTCCCTCCTGGGAGCACCTCCCTTATGAGTGCCGTGTGGGAATTCTCATCTCACCTCTGGGAGTCTAAGGGAGCCTAGAAGTTTAGGAGAGTCTGGACTTGGCCCTCCTAAATGTAATGGGTTAAAAACAAACAGTAACAACAATAAGAAACATACAAAAACTTTTGAGCCCCTAAACTGTCCTCTGGACAGCTTTTCTCTGCTTTCAGAGACTGCTGGTGGCAGAAGAAACCCTGCCAGCAGCTATGATCTGGACAA
This sequence comes from Eschrichtius robustus, assembly GCF_028021215.1. Taxonomy (NCBI): domain Eukaryota; kingdom Metazoa; phylum Chordata; class Mammalia; order Artiodactyla; family Eschrichtiidae; genus Eschrichtius; species Eschrichtius robustus. The sequence goes on from NC_090831.1 coordinate 83,877,708, forward strand.
GGCTAATAGAAATTGTCATTTATAAGCTCTCTCTTCCTAAGGGCAGACTGGAGCAGAGGAGCCTTTTTATTTATGAAAATGCCTTTATGGCCCTTTTTGGTTATGAAAGGCAAACTGAGGATGGTCTAGAAAGGGAGATGGGTGGTTTGCTTTGTAAAATAAAGCAGTGGAAATGCTGAATTTAGCCTAGTTTGGCATCTAAGTCAGTGAAGGGGTAGAAGGGCTGGGATCTGGGCTGAGGGTTGTCCCAGGGACTTGGAGAGAAAAGGGGGGACAAAGACTGCTGGGTCTGAGGAGGGATAGGCTGGAGGGGCTTCCCAGAGGTGTTAATAGTCAGTGAACATTAGTGATGGGGCTGTAATTATTCTCTGCTAACCCCCATCTTCAGAAATAGGCCATCCTACATGACAGCCTGTGCCAGTGGCGCTTGGGGAATGAGGACAGGTGCCTGTGCGTGGATAGAGCTGGAGAGGGGTCAGCAGCTGCAGGAGGGAAGGGTGCTGGACATTGTTTTGTCCAGAATGGCCCTGTCCTTCTGAGCAATGCTCCATCCTCTGCTCCAGTGTTTCTCAACATTTTTTCTTTATAATCATCCCTCCACCCAAAAGGAGCCCTTTTTATATTATTTTCCTAATTGCCCTCCCCCCTATGAAATTTTAATACCACAGACGTATTGTATATCTATTTATGTACTGTGGTTCTTTGGAGGGCCATAAACCCTTATAATATCTAAGATTGCTTTGCCTTCCAAGTACCACTTTTTGCCTCCTTGGGGGCAAGATTCTCCTCCCTCCCTGCCCCCACCCTCCCCAGTGCACGTTCTAATTCAGCCACGTGATTGGATTGGCCTATGCAATCAACCAGGCTGGACAAAGGAGAGGGCCTCACCCTACTGAGCACAGTTGGTTGGTACAGGAGTGGATGGCTGATCTGAACTGACTCAATCAGAGCCCTTCCCTGGGATTTTTAAACTTTGCATCAAAGGGAAAGACTATTCCTCTTTTGGAGAAACTGACAGGTGCAAAGCACAGCCGTTGACTTGGCTGTTGACTGTTGTCTGGGGAAAGGCAAGCTGAAGGAAAGGGGAGCAGAGAAAAGAGGAGGGGAGAGGGTCCATGCCTGAGCTAGTTTGACGTGTATTCCTGTTGCTTACCACCCAAGGAATTCTGATCAACACAGAAGGATCAAGAATTGAACAGGAGTAGAATTTAGAGTAAAAGGTGACCAGGAAAGTGGAAGACACCCCATGTCTGGGAACCAGAACTGTTGGGGAGAGCCCGACTTTCTGTAAGTCTAATGGGCTGGAACAGTCAGGTCATTGTGTGTGGTTATGAAAGGAAAGGGTGACTTTGGAGGACTGGGGTTCTTAGGGACACAGGTTGCATGTGTCTCTGAGTGGAAGAGGGACAGGGTTGGATCTGCAATCTAGAATGCTTGCTTGGGCGGCAGGGTGTTCTTGCGTTAGAGCCACAAGTCTGAAGTTAAGGAGAAAGCAAAGTGGCTGGTGCAGCAGCCCGGGCAAGAGATAAGATGGCATCTCAGTCCAGAGTCTGAAGGAAAGGCAGGGGCTGCACCACGCAGGGGGCATTGGCCAGACTCCCTGTCCCGCCTGGCAGGGCCATCACATGGACCCCATCTCTCATTTGGGACTGAGACTGCTCAGACCCATTGCCACAGCAGATGAGGGGGAATGCCCCCTTTACGGCCAGATGACATCTTGTCCCCCAGGTTTATGATGCTATCTCCTTATTTTAGCTGTGGTCACACCCATTTAGCCCCAGACTGCAAGGTATGTTTTTGCGATGCAATTTCAGAACACAATTTTATAGCATTGCTGAAAGAATAGGCATTGATTTTGCTCATTTTTAATTTTTATTTTTTCTGTTGGTTCTGTGGGATATTACTCTGATCTCTCTCTCTCTCTCTCCTCTCTCTCTCTTTTTTTTTTTTTTCCCTCCCAAATTCTAGTTCAGGGTGGTCAGATCCAAGTATGAGTTATGATCAGCTCTGTTGTCACTTGGCTCCAAAGAAAAACAAGTCATCATGTTTGATTAATAGGGATTAAGTCAGCTCTGGCAGTTTTTACCTGCTCATCAAGGAGCCTTGAACTTTGTGCCTGGAGAACAGCTGTGGGGCTTGTATTTTCCGGAACCGCTCGGGCTCCGGGGCTGAGTGGCACTTGGGGCCTGGCTCCTGGTTGTTGCGTCTGTGGTTTCACAGCTGCCCCCTGTCTCCTGTGTAGGCTCCTCCCGGGGGCAGATGCCACGGGCTGAGCTGGGCAGAAACCCACGGAGGGGATCCCGAGAGTGGTGCCGGCTGGGCCGCTGCTGTCCCCTGGGAAGGGGTCTGGTCTATGGTGTCCGTCCTGCTCCAGTGCCTCCTGGATGACACATCTCTCTCTACCTTCTCTCCTCAGTTGCTGTACCTGTCAAGTGAAATAATAACACCTACCATGGAGGGTCATTGTGAGGACTGGAGGAGAACACCACTTCCTGGAAATGTGAGGGAATATTAATCATTGTCACTCTGTTTCTTCCCATTCAAAGTCAACAAATATTGAGGACTCATTATGTGCACGATCCTGTGCAAGGCGTGACTGTGGGTGCCTAGCACGGAGTAGGTTGCTAACAAATGTTTGTCTAATGGACAAAGGAATGGGGATGACCACGGGAGGCTTGGGGTAAGAGGCCTGGACAGAGGGATTTGAGAACGCCCTGACACAACAGGCAGACTCTGAATGTTTCCACCCAAGTCTGCCTTTCCTGGCCTCCTGTAAGAGCACTAGGCAGGAAGGCAGAGGACAGTCGGTACAAATTCAATCGTTATTGAGCACCTATCAAGTGCAGGGTGCAGGGAGAGAAGACACAGTGGCTGTCCCAGCATGGTGGCAGGGACAGACCAGTAATCAGACAAGGGCTGTGAGGGCCAATGAGTGTGGACACACCAATACCACCCAGCCCCCGGGGTGGCAGAGGATGAGCAGAGCTCACCTGTGTGATGGTGGAGGTGTGGAGGCCAGTGGAGGGGCGGTCAAGGTGCAGGGAGGGTCTCCCAGAGTGAGTGAGAAAGAGACAGGCTCGGGGACCGCCGGGAGGCTGTCGGCGTGGAGTCAGTCATGGATGGGCGGTGGGGCCACTGAGGTGAGGCTGAGCAGTGGCCAGAGCCCCGGCCAGGGGGCATGTGGGCTGGGTAAGGCAGGCACTGGCGGAACTGGTGACATGGTCACATCGGCACCGTAGAAAGAACAGAGCGGACGGTGGCTTGGCTGGGACATGCCCCGAAGGCGGGAGACAAGTCGGGTGGCACTAAGGATAGGAGGGGGTGGTGGCCTGAGTTCTGGTCCTGACGCGGCTCCTCAGAGAACATCGGAGCTGGAAGGAACCTTAACAGTCACTCCGTTCCCATCCCCACTTTACAGGTGACAGCAGGCCCAGTGAGGGCCCTGCAGGAAGGCTGCCCCTTGACTGTACCACCGGCCCGTCCCCTCCCCACCTCTGCCTGCAGAGTGAGATGAGCCCACATCACAAGTCCCTTCCTCTTCTCCTGGGCCAGGCTGCTTCTGCTGCTGCGGGGTAGCTTGTGGGTCGGTCCCCCAGAGGGCAGGAGCCCGAGGCATAGCTTAATAAAAGGTGGGTGGTCTGTGAGGTTGATGGGGCCTGGATTCAGCCCTTTGCTGCCAAAAGTCAGGCCCAGTGGCTGGGCAGCTTGGGAGTATCTGACTGAACTTGCCCCAAGCCTGCATTGGGAGGAAGGGTCCAGTCCTTCTGCGGGACTTACCGGCTGTCTGCCCTTGGCCAAAAGCTTCACCCTGTGAGCCTCAGGCTTCTCATCTGCCAAGTGAGGATAAGGCTGTCTCTGTGGTTGGGGTGCCTTACATGACCCCCAGGTCACGGAAGAGTCTGGAGAAGTTCAGATTCCCAGGGGGCTGGTCTCCCTGTCGGGGTCCCTGGTCTCTGTTTGGCCACTCTCCACACTGGGGGTTGATGGCCTTCCGGGCAGACACTCTGATAACTTCCTGGCCCAGTGGGGGGTGGCAGTTCTGCTTTGCTCCCTCGGCCAGAGCCAGCCGATCAGTGATGTGGGCTAAAATCCACTTCCTTCCACCCTGATCTCCTTTTCGCCACCGTCCTCAGCTGTGCCTGGACCAAGACAAGTCCCTGAAAACAACAAATTAGGGGACTTGGAGGTTATGACCGCTAAAGACTTGCACCTGCTAATTCACCCCCTTTCACCTTCCCAAGATACACAGAAAATCATCAGCAGTGCCAAAGGCTAGACGTAAGCCAGAAACAAGGAGACATTTAATCCAAGCTCTAAGAAAGTCCTGAAACAGGACACCGGCCACTCTGGGCCCTGCTTTCCTGCCAATATGCCTGTGTCCCAACTGTGGGAGGGCTGCTCTCCCCTCGGCCTCTCCCCCCCATAGCGTTTTCCATGTGACAACAGCTGTCCTTTGAGATTTAGCTCAAGTTGCTGTAAGCACATTATCCCGCATCCCGGGGGAGGTTCAGTGACCTCTCCGGGCGGTCATGTATTCCAGGGAGCTCATGTTCTCATGGTCATCTCTGGTCAGAGTCCCAGCTTTTGCTGGCCTCTTGTCCTGCCCTTGTCTCTTCTGTCTGGCTTGCACAGACCCACACATGCATTTCCCCTGAGCCCCTGACCACAGAGCAGGGTGCGGCTACCCCTGCTACGTGGAAGCTCGGCAGTGAGACCCTTCTTCCTCCTGCTGCGCCAAGACCCTTCTGCTACTGCTGGCTGCGCGTGGGTCTGCCACCTTGAACCTCACGCCTGCCAGGCGCCGGCCCCACTAGCCCCTGCCTGGGGACAGAGGCTATGCAGGGCCCAGCGAATTGCCTGCTGGGTAGTCGGGAGGGAGAACCGTCCTCGTTAGAGGCCCCACAGCAGGGTGCTTCTGGGTGTGTGTAGTGGGACAGCGTCTGTTGTGGATGAGTATGCCCACAGGCCACCAGAGAGGCGGGTTCGAGACCGTTCAAATGATCGCCAGCGTGGCGCATTCAGACCACTCTTTCCCTCCAGCCTCTGGCCTGCTGTGACCCGCCCTCACGGGTCTCAGAGCTGCTCTGCCATTTGGCTTTGCCTGTGTTCGTCACGGTTTTCTAGACAAACGGAACCAGTAGGATATGTATACATAAAAAGAGATTCATTTTAAGGAATTGGCTCGCGCAGCTGTGGGAGGGCAGCAAGGCTGAAGTCCATAGGTGAGCTGGCAGGTTGGAAATTCAGGTGAGAGTTTGTATTGCAGTCTTGAGTCTGAAATCTGCAGGGCAGGGCAGGCAGGCTGGAAATTCAGGCAGGGTCTCCATGTGGGAGTCTTGAGGCCGAATTCCTTCATCTTTGGGGAAACGTCAGCTTCCCCTGATTGGACGAGGACCACGCATACTAGGAAGGTAATCTGCTTTACTCAAAGCCTACTGGTTTAAATGATTTAAAATCTAAAAGACACCTTCATAGCAACATCTCAGTGGGTGTTTGAGCAAGCAACCGGGCACCATAGCTTAGCCAAGCTGACACATAACATTAACCGTGGCACAGCCCTACACCTGTCCATTTTGTGGGCCTGGGTGTCTGAACCCCAAGTGTGGGCTTGATTTTGAGATTTTTCTGGGAGTCTCCTGGTTCACACGTAAACACCCAATGCTACTAGTTGGGCTAAAAGGAGGGGTGCCCAACTCCCTCTAGCGGGTATCACAGAAGCTTGGGCATCTAATACGTCTGTATGAGAGGACAGAACCATTTGTTAGACACAGATAACTCTGGGTCACAGATAACTCACAGTTAATCATGGGTCAACGATTTCTTACTTTTTCCTTTGTGCTTTTCGGTATTTTCCAAAACTTTACAAGGGTATATATTCCTTTTTAATATTAAGAAAAAATGCATTTTAAAATGTAGGAATTACTTATGGCTTGTTCTGGGGGTTGAGAAGGGGTTTCCCTCAGCCCCGCAGGTTGGGTGGGTGAGTCTGGGCATTTAAGGAAGGCTGCTGTGGAGGAGACCACAGGGATCCTGACCCCTGGGCAAGAGCCTACCCGCATTGCACTGAACAGGCTCATGGTTTGCGGATCTAGTTGAAGACTTGGGGGCCGAAGGCTGCAGGGGGAGTGAGGGCCCTGGGTTAATTCAGGGCCTGGAGTCTGGGGTACCTGCTTGCCCCCCACATAGAAGCTCCTAGGGAGTGGTGAGCGAGGGGATACTGAGAGAGCTGATTTTGGGTCAGATGGGGACAAAATGCAGAAATCAAACCCCAGCCAGGATTTGTAGTCTTGGCAGGAGTCAGAGAAGAGGTCAGCCCCTCTAGGACCGCTGGAGGCCATGCTCTGTAGACAGCTTGCAGGTGAGCTGTGACCAGCATTTCACCCCAGATTGTCTTCTCAGCAACCTTGACCCCTGTGGTCACTTGGTACGACTTAGTCCTTCCCCGATCCCTTCTGTGGGCCCAGCCCTGTGTCAGCCTTCCTCAGGGAGGATGGGAAGAGGTGACCCAGGCTGATCCAGGGGGATGAGTCGCGGGTGGGAGGAGAAGCAGAGGAAAAATCCAGCCACCATTCTCGGTAGGCTGACTCCTCCACATTCAAGGAACAGCCCAGGCTGGGGTAGAGGAGGCTGCGAGCATGTTGAGGAGGGGTGGAGGCCATGGGCACTGGAACAGTCTGGGAAGGAGAGGAGATGGGAACCCGAGGATGGATACACTTAGACGGTGGAGGGAAGAAGGAAAAGAAAGTCATTCCTGTTGCTTTGTGTTCAGGGAAGGTCATCACACTATTCTTATAAGGAAGCATATTT